>NW_024527711.1:1308340-1908340 GCF_017590135.1 Pyrgilauda ruficollis
CCGCCGCGCCGCCGCCCCTCCCCTGCCCGGCCCGGGCCGTCCGGCGTCACCACCCCGTTAATCCTTTACTGCTATTTCCATTTTTTTCCCGAGGAAAAAACGTAGGGGTTTTTCCCTAGCCTTGGTTTTTATTGGCGGTGTTCTGGGCGGCTCAGGGGCTGCCGTCTCGGTGCGAGATATTTGGGGTGCAGCCCGTGGCGCCTCTGCGGCCCCGAGGGCAGCAGGTCCTTTGTCGCCAGTGTCTGGGTCCCCAGATCCCTTTTCAGAGGGTTGAACCCCCTCGGCCCTTCCTGCCTCCGCAGGGCATCAGCTCCAGGAGCTCTGCGGTCACTCACCCGTGTTGCCTCATCTAGCGGACATTTAAATTTAATTGTCCGACACACTGTTTGCATGGGTTTTAATTACTCATCCTTCTTGGGGCCTTATAATGATATCTGGCAAGAAAAGAGGAAACCAGAGCCAAGAAGGAAGAAATCTTGCAATGTTTTAACCCCACAAGAAAAAGTCACCCCCAAAAAAAGATTTTTTCGAAATGCCCAGCTGATCACCATTATTCCAGAAGGGAAATACAAATTTCATAGGAGTCAATTTACTTGCAGTCTTCTACTGACCTTTCCAAGCCACTGCTGCCCTTACAAAGGATGAGGAGAGCCTGAAGCAAAAGAAAACCTTTGTCTCACCCGTGGACAATCTGAAGAGCCGAACCATGACAGGATCTTACATTCTCAGACATGATTTTTCTAATTTGCATTTGCTTGGCCCTAACACCATCCCCATCTGGGTCTACAGAAAGATTTTACCAAATGAATAGAAAAAGCATGTACTAAATAAATTTTTTTTAACAAAAAAAGAAAAGAGTAACTACTCAGACAGCTAGAGAATACAAGTGGTGTTGGAGAAGGGCTGGTGACACCAGTGCAGCTGCTCTTGGGCCACAAGGGAATGACCATGCAACAGTGAAGCAGATCCCTGGAGTATCCTCAGACAAGGCAGCAGACAAGTCAGGCTCTGTCTGCAATGCCATACTAACCATAGGTCCCTTCCTGATGTGACTCTGTCTATCACGTCCCGACAAGACGTGCAGGCTCAGAAGCTTTGCCCTGTACACACACATCTGCTGATTTGCATGGGTGGAAGGGCTGGCCCCTGCCATGCAAGGGTGAAAATGTTGTGAGGTTGGGTTAGAGTGGGTCGCAGGGCTGCAGCAGTGGGCCAGGTGGGTTCTTGTTTCCCATGGACATGCAGTCTCTCGTGCCACAGCTGCCATATGTGCTCCAGGGCCTTCCAGACACAAATTCAATTTGACACTATCCTAGATGATATGATGCTGATTGAAGTTTTTACAGCAGACAGGGGGACAGGGATACTGAGATGCTAAGATGTACACAGTGAGGCTCACCTCACTTAGTTGCAGTGGTTTGGGATGCCCTGGGCTATCCATGACACAATACAGGACTGCAAACCTTCTGTGCCTGCAGCAGCAGCAGTGGACATTGTCCTTGCCTGTGGCATGGCGTTTGTAACTAGGAGCTCTCTGAGATCTCTTCCAACCCAAACCATCCTGTGATGACGTGATTCCATGAAGTGTGTCTCTATGTACAACACAGCTGGATGAATAAGAACCACAAGGCTTGGTGTCTATAGGCCCCCTCTTGAGAATGAAACCTTAAAGAAAGTGTTGGGTGAAACTGTCATGACAAAAGGAGTGGAGAAAAATGTTTCATTTGAAATTTAGTTAGGAGACATTTTATTGTCATAAAAACTTCTGATTTCTATTAGTTTTAGTGTCTACATTAAACCATAAGCTCAGAAAAGACAGTTTGTCTGGTTTGTCTTTAGAAATAATGAACTACTGTCCTGTTCTATTGAGCAGCTATATAAAAATTTTTCTGGTTTAACTTTCTAATTCAAAAGAGGAAAAAAAATACCAAATATAGATTTCTTTTTCCCCTATGTGTATAACTCTTAAGAAGCAAGAGCTCTGGTAAAATTGGGCTGCACAAGTTTTTGGGTTTTTTTTAAAGAAGTCCAAGATCTGAATGTTTCTGTGAGCCATTGTTGAGGCAAAGAGCAGTAAGTGACAACATACGTAAGGGTGAAGAGGTATTAGCTGTACTCTATTGTCAAGTGATAACACACACGCTGACTTTTCAGCACCCTGTGAGTAAGCTGAAAATGAAGCAGTCTACAGGTGGGAGCTCTAATGAACAGCACTGTCAGGAGATAATTTCTCATGGTTGAAAAAATCTTTTATTCTGCAGGGAAGTGAAGTAACCTGGCATTACGGTCCTGTGCCAGATTCCGCTGCAGACAATGAAGTGATTTCAGAGGCCACTGAGTCTGGAAGGAAGAATGACAACCCACAGTTGGCTCAAATCAGTCTCCCCATTGCTCACTGCTGATGCAATGCAGAAGAAAAGTCCTTGGAGTTCCCCAATGCAATAGCAGCTCTCCACCCAGCTCCTTCTAGTTTCCCTGGGACACAGACCCCTCCTCACTGATGACCCATTTACTGAAATGCTTTTTAACTGTCGGAGAAAGTTAAAGGTGAAGACACCCTTTAAAAACAGTTTGTTTTGAAGGCAAGAATAATACAGACTTGGACTTTGGAGAAGCAAGTGCTTGTCTCATCCCCACCCCTACTTCAGTTCAGGATTTCAGGAAGGCTCTGGTGCCACAGTTCCCAAATCTGTGCAACAAGTGTGAGAGCATATCCTATCTCAGTGAAGTGTTTTGATGACAATTACAGTGGTGACTCTCCCATAATTGGGTGCTGTGCTGATGGGAAGGGGAAGGACAGACATTCACCTCAGATGTGCTGCACCACAAGATGATACCACTAGGAGAGAAGGAACACTTCCTCAGGTTTTTCAAGACTGTGGATGCAAGGGTGGTGGGGAAGGTACTTACTCCTAGTTCCCAGAAGCTAAATGCTTATACTGTCAGCTCTGAAAGGAAGCACGTCAGGACTGGGAATCTGAGTTGCTTGGTTTATGGAAAAGATTGCCAAGTGGGAAAACCGACAGCTGAATGTATACAATATCCTTCCTGTGTTGGCAAAAATCTTGTTATCAGCAAGAGACACTGTGGAGCAGCATGGAGGAGGGCCCTAGCCTTGCAGGGGACTCCACTGGTGAATGAAGACAACTAACAGCTAGTCATGAGCACTCTAGGTTCCTTTTGCAGCTCTTAAGGGGCTACCTCAGAGGGCAAATAATCTCATCCTAAAATGGGATGTAAGTTAGGCCAGACAATCCTTCCTCATTTTATTCTGCTGTCTGTCATGAGAAGTTAAATCTAACTTTTTGGTGCCTACAGTTACATGAAGTGAAGCCCACTCAGTGTGTCCATCTTCTTCCTGGATGGATAGGGATATTTGAGCATCTGGATGCAATTCACTCAGACAGGGGAAGGTTTCTACTGCACCTGCAGGTACAACTGCAAAAAAAAAGGCTTTGCCTGAGAAAACTCAAGCTTTACAGAAAGTTTCTAAATCTATTGGAAAACTAATCTGCTACTATATGGGAAACACAAAAGGTTTCATTGGACTGAAAATGCAATATGTTTAGGAATGATTTTGTAGCTGTCCCCAGGCCCACCCCCCCACCAGAACTTTCAACTTAAATGCTTAATGGGATTATCAATATCTGTCAGACATGACATGATTCTCTGGGTATATTATATTCTTTGAGTATATTATCATGAGCATATTATGTAGATAGTTTTGATCAAACTATGAGGTGCATAGAAAGAAGAAAAAGAGGATTAATATTTCGAATTCAGCTTATTTCAAAATTCACAGCTATATATATTATATATGCTCTTAACTATTGAGAATTCCTACTATTCATGTTATTGAAAACATTTCTGATGAGTGATATTTAAACTAACAGTACCTCTTTAATTTCATGATAGTGAAAACTTGTTGAAACAAAACAGGCATCTGGATTTTCTCCAGCAAGACAGATTCTTCTAAGACGCTGAATCTTCACCATTCGAATAAACAGCATATCACTGCAGTGAAGTAATTCCAAAATGACACCTTAAAAAGAAAACATCCACTTCAACTGCTCTCTCTGAGAACCTCAGGAATTTCCTGAAAAACGGGATCTTCAGTGTTATGCAAAATTGGATTGAATTCATCACTACTGTTTTTGTTCCCATGCCAGCCCGTGTCCATCTGCAGGGTTTAGATTCTGCCAGTGGTGTCACTGCTCTGTCTGGTGTCTTTGAATCCACTAAGTACTCATTTAAGAATAGCTGCAACATTTTCTAAGTGCTGTATGTGACCATGAAGCTACTGTATATTCACAAGGTCATTGAGAATATTACTAGATAATTTTTTCAGCTCCTGTTGGAGATAATACTCACCTCATGCCCAGCTTGTTTCCCATATTCAATATAAATGGCAAAACAGAATGTTCTCCCCGCAGTGAGAGCCCAACCTTCAGAGCTGGGAAGGGCCTTTCCTACTCCGTTGTACAGCCAGATTTGGTGGCATTTCTTGTGAGATGCTTGAGCTGATACTAATTTTGATGCCTGGTCGTCTTGCAGCAGCATGGAGGCACCTTGAAGTTAGCAGTGTGACTCTGAAGTACTTCGTCATATTTCAGACTATGTTTTAGCTAAGGGTGGTGCTCTTGTGAAGATTGTCCTGCAAGGGATGTAGGCCGTGTGGGGACAACAAAATCAGGTCTATCTCCCTATCTTAGGGAGACAAAGAAAAGGGAGAAGTAAGGAGGGACTGGGTCTATTTTTTTGAGTGGTTCTGTCTCAATTTCTTGGTCAAATAAGCTTTTGCTGGTAGAATCAACATAATGTCATCAGTATTTCTAAGGGAAATGGACATGAGGCACACAGGAGGGCTGTTTAGCCATCAACACCAGCACATGGGGCCGTCTGTGAGGGACTTCTGTTGTGAAACATGAAGAGGAATCATAGTAGAACCAGCAGAGGTCAGTTATTATTAGCCTTGGCTAGTTTTAGCCATCTAAAAATTATGTCAATAGCCTAGGGAAGGCTGTTTTTAAGCAGAGGAGAGGAGGCAATCCAGCCCACCCATGTTAGATGCTGATGTTATTACAGAATTACAGTCTGGAATTATTTTCTCCTGGGCATTAATAGAGGCAGCCTAGACAGCCTGTGTGGAGTGGACACGCTCCTCACCAGAGAATTGCTCTTGGGTGGCTTTTGTTCACATCTCGTCAAGATGAACTGGGGTTGTTTTCCAAATCTGTTGTATCCAACTGTAAAAAGAGTGATGATTTTTCTCCCAAAGAGGTAACCTGTTTCACTAACCTATGATCCTTTTCTTTCCTATGGGACAGATGACATCTTTCATTTGCAAGGTACTGACTGCAATTTATGCTTCTCAGCTGTGACTGCAAGTGCAGGACTGTATTTAGGTCTGGCTATGTAGCTCCATGTGAGACATAGATTGGAGGTAAATAAGAAAGAAAAAAAGTACCTTAAAGGTGAATAAAGAAAATTTGCATAGTTTATGATAGGATGAATCTAACCATCTGCACTTTCAGTACAGGGTGTATAGGACCCTAAGGAGGAATTATTTCACATGACACTAAGGAGTAAAATGACAAGAATGTAATGCAATGAGATTAGAAAACATGTATTTGGGCTAAATCTCACCAGAAAAAAATCACTGACTGTATGAATTGGTTATGAAATAGTTTCCCAGGGGATTTCTGCCCCCTGCCCCCTGGATATATAAACTGTGTGAGGCAAAACATTAGGAAGGGGAAAGGCTGAATATCATGTAGCAGTTTAGGCAATCCAATAGATCTTTCCCTGCTCTAATTACTACAATCTACAGATCAAAGCCTAGAAGACAGGCAAACTATTTGATTATATGTCTTGCAGAGACATATCCCATGAGAAATATTTATAGCAAATCTTATAACTTATTTGTGACATAGTTTGCCTTTGAGTGCATTTCAAAGTTCAAAGATGAATATATGAAAATAACCCTGTGCTGCTCCATACCATGAACCAGGTACTTACTGGTTGTCTGTTAATATTTCCTCTCTGTCTCCAAAATGTCAAATATATGCACCCAGCCTATGATCTTTCATTTAGCCTGGGTTCCCTTTGGAACCAAGGGGAGAGATTTAGGTGGAAATACTTAGTTTTTAATTACAGGTATACAGCCTCACACAAGACAAATCAGATAAAGATACAGATACACAACAAACCCGAGACTTGGGACCAGGTTTGCACCAGGAGCTGAGTCATGCATCAAAAAATATATCATTTAGAATTTCACATTACTTTCTAATTCTCATCGAAAATACAAACTAAGACAAGCAAAGTATAGGTATCTACCTAAACTTATCAATAGCTTTGGACAGTAAGTCTGAGAGACATCCTGAACAACTCCACGGCAACATTACATGGCCACCTTGGCAGGAGACTTCCTGGAACAGAAAAGGAGTGACCAGCAACAAAGGCATTCATACAGATGTGTACACCTGGCATGGCAGTTTACCTGCTCTCAGGAGAAATAAAGGTCCTTAAACTGCCCTCACCCTAGTTTATTAGTCAGAAGATCCCATATAACTACTGACTAGAGTAGTAGAACCTGGGCAATGAGGAAGGACCCCGTCCAGCGGTATCTTAGGTGATGCAAAACGCTTTGGTGTTTCACTTAGTAGTCAAGTTACTCACTCAAAGAGGGTTTTATAGCTGGGATGAAGCACTGAGATCCAGCCTGACTTCCTGCATTTACTCATGGGGTTCTCTGCCCCTGGCTGCTAATCTTGTTTGAGCTAGAAAGATATTTTACAGAACAGTCAGTCTTGAGCTAAAAATTATCACAGTGTAGGTGTACATTACAGCCTTCAGTTCATCATTGTCTAGTTATTTCTATTTATAATTCAGCTGTTTAGCAAGATATGTTAAGGTCAAAGGCCCTAAAGTCCTAGCACATTGGATCAGTACATATATATATATATATATATATATATATATATATATGTGTGTGTGTGTGTGTGTGTGTGTGTGTGTGTGTGTATTGTTATTCTAAAACCTGCACTTACATCAAAAGCTGAATTATACTTTGACAAAATCTGTTTCCATAAATCCTAATTATATTACTTTGATCACTTGTGAAACATGCTGTCAATTTGATTATGTGGTCTGAGATTGAAATCAAGTAAAAAAAGCCCACAGTTATCTGGGTCATTCCATATATCTTATTCAAATACTCATATCACCCTCACTTTCTGCCAGACTTTTACAGTTTTCCTTCTGTTTTAGGACTAATTGAAAATTGACAGTAATGGTCAAGAGATCTTGAAAGGTTTCTGGGAACTCCTGATTTTAAAATTTCTAATTTTAGAAATTGGACCAATATTCAATGAACAACATTTCATTCTTGTGAACAACATTAAATTCTTGGAACTATGCCTTTGTTACCTGGCAAGGCTCACATATATTTTTTGTGTTGATTTTCAGTCTAGGTAACTGCTGTAGGTAATTTCAGATAGTCCCACTGTTACTGTGGGAAATCCAGAATAGATCATTCAGTCAAAGTCACTTTCTCTGAACAGTACAGAGAGATGTCTTAAGTAGATATTTATCCTGTGGTTCAAGAACATTTGAGATCAATGGTTTCCCTCACCAGTGACAGAAAGAGCTGATGCCCTTTATTGACGTACAATTTCTGCTATTTTGAGGTCACTACTTGCTGTTTGAGTTATAGCGAGTGGTTTAAACTGTCTGGTCACAGAAATCCTGCCACTAAATTTGGCAATATCTCTTGGGTCTAATTGGTGTTTATTAATGACCATGCAAATTATTTTTGCTTATTTTCCAGACTGAGTATTAGCTTAAGTAAATGAGATGTTTTATTCCTTGCAAGTCTCTTGGTTGCTTTGCTGATTCCTTTCATGGTGTTTTAAATTTGTCCTAATGAGTGCTTTTGCTCTACTTTCTTTCTGCTCTTTTTCTACCAGCTTAATGCCTCAGCCTTATCCCAGAGAAGTCTATATACCTTCTCTTGATTTGGAGCCCATATAACAAAGCTGAGCCTTAGATATCCATTTTAAGTCCTATTCCCACCTCTCTTGCAGAATATTCAGCAAGGACCATGCTCTGCCTTTGAATAAGTTGTGACTTCTTGTACAGAACAAGTACAGCCCCACAGGTTAAGACTTCCAGAGTGATCTTTCCTATATGCTCTGTAGGTGTGTAGGTGGCTGAAGAAAACAGTTAATACCAATTTCAGTGATTATGTGCAAGAGTGGCTTGATTCTGCTCTCAAAGACAAGTGAAAAACAATAATAAAATCACAAAATGGTTTGAGCTGGAAGAGATCTTAAAAATCTTCTAGTTCCAATCCCTCTACCATCAGCAGGGGCACCTTCCACTAGACCAGGTTGCTACATCCAACCTGGCCTTGAACACTTCCAGGGATGGGGCATCCACAATTTCTCTGGGCAAGCTGTGCCAGTGACTTGCACCCTTACAGTAAAGAATATCTTCCTTATATCTAATCTAAACCTTCTTTTTTCCATTTTAAAGCCATTGCCCCTTGTCCTGTCACTACACGCCCTTGTAAAAAGTCCCTCCTCAGCTTTCTTGCAGGCCCCTTTCAGGCACTGGAAGGTCACAATAAGGTCACCCCCTAAACAACCCCATCTCTCTCAGCCTTTACTCATAGGAGAGGTGTTCCTTCCCTCTAATAATTTCTGTGTCTCTCTAACAGGTCCATGTCTTTCTTGTGCTGAGGATCCCAGAGCTGGATGCAGCGCTGCAGGTGGAGTCCCATGAGGGAAAAGCAGAGGGGTGGGATCACCTACCTTGCCCTGCTGGCCACACTGCTTCTGGTGCAGCCCAGGGTACATTTGGCTTTCCAGGCAGCAAGCGCACATTGCCAGCTCATGTCCAGCCTGCCAGGAAAACAAGCAACCTTTGTTTCTCACTTTCTTTCAACATCTAATCAAAAATATTTTCCTGCAAATTTTCCTATGTTGTTTACCATATTTTATTTATTTATTTACCATGTCAAAGCTGGCTTGACAGATCTGTGGCATGTAGAATGTTAATTTCCTTGAGAATTTACTCAAGTTCCTTACTCACATTGAAGAGATGGGCTGGATAAAATTAATTAGGGTAAAATGTAAGAGTTTGTGATGTGCAGGAGATTGACTTAGATAATAGCTAATAGATAATTACTGTATCGATCTGAAATTATAAAAGGCATGGATTATATAAGCCTAAAGTCCTGATACAAAAGGTGCTCCCTGAATGCATAACTGAGGGTACACTAACTTTACTGATTTGGAGACACATCATTAATGTATTTGAAAATAAATACTTCACAAGCACTTGTTTAAATATTTCCTGCATTGCCAGCATGAAGGAATAAGGATACAATTCTCCATTGTACTGCAACAGGCATGATTATAAATGGAAAGGCAGTTTTAAAATAACAAATTCTCTATTTTGTTTCATTAAAAGCCAGCTGTTTGCTACCAGCAATGAACACAGAAGGCTCTGTGACAGCAACACTCCAAGTTATACTGTGTCTAAGTGTACACTGCTTATAGTGTGGTAGTATATGCTGGTAGTGCTGACCTGTTCCATTATATGACTTTCAAACAAACTCTCTTTTACCCTTCCTGTAAAGCTAAGTACATTTTTTTTTCAAAGTTCCCAGTAAATAATCGCCATATCTCCATTTACAAAATTAGAATGGAGCAGAAATTCCTAACCGGGGCTTTGGGCCCGGACAAACAGTCGCGAATGTTTAAATATTTGATTGGAGAAAAGCCAAATTTTGAATGTCATGGAGAGCGGCCAGTGCCAAGCATCCAATTCTTCTACAGGACCTGAATGTTGGAGCTGGAGCTAATTGTTTACCCAGCCTGTCTGCCCGGGCAAACGAGCTCCTGGAGGCTGATTGCTGCGAGTGTGCTGGGATCCCCATTCCTCAGCCTTTATGTACTTATTAGGCTCACAAAGAAGGACGGCACCGAGGCAGGCGCGGGCGCTGACAAAGACGGGAAATGCCAGGCCTGGCCAGAATGAAATCAGTGTGTGGGGAGCGCTCTTGTTCTCACTGTGAATACAGAGCTTCTGTTGCGAGGGCAGAGGAGTGGCAGAAGGAGGGTGAGACGAAGTTGAATCCCCTGCACTCCGCTGTTGGGGAAAGCTGACAGCTGACTGAGCCCTGATTAGGACCTGTCAGCCTGATCCTGCAGGCAATATTCTCACCGAAATAAATGGGAGCTCTGTCTGATTAGGAACAATATTGTATTATGTTGGGTCATATATTATTTGTATTTCCCTGGAATGCACAAGTTTTAACTCTGTTTGGAACTGCACTGTGCTGTACATTATAAAACTGAATAAAAGATACTTTCTTACCCTATGTGCAATCATGATAGGAAAAAATAGTCTATCTGTCTAATTTTGCATACTGTGTAACTGGCACAACCTAGAATAGAGTGAGCATCCCAGAATTTCCTTTCAGTAGGTAATATTACTCTAATTTAATTGGGCTTCCTATATACATTCCTAACATAAGGACTTAACTCACTTTTGAATTTCATATTCTTCCATTTTCCATATTCTTCATAGTAGTTTCAGGAGACTGTCAGATTCTGTAGTACAACCCCCTGTGTCATTCAGTGAAGTACAGAACTTTTAATTTGTCTCTAATGTGCTTGAGGAGATAGCAAAAAATATTTGGAACTGATTTTCTTATTTCTTGGAAGTGTTTGAGAAACAGAAAGCAAAAGTATGGAGCTGGAAAACAGTAGCTTTTGAGGTTAAGCTGTTTCTCTCTTGGAAATTTATCTGAGGAGCTGTTTGTTTCCTCATGGTGGTTAATTAATATCATAATTTGACAGAGATCATGAAGTGTGGGAATTGAAGAGAGACTCTCAGGTTAGGAAACAAGCTCTGTGATTTCCCTTAAGATCAGTGGTGCTCCTCTTGTGCATCAGCACTCTGCTCCTTTAGCTTGCAGTCGTGCCTGTGCTGCAGCAAGGGGACCCCCAGGCCTTCCTCACTCACTCAGTTTCTGGCCTTTCTGCTGAGATGATTGATAAATATGTTAAAAAGTGGTGCTGTTGGAAGAGGAATTCATATTACAAGCCTGTGTCTCCAAATTGCCAGCTGGCAGTAACTCTGGCTGCTGCTGCCTTGGACCTGATTTGAGTGCCTGACAAAAGGGGAAAGCTCCATGTGCCATCATCTGCCTCTATGGAAAAGCTCCTCTGGCTCTTTTCTAACCCACTGAAGAAGACTTTAAAGTGGATTCATCTGTGGATGGAGATGAAATCACAGAGGAAGCAGGGCACTGGGGAGGCCCTTATGTTCCCCAGAAGCAGAGGACATCCTGGGGAGTTCCTGAACACTAATACACCACCTGGGAAATAAATGGGAGGAACTGGAGGACGGTGCAGCTGCAGAGCATGCCATCACTGCGGTTACAGAGGTGTGGTGGGATGTTTGCATGGCTAGAGTGCAGAGATGTACCCAGGTGGAGCCATAACATGCATCTCCCTCTTCAGGAAGAACAAAGAAGATGGGAAGAAGTCTGTGTTCATTGTCAAGGAGAGTTCTAATGTACAGGATAACTAGATATCTCTAGAGGTTCTTTACAAAGTAAATTTCTCTACAATTCCCCATGATGCATTTTCCTTGGAGGATTATTCCTTAGCATCACAGATCCCTCATCAGGAGCCCAGCCTACATTGGCCATTTTCCCTTGTCACAGTTTATCCCCACTGCATTCAGCTAGAAAACATTTTTCCCTCTTGGTCACTTGCCAAAATTAGTGATAAAACTGGAATTATGAAGACACTGCCAAGAAGACAAGTTTCTGACATCCTTTGTTGAAAAATCACTTGTGTCTGGGAATATTGATCAGGATTTAGTTCTCATTTTGTAATCTTACATTGAGTTGTTTCTTGCAAGCTTTGGGTTTCTAGAGGAAAACAGGGCAACCTTAGAAACAGCAATAAATGCTGAGTAGAAGTAGGACAGGTTTTCTGATCAAGAAATAGACATTTTAGTACTTCAAAATATTAGAAGCCCAAAAGTCTGTTAGGGTGCAGTCACAACAAGAATTTTTTCTGATGGAATGCGTGATGGAATTTTTTCTCCCCCAGTCCTTCCTTCATGTCTCCTCTGGCCTTCTGACCTCAGCTCTGGAGCCATCAGAAGAGGGAGCTTTTGCCCCTGCTGCCCAGAATCCTGCAATCATTCCCATGCCCAGCTGCAGGCAGTAGCATTTCTGTTGTCACAGCAAATAGTAACCTGGAATAAAAATTCATGTTGAAAGCAGCTTTGCAAACCATTGCTTGAAGGAACACTGCAATCAGAGCCACAGCAGAAAGACATGCCTTGTGAAATTTTGAAAGCTCGTATTCAACCTTTTTCTTACAGCCTTTCAGAAACTACTCAGACCAGTCACTTTTCCTACTCAATTATATTAATTTACAGCAGATGAAAGCTTATGTTCAAGGGTAAAAGCAGTTAATTGTTTTATTAAATTGTGGTTTCGATGCAGTGGATAGGAAGTACATAGTTTCACGCTTAACTGCTCTGGATAGTTCTTACAGCCTCCTCATTATTTGGATGCCAAGCCTGCTAGACCCTGTCACAAACAGCCTTCTGGAAGCTAGAAGACTGGAATGGAAGAGAGATGCCACCTTAATTCTGCATTTATGTTTTCCAGTGATTTCGAAGGAAAAGCTCCTTTGGTGCTTAACTGGGAATGACTGCAGATTGGCAAAGCTTTTTGCACTTAGTGATTACTCTGTGGTCAGGAGACGATTTTTCCATGAGAGATTTCTCCGAGAAGCTGAACACAAACAATTTCAAATACTCTGTGGAGTTGTGGAACTGGACACTGCTGCTGTCTGCTAGCAGAAGAAAGGCAATGGCAATGAGAAAATTATAAAGCAAGCTATGTATGAATAACTGTGTTGGTATTTTATTTTTTCATCTCTGATCTTCCCACTGTAGGATCCAGATCTTTGTAGGGAGAAAAGAAGCTATACAAAATAGGAAGGATGCCCAACAGTGCCATAAGGAAATTTGGACCAAGCTACCTGCAGCTGAGAGGTGCAATTTGACAGAGTCTAGGGGACCAGTGCAAAGCAGTGAGCAGCTGGAACCTTGGGAGGAAAGAAGAGTTTCTGGGATACAGGAATCAAATCAAAATCACATGTGAACTTGAATGTCTCAAGGACAAGAAGCCAGTGGCCAGGCAGGGGTTTGTGCCAACCATTCTAAAATGTCAGCATTGCTCATGCCCCATGGCTCAGGGACACATTATCTTTTCTGGGTCAGGCAGCCCGAAAATATCCCTCTGGTGCAAACAGGTGATCCAAAACCTGGCAACTCAGCTAGTCCCATGCCCTATATATGTCTCTGAATGTGCTGCAACATAAGGCTGGACCTACATACTTGGCTAACAGCAAGAGGAGACACAGATACACAGCTTGTGTCGTCCGGAGCTGAGGAGGAGCTGTGGGCAGTGCTGATGAGGAGAGCAGCTGCCTCCACAGCACCCCCCAGGTAAATCCTGGCTGCAAAAGGACAGCTTATTCCTCCGGCACAGATATCACTGCTGAGGTCTCCTCAAAGCAGAAGACATTCTTACTGAAAGTCATTTTGCACTGTCCCTAGAAACGTGTCACTGTGGAAAGTTCCTATTCACCTATTTGCTAGATTTTACCAAGCACATATATATATATATGTGTGTCTGTGTCTGTGTCTGTGTGTATATATTAGCTGTTTCTCTCACTAGACTGCTGACACTGCATAGGAGCAAGTGAAAGGACATTTTGACTGGATTTCTCCAGAAGAAGAGCTGTACATTTATTTACTCTACCTACTGATAATGCAGCTATAATTAAAGCATCTACGACTGCCTGAAAATATTCAGACATATTTTTTTCCTGTTTCATCTGCATTCAAAACTTCCTCTGTAACAGTACTGACTTTGATGGTATTTTGGATTGACTTCTTTGACTGATTTTTTTTATCTCACAACAACTTGTTGTCTCCAAACATATTTTGTTCTATATTGCATTATATTAATACTCCGCAAAGCTAAAGTCATAATAGTATTCTTTGTTCTCACCATAATAGAACTGACATTAAAATGTTGGCATTTCATGTGGAATGGAAACTTGAGGTTTTGGATAGATCTAATCACTTTTAATTAATCCCTTATTTTAATATAGACTAAAACGTTAGGGACAGGGGCTCACACCTGTTCTGTAGAATCCAGCTGTATTCTCATAAAAGCAGGAAGACATGGTTGTTTTCGTAAAATAATCTGAACCTCCATGAAAAATTTGGTTGGAAATCAGAAAATGTACTTCCAGCCAAAATCAGTCAATAGAGATTCTGTCTCTGCTTGCTGCTTGGATAAATTTGAACTTCACATGTCATGGAGAGGAAAATGGAATACATTAACACTGATGAGCGAGGTTGGCAAGCTGTCTCAATAAGCTGTTTGGAGTGAGGAGCCATGTACACAGCTACACTTACCACCCCTTTCACTTCACTGAGTGGTCTTCCTCCTCATTTTCTGAGCAACCCTGTTGGAGGAATGCTTCTGACCAGCTTATTTATTTATAGCCACAACGAAGCCAAAGTTTATGAGTTTTTGCATCTAATAAAATGCAAAACACAGTGAGAAACTCAGAACTACAACACCTTCTAGTAGATAACCATTTGCAATGTCTTTGGTAATTGAGAGTTAGAAAGAAAAAATTTCCCATGCCAAGGAAAGGTGAGAGGGGGCAGTAGTTTAGCTTGCATCACATATCTTTTCCAGAGTCACAAGCAAAACCTCTGCTACAGATTTCCCCCCTCCCACTCAGTGGGCTCTCTAATGTGAGAAATATCTTCCCATGGAAAGCAGTGGTTATACAGTCACAGGGGATCCTGCCTTACTCATACTGTTGGTATCTGTTTTATGCAATAGGACAGAGATGCCAGAGTTACCCTTTAGCTGGGATCTCTCTGGTGAGCAGCAGCAGGAGAAGTCAGGAAGGAGCAGACAGGTTCCAAAAGATCCTCCCAGTCATCACAGGGAAAGACTTTTATTGGACTAAGCAGCAGGCAAACATCCTGCTGTGTATTACGGCTCACATACTGCCAGGAGAACAGGGGACATAAATCTGAAGACCAAACCACCCATGCTCCCTGAAGACCTTGACATCTTTTTGTGAAACAAAGCTGTTCAGTTCTGGGCCTTAGACAAATTCCAGTCTAAGTACAATGTGTTTATCTGCAATGCTTTTCCAGCAGCAGTAGGACACTTATCCATCACTCTCTGACCTTAGCAGCAATACCAGCACTGTTTGAGCATCTGCTCTGCCCAGCACCAACCTAGCTGAGAGTATTCCAGTGCTAAGCAGAGCATGCTCTCAGTATTAGACTTATAAAATGCTTTTAGAATGTCACAGAATTAATGCAAGCGTTTTGAAAACCGCAAGCGTATCCACCCAGAACCTGAAACACGAGGAAGGGGACTTGATGAACCCAGGTAGCTCCAGCACCATGGGGCCATGCTCACTGCTCTGGGTAAAGCACAGCCCTGGTCCCTTGGGTTGTCCCCCAGTTCACCTGAACAAGGTAGGCATTAGGCACTTGCACTGTGTTTGTGCCTCAGGAGGTGGTCAGCAGCCAGAGTTACCTGTGGTTTGATGTGCTTTATGCGCACATAAGACTGCCACAGATGTGAATGGGCAGGTGGGATGTGCTGTACAGAGAGAGTAGAAGGGTCTGTAGAGCTCACTCACATCTCTAGGGAGGATGGCTTTCTACAAAGGCAGAGCTGTCTGCTGGGGCTTTAGAAGGAGATAGAAAAGCAAGATGATAACCTGAGATTAATGTGTGGAGCTCCTCTTTTCACTCCCAGGCTGCTTTGCCTTTCTGCCACTGAGCCCAACAGCATTTCCTTCAAAATGTGTCCCAGTGGAGACACAGCAGGAGGGGGAACTGAAGCAATGTGATGACACCCTCACCTGCAGGAGAAAAGACAGAGTTGTTGGTTGATGATTGTGCTGGAAGTACAGATGAAATGAGTCAATCTTTTTCTAAAAACCTTTCCTACAGGAAAACTCCCAGCCAACCAACCAGCCAAGCAAACATAGATGAAATGAGAACTGAGGCCGTTTGGAGAGGTCTTTGCTCTTATTTTCACTGTTCTGCCATGACTCTCAAACATTGACAAGATGTTTTTTGACTCTGCTATATATGAATCTTCTACAAAGGCTGGTACAGGAACAAAGTAACATCCCAAATGGAAAGCTTAGGCCTATGCTGTTCAGGATATTAAGTCTTTGGAAGCTTTTCTTTGAGACTGAGGGAGGTGATTGTCCCCCTCTGCTCTGCACTGGTGTAGCCTCACCTCAAGCCCTGTGTACAGTTCAGGGCAGCACAGCATGAGAAAGACATAAAGCCATTAGAGAGTGTCCAAAGGAGGAGCACAAGGATGGTGAGGGGCCTTGAGGAGAGGCCACATGAGAAGCAGCTGAGAGCACTTGGTCTGTTCAGCCTGGAGAAAAAGAGACTGAGGAGAGACCTCACTGCAGTCTGCAACTTCCTTGTGAGGGGAAGGGGAGGGGCAGGCATTGATCTCTTCCCTCTGGTGACCAGTGACAAGACCCAAGGGAATGGCCTGAGGCTGTCAGGGGAGGTTTAGGTTGGGTATTAGAAAAAGGTTCTTCACCCAGAGCCCAGAGGGTGCTTGGGCACTGGAACAGCTCTCAAGAGAAGTATTCACTGCACCAAGCCTGACAGAGTTCAAAAAGTGCTTGGACAATTCTCTCAGGCACATGGCATGACTCATCGGGATGTCCTGTGCAGGGCCAGGAGTGGGATTTGATTATCCTGATGGTTCCCTGCTAACTCAGCATATTCTGTGATTCTGTGAGATTTTGCAGGCAACTTGGGGCAGTGGGAGCCACAACAAGTCTTGTCACTGTGTTCCCTGGAAAGTCTGCCCAAAATAGTCAACATGGAAAGTAAAGACAGTCTTTATGAGCATAGGTGTCCTGATGCATCTTCAATCTCTTTTTCTCTCCTGTTTCTATTGTTAGTTGTATCTAGTAATCAAACCATGACTTCCATGATGAGTTGTAAAGGTATATGACAACAGTAAGAGACATTTTTCTTCCTCATACAGCCTCTAGATTCACCACCAAGTTCCCAGCCCTAACTGTGGACAGTCATGGATATAATGTGAAATAAATTAGTTTCAGGCTTCACCCAAGGCCCCTACTTTGGGCCACTCTGACTCACAGGAACCCACAGTAATGCCTCCAACACCACAGTGAGGGGTTTTTTATTGTTTTCCACTGAATTAAGGCCACAGTAATAACGGAGTGTCATGAGACCAGCACCAAACAGAAGAAATCCTGCCAAGTGAAGCTGTACTTATGTACAGTGTGAAATCAGCAAGGAAAGGAACTGCCCAGAGACTAAAACATGTTAAACTTATGATTTAATACTTGTGTAAGTTAAACATTAATATGGGTAAAGCAATCTTCAAAACAGAGCCAGTGCAGAGTTGATCCAAAAGTCAACAAGACAAAAGAATCTAGAGCAAAAATCTGAGCCAAACCACTGAAGCTGATAATGTCTGGCAAGAAAATTCACCTCAGAGAAGAGCTTGAGGACAAAACTCCATTAAAAAACACAAATCAGACCTTGGCCTTTTCTTACTATCCTCTGCTTTTATTCTGACCAGATGTAAAAGACTCATGATCTTGGAGGCCTGGAATCTAGCTTCTAGGAGGGCTCTCCAGGATCAGGATTGCTTCTGCACTTGGGGATTCAGATTCCAGCCTGAGTTGCAGCTGACCTTGTCAACTTGGAGGCACAAGGACAGAAATCTTTAAGTGACTCTGGCCCAAATGGTATTTACTGACAGAGAGCTGGTCTTGAGCTTGCCAGCTATTAATTGTAGTTTGACAAATTATAAAGGCTTCCTGTTGTCCATCACGGTATCCACTTCCCATTATTCTGGGCTAACAGCCTGTAAAATGAAATGGCAAACAGAGCTTCATTAAAACAAAGCAAGACACTTCCTTGGCTGGCAGGTTTGGAAGAGTAGGAACTGAGTCCCAGGGCCTGCACTTCCAGCTTCATCTATGAATAGATATATGGGGAAAAGAAAGGACAAGCCATGCTTTCACCTCCCTGTACCTCAGTCTACACATTCATCGAGCAGGGACACACACTGCTACTCAGAGTCATCTTAGAATGTTATGGAAATGAATTACAATTTATAAAGCAGTCTGTGATGTTGGGTGGATGCAGATACCAAATTCTGGTATTCCAAAACCATCCAGATTATCTTTCAAAGCTCTAAATGTTTTAATCAGTGGCCATTATTTATTAGTGATAACAGGATGTGGGTAATAAAACCAATATCAATCAATTAAGTAATTTATCATCTGGCAGAGTACAAGGGAAAATACACTGTTCAGGTCTAGTCCAATACATGCCCGGGCTACACCTACAGCTGAGGCAGCTACTGAAGAAGATAACATCCAAGTCTTCCACTGCAGAGAGACAGACAGACACCTTCAGGAGTGATTCCGACCCTGGCTGGGCTGACTCAGACTCTAAAGTGTCTGTATCTTTGCAGGTCCTAGACTTGGTCTGTGTTAGGAAATTAAATGTGTCCAAGCTCTAGGCTGAGGCCAGACTGCACCATACAAGTGCAGGAAGTAAATCTTCCTGCTCTCCTAATCAAGGTGTCTGTGTTGGGTCAGGCAGGTTCCCAGGTCATGACAGGGCACTGTTTGAACATGGCTAGTGCCCTCCACTACACCAGCGTCAAGGGCCCTTCTGACAGGACAACAGCACTGCAAATCCTGCTCCCTGCAGCATTCCCTGGCTTGTTTAATTTATTAGTGGAGGTGCACCCTTAGATGTAGTAGATAAGTTTCTGAAGTTAGCTGAGATGTGCTAGGACAACACAGCTATGTGAGGGATGGGCTAACTCTTTCCATCCTGTAGCCATGTGACAATCCTGCTTGTTAGGAGATAGGGACAGACCAACGTCTGAGATGCCAAGGTAAGTCTATATAAGCTAAATACTTCAAAGGAACTCAGGAGAACCTCATACATCTCCAGGTTCTGCACACCACTGGAGGGCTGTGTGTACCTGATACACAGGTTCAAAGGATTCTGGGTACCTGGGGCTTGTCCATAGCCTGACTGTGAGTCAATCCCAGGAATGCAAGTCAGGATGTCTGAGCCACAGCCCCCTGCCTGACCCAGGAGACTGCAGTGCCTCACTATAGTCTGAGCTCGTTTGATCCCACTGCTATAACCACCCCCTAATGAGGACCAGATACACCAGCCTCCACAAGGAGACAGGGAAAAGGAGAGAGGATTTCCTCCCTAATGCCACAGAAAGAAGAGTAGTTCCTGGAATATTTACCAAGCCACTGAACCAAAACTTTGTTTTTGTATTTTGTTTTCCCGAACTTTTCAGCTACTGTTTTTACTTGATAGCTATTTCACAGCCGAAACCCTTGAGTTGTTTACTAGAAACCTGTGATGCAAAGGAAACATGGCCACATCCAAAACGCAGCTGCTAGTGGAAAATCATATGAAGTAAGAATTGTGGGAGTACTTGCATGTATGAGGCTACTGTCCTTAATCCTCAGCATTTAGAATACTGCTTCTAATTTGCCTTAAAATATTAAAAAAATAACTAAAACTTTACATCCAAGTAAGAAAAAAATGCACTACATTTGGCCCTTGAAGTGCTTTGATTTGATTTGAATGCAACTGTTTGGATCACATGGCCAGCCAAAGGCACATGCCTCAGAATGGCAGCTTTTATTCTTGTAGGGCAATCAGCATCCCCTCTATGCAAAGGATTAAATCAAAACTAAATTAAATGGCATACTACAGAGAAGGCTGGCTGTGTACTTTTCAATATGGACAAAGCAATCCTTCTCCTCGCTGGTAAAAATTCATGCTAGTGCAGAGACCCAGCACAAAGCCTAGACACCACTTAACATCCTGCTGAGGGTTTAAGTGTTGGCTACGCTTTGTGCTAAGCCTCAGTAATGGATGGAATATCACCCACAAGAAAGAACAGGGACAAACTGCTTTTAGATTTTGCCTGGGTCTGATTCTGTATTTCCAAACCTTTTTAGGTGGGAATTTATAGTCAACATGAGATATAGGATGTGGCTTTACATTTCACCTCGTACCTGAAACCTGCCTTTGTAATGAAAGGGGCATACAGATATGTTATCCAGGATAATATTTCTTCAATGTAAATGGACACTGTGGTAATCACATATCCTCTGAACAGAGAGAGACATAGCTGTCCCAAGATTTACCTGGGAAGCTGTAAGAAGCTATGAGTAAGCTCAGAGAAAGAATTAAAAAAATTATTATCTCAACCTCTGCACCTGGCAGGCAATCTCTGTTTGTCAAAGATGTTTACAAGAAGGAATTACCCCTTCTTGACCAGTAGGTGAGAGAAGATTCCTAAAGGCCAATCAGGTCTTAGATCCACCATTGTTTCTATAAGAACTGTAGATTTCTAATAATGAAGTGCCTTTTCATGCCTTCTGATGATGGAGTCTCTGTATCACCTTTCTCTGTCCCCTTTGGTGACAGGACACTGCACATAAAATATCTGCAGGCCAACTATCACCCATCAAAGACAGTGCCACTCACCTGAAGGAACTAGTGTGACATCAGTAATTTTGGCTCAGGGTCTCTCATAGGGACTACACAATCCGTGTCTTCATTCCCACACTAAGAAGCATTGTGCCGTGGCCATGCAAAATGATCTCTGCATGCAATTCCCTTAGGATCTTGCTACAGACACTACTGGGAAGTACAGCTCAATTGCCAACACTGGTTCTTCACTCAGGTATCGCTTTATTTTTTCCTATAATGGCAATGTTTGTATCCCAGATTCTGCCCTCAGGAAAGAGGGTGCAGATGATGTTTGTGGCTGTTCTGAATTTCCCATAATCTATTGGTACTTCCAGACAGGGCAATCATGTGGGTTGGCTGCTGTAAGAATGAGTGACTGGGGTTGCCCATGGTGTCATTTCTACACAGCTGCTTCAGCCCCCTCTCCTACAGTTGCTGTTTCTCATGGACCTTCACAAAAGGAAGTTCAGCTGGAAGTTAAAACTCCCCAACTCTTCACACCACAGGCATGTTTGGAAGAAGATACCAAGTTGAAACCTGGAGGTAAGAGAAGGGATACAGGAGGCAATCTATGGTATGCATGCATGGGGGAGATTAAATGTCTTTGTTTAGATAGGTTTAAATAAGAAAACGAGAAAAAGCTTAAGTGGGAGATCAATTGCAGAATTGACTGCAAAAATCGTGACAGACACAGCTAAGATGTATACTTCCCACAAATATAAAGATATTAGGCAGTAAAACTGCCTTAGAAACTAAGTGCACTTTTGTTTCAATGTACCATCCCAGGTGTGAGGCAGAACAGCTTCACTCAGCAGGGCCGGTGCACTCAGGCCCCCTAATCTCAATGGAGCCTTGGGCAGAAGTCAGCTGGCAGCTTCCAGCTCCAGGCTTCTCCCTGTTCATATCAGAGAGTGAGCCACGGAAATCAGAGGGCATGAGAGGTATTTTCACATTTTCCCCATAGAATTTACCACAAATGTAACAGTGTGTGGCAGTTAGCACCAGGATTGACATAGCAGAGTGGACAGAGGGCTGTTATGTCCAGCATCCTCTTCCCAAAAACCTGCAGCAGCAGATGCTACTAGGGAGGATACCAGAAACTCTGTGTAATCTGATCCCAGAAGAGCTTAATACTTTATCAGTTCCAAAAATCTGATTTTGGTTGGGTTCTTTTTTTGGCTTTTGAAATATTTTTCCCATTCCTCTGGATACTCTCACTGGCCATATAAACACATTGGCCCTTCCAAGAATCCTGCTAAACTCTTGGTATTAATGGCTGTGTCTAGACCTCTAAATTAAACAGGGCCACGACACCACTTCTGACACTGCTCCATGCTTGTCTATGTTGTTTCACGGCCCCTTGGCATGGATTAGCATCAGCCAGCAGAAAATACATACCTGTTAGCACAGTGTAGAGAACAGCACATTCTTGGGACTATTCCCAAAAGGTAGGCTGGGTGTGGTCCCCTGTTTTTAGGGATAAAAAAAGTTCAGTCAGGTGGGTGTGAATCATAACATGCCTCTGGCTTCATGCCAGGCAGCAGTCACTGGTCTGTTGTATTTTGTGCTACAGCTGCAGCCAGTGGGACTTCTAAATAACAAGCTCCATGGGACCAGTTAAGCACACTGGGCAAAGCATCACTAGCTAGCTTTTGAAGAAATGTCATCATATGTAGGAGCCTGATCACCTCTAGGGGAAGAAGACAACATTTCCACTAAGGACTAGGTGCTGTGTCAAAGTACATGCTGTGCAAGGAGAGTTTTGCCACCCTTTTCCAATGTTATCAGCAACCTAAACACGTACAAAGAAGGCTTAGCACTGTCCCTCCCAAATGCCTCCCATCCCTGTGGGCATGTTCAAGGCTTGTTCAAAACAGCTTGCCTTAAATGTGATCAGTCATCTTCAAGACAAACACAAAAACTTTCTAACCTGAGGTGCTTTTACATGAATATCCAAATGGGAGGGTTTGGATTGCCTCAGCCAGCTGCCACCCTGAACAGCACTCTTCAAATTGGCAGCACACAGGTATTTTAAGAGGCAGGGAACCCCTCTTGGAGTGCCACAAGGCTCCTCAGCCTGGTCCTGAAGTCCACTCTGAACCCAATTTGAAATGTCTGCATCCTAACCACACTGGCACATACTTTTCTAAGAACAGAAGGAAATTGTCGACAAGGTCTCTGTTGACCTTAGTAACACAAATACAAAAATATTTGCAGTCAAGTTAAGTAGCAGAAAATGTGTCCAAAACAGTATTGAGTAACCCTCCTTGAGGAGGGGAGTGTCTGCAGAGTCACTGGGAATTGATACTGATGTCTCAGAGGACTTGGAAGTACCAAGGACGAGGCACACCAAAAAAGGCATAAGTAAATATTTAACTGAAGACTGCAAGAACTTTCCCTTTTAGGTAAATCACTCTCCATATCTCAGTCCACCCCAAGGTGAAAAGGGCAGCAGGCAATTGAGTGGGCATCACCCAAGTAATTCCAGAAACAAAGAGTATTGCTTCTGGGAAAATCATTAACCCAGAGTGAAAAAATAAGCAGTTTGAAAAATAATTGGGAAATGGATGACTCTGTCTTACATAGAGATGAGAAGTGGATGTTCCATTAACCACATCTGACTTGAAGCAGTCTGCTCCCTCTGGCATGTGCCCCTGCAAGCACTTTTCTCCAAGAAATAGAGATAGGTATGTTTGAAAGAAAAGGTCCTAAGACATACATCCAAATCTGGTTCCTCAGGAGATGACAGTGAATTTTGCCTCCTGAAATCAGTGCAAATCCAGTTTGCACTGAAAGATGCATCCATTTCCATGGAATTCTGTTGGGCTTCTCTGTTGCATCCAAATCCAGGCCCCAACAAAGTGGATGGATGCACCCAGTAGAAGAAAGAGGAAGCCAGACAGGTAGATCCATGCCTTGCCTTGATTCAGCAGCAGTTACAGGCAGGTGAGCAGTGTATTGTGTGGCCCTCTGGAAAATCAGTGCTTAGTTTCATTCATCTACTAGGATGGCATAGGAAAAACATCTGTGACTTTTGTTTATTCACCCTCGCAGGAGAGTGTGGTTAATATGGTAGGTACACAGCTCTTCCCAAAATAGTAGAATGGTGATAATTCAAGACTCAAAAAAACCAAAAAGTGAAAAAGCTAAAAGTTGTATCTCTGTCTAAAACTTAAGCACCATTGAAATTGAATTGAAAATTGAATTGAATTGGAAAGTTATTGCTGCCTTTGATAGGAACAAGAGTTTACCTTCTAGAGACATATTTCCTTTTAAAGAATTTCAGATGGCAACAAAAATCTTATTTTTCCACTGCTGGTTTTAAAGTTTCACAAATGGCATTTTTACAAGGACTTATTTCACTACAGTGAAAAACTCTTCTACTTCACTTTAACATTATGCAAACTCATTCTGGCTAAAAGGGTGGTCATTTTTTATGTCGGATAGTTCTTATGACAAACAACTAAAATATGCATCTGGAACTCTTGGGCTTGTGGGACTTAAATCATTAAAATATATTTATGGGAAAAAAAATATGAGTACAAGATGGAAAGCTACACTTTTGCTCTGAGGGAAAGTTCATTCAAGTGTACAGTATTCAGGGAACACAGACGCACTACTTGAGCATACATATGCCTCAGACACACTACTTAAATGTACATTTCCCACATATCTGTGAGTGTGCTTGTGTGAGCAATGTTTACATGGCCTCTATTGCATTTGGCCACATTTACTTTTTTATCAGCAGCCCAGTTTGAACTGGCACCCACTGCTTTTTGAATATGTAAGGATCAAACTCCTTAGACAGATAGAAGAATGATAGAGCCTTTTTCACACCAGAAAGTGCCATGTAAGCACAAAGTTTTAGCCATGAGAAAGATTACTCCTGGGCATCCTGCAGCTTTGTCCCTAGAGTAAGGAACAATGCAATGATAGTTTTTAAAACTACCTCTGCATAATAAACTGAATGAACTTGTTTAAAAAAGGCCTAGAGACACTTAGCTGCTTTCTTGGCTTTGTCCCCTACACTTTTGCTACTCCCTTGCTAACAGAATGGGTGAGTGATCTCACCATACATCAGCAATGCCAATAACTGCTTGCTTGGCATGGAGGATATCCATAAGGTTCACGAATGTTAGGAAATATCTGCTGGAATGGCTTAGCTGAACTCAAACATCTGCCTGCAGCACAGAAAAAAAGGGATGTTCCTAAACTATTCAGTGCACAGACCCTAAAGGGAAAGGTTAGCAGTCTCTAACTCCTCCTCCACCCAAGAGGCTTATGATTTATTTACATGGAGAGTTTTATAATACACGAAGGGTGCCTTGTCATTTTGGGCTTGGATTAAAAAAACCCTGTAGCTATTGGTATGAAACTCAGCCCCCTCTCTTTTTCCCAGGGCAGTTTAATAATATTCATATTTCTTTTTAATACAGGGTCCAAGAAAGGAAAAATAGCAGTTTTTTCAGTGTGTCTTATAAGGAAAGTCCATTAAATATATGGGGAAACCACTGACTGCAGACTATCAGTGCCAAAACCATGTGAATTTATATGACTATCTGAATAAAATAAATGTGAATACTGTGACGTTGCCATCTGTCCCATAAGATGCACCGTAGGTTTGTTTTAAGCCTGTCTGGGTAACAATCAATATGAATTTGCTGAAACTCCTCTCACATTGCCTTGGAAGGGATCCACCTTCATCTCAGGTGGATTCACACATTTTGGCTGGCAGATATGAAAGGTGAAGTTGTTTTATGTTGGTGTGTACAGCTGATGGGCAGTGATTCATCAAGCTGTAGTAACACAGCCCTCTTGCTGCATTCCTGCACTCTAGTTTGGATGCCTGAAATGGCAACCCCATTTTCCCTCTCAAACCCCAAAGTTCAATGCCTCAGTGCTGTTCTACAGCATGAAACCTGGAACTTCACCCTCTGTGCAGGGATGCCCAGATGATAAAGCCCTTAGTACTACCATTATCTAAGTCTGTCCTTCCCTTTCCTTCTCTTTGCCTAGCTAGGTCTATCTCAATTGACTGGTCTTTGTCCACTTGCTTGCACTGGCTGTCTGCATCAGCACTTCCAATGCCTTACTCCTCTTTAAGGTGTTTCTACTGCATTCATCAAGACAATATAGAAACTTACTTTCTGTACCTTTACCTGTCTTTTTTTTTCCCTCTCCATGCCTTCTTCCAGGCATGTGTCACCATCCTGTTGTTGCCATACCCTTTCTCAATAGGTATCACAACCATTTCTCTAGAAATAGTCTCAGGCTCAGTGTGTGGCTTCATGATGTATTCAAATAGTGATGTTGGAGTCAGGAAACAGAAATAAGGAGCAAGGCATGGAGAAAAGTAGAGGTGAGGAAAATAACCAGTGACTTTCAGCAGCTCTGAAAAAAAGGCAGCCTGTGCTACACCAAGCTGTTTGCCTCTGTGTAAATCATATCTTAGAGTTTTAAAACATGCCATGGACCTTGCTGTTTAGAAGTAGGTGGCATAGGAACCCAGGAAAGCATCTGTTAAAATGCAATTTCAGCACCTGCTATTCCCTTTACTCTGAAGTCTCTCAGAAGAGATGTTGCTTCAAGCTGTAGTTACTTAAAATTTCACTGCATGAATGAACATGTGGCCCAGAGAAAGCAGCCTCTGAAACACAGGAGAGTCCCTGTTAGCTGTTGGTTTCACGGAACTCTGTGACTCAGAGTTCAGGTTCCATCTGGTAGGAGTTGGTGGCCTGGGCAAATGTGGGTAAATTTACACTAAGAGATTAATCATAGGCCTGTTTTACAATGACTTCTAGTCTTTGGAAGAAGAGGAGCAGTCACTATTAAAAGTCAAATTTTTTTCTTCAATGAGCTAAAAAAGATATTTTCTTAATTCTTATCTAACATAGGAAAATCTTCACGTGAACAAAAAGGCAGTCAGCTTCTTCCAAGTTATCTTACCAAGTAAAAAACCAGCCCATTTGTGAATTGAATGTATTAAACCAGAATTTTCTGTAGTGTAATTTCTTTTTTAGAGATGGTAAACTGGTCCAGATAACATGATTTATCATTTTCCTGTGCATATTCCTGATGAGTGTCCTCTGTCAAGTCTAGCTGAAACTCTGACAAGGGATGGAGTTTCCTCTGGTTCCTATGGATAATTATTGTGCTTCTTGCATGAGAGTGAATTTTGTTATTACTTATTTTGTATTATTCACCACTGATCTATATATTCATCCTTATTCCATTTTCCAGTAATACATTATGCAATAAGACATCTGGCATTTGGAATTTGTTCTCCCATCCCTTCCCTGTGGGTAAAGATGAACACACTGCAGCACGTTCCAGTGGGAGCAGGGACTGAGTATGTTCAGGTTTTTGGGTTATTTTTATTTTCTTATAAATGTTAATAATCCCATGGATTTACATGATTCTGTGTTTGTGCTTCTTTTTGTTTCACTCTGTGAGATAATACCAGTTTAATGCTGCTGCCTTTTGGACACTTGTGGTGTTCAGGCCTTGTTCAGTCAATGGGAGAAGTGCAGCATCTGCAGCCAGCAAACCGAGGTGGCTCTGGCTGCTGGGGCTCCTCAGACCAAGTGCAAGGCCCACCTCTGCCACAGCTTCCTACATGGTCATGGAAAAAACACTGTGTAATGGGAAGGATTAGCATCCTTCTCCCACATGCTGCTTTATACCCTACAGGTTTTCAGAGGACCACACCACACTTAACTGAAGAACTGCCAGTCTTATCTCAGGCATTTGAGTTATCTCAGAGCAGGACAGCAGCAAGGTGTTTTGATACAGGAGGTTCACTCTTTTAAGCTTCTTGGGACTCTCTTCCCTTCTCTTGTCATCAGCTACATCTTCCAGTTACCATTCCTGATCCCAGCATTTCTTCCCAGCACTCTTCCCCTCTTTGTGTAGAGATCCATTATGAGGTTGTGGCTCAGCTTTAGGAAATCAAGCCTATGTGAGTTTTGTGTCAGAGCGTCAGAGAAATCCTCTGGCTTTCCCAGATGACACACACGTAGCTGACACACTCAAGAGTGAAGCAAGCTCAGTGTGAGCAGAACTCACAGATGCAAGGCCAGGTTACTTACACTGCCCCACGGCTTTTTTTCTCCATGGTGGGGAGATTAGAGCCTGTCCCAGTGACAAAGTAATCCAGGAGAAAAGGTGGAAAGGACAGAATAGCATGTGCCCACTTCTCAAACAGCCTTGCAGAGTAAATAAAAAGGCCTTCTTCCGTCTTGATTGTTTCTCCACGTTGGCCTTTTTACACCCATAAAAACAGGTGTCATCTCTCTTGCTGTATCTCTGCCAGGACTGCAGGCAGCACCAGCCATCACTGAGAGTTGTTTTTCTGGATATAGCCTGTCAAAATGGAAGGAATGAGTCAGTGTCTTGCAGAGCAAGAACAACACAATTAGCACCTATTTCATGTTTCATTTCATGTTCCTGCCTCTTTTTGTTGCAGATAAGGATCTTGAATTGTTGGGGTTTTCAGCACTCCAATTCCTGGGTGTCCTAGCTGTGCAGTAGTACTGACGGGATCCATACACACACATCCTGAAGTGCAGACTCTCCCTGCAGTATAGTTAGGAAAATTCACCTTGTTGGCACCTCTTCAAAGGTGCCAACTGATGCACCAACTTCCCAGCCCCAGCTTTGGAAGACGACTAAAACTGCTGAGGGAGCGAGCCCGTGACAGCCTCCTGCTGCTGCCACAGGTTTGTTTTTAGAAGCTGAATGTTGGTGTCCTGCCAAGCTGGATACCTGGCAGTAGGAACGCAGATGTGATCCTGCCCCGGGCGATGTTTATGCACTACAGGCTGTTTCCTATAGGTGGAGTGAGTTGTTTAATGCTCTGTGGCGGTTCTTCACGTTTGCAGGGTTATTTGGTAGGTACGGCATCACTCAGGGCAGTCTGACAAATTCATTTCAAAACAAGTTTTTGACTTATAATAATAAGTAAAAAATGGTCTCCAGCCTTCAGAGAATGGAAGGAAAATTTCCTGTCGAAGGAAGTTCTGAAGACAGTGGGATTGCTACAGGATTAATTAACAGAGGTTTAAAACAGTATTTCAGCTGTTTCTAATCACTCATCATCTCCCTCCAGTATCCCAGGGACTCAGGATGGGCAGACTGTGGTCTCAGCTTTGTTTGTTATTTGGAGGGAAAAAAAATCCTTGCTTTTCAGGCTTTCAGCACTCTAAGAATCTTCTCTTCCTTTAAAGCTTGTCTCAAAACACACTCACTGGCAAAGCCATTGCTCCCATCCTCCGTTAACATCCAAAATCTCTCACATGACAAGGACATTATCTGATGCTGAAGAGTCCCTGTTATTGTATGTTGCAGATTAAATGTCTTGTGTTTAGGCCTGTGAACATGTTCTTGAGGGGTTAATTGGGATGTGGGTTCACAGAGCAGCCGGTAACTGCTGGAGCATCCCAGTAACCGCTGGAGCATACTCCATGGTCAATGTGGTCTGATCCAGGGAGCTTGTTCCCTGGCGCCGGGGGATCAGGCGTGCAAAGGGCTGTTTCCACAAAACAGCTGAGGTTTTGTAAGTTCACAGCTAGTGAACCTTCCCATCAGATGTTGATGTGACCATATCCTGTTAGTGTGCTCACCAGGATAAGTCTCAAATATTCAAGTAGGGCTCTTATCAGACAAATAAAATAATAGTTAAAACTACCCAGAGACATCTAATGTTCTGGGATTAGCCTTAAAAAGGAATAGTTTATAAACAAGGCTCTGTTTTGAAACTAACTTTTGACACAGAGAAGTGACTCCAATGTAGTTCTTCTGGGTGTGGCTTTAAAATACCAGATCTGGCTTGGTTCTTGCAGACCACTGAGTGTCTACACAAACATCCTTCCCATATAGAATCATACAATGGTTTTGGATTGGGCTATTAAAGATCATCTAGATTCAAACTCCCTGCCATGGTATTAAGATCCAGCTACTGAGAGGTGCCTCTGCCCGAATTAAGGTGCAAACAAGACCATATGTGAAAGTCAATAATACAATTTTATTTAACAATAAATGTGAGGTAGCGAGAGAGAAAGAAATAGAAGAGCAAGAAGAAAGAGAGAGGGATCAAGCAGCAGATAGTCTCAATCCATGGATACAGCAGTATCCTGTCCTGTTCATCCTTCTTCACCCTGAATTTCTTGGTGATGGAAGTCCCAAGGTCATTCAAAATTTTTCACTCTTTATACACCTTAGCAAACAAAGGAATTAATGTTCATTGGCTACACAGTTATCTTATTCTATTGGTTAAATTATTCCCTCACTTCTAATGCTAATTAGTCCACATGCTCTGTCTTTCTCTTTTTTTGAGTTCAGTTGGTTTCTTGGGTTGCTGGTCTTTGAGCTGGGGATCGTGATCTCCCCCTGCCAGACCTACCTTTTACCCCATCTGATCTGAGTTCAGCTGAGTTGGTTTTCCAAGTGGGCTATAAATTCTGCATTTTTTGTGTCCATTATCAGTGATACATTCTTCTCCCCCAGCTTTGTTAACCTTCCCCTAGGTCTGAGATAACACCTAAGACAATAGTACCACCTTTATCTTATCTGAGATTCCCTCTGTGGCAGCTTAACTTACAGTCCAGGTTCCAGGTATATTCAGGGGGCTTTGGTGGTCATTGGTGGTCACAGATGCCATCTGTCCCACAACTTGGAGTGATCTTTGTCTGACCAGTGATATCCATACAAGCAGTTACTTCTTTATAAAGTTTACCACAGTGTACATTTTTGTCTGGATGCCTTATCTGGGATGTGCTAGCCAGATCTCACCTCCACCAGGGCTGGAGTTAGTGCCATCCTGTTGCTCCCTTCTGTACTCATCTCATTGCAAAGTCCTTCTGTGGCCTTCACAGTGTTTGAGACAGGCAACTGCAGTCTGTAAGTCTTTACACATCGGCAGGGACCCTTTCACTTCAGCGGGTTGCTCAAAATCCCATCTAGCCTGGCACTGAACACTTCCAGGGTGGGACATCCACAATTCACTGTGCCAGTGCCTCACCACCCTCACAGTAAAGAATTTCCTCCAATATCTAATCTAAACCTGCCCTCACTTAGCTTAAAACAGTTCCCCTTTATCCTATCACTACTTGCCCTTGTAGAAAGTTCCTCTAAAGCTTTCTTGTAGTGTCTTTTCTGAGGTGTGGTTCATGGCAAGCTAAACAAAAGGTGCATGGGCAGGTAATGGCCAATGTTTATTGTCATGAGAAAAGAGCAGCTGGAAGGGCTCTTAAACCAAATCATAACAAACTGTTAGATTTTTAATTAATCTTGCCTGCTATTTTCTGTATGCAGGTTTTGCTGATGATCCTCAAGCTGAGCCAAAATATGTGTCATGAATAATTCTGACCTTGCTCAGAACAGTTTTATATGTTTGCATTTGTGCCTGTAAAAAATGCTCCCTCATAACCCGCATCTGAACATTGCCATATGTATTTGCCACATCGTAAAAGTATGTAACAGCATTCACCTCTGGTGATTAAAGACAGCACTGTTTAATGACAGGGACAGAATGTGCTGCCCTTGATCACAGTGGGCCATGCCCTAAGCAATCTGTTAAAAGGATTTTATACCACCAACAATGGCCCTGGATTAATCAACAAAGAAAAAAGAAGAGAACCTGCAACATAGCAAGCTGCCACACAAAACGAAAGTCGAAGCCCTGTCTGCAGCAGGGCTTCTCTAACAATCCCTTCATCAGTCTTGATGAAGTTACAATCCCTGCATCACTCCCTTTGCTACCACCATGCTTGGTACAATAAACCAGTTTAGAGTTACCACTTGTTACTGTGTGCAGCTTCCCCAGTTTCTTGTTTAGTGCCACAAGAATGATTTCTATTTTCATTACTGCACTTGCAATCAGAAGACCTATGGCACTCAGCATTTTAACAGTTTGGCAGAAAAAACCTGAGAACCTACAGAAAGATGGCTTTGCTCTTAGGCCACTGTGATGGACAGGTGAAACTCCTCTGTTTTCACACACACTTCCCATGTGATCCTAAAAAAGACCCTGTTCAGTTATGGTGCTGGTCATCTTCTAAAAAATGGGAATCACAGGAGACTGGAGCAAGAACTATGTGTCAGAAGATGGGAAGCATTTTGACACCATAGTTACAGAGAGCTCCCCAGAAGGAACACACAGTTAATGCAAACAGGACCATTTCATGCCCCAAGTTGTTCAGTTACAAACCCTGGAATAAGATACTGTGAGAAACAGAGCCAAGTTCAATGTATATTGGATGTGTCACTGCTGGTTTTTTTGGCAGCTGCTCTGCTGATCAATACACTGTGGTGCAGGACTGTCACTCCCTCTTAAGAGTCATTAGGGAAATGCATGACTCTGCAATCCTCCCAGAACATCGTGTGCCGCACACCTTATTAGCAGTCACACAAGCTCCTTACCCTTGCCTCTCCAGAGTTAAAGCTGAAATACATTTTCTCCTGGTAAAGGTCAGGGAACCAGTTTATATGCAGACTTTGGTATTACAGTCTTCAGGGGATTTGAACAAGGTTGGACCAGGGGATCCTTGAGGTCCCTGCCAGCCTCGTATGTCGTGGTTAAAACAAAGTTTTAATTTATTTGTTTGGATGGAAACTTACTGCTATACTGATAGTTTTTGTTCTTAGTTATGCAATTAAGTGTAAAACACGGGTAATTAATCTCTGCATTGCAGATTGGACTGTGAGAGGAGCAGATATGGTGGTCCTTGACTACTGAAATTTGATCAATTGTTGTAATTGATGGAAAACATATGTTCAGAAAGAGAAATAGAGTTAACAGGACTAATGAGGACTTACCTCCTCCCTCCATGCTTCTGTCTGCAGTACCTCAAATGGAGCCCACTACAGTTTTCTTTCCAGGGCTCTTGTTTCTCAGCTAAGGTAATGGCATTGTCTTGTTCCAAAATAGTATAGCAAGGTCAAACTAAATGTCACAAGCCAAGTAGGATATCAGAGTGCCACTGTCTACATTGATTTTGTGAAATCTGTGACTTGGGGCATTTCTAGGTACTTAAGAGCCCAGCTCCAGCTCCAGTTCCTCCAGTTTGTCTGCCAGCTTTTCCTACACCTGCCACTACGTTTTGTGCCAAGCTGTTCCAGCTTACAGGTAGGCAGGAGAGGCATCTCACCTCCCTTTCATCAATTTTACGCCTCCTTCATATACTTCACTCTTTTGTAACTACATGACTTGAAGCTACTTGTTTTGGCATTCAGTAGAGCTATGTAATCCTGTGGGATCCTATAAAATTTCTTTTCTTTCTTCCGTTCCTCCTGATTGCATGATACAACCGCTTTTTGCAATCTTCCATAAGTCAGGGAGCACAGTTGTAAAGGACAAGGGTCATTTCTGACTTATTTCTTTATAGATCATTCCCATAGTACACAGAGCACCCACAGGCTTAGGCTGGGTGTCACATCATGCAGGGTATGGTTGGGTAATCTTGTCTGCCACAGCGCAGAACACCTTAGCAGCTGTTCTTCCTAAGCAAAATAAGCAGGAAAAAAAAAATATATACTTTTAGAGTTGTTTCTTGTGCTGTAAAAACAAGACTTTCACATGTAGTTTGGCTGTATTGTGTTGTGAACTTACATATTCTCAAGGAGATGACCAGCTCCAAAAACTGGGCTGACAGATCCTTAGGCAAGTCCTAAATGCTGCAGCGAGTGCTGAAATCAGCAGGAGAGACTTAGGCATTGTAGATCCCACTGCAATTTTTGCAGAAAATCATAAAGAGATGTGCATCCAGTCTGCCTGATGGAAGCAACCGAGTGGTACCCTGAATTGTATCCAGCTAAGAAGTGATATTTTAAAAGTCAGAACCTTAGAATCCTCATGGTCTGTATGGTCAGTGAAAAGAGGGAAGTGCCTTTGGAAGCTTACAGTGTCTTTGGAAATGGATACCCAGCCTGTAATGGACAAGAACTGTTATACTCAGATGGGGAAATTTAGAGTGTGAATTAGTTGTCTAAATTACCTACGCTTAACCCCATCCAGACTCTCAATGATCATGAGACCAAGGGCAAATTCTGCTCCAGATAAATACAATTTACAGTTCCTCTTCCCATCTGCATTATCAGTTGCAGGCTCTGCTGCAGTGCAGATATAGTGTTCTGTTACTCTTTGATGCTCGACACCCATAAGATGACAGCAGGTGACTTCCTCTGTTTCATCAATGAAGTCTTACAATCATTCTTGAGGATTATACATACAAGATATTTTTACACTCTATTATTTATTATTACCTCATATTCTAAACCTACATCTAGCCATGTAGAAATAAATTAGTGAAGTAATTGTTTAAAATTTCTTCTCGGTATGAAAATGAAAAATATTATTTTAAAGTAGAACATCAAAAGAGTGATGGATTCAAATGATTATCAGAATTAATGAACAGAAATCTGGGTTTCTGATACTCTGTCATATCACCATACAGAATGTCATCAGGGTGTCTCACCCCAAATGCCTGTTTCTCTTGGGAAGAAAAGCCTGTATTTCTCATGCTAGTGTGATTACTAATTGACTAACATTTTCAAAGTACTTTGTGCTGTTCAGATGAAAGACTTTTCTAAATGCAAAGTATTATTACATGGTAAGTTCATGACTGGAGCAAATTTTTAAAACAAACCATACGAAAGGCAGAATTAAGAGTGGAAATGCTGATCCAGCCATTAATTGCTTCACATCAGAGTGGGCAGAGGGTCTCCTTTTATGTTGTTTATTTCAAACAAACAACTCTGGGAATCTCCTGTGGAAATGAAATGCAAAAACCAAAGCTGTGTCATGGGTATTTTTGGTTTATCTCCACATGAATCGTAGATTCATCATGTGGAGAGAATGTGGAACACATTTTTTCCCCCCGTATACACTGACTTTCCCACAATGAATAAAATCCATTTTCTTGCACAGTTTGTCTTCTTGCTCACCCTCGGGTAACAAAATAACCCAGAAAGCAGGAACACCCTGTCCCTGAACCCTGTTGAAAACTAACTAACTAAATAAATAAATAAATGGAAGGAAGGAAAAGAGGGATGACTTGGAGGGTTCCCAGGGATGACTCGGAGGGTTCCCAGGCAAACCTGCCCTATTTAACATCACATACCCAGTGACCACCGACACATGAACCCCAGAGCTCCTAATTCCTGAGCTATTGCTCAGCAATGAGTAATAAACCCTCACTCAGTGACTCACACAGGCTCTGAAATACAGCCAAGTGTCAATAAGCATCCAGGTTTTAGGGAATGTGAGTGGGAAGGGGAAGGTCTCTTGTATCTGCCTGTACTGGGACGGGGGAGAAGCCTGGCAGGCTGCAAGGATTTGTCTGCACTTTGGTTATGGCTGTTGGTACACAGACTGACATACCAGAGGCTCCAGCACATTTAGTACTCCAAAGCAATTTTGCTTCTGTTTTTCTTCTCTTCCTCCTTCCTTCCAGCACACACGTAGACCTTCTTTTTCAGATTTAATCCTTCAAGTTATCAAGATGTCACGACTACAGATAAGGCAGTTATCTGTAGCACTCTAACTGGGAGTTAGCTGTCAGTAGAGACCCTTCTCTTGCTGCAGGAAAAGTTTAGCTTTTGTCAGAGAATACTGATGTGAATACACAGTAACAGAGGCAACCAGCTTCAGTGAGAGAAATACAATTGTTTATAAACTGTTTGTACACGACTTATAAACTGTACTGAACAAGGCATATGAGCTGGGATCATTACAGGTGGATTCTAAGGGTTAATCCTAGTTTGTTTTGCATGCTTAAATATAAGACAGCAGTTTGAAGACGCACCTCCATTCTTTAGGATTAGAGGAGTGAGGCACTTCCCAGCTGGTGATTCACACCCCCTGGGGTGCTGATTTTAGGATGGGAGAAAGTGGCCTCTGGTGATATCTTTGTTTGCTCAAGATTAGACTATGCTCACCTATCTTAGACTATCCCTCCTGTTTTCAGCAGTTAAGCAACATCTAATTTTTAGGAGCATTTGTATAATTGGGCTTCAAATGTTCTTCTTTTTGTTGTGTTATACAATTTTTTTTTGTATAATTTGGGCTTCAAATGTTCTTCTTTCTTTTTGTTGTGTTATACAATTTTTTATTACACTGCATTGGCAATTAGACACTTGTGCAAGCGATAGCTTGTCTTGTGATAAAAAGATGGTATCTGTTTCCTCTTTATTATTCTGGTGGTTCAGTTTTGAGAATCTGTCCCACTAACCCTCAGTTGCTCCCTGCACTGAACTCTTACATATTCTGTTGTAGTGGAAAAAGAGAGGGTTCTTAGGAGTTGTCCATGTTGACATTCACAGCTCCATTTCAGTGAAATATGCACTATTGCATAGCCTGTCCACCCACACACTGCTGCTAGGTGCGTGATGTATCCTGTGGAAATGTTTGGATTTCAGCAGCTCTTCAGATTTTAGAGATTATCTATAATTTGTGCATGCACTTTGAACTGGGAATGTCTCTACCTTTCTCCCCTGTGATTCTTTCCATTGCTGTCTCTAGTGTTGTTGGGAAACAGACATTTATGTTGATTTTGATAGAAGTTTTGGACATGAAGTTATTTTGTTATCAAATTGCCTTTTGTAATTCCTGGGAAGCATCTCCTCACTAATAAATTCTGCAATCTTTGCTGCATGCAGATTTCTCTGTATCGGTGATGGATTTTCTCCACTCAGCCCTAGAAAATGAGCTTATTCATCAGCATTGCACATGCCAATAGGTGTTAGTAGAGTTAGTCTGAGCTCCCTAGGGATGGACCTGTGGCTTGCTACATCCTTTCCTCTTAATTTAGAAGCATTCATTATGGCATAAATTATGTTCGCCATTACAATGATCTGTTTTTCCCTTGTATTAAACAGCAATTCAGAAAGCATTAACTTTCACATGTGGCATTTGCCATGGGTTAAAAAGCTTTTGGAAGCCTCCTAGACTTCAGCATGGGGCCCGTATGGATGTGCTGGCAGCATTTGCACATTACAGCTACAAATAGAGACTCTTCTTACTTTGCCTACTAATTCATTCATCCCCTTTGCAATGTCACAATTCCCCAGTGTGACCAAAAGAATGTCTATTTGCAAAAAAAAAAAAAAAAAAACAACCCAAACTCATTGCTGCCTGGTTCAATGTTTTAATTGCTGTCTTCTCCCTCCTCTTAAAAAAAAAAAAAAAAAAAAAAAAAAAAAAAAAAAAAAAAAAACAACAACAAAACAAAAAACCAACAAAAACAAAAGCAACAACACCCCTCTCTGACACACAGGGCTGCCAACTTGTGCTGCAGAAGTTTACAACATCAGCAGAGCCAGCTGCTGTCCACCTCCTTTGCCAGAAGTTGATTTCTCAGAGCAGAGTCAGCAGAAGCATGTCTGCCCAGCTCCCAGCAGCGACAGTGCAAAGCTGGGCTGCAGCTGGAGCTTGGCAGGCCACTATTTTTAATGATGGGCAGCAGCTTTGATTAGAAAATGAACACACTGATCAAAATTCCTTCCTACAGCTGTCTCATGTATGCAGGTTCCATGAAATAAAGTGTACTACCCAAACTGTCAAATTTTCTCAGCAGAGTATCTGAGAGATTTTTCTCAGTGAACCATCTAATATAATTTACTTTTAGCAGTGCAAGTTCTCCTGCACTTTCATTAAATGGCCTTTTAAAGTGTTCATTTCCCACTTTCTGGTTTTCCTGTCTCTGCAATAAATAGGTACTTCTGACTACAAGCACTCAGGAGAAACGCTGTTTGTTTGGAATGAAGAGATAAGGTCAGTGATACAAGGCTGCTAAGCTTCTGCTAGTGTGCAAAAAAGAGAAATGTAAAAAAAAGCTATGCTGATTTATATCAGTCAAAAATATAGGCCCATTGACTTCAAAAATGTTAGCCCTCATTTATTTTAAGATGCCCAAGAGACTCAAAGTCTCCTAAAATCAGACCCAAAGTCTTTTTGGAAAATTATTTTGGAAGTTAGAGAATTAACTGAAGGCTTGATGAACAGATAAAAATTTTGATAACCTTTGTATGCTGAAGAAGAGCACTTAATTGAGAAAACCAGCAAACATTTCTGCTTTACTTATGTAAATAACATGTTTTTATGCCACATGATTTGAAGCCTGTCACTTTTTAAAAAATATTATTTTATGATTGCATAGGACTATGCAAAACTGACCTTACATATATTTTTTTTAATGGCAGCAAGATTGAGAGCTCTGCTCCAGGTAGGAGAGTGTGCTGGCAGCTGAGTATCTCTGTACCTGTTCTGTAACTGACCTTTCAAGCTACTTCTCACTTTCAGCTGTTTACTTTGCTTATCAGCCCTGTATTTCATCAATAGAGCTCTGAAGTGCTCTGTCATGCATAACTGGATGCACAGCAACGTCAGTGAGAGGCTGCTGCCCTCTCTGAACTGGTTATCCCTTGGAAATTTTGTGCCAATGTTTTCCCTTTTCCAAAGAGTTTAAAGGAGGCACGCTTTTGGACGCAGCACTAATGAGATGATTTCACCAGGAGGCCATGGTTGCAGTTTCACTTGATAGCTCCTGATTGTTAATGGCAGAGCTAATACAATTATAGAGAGGCCAGCCAAGTTAAAGCAGATTTCTAAGGGGGTCTTGTACCACACCAGCAGCAGTTTCTCTAGCAGCCTGAGAAATCTTCAACCGATGAATTCTTCCAATCCTTACTCTTACTACAGTTCTTATTGGAGACTTGCCTGCTAAGATACTCTTTGGGATAGGGATGAGTATAAAGAGCATTATATAAATATAACACTTGGAAAGTGCTCCACCTAACATTAGTAAGCCTTGTCTTCTAGGAATGATATTCAAAAAATGAAGGTTGTAGAAGATGAGTGAAGAAATTCTTTGCATGTAGGCATGTAGATTTCTTCACAATATTTTTTTTAATGTTATCCAGGTTTACCTGGCTCTGAAGCCATTTTCAGAATGTACACTTATGCACAATCTGGTATTATTTTCTTATTTCTCAATGTTCAAAAATAGCTATTCTCAAACCTTGCCTTTTCACACATACAATTAAAACATTTGAAAATTCCATTGTGAGAGATGCCAATGAATACACTTATGAAGTAAAACTATCCTCTCTGATTAAAAGTTTCTCACACAGTTCTGTCCTTTCATCATATAGACTCATACTGCCCCAGAACACTTAGGAATGTCAGAACATGACCTGAAATAAATAGAATTATAAAATGATAGAACAGTCGGAATTGGAAGGAGCCTTTAAAAGCCATCTCGTAGCAACAGCCCTGCAGTGATCAGGGACATCTTCAACTAGGTCAGGCTGCTCAGAGCCATGTCCAAACAGATCTTGAATGTTTATAGAGATGGGGCATCCACCACCTCTCTCAGCAATCTGCTCCTGTGTTTCACCACCCTCATCATAAAAAAATATTTCCCTTATATTAGTCTGAAACTAATAAAAAAGTTTGAAAAGTTAAAGCTCCTCTGACCAAACTGTGGTATGAAGATAAATATATTGTTGCTTTACAGCCAGAGAGGACTGTTACAACTTTAGTGGCCATGAACTGTTAAACTTGCTGCATATCAGCTGTACATGTACACGTTTCCATACCATGACAAATGTGAGCTATTCAGAAACACCTTAACTCTCTGTGTGTTTCCCTGACTCAGGCTGAAGGGAACACAGATCACTGTAGTGCACTTTCAGTTATAGTTAACCCTCCCTGAACTGCCTTCACAGCAGCAGTAAGTGAGGATGTGTATGGGTGGACCAGTTGACACAGTAATTTTATCCCTCAGTAACTTGTATAACAGCTTTTGTTCATGTGTCTGAGTCTTTGATCACCCCCTTGACTCTTTTTATATCACAAGACATTATTGGGACACCTCTTTTTTATTTTTTGTTTTGTAAGCTGCAAAGTCTCACTCAGCATCATTTTAGCGAGTCCATATTGTTAATTCAATCTTTCAACTGCTCAAAGTTTTCTAGCAGAAGTAATGGTCCAGGTCAGACTTGTGCCACAATACCAGGTGGATGTCAGTCAGATGATCCTCTCAGTCAGGTGCTCCTTCAAATAACAAAAAAAACAAAACAAAAAAAAAAATCACCTCTTTTTTTGATTTCAGAACATTCTGTTTAGATATGCACGATGTTACTCAAAAATAGTGTTACCATGCTAGATGAAAATTGTACTCTTGCACTGTGTATGGAACCATTTTTAAATTTAAAGTATGGCTAAAATTTATAGCTGGACTATACCACTATTTAAGTCCTATTGAAGCCAATTGCAAAACCTATGCCACCTTCTATGGCAGGAAGCTTGAAGCCTATCCATATTAAAAAATTATTTGTAAAATAAATCAACATTAAATGCTTACATATCACTATAAATTGATTGAGATATTTAAGAGTGCAGTGTCTTTGCTGTTCTGTCCTCTTCAAAACTTTGGGCACTGAGGATCATGCATGTGCTCTATAGGGTTACTGCACTGCTTAGGACATATGTATTAAGATGGGAGTAAAACAGCATAAGAGCAACCAAAAGATAGCATTTGTGTTGGAGAGGAAGGGAGAATTTATTGACTGAAGTATGTTTATTTCCATCCTTGTTATTCATTTGAAGAGATAAACCATCATCATTATCACTTAAAATTAGCCAAAGCCAAGAAAGAGGTCCAGGAGTCTGATTAAGGCATCACTGCAGAGGTTTTTTATCTGGATGACAGTGAAGTCTCTCACTGCTGAAGAATAATGCCGTGAGAGCGAGGAAGTAAACTGTGACAAAGGCAGTCTAGTGATAAAAGACAGAGTAAGCAAGGGACTGACAGCCAGAATGTATGGATCCTGTTCCCAGCTCTATCACTGTCTAACTATGTGACCACAAACAAGAATCCTCTGCATGTCCCTCCAACTGTAATGTGTATGAGACAATATGGAGTTAGCACAGTGGCATTAACTGTACTTACATTTAAAAAAAAACTCTGAACTTCACTGCATGGGACAGGCTGCAGTAATAAGGCTTGTTCTCCCATTGCAGGGGTCTGCTATTTTATGGCAACGTCTGTGGCATTCTGTCTGTAACACTGGGTTTTGTGTTCACTGGAGGTGAACAGAAGAGTTCTGTGGCTGCTATATCCAAAACAGACTTTTGTGAATCCTTGTGGATTAAACATCAAGTAGATAACTTCTTGCACATGGGGAAGATTGGCACAATGATCCCTGTGGTGTCTTCAAATCCCAGCAGGACCAGGGCAGTGATTGTCCCCTGTACTTGGCACTGCTGAGGCCACAGCTCCAATCCTGTGTTCAGTTCTGGGCCCCTCATTACCAAAAAGATATTGAGGGGCTGGAGCGCATCCAGAGAAGGGCAACAGAGCTGGGAAAGAGTCTGGAGCACAAGTCTGATGGGGAGTGGCTGAGGGAGCTGGGGGTGTTTAGCCTGGAGAAAAGGAGGCTCAGGGGGGACCTGCTCAACAACTGCCTGGAAGGAGGCTGCAGTGAGGTGGGGTCAGTCCCACGTACCAAGCAACAAGAGACAAGAACAGAGCAAATGGCCTCAAGTTGCACCAGGGCAGGTTCAGATTAGAAACTAGGGAAAATTTCTCCACTGAAAGGTGATCAAGCATTGGAATAGGCTGCCCAGGGAAGTGGTTCACTCACCATCCCTGAAGGTATTTGAAGTCATACAGATGTAGTCTGTAGGGACATAGTTTAGTGGTGGACTTGGCAGTATAAGGTAAAGTTGGAACCTGATGATTTTAGGTCTTTTCAAATCTACATGACTCTGTGATTCCATCTGTGAATTAGTTGGCTCCAGACTCTTCCACAGCACTTACAGTTGTTCTAGCCACTATTTGTTGTACAGAGGGGTCCCAACCAAAACTCATTACTCCACTTGTGTTAGGCTTCTCATGTCGCAATGAATTTCAATTAACAGTCTGAAAAGTATATAGTCTGTGCAAAATCTAATAAACCAGGGGACACATGGCTGCACAATGCCAGGAATTCTCAAGGTATTTGATTTGAAAATTACTACAATGAAAGTTTATAGCTGCAGCTCAATTCATTTCGTGAGAGGAAAGATAAAGCCGTGGAAGGATAGACACTATACAATTCTGCTTTATATGTCAGAGATTCATTCTCTGGTAAGCTTCAAATAGTATTTCATTGGCATTCTCTTAGATGCCAAACTGTTAAATGCAAGGCCACAGCACAAAGAGGTTTCTTAAATTGCTGGAGGAATAAATTGGATCTTGTAACATGCTTTGTAATTTCAATTGCATTCTGCAGCAACTCTCCAATCCCCAAGTGTATATGGAATCCCATTCGACAATCATTGTTTCCTTCCTGCTGCTGAAAAATAGCTTAAAAAATCCCAAGACCTCAATGATTAATTTAAGTGTGTATTTAATTGCTTTTATAGCTTCTTTTTGTAATGTTCTAGTTTTTTAATCAAGAATGTGACCATCTCTTTTATTCAATTTGCATTCAAGAGAGGCTTGCACATTAGATTAAGTACATTCATGTGCATCTGACAGCAAGCACTCTGCAGCTTGGAGATAATGAATCTAAATCAGATTCAGGCTTTATTTTGCAGTGCCAGGTAAATTTTAGAGGCCCAGCATTTGTAATTTATTTCTCACTAAGATGAAAAAGTCGGTTTGATGGCTACTGTCAGCCAACAGGAGATAAAAGATGAGATGGCCCCTGCAAGGCACTATTCAGTAGCTGCACAAAAGTAGGGAGATAATTTGTGGCTGCAGAGAAAAAATTAATTTTACACCTATAAATTTATAATACATGCCGACCCTGAAAAGCACATAAACTAGAATTTTAGAATTAAAGAAATAAAGTATGTGAAAGAGTCCACACAGTAATAATAAAGTCAAAAGCATATGTATGTGTATATATCTTCTTGTGGCAGTGTGTGCATGAGCCAAAAATGCTTATAATCCTGTGCACTTGTTAAAAATAGCCCTGCCCAATAACCTCAGCAGTCAATAATGGGAGATCACATATACAACCATTTCTGCAGCCCATTTAGAAATGAGATACTACAGATGCAGCACTTCCCTTACTCCCCAGTTCTCACTTTTTGCCAATCCATTGTAGAAGGGCTGTGTAGGAATTCCCACCTTTGCCATTTGACCTGTTGTAGCCCGAGGCAAACGATTTCTCCCTGCCTACATTCCCGGGCTGCATCAGAAGCAGTGTGCCCAACAGGTCAGGGAAGGGATTCTCCCCCTTTATTCCACTCTCATGAGACCCTACCCAGAGTGCTGCATCCAGTTCCAGACCCCCAACATAAGAAGGATGTGGGCCTGTTGGAGCAGGTCCAGAGGAGGCCATGAAGATCTCAGAGATCTGACATGGTGGCTGGTGTACCAGCTGGCTGGTGGGAGGAAGAAAGCTTTGGCAAGCTGGCATGATATTGACTTGGTTTTTATGCAGGTTGTTCCTGAGGAGGTCAAAATCTGTAGAATTTTTCCAGTTTATAGCTACACAAAGTAAGAATAGCGGTATATTTCTTCTTTTGTCTTCTGTGCACTAACAAACTCCCTGATAATATTCTGGCCTCAGTCATGCACATACTCCTTCTCTTCACCATCTAGGTATCCCCAGGAGTGTGTCTCCATTTATGACCAATTTTTTAGAGAAAGACCCAAAGACCAGACAGACAACACTACTTCCAGGAGTCTTCCCCCCCCCCCCCCCCCCCCCATAGTAGCTATGAGGATGCCACAGTCCTCAAGTATGAGGTTTGAATATAATCATTGCCTACAGCAGGGGTGTAAATATCCTGAACACACCTAGAATAATGCATGAAGCCATGTGCTCTTTAGGGAGAAATCATAAGGCTGTGGAATCAAATTGCAACAGTCTATTCTATTGAGTGCCTAGAGGCAAGGCAAGGAAAAACAACCATATCCATCTAATCATCTTTTGCTCTGCAGTCTACTCTTTTCTGCATGGACTGTATAATTTATCCATAAATATATTAAAGCATATTAAAAAATACACAGGCAGACAGCAACACTAAGGGAACGATAAGCTGGAGAATGTCCCTCTAGCAAAGCAGACATGAACTTCATGGGAAGGATGCAGGTACAGAAGCAGCGCTGACTTTGAGATGAAATTGGACATGAATCTTCCAGTTTAGGGAGGTAATCAGAGCACTGGTGTTTCTACAGAAGTAGCTGTGGTCATGGTAGTGCTGGTGGCGATGATGTTTTCACCATTTTAAAGGATAAAAGAGCTCATTTATTAAGGGGTGCAGGGACCTGTCTTCTTCAGCAAATACATAATTACAACATAAAGAAATACAGGTTATATACATGATATAACTAAATGCATAGTAAATACATTATACGTACAATATACGGTGTATATAAATTTCACATAGGCAATTTATGGATTATATGCGGCTTGAAATTCCTAACCAACCACGGTTATTCACACTCCTGCACTGAAAAGTTCTTTGAAGATGCTCCTTAAGCACTAACAACTCCTCCGAGTGGCTCTGCTCCGCTGCCCTGCTCCGTGTCCCGCTAAGGTCCCGTGTCCTTGTCCAGGGTCCCCAGGCGCTGTGGCGCCCACCCGCCGCCTTTATCGCGGCTCACGGGCACAGCGCGGGCACAGCGCGGGCACAGCGCGGGCACAGCGCGGGCACAGCGCGGGCACAGCGGGCAGAGCACCGCAGGGCCGCGGCCGGGCAGCCCCGCTGCCCCCGCCGGGTCCCGGGCGGGCGTGCCGCTGTCCCCGGCGGGGGCGGGCCCGGGCCGGCTCCCCCTCCCCGCCGCCGGCGGCTGAGCCTTAACAGGTAACGGAGGAGGGGCGGCCGCCGCCGCGGGGTTGCGGCGGGATCTCCTTCCTGGGTTTCCTTTCGCTTCGGCGGGTGCGCCGCGCCGGGCTCACCTGGGCAGGGCACGCCTGGGCCGGGCCGGGCCGCGCCCGCCCAGCCCCGCCGGGCTGCCTGTGGCAGGGGCGGCGCGGCGATGGTGCCGGTGTGCGGCGGGGTCTGCGCCCGCCGCCTGCTGCCGATGGTGGCGGCCGGCCGGGGGCCGCTCCTGCTCGCCATCACCCGGGCCCGCAGCAGCCAGGCGGGGGGCGCCGCCCCGGCCATCAAGAAGCGAGGCTACGACATCACCAGGAACCCCCACCTCAACAAGGTGGGTGCCTTTGGCCGGGGTGCTGCAGGGGCGTGCGGGCCCGGGCCTCGGGCAGGGCGGCGGACGTGGGGAAGGCCCGGATCGCTCCCTGGGGACGGTCCCAAAGGGGTGAAACGCTGGGGAGGGGGAGCGGCCGTGGGTTGAGCTGAAAGGAGCACGGGATGTGTGATGGGTGCCCAGCGGCTGGCTCGGTGCTGCGGCCTCCTGTGGAGTCGGGCACCTGCCTCCCCCTGACCGCTGTCCTGCTGCCGCAGTGGCACGGACAGAGCCTGGGTAGGGCAGAAGTGACCTTGCCTGGGAACTGAAGCTGTTTGCCTGAAAGCACAAAAATTGGGATGGAGAAAATACAACTTCTCTTTAAAGTCCAATACCAAAATCTGAGTTATATATATTTTTTTCTTAACTTTTTAAAATGCATATAGCTATGAAATGGGTCATTTACACCTTCATGATGAAACAAGCATGTGTGGCTGTTCTTGTTTTCACTCTTCCTTTCATAGCATATCCATAGCTGTGTGTGCTCCACTACCAAAGCAACATCTCGCCAGGCTGAAGATGTGTTTATCATCAATACTGTGGAAACGTTAATAATACAGTTATAATAAGAATAAAAAATGCTTTTGGAGAAAGTTTTGAGTGAAGTCTACAGAGCATGTGAAGTGAGACTCTGTAACTTAACTCTACACTGCTTTTCATAATTTGAAGAGAAAAAAATAATCTGGGTGCCAATATTGGGATCTAATATGTCAGACTCAATAATGTTGGGTTCTACTTTCTCCTGTTAATGTTACTAGAAATAACTACAGGTGCATTATTTACCTAAAATGAGCATTATTAAATAAACATGGTATTGAAATTGATTGATTGATTGATTGGGCTATGACTTGTCATATGCTTGGTACACAGTTATCCAGTCCATGAGCCTCCTATGTCGTCTTCCAGACTGGAGACCCTTTGGATGACCTCTTTAGCTTTGTGTAGGATGAGCTGCATCTTCTGGTACCATTTCAGCATCCATAGAGATGAATCCCAAAGGACCAAGGCATGCGATGACATTGAATATTACTGACAGTGGGTATTACTGAATATGCAACAACTTGATAAGCAGTCTGGTTTGAATCATTGTATAGTGCCTGTGTGTAAGGCTGAAGAGAAAAGGGACTGCCAACTAGGTAATAAATAACAGTAATTTGTCGGCATTAAGAGGTTTTGATGGGTGCTTCATGGTAGTTACAAAGAGTGACATAGCTAATGTTTCTTGTTTTCTTGCATATACTGATTTGAACTGAAAAATTAATGCTTTGACCTTTCCTCTGTGTAATGCAATAATAACACACAAACAGTTGAGTTTGGCTGATGAAAGAGTAGATTTTTAACTACTTAATGTCCTGTTTTATACTTCTCAGAACTGAGGCTTTTCTTGAGTGTTTTCCCTCCTCCCAGTGAAACAAGGTATTTTTCTTGACATTTAAATGGAATTTTTGTCCATGTGGAGAGAAGGGTAGAAAACTGTTCCTGTTAAAGGAAAAATGTACTGTAGTGTGCCGTGTTTAATTGGCCATGAGAAGTCTCCCAGCTGGTTCTCCAGCCTGTGTGTTTGCTGTTTGCTGCGTTTCTCAGTCACCGAGATAAATCGTCTGCACAGCATCCAAGTCAAGACAGAGATGGCTTACATCTGTGGTGAGAGATAAGGGCTGCTTGTGTATGCACCCAGGTAACCCATCATTACCAAACACTCATGACCTCTTTCCAGACTTTTCTAAACAGGCTTTCCATTTCTCTGTGGCTCTTAGCAGTTCATTGTAGCCTCTGAAGAATTACCTGTGTTCAGCTGAAACAGTGTTTTTCAGGCAGTTCATGTGTTGTCAGTGTGGGATTGGTGGCCCTTTGGTCTGCTGTGCTGCAGCAGTGTAAATCAAAATTAGGGATCCTTAATTTAGGTAGGTTTTCAGCTGTTGTACTCTCCTCACATTGCAATTACTCTTTACCCCTTCGGTAACTAAATGCAGGCATGGGGTTATTGCTGTTTTTCTGCAGTGGATCTCACTTTAATCTAAATTTTCAACTGATTGCAAGCAGCTCTGCAGGGAATAGTCCTTGCATCTCTCCAAGAACCTCAAAAAAAAAAAATGTTCAGAAGTGAGACTTTGGGCAGCAAGTATTTTGCTGCTTTATTCAATACCATGTCTGTTTTATAGGTTTTGGATGAAGTTTCAGCTGTCAGTCTGAAGCTGTGAAGTGTGTGGTATTTATTCAATGAAGAACACTGTCCCTTCAGCAGAATTGCAGACAGATTTACAGTCTGAGGTTATTGATCCAAGTTTTTGCTTGCTTACTAGGTTGAAGGTGCTTTGAAGAAGAAGCAGACTCAAAATCCGCTGCTGGCAGGTCCTCTGTAATATCCTAAATATTAGTAAAAGTGATAGCAGGCTGTCCTCTGAGAAGTTCCCCTGGTTTCCAAAGGTGCCTGAGAAGAAGAAGAAAAATAAATCCAAAAGCTATTTATGGATTTAATAAATTGGCAGTTGTTTCTTCCCTTTGTTCTTTGTTTACTGTGAGCTACATTTCTTACTACTGTGATATTCAAATACTGTTCTTCCTTGAGTTGTGAAGTGTGACAGTCCATGTTTAATCCAAGGACAGGACTTGGGAAACATCAGCATTCTTGTGAGAGGTACTTGCAGCTTTAAAAGGCAATAGCAATTGTTGTTATTTGTCTGAGGAGTCTCAGAAATAAGAAGAGGGTGAAGAAGAACTTGTCACATGTTTTTATGAAGTGCTTCATGAAGAAATTCTTTTCTAGACCTCGAACACCGCAAAATCGGAAAACCTAGAAATGTTAATAATGTCGGATAACGCAGAGCACTGGTAAGAGTGTTCTGTGGTAATCCAATGCAAACTGGACTTGCTTGGACAGAAAGAAGTCTCTTTTACTGTGGGACCTCAGCCTTGTGAAAAAGCTGATTCAGTGCTCAGAGCCTGGGAGGAAAGATGGGGCTTCCCTTACCAACTACCTTGTGTATCAAAGCTGCCGTGTGTTTGGTGTGGTCAAGTCCATGTCCTGTTCTCTCTGACACTGCTGTCAGTTCTTAAGATTTGTGCAGTTCTGTTCATCTCAGATGTGCCTTTTATGATTCCCAGTTTTTCTAGGGACTCTGTCAAATTCATATGCCTTTTTTTGTATTTGAACAAACACAGGCTGAGCTGGACAATCCCTAGCTCGACCACACACCTGCAGGGACTCAAAAATCTTATTGTGTCCAAAACTGACTGTAACTTTGCTCATGACATCTGACTGGAAGGCTGATGACACTTCTTGCATTTTTCTGGAAGTTCTAATTTTGAGATAAATCATGCCTGCTTGGAGATCTGCCATCACAAACAGATGCAGCACTGGAGGTCACAGTTTGTTTTCAGAGTGGCAGGATATTGCCCTATTTGAAGGGTTAAGATAATCCATTAAACTTTCCTGCAAGTGCAATGCAAGGATCTGACTTTGTGGTCTCTCGGTACATCTGGTAATACTCTCTACTCCTCTGATGTGCATGCATGTTCTCCATTGTTTTTCATGGAATGTCATGATGAATTGCCAAAAAAAAATCCCCAACAAAACAAAATTACTAGTCTAGATCTGTAAGAATCAAACCTTAAAGAACTGCTGTAGGTTTCTGCAGCATTTTTTGAATGTACTGCTGTATACATGATTAAAATGCAGAAAGGTTGTTTGTCCTTCAGCTTTGCAGGGATTGAAATTGAGCTAACTGAGGGTTCTTTGAACAGTGTCAGTAATTTGCCACTGCAGCTGAGAAACAAATCATGTGATCTTGCACACGGCTGCACTTGGCAGCTGTGGTGAAACAGCTAAAATTAGGTGGATTTGTAAAATGATTTGATTTTAAAAGAAATAGTACTGAGCACAAGAGCAGTGTGTCTGAAATTAGTTGGCAAGATCAAATCGAGGCAGAATTCTGTTTTCAAAGTAGTGAATCTCTCTAAATCCACAGGACTGAGTTCTTACAACTGGAGTTTCTCTTGCAGCTGGAGTTTTCAGTTGGCTAGCTTTAGGTTTGGATAGATCCATAACAGCTGAGTGATGCATGGGGCTTTAATATGTGCATTCCAGCATTTGTTAACTTACCATCTGTTCATGTTTTGCAAAGGAAGAATATGAGGCGGGCAGAGTTTAGAGGTTCCCCTCATATTTTTTCAGGAGCCCAAAACTATTTTAGCAAAGTTGGGGGGGCACATTTTAGACTGGACAAGTTAATTTAGGGAAAAAAATCCACTGGGGGTTATTAAACACTTTAAAAAAACACCTGGCTTAGAAAGTCTCCAAACTGAAAATGGTGAAAAGATGGGAGAGTGCAGTGGAAGAGTATCCTATTAACCTGCGTTATTTACTCTTCTTAAGGCTTGTGGCTGCTGCAGGAGACAGGATGCTCATGTACATGAAGTGACCTGATGGTACCATTGAGTTTCTAGGGATATCAAACAAGACACTTGCATAGCCAAACCCTGCAACTTTAGACCCAAGTAAAACTATAGCTGAGAGATGATGTTTTGTAAAATCAGCTTCTAAATACTCTAGAGTAGAAATGTGAGTGAGCTGGAGCACTGTGCATCGTGATGAACCTTCGATGGTGCCCGGAGCAGAGAGGCTCTTTACATGTTTGTGCTTCATTAGTCAAGCCAAGGTGCATGTATCCTCCTGACTTCAATTGGAAACAAACTCCATGGAGGTGAGCTTTGGCCAAATATTTTGGCAAATGTGGTGGTGTTCTGGAAATACGATTGCTCAGTTAGATGTGTTTTGGCCATCATCCTGGCACGTCAACTTTCATTTTTATTTGCTTGATTTTAGTGTCAGTCATATATTTTTCTGAGGCCAGACTGTCTTTTGGCAAGGACCTTTCCTAATATTTTGGTGCCAAAGAACTTGTTGTTATGGTGTGGTCAGCAGACTGAGCCCAAACTAAATCTGTTGGTCCTTCTGGTATTAGCAGCAGCCTGCAAAAGTCCCTTTACTCCCCGAGCCTGGATTCCAGTTCATCTCTCTTATCATAGCCAAACCAAGAAGCCATCTGCCTTCCTGTCTGCCTGCATAACCTCTTGCCAACACTGTTACTCTCCCCTTTGAGATGCTGCTAATGCTTTGGGAGTAGCGTTCCCATGGAAAAGCTTGGAAGTGCATAGGATATCTGTTGCTGTGAGGGTGAGAGGGGTGCTGATGCAGACCTTGCCTGTATGCTGTACTAATCCGGTAATATGTTGGTCCTTGTTTTCCCTTCAGCCCTTATAAATGAGATTGAGAGATCTTGGAAGCATTGGTTGGGCAGCTTTTATAAGTGCTGAGTTTATGCTTGCACTCAGTGTAAGATTTTAATAAAAATAAATTGGTTTTGGAACAAAACGCTTCTTTCTGTTTTCTGAAAATGTTGTAAAAATACCTTTAAAACTGCCTTTAAGTTGAGGAAATTCATCAGTTTGGCAGCTGCTTATGTTGCTTTCTTTTTATCATGCCCTTTCTTTTGGAGACGCCTTAATCCTTACATCAGGCATGTTTTGGTAAGGCAGAGCCAAGAATGAATGTAGCTCTGGTTTCATAGCATAGGTTAAGCTTTTCGGGCACTTGAATAAAATTTGCACTTAAGTAACACAAATTCTTTGGTGAAGAATATGAAAATTGATATTGTTGCAGTTAGAATGGATGTAGTGCTGAATATTGCAGGTTGTTCACATTCCTATTCCTTGCATCTAGTGAAATATGGGGTAAGCTACTAGTTGATTACTTTGGAAACACTGTAGATGTTGTCAGGAAGACTGAGGATATTATGTGTGAGGTGAACCGTATGTGCTCCACTGACCTCGGCACACTCCAAGCCTTGTCCCTCGTAAGCAGCACAACATACAATGTCACTGATGTCAGAGAACTGTGCTGCTCTGTGATGAGATGAGTCATCAGTGCTCATCAGAATTAGTGATGATTCAGCTGAAGGTGCTGAAAGGCAGTGCTGACCCCCAAGATGAAGTGAAGATCTATAGTCTGTGGCTGGGTTTTGCTTTCACATGGTTTGGATGTGCAGTAGTGTACCCACTAGAGATGGATCTGGCAGCCTTGTAATGCTGTGTGGCAGATTTTGACTCCTGAGTTTTTTATTTTGATGTGTTACATCTGGCATTTGTTAGACAAAACTGGACCTAGAGCTAATTCCATTTGACTTGATTTTGGATTACAGAATCACTAGGTTGGAAGAGATGTACAAGATCATCAAGTCCAACCCATGCCCTAACACCTCAACTAAACCATGGCACCGAGTGCCACATCCAGTCCTTTTTTAAACACATCTCAGGATGGTGACACCACCACCTCCATAGGCAGACAATTCCAGTACTTGATCACTCTTTCTGTAAAAAACTTTTTCCTAATATCCAACCCATATTTCCCATGGTCCGGCTTAAGACTGTGCCCTCTTATTCTGTCAGTTCCTTCCTGGAGAAAGAGACCAACCCCCACCTGGCTACAACCAGCTTTCAGGGAGTTGTAGAGAGTGATAAGGTCACTTCTGGGTCTCCTTTTCTCCAGGCTAAACACCCCCAGCTGCCTCAGTCGTTCCTCACAGCGTTTGTGTTCCAAGTCCCTCTCCAGCCTCATTACCTCCTCTGGATGTGCTCAAGTGTCTCAACATCCTTCCCAAACTGAGGTTGGATCCCATGTGGTCCCAAAGATTTATGAACATCCAAGCAGCGCAGCAGTTCTCTGACTGCCTCCTCCTGCATAGCAGGGGAACCATTCTGCTCCCTGACACCATCTACCAACCCAGGAGGACAAGCCATCTTCCCGCTAAAGACTGTGGCAAAGAAGGCATTAAGCACTTCTGCCTTCTCCTCATCTGCAGTTGCTAAGTTCCGTCCCTCATCCAATAGAGAACAAAGGTTAGTCTTACCCTTCCTTTTGCTATTAATGTATTTGTAAAAACATTTTTTATTTTCCTTTACAAAAGTTGCCAAATTAAGTACAAATTGAGCTTTGGCCTCCCTAAATTTTTTCCTGCGTGCCCTAGCAACCCCCTTAAATACTTCCTGAGAGACCTGACCCTCCTTCCAAAGATGATACATCCTCTTTTTATTCCTAAATTCTCTCAAAACCTCCTTGCCCATTCAGGCTGGATGTTTGCCTCACTGACTCATTTTTCGGCACACAGGGACAGTCTATTCCTGTGCCCTCAGGATCTCTGTTTTGAGGCATGCCCACCTTTCCTGGTCTCCTTTGTTTTTAAGGGCTGCTTCCCAAGGAACTCTCTGAATAAGTCGCTTAAATAGGCCAAAGTCTGCCCTCTGGAAGTCCAATGTAAAAGTCTTATTGATGTTCCTCCTGATTTCACCAGATATCAAGAACTTTATAATTTCATATCACTGTGCCCCAAGTGGCCTCCAACCACCACATCTCCCACCAGCCCATCTCTATTTGCAAACAGCAGATCTAAGTAGTCCCTCCCCTGGTGGGCTCACTCATCAGCTGCGACAAAATGTTGTCCTCCACACACTCTAAAAGCTCCTAGACTGCCTCTTTTTTTACTGCATTAAGTTCTGCTGATGAAGGCAATGCAAATTGAATTCCTCTTTGCTTCTGCAGCAGTCACCTCCAGAACTGGTGCTGTTACTGACCTTCATTCAGAGATGAGAAAGGAAAGGTTGTTCTTTAATGAATAACTGTGCTTTCTTGATATCTTTTGCTGAAGGTGGGACAGTTGCAATTTTTTATAGTATTTAGGCCCCTTCAGGACTTTGGGATAGTTTTCTTTTCTGACTTGCTGTAAATGATGCTCATCTACCTTCCTGCCCTGCCTCACTTGCCTGGCTGATGGGACATACTGTTCAAACATACCTTTTGGCAGCTCTCCTGTACTTTAGGTGTTTTACTCATTCTTCACTTCAAAGAGAGCCCCTGCCACCACGTACTCCCATGTGGGCAGGACTCTGTCATTTCTAGCACTGAGGCTCTGGCAGAGGTTGGGCCTCGAGTTTGATAGGGAAGCTGCCAATGCACATGGCAGCTGTAGCTGAAAGCTGGATGCTGCCCTGAACAGGAGAAGCCTTGCCTCTACCTCTCTGTTAATTAAATGGCATGCAGTTCTATAGATAGTCTTATTTTTCTGGGGGATCTTTAGGTTTTTTTGTTGGTTTGGGTTTTTCTTTGTCTCTTTCTTTTCCTCTGTTACTTATTTTTTTGTCTTTTTCTCACTGAAATACAGACCTGCTACCAAACCTTGAGCAGCCTATTGTAGCACTTACCCAAATAAATTCTTTTGGGACAGACTTAGCTTTAGAGCTGTTGTAAGCAGGTCAGACAGGCCTTGGTCCTTGGGGGAGAATAAACACTGCTGAAATTCCCTGTCTTTCAATAGAAGGCTTAGTACAACAGCAAACATGACTACTTTCAGTTTAGAATGTGCTCTAGTGGAGATGATGAGCACGTTTTTAATTTTTTAACCTCCTCTTTGAGGCCCAGGGGTGACACTTGTTATCTGTCTCCCCAGACAATGTGACATTTTGACAAATGACTTCTGTAGTGTCAGCCTAATACAATATCTTTCTTCTAAAAATGTTTTAAATGGCAGAGCTTTTTATAGTTCTGCAGCTGCCAAACACAAAACTAAGACAGGAACTGAGCAGACTATGGTTCTGACAAAGAAAATAAGGCAAATGCAAAAGTTTTCTGCATATCAACATTTTCTACTTTGCAGCTCTCTGTTGCACACATAACCTTTTTCAACATGTGGACCCACAGAACTGAAAGAGATTTTCAGTACCTTTCTCTAGTGTATATATAAAAAAAGATTAGCTCCACACCTTAGAGAATTCTATTCTGTATGTCTAGCTTAAAAAATGCTAAGTCTGTTTTATAATAGGTCCATATGTATTAGCTGTGTTCAGCCTCATAAAACATGTAGTTAAGACTTCATTGTGTTTCTAAATACTGGAAAAAATAGGTTATTTCAAAACCCAACAGTGCTATGCTCTCCTGGACAAGATGTCTTGAACATTTTCTCTTTGGCTGGGCCAATGGATTTGTCACTTTGCCTAGTGGTTAAATTCATTATGGAAACTATTAAATTCTGTTTAATCTTCATTTGAATGGTTTGATGTAAAACCTGCAGGTGATTTCATTATATTTGCATTATTTGTGATTATTATAAATGAGAGAATGGATTAAACTGCCAAATCCTGTTATTTTTTGAAGTGTCCAGATTATTAAGGGTTTCTGTTGTTAAGATGGTCTAAGCAGGTAAGCAGGGCAGAGGCTGGAGCAAGAGATAATCTGTTTTATTGTGCCTAATGATTTAGAGGTAGGGGGAAAGGGGAGAAGTAAGTCCAGGGATTTTCATGTTTGTAGCCCTTCTTCTAGTGACTATTTTTTCATATCCCCAGCCAGATTACTTGGTCCAATAAACAAAGAAAGAAAAATCCAACAAAAAACCCTACCACCACCCAAGCCAAAAAAAACTTCTCCCTTTTAGCCATTTCCTTCCTCACAGGGAATTTGATGTCTTCATGTTGTCACTTGTGTCTTTAGCTAATTTCTGTGATAAAACAACTGCCTCTGAAAATCAGGTTCCTTGATCACAATTACTGGAGGGTCAAGTCCCTTCTTTCCCCCAGTACTGTATGAAGGCTTCTATATCTAGCCATTAAATGAGAAAATTAACAAAAACTGTTTGCTGAAGTGCTAAATCTGACTACTGGGGAAGAAAAAAATCTAAACATTGTATCTCCATTGTTTTGGCTTTTATTTTTCTATGACAAAACCTCTTTAAAATCTAGCAAAAAACCCCAAAACTGCTGCAAGAGAAAGTAATACAGTAGAGGAGTGTGCATAAAGTCTGAATTCCAGCAGAATTCAGACTCTTTTAGGGAAAAGTATTGTACAATGGTTGCAAAAGTGTGAAAGACACTTGTACTAGAACAACTTAGCAGTTCAGGTGTTTTCTGGGCCAGAGACACACAGTTTGTGGGAGAGGATCCCAAAATACTTGATAAGGATGTGATGAGGATATGGGGAAGAAGAATTGAAAACTTTGCTTTTCCCCGACGCCTGGCATATACAGTGGCTTGATGTATGAAAGGCATAAAATGTAGTGATAGAGGTGACCATGTGCTCCAGGTAGGCAGCTTTACCAAAAACTTTCCAAGTGGAATTCCCTGCTGGTCTTGATACAGAGGCTCACTCTGCAGTTTCAGCTACTTCATACTCACTAGTGAATTGACCTGTCGTTGGTGGCTCACGAGTTTGTAAATTATATTCAAACACAGAAATAGCTGTTCAAAGGTAAAGGTAAAATAAAAGAATTTTTTTTGTCTCAAGTTGTAAGGATTTTCAGTGCACATACCACTGTGATTTGTTGCTCATTGCACACATGCAGCAGATTCCTCTTAGGTTTGGTAACTTGCCCAGGTTGTGATGTGCAGCAGTATTTATTCGAAGGAGATGTGGAACGTGCCTTTCACTCCATGTGCTGATGCCAGCAGCTTTTCCTGGCTTGTGTCTGGGGGGAAAAATGCTTGCAACAGCAGAGCCCTGCCTGAGCATGGCTCTTTGGTTTCTAAGGGGCAGCGTAGGCTTAAGTCATTGGGAGTGTTTCTGTTGACTTCAGTCAACTTTACACTGAGCCTTTTTTAATTTAGGAATAAGCAGCTGCACCATTCAAGTTACAAGGTCATTTTCATTACAGACTATGAAGGTTAAAAGTAGTAGATTGTCAAATGCCATCATCTTGCTCTGTTAATAAATAGTAATTAAAATGAAAGCATGTGCAAAAAATTGTGCTTACTGATTGTTTAAGCCAAAGTCTAAAAGCAAAAATGGAATTTATTAATAATACCAATTTCTACTGATAGATAATCCCATGAAGACTCCAACTACTCACATAGTTGTGTGTCCTAAAAATCAAAAGTGCATGTTAGTGTTCTTTATTTTAGTGTGGTCTGCCTAAACTCATTCATCTTCCATAAGAGCTTTGGAGTGACCCACTCAGTGATGCCTTTCCAATGCCAAAAACTGTCCTCTGGCATGCCAGCAAGAAGAGCTGGACTTACTCACAAGACCTGCCGGAGGAAAAACGAGGGCACTAACTGCGATGCCTTGGAGAACTTGAAGCTGTCCTGCAGAGTTCTTGTAGCTGAATAAAATTTACAAAAGTGCCTTTGAACTGTGACCTTCCAAATGTCCACTGGTCAAGGGTAATGGAGTGGGGTTACGAAAGCAGAATGAGTGCATGACTCATGCTTGCTGAAACTGGGCCACTCTTCCTAGGGGCAAGTAATTGTTTTGTATTTAGCATGTTAACTGTATTTGAAGTTATAAGATAACAAAGTAATTTCTCATATAAATAGAAAGGAAGTGATGGGAAGGTGCTGGAAAGCAGCGGCGAGACTCTGGCTGCTGCTGTAAAATGAGTTTAGTGTTGACCACTTTTAAAAAGCTCATTACATTTTAAAGATAAGCTTTAATGGAATTGGCAGTGACAGTGAAACTGTAACCAGATCTCGTTGTTTTGTACAAGTGCCTTTCAGGTTTCTCTGCAAGGTCGAATGTCCTATGGACTGGCAGCTGGACTGTTTTCCTTGTAGGAATGTAACTGGTATTTGATGGAGTTGCAAAATGAGTTTCCCAGTGAAGCCAAATATAAAAGAGTATGAGAGTCCAGCAGTTTCACTTCCTGCAAAGCTGGAAACCCTTGTAGCATTTATTAGGATTTCCTGCAGGGAAAGAGGGATATTAATCTTGTTTGACTTACAGAATCATAATATTTGTGCTGCAATTTGTAACACAGAGCAAGAAGTTTTCAATTAGTATTTCCTGAGAAACAGCAAATTCAGTAAAGTAGATGCTTTTAACTTTTCAGGTTTTGTTTTTTTTTGGTTTTTTTTGTTTTTTTGTTTTTTTGTTTTTTTTTTGTCAGAGAATAACTAGAACATCTTACAGGAGCTTAAATGTGGCACAGTGTTGGAGCAGGGAAGAGCAGTGATGAATGTGGCTAAAGATCTGCTAGGACGCAGTGAGCAGCTGGAACCATTCTCAAGTCTTTCTCAATGTCTGATTTGCACCATCATAATGTACTCTCTGAACTGCAGCACTGTATTAAGTGTGCTTGTAGGAGGCAGAAACTTGTTGATAAAAGAGTCACCTGGTCAGTTCATCACTGGTGTTAATTTTCCTAGTGTTGGAAAATTTTTCCCAAGCTGAGCTGATTGCAATGAACCCTGATTTAGGGCCCAAACCAAATTGGCATGAAGTACTGTCAGCCTCTTTACTTTCAGATTTGTATCAATTTTAAATTATGGAATGCACTTTATGTCTCTTGAAAAGAGGCTTAAGCCTTTACTTTGGGGAAGCACTGCATTTTCCTATCCAGGCAGAAGAATGCTGCTAAGAGGGGTGAGGCTGAGGCTTGGGCTGAGGAGCTGCAAGTATGTGAGAGTTTCCAGATCATGTGGTAGGCATGGTTACTAAACCATCTGGACAAACTTTGTGCATTGTACATATTCCTCATCTCCATTCTGGATGAGATGGGCCATGTATCTGGGGCTTCTAGGCATCCAGCATCTCCTTTGCATATAGTCTGCATATGCAGAGGCTGATCGTATTTGGGATGGATTGGATTTACTGTCCACTTGCAGACTAATTCATCATGTGAGGCTGAAGCTCTGAGCCAGCTCCTGGACTTTCTGAAATCACAGGGCAACAGCCAAAATCCTAACATTTTTCACCAACAGGAAATCTAGGCAGAAACAGAGTGAATGCCTTGAGATACCTGTACAGGAGAGAATAGACCTCAGAGCTCCTTCTTTAGGAAGAACATCTCTATTCATGTTTGTTAATTCACCTGACAAATGAGAGGTGAAGACAAAGTATACTAGAAGTTTACTCTATACTTAATTGCTCTGCAAATTAAGAAACATCTTAATCAGCTAGATTTATGTAGAATTTTTTCTAACTTGAGTGTAAAATGGAGTTACAGATTACTTTTTCAGTCCAGTGAAACTGTGGTTAGACACATAATCCCCAGCTGTAGCTTCCAGATTTTAGCAAAATATAGAAACAATTGAATTTGAATGTCAAAACTGGAAAAATGGAAGAAAAAAAAAGAAAAAAAAAAGCAGAAAAGGAAAAATGTGACTGAGAGAAATATTTGTGGCTTATTTCTTATTCCTAATTCTTGAGACTTTCAAGGCATGTATCATTCACTTTCTGCTTTTCATTAATGAGATTCATTCAGACTGGAGCCCTAACTACTGCTGCATTATATCAAATGCTTTTGAACTCTGTCCCATTTCTTATCAGTTATGGAGGACAGTTTCTGAATCACTGATAAGCATTCCAGAAAGGATCGTGCAGTCATGGGCATCATGTTGTCATAATTTACATTTAGTTTTGGAGTACTTCAGTGGGGAGCTGAATTTAGCTTGCCCAAAGTAATATGGGACATATCAGAATAAATTCTCTCACCATTCAGCCAGCAAACCTGTTTGCTCAGTTGTCTTTTTGTAGCATTTATTATCTGTACCAAAAACGATCTCCACCACAGCCTGTTAGAAGGACACGTGATGTATCAACTGCTATATCCCATACATGCCATCAAACATGCAATGTTGAGTAAGATAAAAAATATTTTGTGAAATATTTCCCAAAAGCTGTGCACAAAGGAAGTGAATGCAAATACACAGCTGCTATAGGAAGTTATTTTAATTCTGTTTACCAGAGCTCACTTCATTTTATTTTTTTTATTTAGTCACTTAAAATTTCTGGGTTTATTTCATAACAGTTCAAAACTTCAAATCACAGTGTGTATAAGTTACAGACACCAATACCTGTAAACTTGAGGTTATTACCTTGTCTGCATAATTAAAATAGTAATTCAATGGAGAACCAAAATAGGCTAAATAATTACACTTAAATCTAGTGGGCCAGAAAGTGGGCTAGTGGATGTGATGTGTGGTCCCCCTGTGATTGCTGCTCAAGTATCTGATGAGACAGATGTAACAACCAGTGATTTCTTAGAAATCAGAAGATTATTGGCCTGAATTTCCTCTCATTTTATTTAATAACACCTTCCAGCAAATGTCTAGGACTAGATCCAAAGCAGATTGAATTTTATGGGAAGCAAATGAGTATTTACAACCCTTTGCAGTGAAGTTATAATCTTACTGGCTTCGTATTGTTTAAGAAAGTGCTTTGCTGAAGTAGGGCATAGGTTTTTGATTTAGTATCCCACTGCTGTAAGACTCCGGGTGTCTTCTGGCTAACGCATATCTGAGGAGTGGATTTATAGGAGCACAGCTGGGTTGTAAACAAATCGTGATGCACTTTGCTCTGCATTTAGAGGGAAGAGAAGCAAAACTACAAGACAATAATCTGTATTTTTGAATACCAGGCAGAAGAAAAACAACTGCAAAACTGAAATGAATTTGCAGGATGAGCTTCAGATGTCTCCAGTTGGCATTTGCTGTATTATTAAATAAATGAGAAGCAAAACACAGTCACTTTCAGCGTATAATCTGCCTTCAGCTGAGGTTACATGGCATTTTTTCACTGAATCACTTTCTTTAATTTGAAAGAGGAAGAGCAGAAGTGTAGTGGATGCATGGAAGAAGAAATCCTGAAGTGGTATCACAGACCCATGTATTATAGTGGGTTTAGATCCTGGATTCTCTAATGGTAGTGTAGGAGTTTGACCTGTCTTTCCCATGTGCTATGCAGTAACTGAGCAGTAAGATTAAAGTATGATTGGTAAAATAGACACATTAAAGATGTTTGGAGCCAGGATCTGCCTCCAAGCTATGGAGAGCAAACCTTTCTAAATCATTCTCCCCAAATAGTCAGACATTAAATTTTGGTTCACTTTGTCTTGGTATGAAAGAACATACTCTGAGACATTTGCTATTCTGGTTCTGAAATTCCAACTCTCTTGTTCCTGCATTTGGAAAGCTAGGGAAAGCAAAGCAAAGTGTAGCAGTAACAAAGATCATAGTGAAGATTGCCTGTAAAGTATGATAAAAGGAATAAAACCCGTAGTCATGGCAAACTTGGCCCTCTTCTATATGCGAGACACTTTGCAAGCCAAAAGTCAATGTATTTCTTGGAAAGAAAACAGATCAGCCGTGTTGTGTAAATGTTTGGGGGTTTATCCTACAGATCCTTAGGTACAGTTGCTTACAGTCTGGAAGTGGAATCTTATCTCCTTGATCCATGTGGAAAGACTTATACCAGGTAGTAGGTTCAGGATTATGCACACATTCTGTGATTTGATGAGAAAATTCAGTGGTAGAAAGATTTAATATGAATGTGGATGCCTAGGTCTGTGCAAACAATACTCCAAGGCATAGATTTTCAGTAAGGACAAAAATAAACCCAGAATGTTTGCCTCTTGCTGAGTCTTAGCAATGTTGTTCCAATATAAACATAGTTTAGAAGTTGTTGGCTTTTAGGAAAAACAATTTATTTTTTTTAATGTCTCTGAGTTATTCAGGTAACCTCAAGTTTTGCAGAACTTCTTTATATTGTCTGGAGAGAAAAAGGCTTGTAGAAGCATCAGGTTAGCTTTTATGCAGAAAATTTGACTGAGGCCAGCATAATGTAATATAGATTCTGTATATTTGCATGTAATAGGAAGTGACTGTAAAATGTGAAACTTCAGGGGAGTCTCTTTGCATTTAACATAACTTCTAGTCAGCAGTAAGATTGTCATAGATTCCAAATACTCCTAACAGTATAAGATTTGAAAAACTTAAATATAGTGTGGATGCTTATCAAAGTGGAATGTTACATTAAATTTGTCTGAAACTGCCCTTTTTTCCCCCCATAAACAATCACATGCGTGTGCCTAGACCATGGTTTTTGGCAGAATCTGGCCTCTTTATTCTAAGTTCTGATTCACTCCTGCTGTTTTCTGAAATTCTCTTCTGATTGTCATGCAGGCAGAGGCATTGCTACTGCCATCTGCAGTGCATCAGCATCTACATCATGCTAAAACCACACTGACCTCTCAGCATATGGTGACTTTTTAAGAATGTTCAAAGGCATATCCTTATCTTATGTCAAACAGGGAAATTAAGACACTGAATGTGTTTTGTCATGTAACCAATTTGTTAGGTGAACATCAGCTTCAGTTTGTGTGTTCTGTGGTCTACAAATGATGTGTTTATCTACTTTGTGTTAATCCATATTTTGTATTTTACAACTAAGAACATTCTTCTGAAGCAGTAACAGCTTTAAATAATATCTCCTAGACATATTTGAAAAAGCTGTCTCTTTCAGAGCTTTTATTTTATTAATATTGTGTGTAGATCGTGAATAGAAATGCTTTGGAAATGCAGGCATAACTTCAAATCTGAAGCTACATTCTGTGGAGAATCTGTGACACTTTTGAGAAAAGTGTGAAATGTTTCATGCTATTAATACAACCTTATTTTAATTATGACATGTCAGAAAACAATTTTAACATAACTAAGGGGATTTTATCATCAGGAATACAAGATAAGGAGATGAGAAACAAAATCTCTGCTCTATAGTAAAGGCAAGACCGATAGCAAAAGTGATTTGATGTTTTGCCTGTGTCTATATTGTATTTGGGCTAGTTTGGAGGAGCCCAGATCCTGGTTCTGTCTGCTCATTTGTCTTGGTAAGCAGCTCAGCTTCATCTTGTTCGTGAAATGGAAACTCTTGTGCAAACTCTTCAGGAAGAAGTATATGTGGTCCTATCTGTTGGCATCAGGTCGCTGAAAAATGGATGAGAGAGGGCATATCTGAGCCTCCCTATGATCTGCTGCCCCACAGGAGAGAGGCGTATGCTTGACTGTAAGGCACAGACTGTACTTGAGAGCTTTTCTCTGTTGTAGCAGCCTGATCATCCTGGTAGTGTCCCATGGTGGGTTTTTGAGGGTGAACAGGATGGGCAAGCAGTGAAACAGGCCTTGAGCCTGGCATTTTGAAAGACACAGTAGAAGTAGGTGGTGTTCCTGTTTCTGAAATCTTGTATAACATGTATATGTTTCCAGTCAGTTTACTTCTCTTTATCTCTAAGCAAAAACAATCCTCTCAAAATGACTAAAACAAAATTCTGCTCCTGTACAGTAGGGAGGGAAGGGAGTGAAGTCTGCATAATGCAGTTTGTAGGTATAAAGTAGCATATAGCTGCAGCGCAGTGCACGTTCCCTCCTCATTCTGTGTCAGTAGCTCTCTGAGTTTGCACCACATTAGCACAGAGATAGGTATCTTGTGCCACCCCGAAGTCAAGGAGATTATAATTTATTTAACTTAGTCAATATATCTCAGGAAAGCAAAAATAAAATGGATACATATGCTTCTCTCTTGCCTTTGAAGACTTAAACATGTGGTGAAAATTTACAGTCAAGTTTAAGGTTTTCAAGATTTTATCTTCTTCTGGAAACATGACCAGCTACCAAGGAAAGAATAGAGAAAGCATTTTTTCAATCCGGATGCTTTCTGCTATAAACAAATTCATTCACTGGATATAAGCATAATTGCCCACAGTTTATGTAAGCATAATTACCCACAGTTTACTTAGCCGTCTGATACATCTAGAAAGTTTTCAGGAAAACATCTGATTTAAAATTAAAATTAAGATTTCCCTTAGAAATACCTCTTTGTCTTCACTGTGCTTTGACAGACATCAAGTTTTGGTGATATGATGGTGTTGAAAGAGGTGTACTATTTTAAAGGGCAGGTATTGCAGACAAGCTCTTGGGGAAATGGTGACATAAGCTTTTTGAAAGCGATTGGAGTTTTTTGTGTGGGTGATATCCAGAAAGGTTGTAGCTTTACCTCTACAATCAAAATCAAATGTGATGTATTATCCTTCTCAACCTCCAGTAATCTGCCAGCTTTCAACAGTGTTATGATCACTACCAGACTTCTTTGGACTACTAATTGATCAGGACATCCTGATGCTCATTTAAAATCACTTTGGGCTACTTTGGCATCTGAACTAGTTTCAATGACATAATTAAATGTTCATATTTATAATCTGATTACAGTTTCTTAATGCAGGCTTTATGGCTCAAGCTCATCCCTGTCTCAGGGGAACATGTCAGTCAGCCCTTTCTGTGAATTGGTCTGCTTTCAGTTTTGCGTTGTACTGGATTCCTGCTGATGTAAAAACTCTAGAAACCCCAAATGACATACATCAGATGTAGGCAGTCTCTGTACTAACAAATTCAGTATATACGGCATAAGCTGTATCTAATTATTCTCCTACACTTGTTTTCAAGTGCAATTCTACTTTTGATATAGTAACAACAGTACAATTTAGTTTTTGTTACCAGTTTTCTTTAAATCTCAAAATACAAACTAGGGTTTACAGTCTTTCACTTTTTTAGCCAGGGAGACTTTTAATTGATGATGTTATTTTAATTTGAAGAATAGGTATGTTTATTTAGTTTGGTTTGTTGGGTTTCTTTTTCTTTCCACATCAGTGATAAGGTTTTCATTTCTTTTGTCCCATTCTTTCTACTTAGAGACATGAGTCCCCATGTGAAGAACTTCTGGATCGAAGTAGAATTTCTTTTTGAAGTGAAATCTAATTCTGATTTTAGTCTTAAAATACAAAATATACAAAGTACTTCACGTTGCCTTGCTGTTCTCGATGGTGTGATGTTATTTCTGTTTGAAATAACAGATGTTATTCAGTTGTGATGTTATTTCTGTTTATTTGCTTTGGAATAAGGTATGAAAATTATGAATTTTGTGTGTGGTGTCATCTTGCTTTAAGGACTTACAAAGTTGTGGCTAAAAGCTTAGACAATGGAAAAGGACACTGACACCTTAGAGTGCCAGTGCAGCTCTGCTTGCCCAGACCTCTCTGCCTGCACCTTTTCAGTGTGAATCCAGTGTGGTCTGTGTGACAGTTGCTTGTGCGTTTTTATGCTCATTCACAGCAGAGTCAAAGACCTCTTCTGCAGCAAACAGGGATTTTCCACTCACATTTTTAAAAAATTCTTTGAAAATTGTATTTCTTGTGGGCTTCCTTGGTGTTAGTGAATCATGAGGCATTAAACCCACAAATTATAGCTTGGTTAAATGGTCTAGAGTAAACAAAAATTTCCAGTATTTGAAGAAGAATTTGTGACCCTGAAAGCTTATCCATTACTTTTTTATCTACAACTGTATTGCATCACCAAGCTAAATGGCAATGATGGACACATTCCAGGGGCTCATAATTCTGAGACTGAGAATTGCAGTGCTTATGGTTAGTGCAGAATGGTTAATGCATTTGCCTGGCATTTCTAATTGGAAAGCTTTTCATTCCCCCAGGATGGTACTCTTCTCTTGGAATAATTTTTCATTATGATAATTAATATGAAAACTGAGAAAGTAATTGCAGATAATTTTACATAGGAGAATTGATCTTTTTAGTTTTCAAACTTAAATATTTAAAATATTTTGTTTCTCTAATAATGTCTTTTAAACTTTGGGTTCTTAATTGATTTGCATTAAGAGTTTATGGTATTTTGTTTGTTGCTTCTCACCTAAATTGGGTAGCTGTTTTAGAGAGGAATGAAGAACTAGAGCCCATTTATAAGGTCTGTTTTCTGGAACAGGGTTGCTTAAAGCCTCACAATTTCTGGTGATTGCCAGTAGTTTTGGGGTTTTTTGGCCATTGAAGGAAATGCTCTCCTACCTGCAACACCTGTAAGGTTGGAGGGATTGGAAGGTGTGCATAAAAGGCTTCTCACAGAAATACCTGTGTGGGAAAGGTTCCAAATACAAAGCTAGTAGTGTGATGGACCTCTGAAAAGTAGTACTTCATCAACCCCAAAGTGGTGACTTGTGTTTCAAATACTAATTCATCATCCTTCCAAAAACGATGCCTGTCAAGGGATTAATGGTGTTCAGTAGTTAGGTAACGGGTGTTCTGGAGTTAAAGAACCAAGGTCAAAGGGAGCTTCAGAATTTATTTATATCTATTGTGCTCCACAGTTGACCTTTCATCAGTGTTTTAGACTTGTTGCTTCATGCTTTATGTGGACAGACTCTTCCTCACCTTACTACAGTAGCAATCTACTTAAGCAAGTCTAAACAGTCAAATTGGACCATCAGAGACTAAAAGACCTTAAATCGCAGCAGCAATTATCTTCAGGGCCTTGCGACACACATTCTACCCAAAAGCCAGTGTTCATGCCTTGAACAAAAAGCTTTACCACCATAGCAGTTCACAGACCCTCAAAGGACCCTCGTCACTGTTGTGGTACAAACCCTTCTATGTGGGTTTGGCTTTTGGAAGGATTTGCTGCATCTGTGAGCCCTGAAGGGTTCTGCTTGTTCTTTGAGTCTTGGCAAGTCTTCTTTCTACAAATAAAGTTCATGTTTCTGTGTAAAAGGGGTTGTTTTTTTGTTTTTTGTTGTTTTTTTTTTTTGCAGGCAGGTTTTTATTAAATGTGAAGAAAAGCCTGCTGTTGTTATGCTGAGCAAGACTCAGTTCTGAAGCATTGTCAGGTGTCAGTGTGATATTTCAGAGAGATTTGGCACAGGGATGGGATCTAGCTGAATGGCACACGCTTTCTCTGTGCCATGCCTCAGCACTTCAGAAAAGCGTACACATTTTAAGTATATTTAATGTTTTTGAAGAAGATCCTAGTTTCTGACTTCGCAAACTTCTGAGACATGGATTTTGTATTGACTGCTCATCTGTGGGGTAAATCCTCTAAGTAGTGCCAGCTGGGTACATGTGAACATGTTAGTAGTAGAGAGCATGTGATGGGGTTTATGCTGTTGTTCCAAAGGATGTTTGTTCCTTGCTAATCTTTCCAGTGACAGACCATAGTCAGCTTCTTTTCTGTGAAGGCCTTTCGCAGCCAGAGAGCTGCCCCACAAGCAGAAGTTTGAGAATCACCTTGTTACAATTAGGTGTGTACATACAGGCAAAAAAAAACCCCAACTATGGATGATATAGCTTCTTAATCTTGCTCTCGATATAGCTGCTTTAATCTTGCTCTTTATAGAGTAAAATTTCCAATACAATATGCTTGTATTAACAGCAGTGTTACATCCAAAGAGTTTCAAACAGCAAAACACTCTTGCCTTTTTTTTTCTTTACAGCCCATTCATCTAAAGCCGTTCATGTCTGTTTCACTCTGTCAGGGTTGCTATTTCTGTAGCACTACCTATTCCTTGTTTGTGTTTATTTCAGCATTTATGCCTGGCTGTTGTGGCTGTAACTACATGCACCTCAATTGCAGAAGCTGTACAGGCAGTGTTTATCAGTGTAGGGCTTTTTGGCCAATAACACGCTGGCTGATACTTGGCTCTGTCAGCAGAGTTTGGCTGGTCAAGCTGACTCTATTCTGCTCTCCCTCCACCCACCCTCTGATTCGTTTTCCCCTGTTCCACAATTTGGAAAGGAAAAATATAAAGTGAAGAAATCTCAGAGGTTCCCCTACTTCATTTCCAGTTCTCTGTTGTTAGGAAATCCAGTTCAGCCATGAATCATAACCACCCCAGTGTGAAGTTTACTGTTCATATCCTGTCTGTCCTGGATTTCAAGTAGATTAGTAATTTCAGTCCTTGGGTATGTCTGTTTGGCTTTAATTAGACCAGAAGGTTTATGCCAGTGTCCTGTTCCTAGAGTGGCCAGCAGCAGATGCTTAGGGAGAAACTGGGGAAGGCAGGCAAGCAGCAACAGTGATTCCTGCCACCATCAGCATCTGTCTCAGGGACCTACAAACTTAAATAATTCCATGTAATAGCCTTCAAAATATTTTTCCCCTCCTGCTTAAGTGCTTTTAAATTCCATATCAAAAGAATAACATCCAAGGTAATGAGTTGATTAAGATGACTGAGAGTTATATAAAGAAATACTTCATTTATTTTGAACCTGCAGTTTGGGAGAATTGTTTGATGTCCTCTTGCCCATCTCTTAGAAGAGACTGGGAATAATCACAGATTTCTTTGTCCCTCCAGGAGAACTATGATTTCCAGCAACTTTTCAAGAGAGACATATAGAGAATCTCAGAGCCTGAGGTGCTGCTGGAACAAAGGCATTACTAAAGAAGGCCTTGAGGTGGTGGGATGAAGGCTTTGAAGTAGGACAACATGTACCAGTCTAATTCAATTTCTCAGTCTTGGGGACCTATTACTGGGTCTAACTAGACAGAGTGGATCTCTCTTTACTTTCAAGTGTTCTGGTTAATATATTGCATTATTAATGCTCTGATATTTGTGACCTCCTCAATCTCAACACTGGGGTTTTTTTTCTCAGTGTGTGCAGGGAAGAGAATAATACTAAGAGTCAGGAAATATGAGTTCCATTTGAAGCAGATTCATTTTGAGTCTCACCAAGGTGAAAAAATAACAAACAACAAATAATAATAAACACCACAAAACATTATTACCAAAAATTAGCACATCTTTTTAAAAGTAGTTGGTTCTCAACCAGCTGCTAAAATTCTCATGGTGAATGAGTGAAAAGTTCAAAAATAGGGTGGAGACTTGATTTTTACAATCCCTAGTGTGTTGGAGTAGGGCTAGAAAATGAATTTTAAATGTGCATTTATAGAAAGTAATGTTTGTCATTTCATAAGGAAATAAGAATTCTAAAGCAGTATCTAAAGTACAGCTCTGAAATGAAAATTACTACCCTAATCTGAAAATGTAACTTCAAGTGCAGCACATAAGAACGTGTTCTACAGCCTCAAAGCATTTTAATAAATCAATAGGATAGAATTTCAATACAAATTCCTCTGTGAAAGGGTAAACATCACTGTGGTGGTAAAGCTGTAGCAAAAAGCCATAAAGGTCTTCACAACAGGTTTTTTTAGTGTTGATTTTCTTTAAAACAAACCACTGTAAAATGCACTTTTTCTTAAGGAAACAGTCCTTGCCCATTTTATGTAATCATTTGCTCTGAGCCTGGCTTTAATTTAAAATAAATTAAACCTATGTGACAGCCTATGTTGTCACAGGCTGGCCTGGAAATTTCAGTGTATTTTGAAGTCATCTCCTGCTCTGAGAGTTCATTATTAGCTTGTAAGAGAACGAATGCAAAACCAGCAGGTTCATCATTGCAGCCTCAGTGGGAACTCCCTCAGGATGATCTGTGGAGCTGTAGGAGCAGATCCCAAAACTCATTTATGCTCTCAATCCCATCTGCTTTATCTTACTGGGCACTCCTCTCATTCACTGAGAGGTTTCTCTGAGGATCGCACACTGGGCTTCAGTTCTGCAGAGAATGTGAAAGAAAGTCTGAAACCTAGATCCAAGGAAAAATTTTGCTGATTGGAGAAATAGGGAGATGGAAAGCCCTATCACTTTCTTCAAAATTGTGGGGAGGTTTCTGCCAGTACAGTGCTGGAGATGCCACATGAGGGAGGATAACCTGAGGGAAGTCAAGGCAGCTGTGGACTCAGCCTTCCGTGTTGTCCTCAGAAGGACTGTGTGCCCTTAGAGAGGCCTGTGAGGACTGCCACGGCCAGGAGTGCTCATCTCTCTGGAGAGGTGCAGCTCTGCTAAAGCATTCCTCTCAACTTTGCCTCTAAAATTCTTTCCTGGCCACATCATTTGTCGCTTTTTCAACTTTTGTATGCCAGGTACATTAAGCAGCTCTCTTGGCATCTACTTCCAAGTTGCTACTGCAGAAAGCCCTGCGGGTCTGTGCAGTTTCATCTGTCCTGGATATTTGTTCAGCAGTGTGGTTGGGTTTTCTGTTGGGTTGTTTTGCTTTTTTTCATTTCAGACTGTTATTGGAGCCTGTGTTATGGTTGTCATAATTCACCTCGCTTGCATCCAGGGAATTTGACCTGGAATTCTTTCAGCAGGTCTCTGTTGATTTGTGGTAGAGTGCAGGGAACTGAGCTGTTTTGTCATGAAGTCTAATTAGAAGTTAGAGATCAGCTGAAAATTATTAATCAGCTTTTCCAGTGGGGCTGATAGTGCTGGACAAGGGGTCAACCAGATGTCTTGTGAATAGGAACAAACAGAAATACAGAATATTTTGGGTTGGAAGGGACCTTTCAAGTTCATCTAGTCCAACCCCCCTGCCATGATCATGGTTGCTCAGAGCCCTGTCCAGCCTGGCCTTGAATGTTTCCAGGGAGGGAGCATCTACCACCTCTCTGGGCAACCTGTTCCTGTTCCACCTTCATTGTAAAAAAATTCTTTCTTATAAGTAGCCTGAATTTACCCTCTTTTAGTAGAAAATCATTATCCCTTGTGCTGTCCCAACAGACCCTACTAAGAGGTCTGTCCCCAAGGTTCTAAGACGAGAGCTTACTTTGGGGTTTCATTTATTTGCTGTTAAAAGACTTTGCCTTTAAAAGGTTAAAAGTGCTGTTAAAAGTGTCTTTTGCAATTTTTTTGCAGAAGGCTTTTGTTAGAAGTTTTCCAATTTCTAATAAAAATGAAATATTAAAACTCTTTTGTTTTTAGTTTAGCCTTTTTTAAGAAGTTTTAGTTTTTGTCACTAAGTACAATAAAAGCCTACCTACTGTTTTTTTGTTCTTCCTCCTGTTACCATATTGCAGGGGGTTTTATTTTAATAGCTCAAACTTAAGGAGCTAGAATAAGGAAAAATGAGTTTAAAATGTGTAAGGAGGAAAGAACCAAATTATTTTCTTTCAGAAAGACAGATCAGGAGAGGAGGAAATAAGATTTGAGTAACAAAAGCCAACCTTCTCCAAGGGTCCTATAGGCACTCAGTGAACAAAATCAAATGAGTTTTTCAGTAATTCATCTGAGGAAAACTGAAGCACAAGTGGAATATGCAAACAAAAGCATTCTTAAAATGAAAATATTTGTGTAATTATATTGTTTAGATCTGTACAGCATGTGTGGCCTGGGGTCTCACTGTGCTAATTAGGTTAATTCAAATAGTGAGAAACACTGTTCTGTTGTTCTCTGCCACATGAGAGAAGCAGGGAATGGGAGAGGAGCAATTAAAGATGAAGAGGCATTTGGCTTTGGTTCCTTCAGGCAGATGAACAAGGATGCAGATGCTCTGTCAGTGAAGAACTCTAGGAGGATGAGACAGTCTGGCATGCCTGGTTCAGGTCACCTTGCACAGCATGCCAGGTCTGGGCAACAAGAAATACTTTGCTTGTCTCTGTTCCTGCTCATTTTCTTTAAAACAAACAAAACCCCACACTACAAAACTAGGTTTACTATGGATATTCAAAAGATGTTCATTTTTCTACTGATTCCATCTCTTTTATTCTGAAAAGTTTCTAAATTCTAAATTATTAGGTCAGTGCTGTGCTCCAGTCACACTATTCTCTTTGCTCTGTCAAACCCACCTGGTTTTTGCAAACCACTAAGAAGGCATGATCCTGAGCAAGCTGACCTGCTCTGAGCAGGGCTAGATCATCTCTGGAGGTCCCTTTCTGCCTACATTCATCATTGCCTGTGTGACATCCATGTTCCTGAGGGAGATTGTACTTCAGTAAATTTTGTCCTTGGAGTTTTGCCTCCACTGCTGACCTGGACAGCAAGAAGGGTAGGCTCTGTCCTTGTGGTTGAAGCCAAGAGCTTAAGGGGTTGAAGACTTTAATTTCTAGCTATTAATTTCTAGATATTAAAAACAAATGGGTTTGTTTCTTTTTATTTAGCTTGACATTAATTGATACTTTATTGCTGCCTGAGGGACACAAAATGTAGAATTTTAATGTTCTGTAAAGATTATTTTTTAAGTGAGACCAAAATTAAACTACAACTTTTGGCAGAAGGTGTATTTTTTTTTAATCTGTGCCAAGAGAATTGTTGTTTATTTCCCCTTCCCTCTTCCTCAGCATAGAGCTTTCAAAGTTAAAAAAACCATGCACATCCACACAGCATCTCTGAAGCAGAGAAGAGCAAGAACATTGCTCTTGCCAGGTAGGTCTTAAGAGATTACTTAAATGCACTCTTGGATGGCAAGAGTACTTGGACAACTTGTTTTCATGCATGAAAGTCTCTGGCTCATTTAAAACTTGAAGCCAGGGCTTGACTTATTTTCCACTAGAAATATCTGTGCCATCGCTTAAGATAAGAGTCCATGTGCTCATTATAGTGCTACAGGGATGTGGAGAATAATTCTGAGAATAGCATCTGCTGTGTGTATGTGAAAGCCAGGCAGACAGATAGCTGCTGCCATCTCATCTTTCACAGGCACCGACGTAAAATCCTTACAAAGAGCAGTTCCACAAAGAAATTAATCCATACTTTGCAACAATTTTTCATACTCTTTCCCTTTTTTGCTATTAATTAAAAAAAAATATTTGTACATAGGCCACTCCTTCTTTAAAAGCCATCAGAAAAACCTGTCAAAGGTTTATTTTGGAAATAAGAGAGACCAGAACAAATGTACTTCCAATACTTCTTGATATCACCTGTGTGTGAGTGTGAGTGTGTAACTGTGTGAATGAGTGTGTGTGAGTGTCACCTGCCATCTGGAAGGACTTAATTCACAGTAAGGTGCAAGTCTGGACATGAATTTTAGCACTTGAGATCAGTCAGAAAAAATTGTGAATACTCTGAAGATCACATTTGGTAGCAGGAATTTTGGGCAGCCTGGGCTGAAATTTCATTTTCAGTAAGAATAGAATAACATTAGATCCTTACTGTTGTCCCTTCACCAGAACCATGACTCTAAGTGCATGCACAGAGATCACAGGGGCAGAAAATACTCTTGTATGTGGAAAATCCAGTTGCCACCATATCTGTTGCCTCACATCTTGTCTGAGGTTTGCCCTGAGGTAAAATGGGCAGACAGTGTCAGTGTTTGTTTCCTGCAGCAGCTAATCAAGGTGCACCACAAAAAAAAAAAAAAAAAAAAAAAAAAAAAAAAAAAAAAAAAAAAAAAAAAAATCCTAGATTTTACGCTAAGTAAGGTGCCAGATCTGGCTGAAAGTTTCATTTTAAGTGCAGCACATACCTGTGACTACAGTGTCCATTAGTTTCACTGTCCCTGCAGAATAAAAAGGCCAAACATCCACTGCAGTTATGCTCAGCTCTGTAAGATTAAGAGTGTGTGTGTATGAAGAAAATTGATAAAAGCACATTAAAATGGGTTTTTAAGAGAATTAAACACTTAGAGGAGATATGGGGCTGCTGAATGATACCTAACCAGAATTGTTAATACATATCACCCTCTAAAAAGGGTGAAAAAAAAAGGAAATGGTCAAAGGGAGCAGGTACAGGCTAAACAGCAAAGTAAATTAGGTTATGAAAGATGGAAAGACAGCTTTTAAAAAGCCAAAAACATTTCCAAAGGATGAGAAGGAAAAGGATCCTAATCTCCATAAGGAGATATAAAGATACAAAAAATATAAAGCAAAAAGAAGGAGCAAAAGAACTCAAAAAACCTGCATTAATTCTTCAAACCCTCAAAAGGAAAAAGCTGACCAGAGACTGTAGCATCACTTTATGGTCATAGTTTAAAACTGAGCAACTGGACATGATGGACACCCCTTTGCAGAGAGGCTGAATTCATTATCTGCTTTATTATTCACTATTTCACTGAAGAAACAGGTGAGACAGACAGAGCATTTTGGGGTAAATTCATGAGAGAATATATCCAATATTGAGGCCACTGTGGAGGAAGTTACGGTGCAGTAGATAATAAAACGTAATGGTGTTCACCTGAGAGCCTAAGGAAACTCACACATGAAGTAGCTGTGTTGCATGTAGTAAAATGTATCACTGCTTAAAACTTTCTCAGTGTCTGAAGGTCTCAAGGTGGACGGTGGATGTCCAGCTTCAAAGCATTCTGAGGGAATGTGGGGAGCTACAGGCCTACTAAGGGATGGAATGAGTACATGCTTGGATAACGGAGTCTGCTGAGGAAGTATCCATAGGCTTCTTTAAGGACTGTTGTAAACACCTTGTTCTGTATATCTCTGAAGGGATCAACAAATACAGAGATAACATGGTTTGATTGATATTGTCAGTGCGGAATTCAATAAGTTTTTGGTTCAGCCCTTGCCAAAGACTTTCTAGAAGATGAAGCAATTGTGATAGAAGGGAGAAGATCCTGGCATGGTTATATCTGTAATTAAAAGATAAGAAACAAAGGCTTTGGGTGAATGGAGTTTCCAGTGACATCCCAGAAGAATCTGTGCTGAGATCTGTTCTGCCCATCTCATTTGTAAATGCTCTGCAAAAAGGGATCTCCTGCCAAAGGTCACCAGAATGGCAGCAAGGCTTCATATAAGGAACAACTGACCATATTTGGATTATTTGGGTTCCAAAATAGTGTGTGGCATGGAAAGGATGAGCAAAGATGACTTTAGTTTTCCAAGCATGTATGAAAAGTAGGATATAATTTTCAGGAGTTATCTCTTGAAAGAAAATCCCCAGGAGTTAAAACAGTGAGCTGGAAATGTCACAAGTTCCATCTGCATTTCTTAGTGCCTTTTTTAACTTCTCAGGTCTAAAACTGAGTCATGAATTTAATTTGATTAGTTTTAGTATTTCCAGTTTCATTTTGTTTCTGAAGTCCTGGCCATCTCCAGAGATTGATAAAGTTAGTCTTCTCCTGGTATCTAAAAGTCGGACACAAATTGCTTCAGCATGACACCCCCAAATTAGTCACAATACTCAAATTCCTGAGTATTGCTTGGAGATGTTTTGTAAGACACAAGTTTTACCTAGGGAAATGGGTCTAGAGAGACTTGACTTTACTTGCTACTGCTAGAAAACTATGTAATAACATAGTTCCTGTTAAGAAGACTGTGGCCACATTAGTCACTGCCAAAGTGGCCTGCTGCTTTGTTTCCAGAGCAGAGTGGCTCTGGGTTCATTTAGATTGGAATGTGAGAACAGTAAATTCCTGCTCTTTCATGTAGGTGTATGATACAGCCCCCAGATTGTTCATAGTCTTCTGAAGGATATTGCCAGAATAAAAAGGAAAGAGGAAAGTAATTTTTGAGTTTGTCTCTATTGGGGGAAAAGCATTCACTGAGTAAATAAAAGATTAGAAGATTAGAAGCAGCCAAAAATATTGCAGTGGGTGGTTTTGCAGCTTTACTTGGGTATTTCTGCTGCATTGTACATACTTGTTTTTCATGAATACATGAGAGTTAGATCAGCCAGGCCAAGCTTGGGTCCAATACAAACAGACACAAAACTTTTATTGCCTGTGGTCCCGAGTCCTTATATTCAGTTAGCCTGATTTTACCCCATTGTTGTGTTATTAACATCAGTAGAGTTGCTCCGGGTATTGCTGATAAGTGCTATCAGAATCAGATTTTTAATGAGAACTGGTCTCACTATATCAAGGGAAAACTGTGTCCTTAAACTGTTGCCAGAAGAGCAGCATTCATTTCCAAACCAGACCAACTGCTGCTGACATTTATTGTCTATGAGAGTGGTTGCAGAAGTATTGGGGTTTATGCTGATCGATAAAGGGACTCCTGTAAGCCACAGTATTAAAGCTGTTAACTTTTTCTCTATGGATTACTTAAAAGACTTCATTAAAGACGAGTGGACATTAAATCACTGCCATGAACATAAAATCCTGTTGTGTTCACGTGCAGTACAATTAAAGGTTTCAGGCATTCCAGTAAGGATCAGCCCACGCTGATCCGAATCACTGAACAGGAAATGCTGCTAGGCAAGATTGTGAGCTTAACTATGTAATTTTAATTTATGTATTAAAGTGTTGATCTAGATAATGCAATAATTGCAAATGCTTGTGTCTGAAGACCATGAAAATTGCTAAAAAATGAAATTTTGTAATCATCAGACTGTGAAGGTTGGTCACATTGGATAAAGAAATGTTTGTTTCATCCCAGGGCAATGCATCTGTAGTTAACATACAAGTAAAGACCCTTGGGTAGACTTAGGTCTCTGAAGGACATACTAGCTTTTAGAGTTGCACATGGGGTCACAGAAATGCATAACAAGATGCCCAGTTAATAAGTTCAAAAACCAACCCAAAGTCATAAATGCCCAAGCTATCTGTTCTGTACTGTGTCCTTCAAATGACTTATTTATTCCCAGGACATTTAGTTTAACCATATTAATTTCTGAGTGATGGAATGAGACAGTGTTTTCAGGGTCAGCGACTGACTTACACTCCTGCTCTTTGCCTTCAGGCCGTGGATTCTCACTCACTGAAGAGACCTGAAGACCTCTCTGTTGTTCCACCAGTCTCTAAATCAGCTGCTTCCAGGAGGGTGTAAAGAGTATCTCCAGCTTTAGAGAACCCATGAGCTTATTTCTGAGAGAATTTGTCAATTCACTTTGCTGTTCCCAAAGGTTCCCCAAAAGTGCCAGATCACTGGGAAGTTGTTTAGTACCAGCCATAACTCAAAGAGTTATGCTTGACCTTCATCTTCATAAACATGGTCACAGGCTACAATTGTACCACTTTGAACATCTACCAAAAAAAGTGATAAGAAAATGTCCTTCTAGGGGGTATTTAGCCAATACCCTTATTTTTCAGTAGGAGTTTCTTGGCCCACTGCAGCTGCCTCCTCTTCCAGCCACCCGAGGCTGCTCTGCCAAAGAGCTGACTTGACCTTGTGGGTACTCTGTGGTCACTCAGGGTGAGACTTCACCTTCTGTAGATGGGATGGTGTTTCTTCCTTTCTCTTTCCTTTTGGGCTTCTTGTTTTAAGCTTTTCAGTAGTAATTCTGCTTTAGGACTTGATTAAATGTATGTTGAAAATTTCTTTCTTTCCTCCTTTGCCATCTGGTCCAACACTGATCCCTCATGCTGCTTCTAGATAGGACTTCTCTCTGCTTTCCTGACCTTGTGTGACTCTAACACTATCCTGGGTTCCTCAGATGCCATATCTTTCCTAATTTCAAACCGATTTTCCCTGTTTGCAGCATTCAGCAATCCCAGGGTGCTTGAACATACGCGTATCTCATTGGATTTGCCATGTGGAGCTTGCTGCAGGCATTTCATGCTTCACACACAATAACCTAATATATATGCCAGATTTGGCACAGAGTCCTGTCCTAAATTACTCCCCCCACCTGCCCACTCTTGCTTTGTGTTATTTGGAGGATTTTGCTGTTACAGAATCCTGTGCTTCCAGGTGTTTTGCTGCACCTGAGCATGCTCTCCTTAAGGCATAAGAAGATTAGGTTCTGCCAGTTCCAAGGTTTGTTTCCTTTTCAAGCTGTAAATACAGATGGTCTACATGTACTGTGAATGTTAAATTTATATTAGAGTTGCATTCAAAATCTCCAGAAAGGCAGTTCCTGAAGGGATCTTAAAATGTAGAATTCTGCTGCCTGTACTGTATCTTGCGTGTGATTTGTTGTCACTTTGCTTTTCATCCACTTTGGCCATGTACCTTTTATATGAAATTATAGGAGGGTTCCGATGTATGAAACACTGAAAATTTAACTGCTTTAACACCAAAAAGCTTTAAAGGTGATGTATCTCCAATATGTCTTATTCTGGTTTTCATTTACAGGTTACGTATCTATATTGGTAAAATGTTGCCATTGAGAGAAAAAATTACTGTTAGCCAACTATTTTTTCTAACTCTTGGAGAGTTTCACAGTAAATGTGTTTCCTACCTGCATCCACTTCAGCAGCTGTGCATGTGCCTGTACACAATTTTGGGAGGAAAACTACTTATAGTAATTAGAACCCAAATGAGACATAAACTGTGGTCTCATGTCAGCATGATTTCAGTTCTGTTGAAGTTAATGGCAAGTTATTAGTGTGTGCTTCTACACAAGTGTTTCCTGCCTTTGGGGCCATCCTGCATATGAATACTGCATCTTCTGTGAGTCTAATATAGGCAGGGCAACTCAACACAGAGCTGTGAAAGAAGAGGAAGAGTTCAAAGAAAGGAATTACTGCAGCATGTTATAAAATGTTTGTTGTCTCCTTTCCATCAACTTTTCCCTAAGACTGTTGACTTAAACACTCCTCATCTATTGCCAGGAATGCAGCTATCCTATTTTAAGCTACATCTACTCAATAAAACTCTAAGCCCACAGAGCGTGAGGGAGCCTTTGTACTGGTGTTTTGATGCTGTGGTACACCATACTCTGCAGGTATTTAAAATAAACTTCTTTTGTCTAAAGTGCTCAACCTCTCTGAAATAAAAAGCAAATGTTTAAATGCAGCTTTGCTGTTTGGCCATTTTTCTTTCATTTGTATAAACTGAAGCTCCTAAAAGTTCATGACGTTGATGCCTACAGATAATTTACCAAAATCACATGCACAGACAGAGGTAAATGAGAGAGTCTACAGCACAGGGAGTAGGCAAGAGACAAAAGAGGCCATAAGGCAGATGGAAAGGAGGCACTGATAGAAATTTACCCTCATTTTATGTGCATTGCATGTTGCCAGTGCTTCTGCTGGATCCTCAGGTCTTGTGCTTTAAAGAACTTACCCACTGTTATGTTGGTGAAAATACAGCAGATATGGTGAAAATACAAGAAAGAAGGATTTTATACTTCTATAACCTACTGCAGAAAAGTACTTTCTTGTTCAGCCTGATAAGCTATGGGGATCATAATGTCTTCATTGCTGTATCTGTGAATACTTTTCATGGTCTCTGCTCTGAATCCAAACAAACCAACTTAAGCAGCCCTGTAAGTGATCTTGATTCAGTCTCCCTGCCAGAAAGGAAGGCCTCTCACCTTAGCAATTTCAAATGGAGCAACATTCATTTGTCTGGCCTGTGTTCTTTGTACCAGGTCTTAATTTTTCTAAAAGGTGGAAAAATAGTAGTAGTTTGGGTGTGTGTGAGGGATGATACTAAACTACTGTCCTTTAACTGCTTGGATCAGATTCAGCCTGGCAGCTGAAGTCCAGCCCCAAGCAGGGCTGAATTTGGCATTATCAGACACTGCTCCATGGCTGATGGGGTGGATTTGTCCTGCCTGGAATTTGAAAAACAGGCTGTTTCTTGTGCTTTCTTCACTCTGATGCTTATTAAGAATTTGACCTTTTGGGAGGTCAGTGTCTTGGTGCACCCAAGAGTCTTGTAGGTGAGTGGGTATTTGAGCTAAATCTTCAAATACAAGTCAGCCCTGCAGCTATCTTAGGGAGCAGCATCTTCTCATCTGCTTATGATGGACAGGCTGCCACTTTGCCATGGCTTTCTGAGTTGCATTTCCACTCATTTTTCTGTGTGAGGCTTTTTGCTGGGACCCAAAAGCTTGTGTCAGATTTAGGCTCTCAGTTCTGTGTTTAGCTCGTGTTGAAATCTTTGTGCTACTTTGCCTCTCTTCATTCACGTGTTCATCAGACTGTTATTTGATTTTTCTCATTGCTCTCTGCTAGTTGAAATGGGGCCATCTTTTTACAGCTATGAGATTTCTATTAATTTTCTTAGACATCAGCTCACGACCTGATGTCAATGTGCAGGATTTATGAAAACCTATTTTGGCTGGTAAAGCAGGCTGTCTGTCTGTGCACAGAAAGTGATCTCCTGCTGGGGGTTGGGAAGGTATTTCCTCTATCAGGAGCAGCACACAAAGAGCCAGAAGCATTTCTGAAGGAGGGGAAAGCTCACTTTCCTTCAGGGCATCAGCTACCTGCAGCTTAGACGGGGACATGCCAAAGGGGACCTGCCAGCCTTTTGCTCAGGGGATCAGCTTGGTTCTGGAATCTGGGTACTCATCTCTTTGACTCTCTGTATACCACAGCAATTATTCCACATTCTCCAAAAGGAAACCCTGACATCCACTTCCTACCTGCTGTATTAAAGCCCCGTAATTTTATTTCTTTCTGGGTGATTCGAGGGCACTGTGGTCTGTAGCTCCCCACAGTGGGAGTTCTCTGAAAATGCTTTAGGCTCCAGTGAGTTTGCAAGGATGGAGGAAGGGTGACTGGGTTTGCTTTTTTAACTGTCTCTGCACTTGGCCTGTTTCACCCTTTGCAGGAGGTAAAATATGTCCCAAGTAATGAGATTTTTTTTTCCAGTGTGTCTGCAAGGTTCAAAGGAGTAGAGATGCTTGGTAGCTTTTGTCTCCCCTTTGGGAAAGAAAAATGCAGCCCTCAAATTCCTGATTTCACTGCTGGAGAGTGAAATCCAGGGTATTTTGCTGAGGGCAGGAAGGGGAACATCTCTCATTAGACCAAATGCAAGTATACAGGCATCTGCAAGCCAAATAGTCACAAATTAGGAGTTACGGGATTTAAAAGCAGGTTCTGGTTTATTTGGTCAGGTTTGACTCAGATGAGGTGGTTAACATTTGTCCCATGTTTCAGTCTCCTTCTCTGAAGAGCAGTGTGTGCTCTTCACATAGGGGTGGCTGGAGAGAGGCCACAGCTCTGCTAGTCCCTCCTGCGAGAATTGTTTGGGATGTCAGTGTCCAAACTGAGTCCTCAAGTGAGCATGGGATTGGTTGATGACCACAAGAGAGAATAAGGGCAGGAAGATGGGATGGAGAGTTGTGCCTTTTTCAAGTCCCATCTGCAGCTGCTGGAAGTGGGGCTTAGATTGAGACTGTTCTTGAGTGCACTCAGTCTCTGTGGGGAGGGAATGCCCCTCATGGAACAGCTTTTAGCAGCAGCAGATCTTGTCTAGGATAAAATATTGATCCCCTGAGATTAAAACTCAGAAAGATCCTCATGGCTGGTTCCATATTGTGCAGATTGTGGGAAGGACAGTGGTGAGGACTGAACCGTGGATGGACTCCTTGGCCCTGCCCCGTGGACAGGGGTCACACCAAGCAGCATGAGCCACATCCACCACTCTTGACCAAGTGTGTGAACTGGATATTAAGTTATTTCAAAAACCACTTAAGTCAGCCTTTTTCCAGCTGAAGCAACACAAAACAAGACTTTTCATAGTATACACACTGGCCACCTTATAGGTGGCTGTCACATAACACAGGACAATCCCATGTTGAGTTTCCAGCTTTACAATTGTTCTTGATCCTGAGCCAGTCCTAAAGAACAGAACAGGATATTCTTTCAGATCCTCACCTCATTACATTACTGTGATTCGTTTATCTGTGGATAATGCTCTAAAATGGGCTTGAATATTTCTTCAAAAGTATGATTTACATCCTATATTTGATGTTAACAACCTTAGTTTACATGCATATGTTTGCTGACACTTGCTATTAGTTGCATTTAATTCAGCTGAAATAACAAGCATCTACACAGGTTAATCTTCTGTTCATAATGTGTTTTGATTCCAGTTCACTTCATTGGGTGCCCCAGCACTGGGATTCCAGCTCTCCATCCTTTACTGCACCTTCAAACAGAAGTGCTGTCTTTTAGTCAGGACAGGTCTCTCTGGAAGAAAGGAGATCTGTCAGGAAAATTTGAGAACCAGTGCACTAGTTTAGCATTGAAAACTTTTGCACTGCAAATACAACAGAAAGATAGGAGTAGTCTGAAAACATTCAGATTTTTGAACCCTTCCTACTGGGCTGTTTGTTCAGGTGTGTTGCAAACATTGTGTGCCTCCAGTCAGTATTTAATTTTTTTTTTCTTATAACTATATATGTACTTCTTATGTATATATATCTACTAATGTCTTTAGAAAGGACAAGGAAGGAGATCAATCCTTCATAAGGATACTGGCAATAACCCTCTAGTAGCTCCCTTCAGGACAGTCCTGGCCTGAAGTAATCTAAACTGTTTCTTGAATATATTTTTTAGTGTTTAATTCAGCTCTGACTTGTGCCTTATGTTTTTTCCACAAAAGCCATAAACTGAAGGAAACATAAGCACAACACATCTTTATTTTCAATAAATACATTAAATCTAGCAATAAAAAATAGCTGATTTATATGATAACTTCTGAAAAACAAAAAGTGAAGGGCTAAACTTCAAAGGGTTTGAAAAATTTATCTAGAGGAATGCTACCCAACTTGTTTCACTATAATCATATTTGAGTGGCACCAACAGGAGCAGCTCATGGGCTTCAGTGGGGACTGTGATTCACATACTAAGGGTATATTATATAAGGGTATATACACTGAGTCATTTCAAGAAGCAATTTTATTTATAACCCTAAATAAAAGCACATGAAGTTTTCTTTATAAATACATCATCATTGCATCTGTGCATTTAAGCAGCATCCCTGCACACTGCAGCTGGGAATTGAAAACCTGATTATTTCCAGGCAGGTTGTGATCTGTACAGTTCTGTGTCACTGCTCTAATTCTTGACAATATTTTCCAGAGTTCTAAAAGTCAAACCCCAGTGCCCTGGAAACTACATTTTGCTATGGATGCAGTTTAGTAAGGGGTTTTCCAGGGAAGAAAGTTCACACAGCACTGAGTATCCAACCATTCCTGTCTGATGAACTCAGTGCTGTAGTGGAGGGCTGCAATAACAGATTTGCTGCAAGCAGATTTACACAGATACACCCAGAACAAACATTTCCTGTCATTTTTTATCTTCTTTGTTAGATACAAACACAAATGTCTCCAAGGACAATCAAGTGGGAACACTTTGAAATGAACCCAAGCAGTGAGCAAGTGCATTAACATGCAGGGTCCCGTTTGAGTTTTCTAATTAAACTCAATTGTGTTCTCTGACCTGCATTTTAAATACTGAATATTTAGTGAGATTCATACTTTTTTCCTCCTAGCCTGGCTCCTTTCAGGCTTTGTTCAGCATGTGAATAACTCCATTAAGGAAGTGTGAAAGCACTGGACTATGCATTGAGTTGCTATTTTGACATTCCAGAGGGAGATGCTACTAAGCTGTAAATTACAGAATTGGACATCATTGATTTGAATTCAGATCAGTTTGGCCTGAAAAGCGGGGTTTAGCTATTTGACCTGCCGTGACCTGTTCCTGTCCTTTGTTTAGTAGGTACCTGAGTTGTTTGCTAATTTTTTCCTATTCTCCTGTGTATAGAAATCTAAAGTATTCAAATGTTTTAGCCCATATACTTTGCTTTGGTGAAATAATAATAATTTTGTGCCTCATCATAAAGTGAGATTTCTAAATATTTTTGGGGCTGCCCTTTCTCTCTTTTTTTTTCTTCTTCCCAGCATGCCACAGTTTCAATAGTGTAGTTACAAGAAGAAGGAAATTGCTTATAAAACCCATCAAATTCTGGACGGTGTTGAAGCTAACATTTAATATAGTATTTACAGTTACCTGAGATGAGACTGTAAAGGTACTGGGTTGGAAATCCGGACTTCAGGAAGAAGGAGAGTACTCTCTGCCTGAGCCACAGCCTAATGCAGAGCTCCGCTTGCGTGCTGGGACGATGGAGCTAGAGCAGTAAGACCAGGATTATGAATCTGTGCTGGGCTTGAGATGGATGCTGAAGTAGCCCCTGTGAGATGGAGGAAAAGTGGAAAGAAGCAGTGAAGTGAGGAGCGTCACCCGTTTTTTCAAGGGAGACTCACAGAAAGGCTGAGATTTAAGAGACTTGGTATTGTAGTTCCCTGGATTTTCCTGTTATTTACTGAGTTAACTTGAAAGTTTGGAGTATTGTGAAATCATAATACAAATACAGGTCTTTATTTTCTACTTCCAAAGCCTCTTAAGCCGAGTGCACGACCACCTCAGCCAATACTTGTGTAGGTGCAGATACACTGTTCAGGCAGAAGTCCCAGACCTTTGAAAGGAAACACACTGGATGCAAAGCAGGTGGCCATTTGCCATCTTTGCAAATCATTTCCCACTTTTTCAAGCAGCTAGTGCTGGCTGTTGTCAGAGCCTGTTCTCGTGAGCAGGTTGCTTGAGTCACTGATCTGACACCATTGCTGTTCTGGATGTGCTGCTGTGGCTGCTCTGCATCCTGCCTGCACCTCCTGCCTTCCCTCCATCCCATGCATTCCCACACTGCAGAGTCCAGCTTTTCAGAAACACCGAGGCTGGACTTTGCTAGTGCAGCAAGGTGCTGTGGTGGAGGGGAACTTGCTGTGGCATGCTGAGGCTCTGCTGCTGCCGTGCTCTTCTGTGAGGTTAATGTACTCCCAAGGCAAGTGCTCCAGCCTCCACAGCTTGCTGACTCAAGCTTTTGAAAATACAGATGTACTGCAGCAGGATCACTTCACCAAGTTATTTGTTTCCTACTCCCTTTTTGATATGGCCTTTGGAGAAGCTAGGAGAAATGGGAAAACACAGCTTAACATTCTTACTTACTCTGCTCCCATGGGAAGGCAGGAGACGCCTTCTTGGTTATTGCCAGTTTTCCTTGACTGCCTCCAGATTATTGTCCAAGTCTGGAAGAGGAGACCTTCTGAAGCTGAATTATGTTGTTTATCCTTCCTGACTGTACATTAGGGAATGGGGAATTTTTTGTTTTCATTCCCTCAATGAAAGTCATGAATGCAATGATACTGTGCCCAGCATTTGGTCTGTAGACTGGCTGATGCAGGATCATAAAAGGCCTGTGTACTGGGTAGATAAAGCTGATATAAAAGGTTTTTTTCAGTGCAGAGAGGAGCTGACACCAAGCCCTCTGCATCTCTTTCCATTTCAGTGCAGAGGATTTGCAGGGGAACTGTAAAAGTCATGGGCTGTGAGTGGCATTGCTGGAAGTGTGCAGTGAGGAACAAGTCCTTCAGCTGACTGAAGCAGCCATCAGCTGGCTCCCAATGTGAGCTGGCAGCTACTTCTGCCTGCAGCCCTGAGCTGTCCCAGCTGATTGCAGCCACAGCTGAGAGCTGTGTCTGGAGATGGACAGTCATGCCAGACAGCAGTGAGCTGCCTGGATGCTGTGCACAGGGCTGTGATGTAGGACATGGTAGTGTGAAGGAATGATAATTCAAGAATGCTCATCACTGTGATGTAGTGTGCCTAAGCTTAAAGGAACAGGAAGGAGAGAACAAAGGTGGGGGAAAAAGATGTACAAAACAGAGAAAAATGTACATAACCTGCATTTCCTTTAACCATTTTTTGCTTCATTTCATGCTTTTGGAAATATTTTCCCACCTGATTGTTACACTTTTAAAACAACCATGGTATACAAATTAAACAAATCACTTGTTCCATTTTGTCTTTTCCTGTCCGGCGTTTTTCCCCCGAGAAGCGTGGTACAGAAGTTCTCTTGGCTGTAGCTGCCAAGTAACTCATTCTGGTGGGAACCTGCTGCTCTTTGAAGCATCCAGTCTAGGAGTTTTCTCTTGAAATGTGAGGTGCAGCAAACATTTCTAGTAGTGGCAGTTGCAATACTTACTTTCTATTTACCTGAACATCTTGTGCTTTGTATGGTTTTGGTAGAAATGATACAGTAAACAACAAAGAAACTATATAGTAAAATGACTCCATGTTAATGTTACCTGCTTGTTCACTGTATTCTCTGCTCCCTCCAAGTTCTCAAGGACTCAGAAGGCCTGAGCATTCTGCATTTATCAGCCACTGCTTGAGATCATGGGAATGCTGTTGCCACTGGGAGCAGTGATTCCCCCTTCCTGAGTTTACTGATTACAGAAGAACCTTCCATCATGATCCATGCACTTTGCCATGGCAGAACACAAAACTGAGAAATCATTCCTTTAAGCTGGCTGTTAGAAATTTAGATGCCAGCAGTGATATAACAGAGGGTTCTATTTTCTGTGCTTTTTACTGCTTTCTGTGTATTGTAGGGTTCGAGTTAGTAGTGGTGTTAAAACAATGCAATTACGGTATTTATTCATTACATTTTCTGATGACAACAAGCTATGGAGTGTCTGTGGCCACTCCAAGGGCAGAACTAGAACTCAATCCAAGGGCAGACCTAGAACTCAAAAGGATTTACACAAACTGCAGGAATTACATGAAAAAGCATACATATATGTGAGGTTGATTTGCAATAATCAACAGTGCAAACACAAGCTGAGGGGAGAAATCCAGCCAGGGAGCACATCTGCAGGGAAGGATCCAAATGGGAGGTTGTGGTGGATCTCAAACCAAACAGAAGACAGCAATCTCATACTGTTGTGAAAAAAAATTCCAGTCTTCATATGAGTATGTATAGATTGTGAGATGTATTTGCAAGTGAACCTTCTCCTCCCTTTGGCCTGTGCAGTTGAGCAGGGTGCCACACCCCATCTGGCACACAGCGCTTCCAAAGAGATGTGACCCTTTGGTCAGAAGCTGGAGGTATGTTCCATAAAGGACAGTGGTCTTCACATATCTAAAGTGGGGCAGTAACACACAGGAATAAATTGATTTTTGTATCTGTGGGAGACATGATCGGAAGTAGTGAGCTTCACTGCAAGTGAGGGCTGGACAACGGGATGGCTTTCTGAAGTGAATTGAATGGATGATGTGGAACATCTAACACAGGAGATTGTTAAGAGTAAAGAGAAGGTCTGTCCAGAGAGATGTAGGTGTAGCTCATCTTATGAGCCAGAGGACCTCTTCATGCCCCCTCCAACCCCTTGTCTTCTCTGTAACTAAAAGAAAGTAACTTTGCAGCTGAGCAGACCTTAGACCCAAAGGATGTATTGGCTATGTGACATTCTCATGGAAGCTTGACTGAGTGGGAAGGAAATTAATACTCTCCCAAGGCCACTTGGTGGGGAATGTAACCCCTTCAGGCAAATCAGTAATCATATGTTTTCTTTCCCCACTCCAGGAGAACTAATAGGGGCAAGAAGCATTTGGCAAAAAAAGTTGGATCATGACTACAAAATTGGACATAGAACCTCGTCCAGATGTATTTCCTACCCTGTGCCAACATGCAGTGTCATTATGTGGGCTATGTCAGCAGGACATTGGCAAGGAGAGGAGCTGGATTTGCCCATTGAAGCATTCAGCTGGGGAACAGCATGCACAGGAATTCACTTTCATTAAAGTAGCAAGTTCAGCTGGAAGCACAAGATGTGCAGAGGCTGCTGCTCTCTGTGGATTTATGTTGGCACTGTGAGCACAGCCTGAAATCAGAACGATGGAAATGCAGCATCCAAACCAGCAAATTCCTGCTCATTGGTTTTCACGACCTTTCTTGGTACATCTGTACCACATGAGCAACATAGGGAGTACTTGCTATCTCCCTCCTATGCAACAACCAACCACCTTTTTAACTAAGAAGAAAATTGAAATCAGGTCAGAATTTGCTTTAAAGAGCAAAATTACTATTTATGTTGAGTATGAAGCAATTTGGGCTTCACACAAAAGACAGTAAGATGGTGATTACAGTTTGTCATTTTTCCCTTGCTCATTTCCAAAAAATAAGACCAAGATGATTTGGGATTTATTTGGTAAATCTGACACCAATGCTTACTGCTTGACATTAAAGGGGGGAAAAATAAGATTGAAAGCTCAGTCTCAGACAGAAAAGAAATGTCTAGGAATATAACAGAGATGCTAATAATTCCATGATGCCATTATGGTGTGTATAAGCTTAAGTACAGTCCAAGGAGCTTTAAACTTCTGAGTACTGATTCAAACATGTTCATATAGAGTGGATGGTGTGTCATAACCATAAATAACAGGGGTGAGGGAAGAGTCCTGGGGGTAGTTTTGAGACAGAGTTGCTTTTAATGATGCCCCTCAAAGTTTTGCCCTTAACTTCAGTCAGGTCAGATTTCGCCCTTTGGAAATGATCCTCTCTGGAACAAGAAATGGACCAAGCTTTTATATAGGTGGATGGGGTTTGTCTCCAATTTCTGTGAATTTTCCAGGTTAGCTTTGGGAGTTAAGGTATGCAAGTAAATTAGAAGAAATGGAAAAAACGTGCATGTGGTTTTAGAAAAACATGTTGAATACATTAACACTGAATGAGAGCAGAGGGAATTCATAAAACGTTTTACATTCTACTAATTCCTGAGCTACGCAACAGATGTAAGAGTAAACCAAGTGGCACTGGTGGAAAAAGCTTTTTTGTAGAGTTCAGTGGACATCTGGCTACAGTTAAGGGATGCTTTTTTAATACAAAATGAATACTCTGTTAAAATACGCAGTCCTATAGGTTCAGCATTGGGAAGGGCCTGCATTAGTCAAGGGCACTGTAAACAGAGATGCACGCTATTGGGGGAAATGTTCAATAACCACCATGTTGTAAGTGTTCAAATTGCTCTGGCTCTGGATCAGGGAATTGCCCTGATGAGCTGCTCAGGATTCAGAAGGAATCAAAAGAAAAAGAGAGAAGGACCCCAAGCTGTGGGGAATCTTCCCTCTTGACAGCTGCCTTCAACTCTGCTGTTGGTTGCAGGTGATTGCTGGCTTAGCTTAAGACCTTCCTCCAGGTGCTACAGGGGCATCCCCAGTACTGCTGCTGCTGCTGCTGGCATTGCCCCCTTGGTAGGCTCCATGTAGAAGTGGGTGCAGAGACCTGGAGCTTTTGGACAGGGCAGATTCCTTGGCTAGGTTTTTGAAGGCTAGGTATTAATTTCTAAGAAGTGCAAGACTTCATACCTTATGGGTGTTTTAAGGCTGATATAAGCTTTTCTCATCAAAATACTCAACCTGTTTTCATGGGACAAGAGTTGTGCACTCAGAGATATTGTCATTCCATTGTCTCTACTTCACCCCTTTCTGAGGTTTTGCTGTCTTTTCATGCAAGTTTCTCCCTGTCTCCTATTTACAGAAAGTCATAAATCCTTTGCCTCACTTTTTTTTTTTTTTCTTTTTCAGAGGAAACAGGTATGACACCAGGAATGAGAAATTAGTGGGGTAGGACCGGATCCTAGTGATATGGAAGTTTTTTCTTCTTTGATAAAAGTTCAAATCAGCATTTCTCTGTGGTCTAAATAATGATGTGGTGCATACCACGTATTCCTGCTGGGAGAAACATTTCTAGTGACAAGACCTCCTTGTCTTAGGAAAAATACTGACTCAAAGACAGTATTTTACACCCTTTCTTCTATTCCAGTCTCCATCAGCTTCAAAAAAGTCCCTGACATCTCTGTTCTTGATGAAGTCCCATCATCCTTTGCCATCTGTGGCGGTTTGCCTCTATTCATACATCTGTCATCACATTTTTATTTTCTGCTCACTAGAAGACTTCCTGGGGGAAGATCTCCTGCTGTTTGTCCCTTTCTTTTCCCTTTGAACTTAACCATAACTACAAGTGCAACTGCCATCACCTATGTGTGATGTACATTTTATATTTTTCCACATGCAAATCTCTTTCCAAACTGCAGTCCTTTCTCTACAAACTACAATTTAGCTTATTTCAGATACAATTTTATCAGACTTTTCTTAAGGCTATCTGGCTATTAGCTCATCCTTGTGTGCCTAGGATGGTGAACTTGGTATTTCATTCCCTACCTTTCTGGATCACTGTAAGCTGCAGCAGCCTCTATCCCAATGTAAGCAGGCACTCTGTGTCTCTCTAAAGGCTGTACTCAGTATATCTGCATGTTCTCAGTGTCTTTTTGCGTAACATCTCCAGTGCATGGTCTTTCTTATGCTGAAATGTCATACAGCTGTCATTTCATCTAGGCTTTTAGAATCCTGTATGTGAATTAACCTGAAGTATTTTTGCTTTATTTCTGGCTTTTCTGTGTGCTGCTGTTCTTTCTCCACTTTTCTGTAATGAATCTAACCAGTCTTTGTGGTCAGAGCAGTTCACAGGTGATTGTCATTGTATGGCTTCTTTTATTTATTGTCACATGTTGACTGCTGATTCAAAGCAGCCTGCAACATGAACCTCTGTCATTCCCTTGTAACATTTTCTGCTTTCCCTCATTTTCTCCACATTAGAAAGAACTTCCTTTGAGTATCACCAAAGCTGAAACGCTCAACCTACTTTTCAAAAAATGACTACCTGACCAAGTTAAGCTGCTGATACAGAACCATAGAATTGTTCAGGTGGGAAAAGATCTTAAAGATCAAGTCCAACTGTTAGCATGGCACTGTCAAGTCCATCACTAAACCATGTTCCTAAGCACCACATCTCCCAAAATCTGCTTATCTTGCAGGTACACATTTGTGCCCTACTGTGTGCCTGGACCTGGAAGCTGGACTTCCTATGCTTTATTAGTCTGTTTGGGCAGGATTTGCTCTGTTGGTACCGACTCCAAAACAACTGCTCTGGTTTCACTAGCAGACATGTCTCCGAAAGGTGCCATGGTAGTTCAAGGAGAGAAGGAAGTTTACCAAGTATGTGGTGGGTTCCATCTGCTTACCACTGAGCCTGGTCTTTGAGTCTTTCTTTAACTTTTTGTCCAGTATAGAAACAATGACTTAATTCCTTTCCTGTTTTAGGGAAAGTGCTGTAAACCTTTAGCCTGTGACCTCCCTGAAGGGCTCCGCTGGCAGGAGCATGTTTTGTGTGTGCTTCTCAGCCCTTCCTGTGAGGCTGAAACTAAACATCCATGTTTCACTGCACTTCTGCAGGAGAAACTTCCCTTTGATGCAGTAAAACTAAAAAGTCATTTTGCACATGTCAGACACAGACCACAAAATTCAGCTTGTGAAATTTGCATGGCAGCAGCGCCAGAAAGCTGAAATGCCTTTGTGTTTGCGGTAAAATGTATATGGGAAGTGAGCTATTGGGAAAATCAGTTCATCTTTTAATTTATTTACTACATGTCAGATTTGTAGGATCAGTGATGTAGATACAAAATATGTGAAATAATGTGATAGGACTCAATACAAGGTCCCTGGTGACGGAATATTTCTAGAAGCCATCTGTACTCTTTGCTGTAGTGCCATCCCAAAACATTTCCTTACAGCCTTCAGATGCGGGTGGTCTAATGCTGCTACTAAATGGTTTTAGAAGGAAAACATTTCATGCAGTGTCATTGTCTACTTTTATTCTGCCCTTCCTGGCTCACCCAATTAATTTTGAGAGCAAGAGTTGCCTATTAGGTAGCTAATGATGCAGTATTTTATGTTGGTTACATACCTCCTGCAGCTGGTAATGCATCCCAATTACGTGAAGCAAGACAGAAATCTGGAGCATCTCTTCCTCGGTCTTCCTTGCTTTTACAAAGAACAACAAGTTCTCTTTTCCACTCTGCTGCATAGATCCATAGGGTCTGTTCAGTGTTGTCCCTCCAAGGAAGCACTCCTTGACTGTGTTACACTATAGGATGATTGTCCTGCTTAGCCATGTCTGTCCTCAGCAGGCCTAGTGACTGCCAAAGCTGGCACTGTGAGCTCCTCATTTGCACGGCATGCCCAGCTGGGTGTCATGCCGCTCGATGGGAGTAGCCTGATTTTCTATGCAGACATTTCAATGGGCCCATAGGCAATAAATCGGTGTCCTATGGCGAGGGGTTTTTCTTCGTGTCACTCACAATAAGAATTCAGCCACATATCCTTTGTGTTTTACCTCCGAGATAAATGTCATCCTATGCTAAAACGACTCGCACAGAGGATTACTTTAACATAACAAATATTTTTGAGCTGACTTACTGACTTTGGCAGCAGGCGTGCTGAGAGCACTGCGAGGCTTGTGCTGAGGATGAAGCTCATCCTGCTAATCAGTGCTGCTCCTCTGCCATCTCCTGCCTCTCTGTACCGGTCGTGTCTTTGGGACAGAGCCCACCTTTCTTCATTTTTTTGTTTTGATCTCCTGTATTTTTTTTTTACAATGTGCTTTGGACCCTAAGGCTGTGATGCATGACAAGGGCTATTCTAATATGAATGTTTTTGAGGGTTTGTTCATAGTCCAGAACAACACCTTTGCATTTATTTAAAAGAAATAGGCTGCTTTTCTTTCAGTCAGTCTGCAAGTTACAGTCCTCTCCCAGTACCTGGAGTGCATTGAGCCTATGTGTCTGTGCTGCTGGTAACCAAAGCTTGCAAGCATAGTTGTCAATACTTAATGCTGCCAGGCTGTTTCTGTAAAGGACTGTGTCTCACTACAGTGTTTTTTTGGTTTGGGTTGTTTTTATTCATAAGGAGATTTCACGTTGGTTAATTACTAAAACCAAGTAAAATGTTCAAAAGGCTATAAATGATAGTGTTTCCACCTTATTTTCCAAGGAGTTTTACTGAGAAATGAATTATATGATACACCACATATTTAGATAATAATGATGAAGGTGATAAGTTAAATGGTAAGAAAGCAGGCTTAGGAGTCCTAGTCTATAAAGAATTATGTGTGCATTTGACATCACATGTCAGATGGAGGGAAAAAGCATGTCCAAAAGCCTCTGTAAAAACAGAAAGCCTTCATTTTCTGGTGTTTTGAAAAGAGTAAGTGAGAGGAGGAAGGATGTGCAGGTGAGTTTTCCATGGAAGAGATGAAGTTAACAAAAATCCAAAGAATATAGATTAAAAATGTAGTGGCATTTGGCAGTAGATAGATGTTAAGGTCTCCTGAATACCCAGGGCCCATGGACTACCAGACTTCTCTAGTTACACCTTTGCAAATACCTTCCCTGTAACACTCCCACTCCTAGCACTGCTCAACAACCTTTAGATGAGAACCTACGGAGCCCATGTACGTATAATGTCTGGCACAGACAGGCATCAGTCTTTCTTGGGGGCTGCAGGTACTACCAGACTCCATGGTGGAAACACTCTGATGTGAGCCTGTGAGAGGGGAGGGAACCAAACCCAGAACCACTAACTCCCAGTGTGATAAATTAACTGTGTCTTTATGCTCTGGGGCTCTGCTTTCAGCTGAAATCTGGGGGCTTTCCCACAAACTTATAGCGCAGGCCATGCTAGAGAGGCATCGCATCAGGAGCAGAGTTGTGCTTTGTGTAAGGACAGACTGTGAGCAACAAGCAGCCCTGAAAGTCTGCTAAAGGCTTCTGAGCCCCCTGCCATGTGTCACAGAAGGAATCAGATATTGCTCATCCCAGAGCTCAGAGGTGGCACCTCTGTATTCTGACCATATGCACAATGTCACTTTCAGTCTTCACCTGGAGGATCTCACCTTCTGGAGTTGGTTCTGGTCTAAAGAAGGAGCAAAGGAAAAGCAGTGGAGTGGTGAAAAGGCATATTTGTATTGCCTCTGGTGTGGGCATGTCTGAATGAACTCCTGGTTTGACCTGAAGACTTCCTTTTTTTTCTTTTTTTTTTAACCAGCAGTAGGGAATTCCTTACCAGCTTGTTCTTGCAGTAGCCAGGCCAACAATGACAAGAATGTGGAAATCAACTAAGCAATTATATTCACAGTGGTGGTTAACAGCATCCCTTCATCTGAAACAAATCAGTTACAGTCCAGTGAAACCTGCTGTACCTACTGCCTGTACATAATAGAGCCCTTGTGCATTTTCAGAGCGTGCCAGACCACTTAAACAGGATCGATGAGAGGAAACAGGAGAGAAATGCTACGTTTTATTAACCAGAGACAGGGAAAAATGGATATTCTTTTAGTCAATCCTCTTCCATATAAAGAAATCTGACATTGTATTTATAAAGGCATTTCTCTAGGTGCTGCAAAATGTTGTAGGAATGAAGTCCAGGAGTATAACTTAAATTTAGCTGTGTACAAGAGTGATCAGCAATTGCCAAGATAGGAAAAGTTATCTAACAGACTTGAAATTAGTGGTAGTTACTGTGATCTTGGTTACCTCTGAAAATCTGCAGTATTTTCTGAACCACTGGTGTTTAATCCAGGAGCCCCAGGAGTCCATGAATTGCTTCTAAGCAAGTCTGTGAAGAGTGGTTAGCTGCTGAACAGCACCGTACAGACATTTCTAAAAGAACTTGTATCTTGCTTGAAGCTGTCAGAGACCTATGACTCAAACAAGACTACAAAAATGCAGTATGTTATGATAGACAGAAATTTACAGAAGTCAGCCAATGTGCAAGAGGCAGTTTGGAAGGTGTGCCCTAAGGTCCACTCCCAGTAATGTGAGCCCTCATATACAGCTAGAGAGAATTCAATCCTTGATGTTTCCTGACCTAAAGAATTGGCTCTTCTCTCTCAGCGGTGAAAGATATTTATGGTCCTAGGCTGTGCACCACAGAAACTCCTTGTTTATGGTGCTTGTATTGTCTTTTTGTTGAAATTATTATTCAGTGACTTAGTGACCTGTTAGCAGGTTCGGGAGGATGCTGCAGTGGGGTTTGGCAGTGTCCAGCCAGCAGCCATACAGTTAATGCAGCTAATGCCTGCTCTTGCTGAATTTGTTATTTGAATTACTCTTTAGTCTGCACAATTATCTTGAAAGTGAAAACAAGCTGGTTCAGAGCGAATTGAACAACATGGTCCTAAATGGGAGGGCAGTGTGAACCAGAGTAGCAAATTTTCATGGATTAATGGCCAAATTGTTGTCTCATTAAAGTCCAATGGCAGAATTCCCATAGGGTACAATAAGAGACAGGATTTGACCCTAAGAAAAGATTCCATTTGAAGCATTTGAGTGTCTCCCAAAAGCCAATTATTAAATCAGAGGCGCCGTAATAACTGAGCTCAAATTTATTTCAGGACCAGGAAACACAGTTGGGAGGTCAGTACATGCTCATCATGTCATTTCTATGGTGACTTCATTGCAAAACTCGGCACTGGGCTGTGTACAGGGCTGACAATAAGGCTGAGCTGAGAAAGAGCCTGAAAGAATCGCATTGTAACTGATGAAAAGAAGCTGTTTCCATCAGCCACGTTGTCAAGCAACTTGGCAAAGCATAAGCAAAAAGGTCTCTTCTGGTGGCTGACTTCCACCGGGTTCCTCTTCTTTCGGTGCCACCACTAGTCACCACCTGGCTCTGCTCCAGGCTCCAAAGAAAGCTCTAAGTAATCAAATGTTTGCTGACAAAACCACACTAACAGAGTATGTCTGTCTGCTCAGTACAATTTAATACCTGCACATCATTGTTTTTTCTTCCTCTAGACCAAAAAAAAAAAAAAAAAAAAAAAAAAAAAAAAAAAAAAAAAAAAAAAATTTTTTTATACGGCCCCACAAAAAAAAAAAAATCAACATAAAAGATTTGTTTACATGGCTCCATGTGAAAAATATGTTGTGTATTCACTTTTAACTTCTTTTTTTTCTTTTTTGTTTGTTCATGGTTAAATAGAAGAAATCAACTGGCGGAGGCTTTCCCAAAATGCCATTTTACCTTTAGCGCTTTTGTTAGGGACACTAACCTCCTACTGATTCTGGACTCATTAACAAAACTATCAATGCCATGCATGTGCACATCCTTTTAATAAGCTGGGATGTTCTGAGCCTTAGAAATTGTAGAGGAGGTCTCAAAATCAGAAGGTGAGGAACTTGGTTGTCCAACAAACTATACATCTAGAAAAACTCACGTAGTCCCCTCAACAAAATGAACCCCTGTAGCGAAAGCAACTCAGGAGTTACAGCAGTGTGGTGCAGAAACAGCATCCTGCTGGAGTACATGATCTGGAGGGAAGTACTGGCTCACTAAAGTCTGACCTGTCACAAGAAGGAAACCTGACTTTGCATTTTGTCTTTATTTTCCTTAATGTTCTTTTTCTGTGGCTGGCAATGCTTATGCATTGCGGTGTAAGCAAGTCGGTGTTATCAACTTGTGGTGTAAGCAAGTTCTTGTTATCAGAAGACAGCCCCAAGACATTGTTTTTAGTTGAGCAGCCAGACATACGTATTCTCTTTTTCTTTCCCAGATGCTTTTATTCTGATTTTATATGAGGGCCATTTGGCGAGGTCTCTTTTAAGTAAATTTTATGGCTTCTTTTTTTGTGTGCACTGTGTGTGTGTGTCTGTGTGTGCGTGCGCATTGTGTGTGTGTGTGTGTGCGTGTGTGTGTGTGTACCCAGCCTTGCACAATAATGTTATGAGAAAACCTAGTTTATAAAATAAATAAAATACAGCCAATAGAGAATATGTTGTTTCTTACTATCTTTTCATTTAGACCTGTAGAAATATTTAGGCAGAGCTATATTAAATCTCTGGGATCTGAACACAATGCAGATTAGAGACATATTTTATTAACATATCTTCAATAATCTAAGTAGGTATATTTATGCATCTGCAAATACCTAAATACACCTGGAAAGTAGCACTCTTTTCATGAAGAAAATGAAATTTATATTAATTTCATTTTCATTTTGACTAAATGGATTTTATTTTGATTCATTTTCTTGGTAAAAGAATGGTGAAGGAAAAAACAGTTCTCCTTTATCAAATATGAGTTGATTTTCCAACTTTGTGACTAGCCCAAATGGAGAGAATATATTGTACCTGCGAGCTAAATTCAAATCCAAAGACACTAGGTTGAGGGCATTTCAGAATAGCAGAAATTAAAAGATTTGTATTTGAAAGAGTGCACTTCACTGGCATTTGTTACATCCAGTACCTGATACTGACTTTGGCTCTATTGATTCTGCATAAATTAAAAAGCATGATATTTTCTTCCTAGACATGTAGCTTAATAATGCCACATTTCTTTTGCTACAAAATTTACATTTATTTTAAAAACCTTAAGTCTCTAAGATCACAGAATCATATAATACCTCTAGCTGGAAGTGACCCATAAAGATCACTGAGTCCTACTCCCTGCTCCTCACAGGACCTTGCAGGTTTAGTATGATTAAACCTTGGTATGTCTTGCCATTGCTTCAACTTCCACTTAAAGGAGGCTTTATTTTTTAATAATAATGTAGCAATTGTCATTGTTTACATTTCCATTTTTGTCTAGTGAATAAATTTCAAAGACTTATATGATCTGATCTGATCTGCTCTTGATTAAACATGAGTTTTGCTGTGGAGCCAGGGTTTTACCACTGGAGTCCAGTTTCTCTTAAGCTGGGAAGAAGGGCTAGGCTAAGTGCTAAGCCAAAATCTCTGGCCAAGGAACAAAGGAAGCTTATTCCACTTTGCTTTCTGTTCAGTACTAACAGGGTTTGATTTTAGCAGGCCTAAATGTCAGCTTCATAATTTCCACCCTAGCCTGCTGCTGAGTGAAGGCCTGCATTAGGCTCAGAACAAATCTGCAAGCCTTGGGCAGAAGAGATGGCTTTCAGAAAAATTTCTAAATTGGTTTTAAAGGTTTAATTTTTTAAATTTGTTCTTGCAGAAGGATTAACTCAGTGCTTTTGTCTTTAGACAAGCAACTGCTCATCTTTAGACTTCATATCACCGATTGTCATCCTGGGACTCAGACATGGAGACACCACCCTCTTTCCTTTGGGGAGTCCAGACTCCATCTGTGGTTAAGCTCTCTGTTGTGCTTTGTGTTTTTGAAGAGTTGAGTTGATAGGACTTTGGGAATAAAAGTTTGTTTCAAATTGTTAGGGATGCTGTTGCTGAAGGGAAAGGCTTTTGGTTATTTCCAGAAGGTCACACCCAGGATCTTCTTGACATTCTCTGAAAGCTTCTTCCAGAGCTAGGTGTCTTCGACAACATTTATGAAGCTTGCACACAGGTTTGCCTCGGGATGTGGTGTGTGCCCTGCCTCAGCACACCAGACATTGCAGTGGTTCAGAGACCAAGCTCTAAGCCAAAATTCAGTCTGTATCCAAGGGCTCGGTCCATTACATCTTAGTAAGGGTTGGAAGCAACTTGAGAGATAGATTTCTTTAAAAAGCAAGGTTTAACATTGTTGGCTGAAATGCAGTGTGTACACTTGAACAGAAGGCTGTGAACTCACAACAGCCAATGTCCTGAAGGGAGCAGGTCACCACTGTGTGCCAGCAGGAGTGATTTTTTGATCTTTAAGTAAGTGTCTACCAAGTTGCCTAACACAGCCTAGAGCAATAAGTATGTAGGAACTGTCTGTAGGATTATCTTTCATTATTACTGACATTATTTGTACACAGAATGCTATCATGAAAGTACTAATAACAAGTTACTAATAACTGTGAAAATAATCAACTTTTAGTGCAAGTTTTTTTAATTGTGTGCTGAAGCAGCAGTGAGGTTCATCCTGCAGGTTTGGCACTAATGGTGTTCATTTCCTTAGCTTCTGGCACACATACATCTGCTATCAGCTAGAAAAAACAAAAGCCTTGCTTCAGGAAGTCATCAGAGGAAATACAATGAGTATGTCAGTACTGCAGCCCAAACAAAATGTTCACTGATGTTCTTGAAAGCTCTGAGTGATACATCCTGGAAATAGCAACAGCCATGAGATAATCTGTCATTCGTTAGCACCTCTGCCATATAAGTTCTTTGCATTTTCTGTGAAAGAAAATCAGAAAAGAGAGAGAGGACAGAAGAAGCATCCTACATCTGTGTTGTAACAAAACAGTAGAAACTGCTCTACGAATGGAAATGCACTTGATCTTGGAAATGCTCGTGTCCAAGTGACTGGGAACTCCCTTTGGGCTCTGGAAAGAGTCAGCTCCTGGGGCAGTGCTGACCCTGCTGTGGAGGCTGAAGTATCCCACTGGCTTTCTCCTGACCATTGCATACTATTAGAGAGCTGCACCAAAAAATCGATTTCTCTGTTTGCCCACACCAGTCCCAGTCAGGACTGGGATTCCATCTCTCTGGCTCATGAGCTTCTGTCCAGCCTATGCCTTTTATTTACTGGAGAGGCTGCTGACGCAGTTGTATGTGCCTTCTTAAATAGCTGTTAGTATTTAAGTCCCTGGGGTGCAACTGAGCTTCAGGACTTTCCTCCAAGAGAATCCTTAGTTCATCAAAATCAGTGATGGATCAGTCAGTCAAAACTGCCAGCCTCTTCTTCTGGGTTTGGAAGGGATGCTGCTGTTTGGCAGCAAGTCAGACACAGTGCCAGAAAGTAAGTGATGTTGGTTAATGACTGACATGGAAAAGTCAGCACTTCTGTGTACTGATGGGACGGAAGACAAAGCTTTTGTAAACACACAAAATATATGCCATATGGACCCATACTCTGACAATCATGCTTTTATTGTGAGGAGTAACAAAGCAGAGTATGATTTGTTAGGTTTTGTTCAGTGCTAAATGTAATGGTAACCTACAACTTCAGGAGTGCTCTCTCACTCAGATTTTATAGATGGTGTGATAACTTCTTACATCTGAGTTTCAGGCCCAGGAGGAAGATGCTGGATATGATAAAGCTCCACATAGCCATTGACAGCTGCCAAAAGCATACTGATGGTGAATTGTAGCCTTGTTTTCCCCAGAACACAGACTCTTGGATTGGACTGGAGGGGACCTTAAAGATCATCTAATTCCATCCCCCTCTCATGGGTTAGGGTGTCACCCACTAGACCAGGTTGCTTAAATCCCCATCCAAAGTGTCCTTGAACATTTTCAGGGGTGGGACATCCACAGCTTCTCTGGGCAACCTCTTACAGTGTTTTACCTCCCTCAATGGAAATAATTTCTTCCCAGTATCTAATCTAAACCTGCCCTCTTTCAGTTTAAAACCAATAACCATTCTCCTATCACAACAGGCCCTACTAAAAAGTTTGTCCCCATCCTTCCTATAAGTGCCCTTTTATTTTTAAAGGTCAATATAAGGTCTCCATCCAACTTTTCAGCTCTGGCTATCCAGACCTTCATTTATTTCAAACACTGAGAAGTTAAAAGTCATTTTACATTGGCTTTGCTCTGATATTGCTTCATTACTTTGATGCCAGGCAGAGGAGAATCAAAACCTTGGCCTCAAACCTGAGTTTGAGGGGTCTATTCCCAAATATATGCCCTGCCTACAGGTCTTTCATGGCAGACCATGAGCAAAAATCATGTCAGTGTTCCCAGTATTTGCAGACTGGCTCTGCCTCCAATGCTCCCCACACTGCAACATCTCTTTTTAGCAAGGCAGCTGTTATTAAGTTGAAACCCCACTTTTAATAGCAGAATTGGAGGTGCATGAGTGAGGTCGTGACTGAGGTGCATGAGTGAAATCAATGCTTTAACCATAATCTTTACCTGACCACCCATATATCAAATTATTTTGGGATAACATTTGTTTATTCAAAGAGCCTGGACTGTTTGTTATCCTTACTGCTTGATGAAGTCACGCTTCATCTTTGTGTCACTTAGCCAAATTGTTTTGGGTTCAGAGGAATGGATGTTCTGCTGGAGGAAGGAAGCCACTGCTTTGGCCTTGGACAATACTTGTTTGAGCTAGGACAGGCTGGAGTAATTGAGCTGAGGTGGACAGGCAGCAGCCATGCCAACAATAATATTGTTTGCATTTCAAGCTATAGCATCTAATGGGACCAAGAACAGAACCAATTTATTTCGAAACTCATGTGAAGGTTTGCCAGAGGGGTGATTTACAGCTTCCTAGCAATAATGAACAGTTCAGCTGTCTTGACCAACATGTGGTCACGCATGTTACAAACTGACATAAATATTTCATAACATCTTGCTGCAATTGCTGTCCCACAGAAATGTTTGTCAGACAGCTCAAGGAATCAAAAGGGGTTTAATCTTCAAATTTCATCTCCGAGTAATTGTGCCTTCTCTTTTTTTTTTCATTCTGAACTTGGATAACTTATTTCATATTGTCCTTGATTAAAAACAGTTGGAAGAGGAGGATGGGAATTTCATTTTTGAGCTTTCTTTTTTAAAAATCTCAGGAACTTTATTAGGTATTTGATTTATAGTTTATAGAGCAGTGTGTGCTTTTGAAACTTGAAGTGGTTAAGCTCAATCTTGAGAAAGTGATAAAAATTAAAGCACTGGTATGAAATTAGTGGTATTTTGTCACCTGGAATATTTGGACATAGTGTACTCACACCATATGGAAACAATAGAACTGAAATTTTGAGGAGCAAAGAAACTGGAAAATAAAAGGACTGTATAATTGGGAAACTTTAGAGATCCTGAAGGGGAAGTTTGATAGAAAGGATGTGTTATTTTGTATCGTATTTCTGTAGAAATTGCAGCCCAGATGCTTCGATATCAGGGCCAAGTGTGCCAAGTGCTGAGCATTCAACTGCATAGGATTTAGCAACAGCTCACATCGAGTTGTCAGTAAACAAAGCAGGGAGAGTGCACACAGAGGTGATGAGAGCTGGAGACAGAGGGTCAGCCTGCATGTATGTGAGCACTTCATGCATCTTCCTTTTTCCTCTATGCCTTAAAAGGAATAAAAATTTTGAAGTAAATTATTCAGACAAGGAGAAGAAGGGGACGGGTCACAGGGTAGTCATGACAGGCCAGCTACTCTACTGGTGGTGCCAAAAGTAGTTTGGACAGTTAGAGGGCCCATGTGTGCTTAGGAAAAACATGTGCTTGGCAAATAGACAGGCTCCTGAGGTCAGCTTGGAGGTCATTTTGGGACGGGCTGGAGGCTGGATTGGAAAAGGACATGCACTGGGGCTAAGTGTTTGTATATATGTATACCCACACACACACATTTGTGTGTGTACATATATACACCTTTAGCTACCCATCAGTCTTAAAAAGGGGTTTTGTGAAATGCAGCCATAGAAATGCTGGAGTAAAGAGAGGAAAGCAATTTGCTTAATGCCTTGAGAGACAAAACCACTGGAGGGTTGAATCTCTTGAAGGCTGAGAAGTGGGAAGGAAAATATCAGTGTGGCACAGAGATCAGCTAAACTCTAAGGTGAGCTGCCAAATGGGGACTGCACAAAGATCTCCAAAGGGAAGCTGGACACTCTTGAGATTACTGTATGCCTCTGGTGTGTTCCAGTGCCAATGGGCACTGCTCTGGGGGATGGTTTCTCTGTTGAGCCCCAGCACAAGCTGCCTGGGTTAAAGTCCATCAGTGACCTTGCCATGCAGGACGGCAGAAGCAGTGAGGGAAAAACAAAAGTTGTACAAATTACTCAAATAGGAAATGGAGGCTCACACAGATTTCCTGTGGGGTGCTCTATGTTCACCTGCACGTTTAGTTGCCTTGGAGTGGTGGTTGTATCATTAAATGAGAGCTCAGGGTGTCTTTTCTAGTGTGTGGCAAATTTCTTAGTTAGAGCCTTGTCTGTTTCTCTTGTTGCTGATTTTTGAAAGACAACATTGCCTTTCTCTAGAATCCTTTATCTGAGACAGTATCTGAATGTTTTGTAAACATCTCAAATGTTCTGAAGCTGACGTGTGTTAGATCTCCTTGCACAGCTATCAAAATCATGGTTCAGGAGCCAAGCCTGCTTCTCCTGGATTAGACAAGGATGTGCAAAGAGCATCTGGTAATGCTCAAGAAGCTTCTGCTATGGTTCCTTTCTACAAAGCTTTGGTAGAAGCAGCATGTGAAGGAGGACAGTCATCAGGACATAGGAATGCTGCAGCAGTGAAAACATCTCTGATACAGTCAGTTACAAAACTGCTCTTGGTTTCATTCAGTATCAGCTTCCATCCAAGCTATTTTCTTGTGAAACAGCTAATTTTATGGCTGAAGCAATGCTTTTCAGTGTTGTTTAACAGAATACAGCATCAGCAACCATCCATGAACTGTAATCCAGCTGCAGCCTATGTTTGGAGCACCCCCATTTGCTGGGGTGGCAGTAGCAAAAGAGATACAAATTGCAGAGAGGTTGCCATCCCCCAGACCTACAGCATGGTGCAGTTTGTGTGCGAGCAGTAAGTGCACAAGTCTCATTTTATGTGATTTACTCAAAAGGGACCTCAAAAGGAAGTTAGTGCTCTCAGTAGCCCCAGACACAAATTGTATGCGACCACAACTCACATGATCAGCTGCATGTACAATGGGAGAAGTTTCCAGACATTGTAAAATTGGCTTTTAAAACTGTATTTTCTTAAATGTTTTGGATCACATTTAAACCTTAGAATTGCCTTGATCTTTCTTCTCAGACATACTTGCTCTTTCAAATTGATTATGATGGCTGGTTTTCACAGGCTTAGGAAAGCAAGCATTGTCATTTTGCTGCATTCTTCCTGTCTAGTGGCAACATTATATTTGGGAAAAAACTGTGTCTCCAAGATCACAGTAACTGAAATATTTGAGTTAGTGCTTGGCAAACTGCCTGCAGAAACTGATTTTACCATGCCCCCTTTCCTCATGAGAAGAAATAATAGCTTCCCCCTTAGCTGAGACAGGCATGTGGACTATGAGACATTTCTGTCCTGGACTAGCTCGTTTCACTCACTAATTGGCATGAAAAGCTCTGGCAGTTATAGGTGTAAAACTGATGTGGAATTATTTAGGGAATAAAGTAGGGGAGACACCAGGAAGTCTTCCTTTGCTTTGGATTGAGGAGGGGCAATCCACCAGAATCTGTGTGCCACGATTACATGGGATACTTTTGGTAAGGGACTGAGAATTTGGGGTTTGCCTCAGGGTTCTGCCCAACAGCTTGGCAGTAGCCCAAAACCTGATGTCCTCATAGCTGCTTACTCCATCAGGCCACCCTTGTCTGCAATATTTTGCTACATGTGAGGGGGAAGCCAGCAGGTGCTTCATGATTTAGGTTGATCCAGGCAGGCATGGTCTTCTACTCAGCTATTTGCATGCACCATGTGTCCCCCACTATTTGGGATTCTACACTGCTCTATTGCTCCTAATTTATCAGAATTTCTGTGGAGTTTTTCTTCCCCATGCCATCACGTTTTTCTGTATATGGCAGTCTTGTTCTCCCTGAAGTGATTTTACTTTTCTCCTTCACCAAAAGACACAGAAGCTTGTGTGTAGACACATCATGCATATAAACACATTTGTGAATCTAGTCAAAATCAAAAGACTTACCTATCCCTCCACAGACCCAAAGAAATATTCCCATTAGCTTGGCTAGAACTTTGTGAAGATCTTAACATTGCTTTTGTGGGAAGAAGCAAGCGTGCCAAACAAGCTGTTCTTTGGGGAATTCTGTGTCATTCATCTTTTAAAAATCTGTTTTTGTCAATGCAACAGAAACTTATTTGCAGACAAAACACATAAAGTCTCTAGCAAATAGATTTATTTATTTTTTTGATATGGAGGACAAATTGCTGCCCTGGAGGCTGACAAACTGGAGGAAATCATAATGAGTTCTCTACTAACTTTGGTGTAGAGCTGTACCACTGCAGTCTGAAATCACAGTGCAGGGCTTGAGGAGTTTAGCACTGCGGTTCTTCCTATGGATTAATGAACAAATCCCTGAAGACATTTGCCTTATGAGTTTTATTTATTGAAGAAAACCTCCTGCAACATGTGGGAACAGCACAGCTTTGCTGCTTTTTTCCAGCTACTCTGTCACATCTTGCACCAGGAAAGTGGATGCTTCTGTTAGATTAAGCTGTGTAGGATCAGGTCCCTCTGGCACAGGGGCTTTGTCATGTTCCAATTCTGCTCAGTTGTACATTGGTGTAAATCAAAAGTCACTGAGAAGAATAATAGAAATGTAATCCGGTGAAAAAAAGTTACTTGCACAAAACAAAAGAGTTACTGGTAAAACCTCATTAATAGTAGAGACAACTTACGTTGTAATTGAATTAGAGGACCTCATTAAAGATGGTTCCCCAGGAACTAAAACGAACACAAAGTTGAGTTGCTCAATTACCTTTGTCTTGGAGTTTTTAATAGTGTTCCCAGGCTCTGTGGGAGAGGAAGGATGAACAATATGAAAGGATTAGAAATCCACTATTATATCATTTTGTAACAAAGGGGATGGCTGAGAGTGAGGGATTTTTCAACTAGTGACTGTGAACTCAGAGGAATAGACACTATGAGAAGAGTTTGTAAATCACAGTCAACAAAAGGTTTGCCCAGCAATAACTGCTAAGAAGACACAGAGGGGATTCTTCTTTCCAGGTTTCAGAGATGTCTTCCCCATACCCCAAAGCATCACAGGTTTGGGTTTTTCCTAGGCTTAAGAGCACAAACACATCCAAATTAAAGGTAATATGAAGACTTTTAAAAGGAGAAAAGAAAGAATTGCCCCTCCGATGTCCCTCCCTTACTCTTTTTTTGCAAATATTTTCAATACAGCTTTTCCCAGGGTGGAGTTCAGTGCCTGTCAGTCTCTCCACACCAGGAAGAGAAGCTTGAGTAGCTGAGAAGAATAAGAAGCTGTGAAGAAGCTTATCAAGTCAGTTGGAGTCAAGGAGGTCACTGTAGGATCTGATCTCTGTAGAAGAATCTTTCTCCATGTAGAAAATGGATGTTTTCTGCTGTTGCTCTCTGCTCCCCAGCCCATGTGCAGTCTCAGTGGGGATTAGTTTAGCTTCTGATGCTCACCCCTTATGGGAGGAACTTTTGCTTGCAGATAGTCAAAGTACATCCCTACCATAAAACTGGACAGGTGCAAATATCTATGGAAAACACATTACAGGAAAAATCTGTGTAGAATAAACTTGTTAAGTTCCGTGACTATTAGGTCTTCCTTAGCCTGGCTGCTAACATACTAGTTGTAAAGGAGAAATAGATTAATTGCACCTCCTCTTGCAACTTGCAGTGGTGATCCCTGTGTGTCTGTATTTCCCCAGTGTGCCTTTCCAGCACTCTGCTCTAGTCAGACTAGGAAGTTCCAAGTTGCAGGGACTGTTGCCAAGGGGTTGGAGATGTTCACTTGTTTACTCAGCTCAGAGACTGCCAAAGCAGCTTTCACTTGCATGGATGAAGGATGTGGTCCCAAAGGTTTCCTGAGAACTGCAGCTGGACTCCCAGCATCACAGAGGGTATTGGCCTGGGACAGTATAAACTGCATGAACCCCTTGGTCTGGCCATCCAAGAAGTTCCACAGCCCTCCCTGTGCTGTGGCTGCTCATTGCTCTCTGGAGCACAGGGATATGGATAGATGCAGTAAGCCAAAGATTTGCTCCTAAAAGATGCTCAGGAGCTGGAGATAATCTGAGTTACACTGGACTCTGGATGTTCTACACTAGGTAAAGAATAATTCAGCCCTTGATTAGGCACCCATTACATTAAAAGTAGTTTTTTGATACCATAGGAACTATCATTTGTGTCTCTATTCCCACCTGCAGAAGGCTGATCTATAACGAGTAAATTATAACCACAAGCCGTGACAGCATCCCCCCTGCTTGTATCCAGCCCTGAGTGAAACACCCCCTCTCACTGCTGTAAAGTGCAAGCAGTGATAAAGCTAATCATTATCTGTGAATTGGCTTCACCCTTCAGTTTACAAAATAAGTGGTTTTTATGGGATTGAACTGCAAAGAGGGACCTGCCACATAACAGACTTGGTGCTGTCAGCAGTAAGAAAACAGAAGCATTTGAGGTTATTTGCAGTAAGCCTCTTTCAGAATAAAACCCCTCACTTAGCTTCTGTGTAGCGTGAAGCCTTGTGGGCAGCTGATATTTTTGCCTTTGTTTTTGGTTAGTGACATAGCATCTGCCCTCTCCATGCCAACTCATTTCCAATACATTTAAAATTGAATTGCAGCACCTGGCTTTAGCTGTGCAAGGTTGTGGCTCATCATCTAATCATTAGACCTTTCAAGACCAGAAAAAGAGAAGTACAATATGGCTTTCAGGCAGTCTTTAAAAAAATCCAAGTCTGAAAGCTTTAATCTTAAACATAGCAATACCTCAGTGAATTTGAGCTTTTGATCTGGGGCAGAATGTGTTTCCAGATTCATTTCACGCTGTGCTGTTTCAGTGAATATAACCACCCCACCATGGGGTCCTATTCCTAGGCCTTCACAGAAACATCAGAAAGCAGCCTTAATGCTAGAGCTGGCAATTGCTGTACCACCAACCCTGCCACAGAGGCACTGGATAATGGACCAGCTCTATACTGAAAAGTGTTTTGGAGATTTAACTGGTTGTGAAAGCAGCAGGTTCCTCATCACACGTGTTTGCCATTGCTCAGTATGAAGGTGCTTACATTGGTATAGCTCATTCATATAAATGCAGAGCTGCAGTAAATGCAGTGAGTTAGAGATGTTGTGTGTCACCATTGCCATGCTTAGCCTTGGACTATTAACAGCAAAACTCTGGTTGTGTTTAAACAGTTTGGGCTGTTGGAGCAGTTTGAGCTGCTCCTGGTCTTGTGGGATGGTTGGAGATGTCATTTAGGCAGAGCCCAAGCCAGGAAACAAGAAAGGGTTACAGTAGTGGCCATTCAGGCTGTCGTTTCTGTAAAGCGTCGTGGTATTATTTTGAATAGAAATGAGCTGAAATGCAGAAAGTTTTTCTTGTATTGGATGTGTGATCATTTGATGAAATATTAAAACTTCTCACTGTTTTATTGTGTGGAAAATCACTGAAAAGATTTTATTTCCAATTGAAAAATTACTACAAGAAGATTTTCAGTGGTTGGATGCAGAAATGGCTAGGATACTGTGTTTCTGCCTTTTCTGCCCTTTTCAGAAGAGTAACCACTGCTGCTTTACTGTGTTTGTTTGCTTCATTTCTGTTCTAGGGTATGAGCGGGGGGCAGGTTTTAACCCTGATTGGCCGATCTTTGATGTGACTTTCTCTAGACAAGCAAGTAGAGTATTTACTGACAAATATTTCTGTCTCCCATTTTCTGTCCTCCATGTGCAAAGGTCACAGGAAGTAAATGGTCTGAAATTGTATTCTTTTTTACCCATTCATTGTAGATAAACTTTGACATTCACAGTAGCTGTATTTTCCCTGCTGGGATATAATATTGGCAATGTAGAGCCAAATATTGACACAGAGCTGATGTCCAGTGTTGATCTTAGTCTAGTACTTCAGAAGTTTCCAGCCTGGAGAATGCAGATGATTACAAGTTTTCTGATGAGAACTTGTTGCCTCTTTTTTAATTCAGAAATGATTACTTACAAAAACTCAGACTTTATCTTGTGGGAATGTACCAGTTCTGCTGTGAAAGTCATTGGGGGGAAAGTTTCTCTTGTCCAGGAAGGAAATTTGGGTCAGAAATGTCAGGCATTTCAGCAGAAACAGAAATGTCCTGGGTACAACATTCAACAACGACCATGGAGGCCTCAATGTTCTTTCTGGGCTTGGCAGCAAAATCCTGGCCTCCTGCCGCCCAGGCAACTGCTGACTCCTCATCTGCTGGCTGGAAGAGGAGCAATTTGTCTCTCCTATGCTCTTACAGTAAAGATTTTTGAAAATACTTGACTCCATACTGATTCAGGGTATGAAAAAATACAATGAAAATACCTGTGAGATAAAAATTGTTTTCAGCTATCCTGGAGGCTGAATGACTTTTCTAAAATGTATGAAGACTTCTTTTTTCTTTTCATTTGCACTAGTGCACGTTTTAGTAATGAAAGGAGTGTTACAGCATGTATGTACAAAGCATGGATCTGGCAAACAGGAAAATTAGTTTCAGTCCTTCCCTCTGTCCTGGCACAGGTTCCTTGGCCTTGCTGATAGTTTTACAAACATTTTTGCCAGCATCTGCACCACTTGCAGGCTGGGTGGGAGTGTTGATCTGATGGAGGCAGGAAGGCTCTGCAGAGGGATCTGCACTGACTGGATTGATGGGCCAAGGCAAATTGTATGAGGTTCAACAAAGTGAAGTGCTGGGTCCTGCAAGGCCAATGGCATCCTGGCCTGGATCAGCAATGGTGTGGCCAGCAGGAGCAGGGCAGTGACTGTCCTCTGTACTGGGCACTGGTGAGGCCTCACCTTGAATCCTGCGTTCAGTTCTGGGTCCCTCACTACAAGAAAGACATTGAGGGGCTGAAGCGTCTTCAGAGAAGGGCAGTGGAGCTGGGGAAGGATCTGGAGCACAAGTCTGATGAGGAGCAGTTGAGGAAGCTGGGTGTGTTTATCCTAGAGAAAAGGAGGCTCGGGGGCCTTGTTGCTCTCTACAACCACCTACATAAAGGTGGTTGTAGCCACGTGAGGGTCAGTCTCTTCTCCCAGGTAACAAATGATAGATAGGAGAGGGGACAGTCTCAAATTGTACCAAGAAGGGTTTGTATTGGATATTAGGAAAGATTTCTTCATGTGAAGTGTCATCAAGCATTGGAGTAGGCTGCCCAGGGAAGTGGTGGAGTCACCTGAAGGTATTCAAAAGTCATGTAGATGTGCTTATGGACATAATTTAGTGGTGGACTTGGCAGTGCTGTGTTAACAGTTGAACTTGATGAAGTCTTTTCCAACCTAAATGATTCCATGATTCTACACATGTTAGATGATTTGTAAAGGAGTATGATCCCTGTGCTTCCAGGAAGGCCATGGAAACTAGTAGGCATGAGCTAATGGAAGTAATATAAAAAGAGTGTGAAGTGAAAGAAACACTAAGAATATGTGTAAAAACACTATAGAAATAAACCAAATTCAGATGGCAAAAGAGTGTGAGTCATTAAAGCATTACTGGTGTTGGACAGCTAATCCAGAAGCTGCAGGTCTGGGTGGTCTGGAGCCCACACTCCCTGTGGGGCAGGACTGCCTGCAGGCCCACAGGGGCTGCATGCTGTTTCTTGCTTTCTTCTTGGATATTCTAGCTGGCAGTGCATATTATGCCATTTGAATGTGCCTTCCTTTTTTCTTCCCAGGGAATGGCTTTTACACTTGAAGAAAGGCTACAGCTGGGCATTCATGGCCTCCTTCCTCCTTGTTTCCTGAGCCAAGACGTTCAACTCCTTCGTGTGATGAAAAACTTTGAAAAGCAATCTAGTGATCTAGACAAGTATGTCAAAAAGATCTTATTTCCGCTCCCTTGTCCCTTTACTTTTCAGTTCTTTAAAGCCTCCAGGAAAAATTGTGGATTCTGGTTCAATGTACACATTTCCCTCTGAGTCACTTTTTTCCAGCTGTCCATACTCTCCAGCAGCAGAATCATAGAGTAGTTTAAAGCGACCTTAAAGATGATCTACTCCCAAGCCCACTGCCATGGTCAGGGACACCTTCCACTTGACCAGGTTGCTCAAACCCCATTCAGTCTGGTCTTGAACAGGGCTGGGACAGATCTGGGACATCCACAGCTTCTCTGGGCAACTTGTGCCAGTGCCTCACCATGCTGACACTCAAAAATTTATTCCTAATATCTAATCTAAACCTACCCTCTTACAGTTTGAAGCCTTTCCCTCTTGTCTTATCAATACATGCCCTTGTAAAATGTCCTTCTCCAGCTTTTATTTGGGCCCTATTTAGATTCTGGAAGTTGCTAGATGTCCCCAGCACTGTCCCTTCTCCAGGCTGAACAACACCAACTCTCTCAGCCTGTCTTCACAGGAGAGGTGCTCCAGCCCTCTGATTATCTTCATGACCCTCCTCTGGACCTGTTCCAACAGGTCCACTGATGTTGCTTTTTTCTACCACTCCAATACTGGAGAATTCTGGTATACTTTGGCTACAAGAAAGAAGCAGGGCACTGAATGAAAGAAGCAGGTACTGATAGGTACATGTAGTTCATGTACCTATCTGTATGCTCCCCATTACATTCACTAAAACACTAGGTGGAAGTACAGGAAAAAACTGACAGTGTGTAGGAAAAAATAAAAAGAAAACAGAAGCAATATTGTATTGGCTTCTGAGTTTTCATTGCCTCCAGTATTGTTCATCAGGGTTACTGATGGAAAATGCTGTTTGATACCTGCTGTGATGGACAGTAGGATTTGCATCTCCATCTCTCTCAGCTGCATTGATCTGAGGACTGAGGCAGTAATACTCTAACCCTGTAGACCAATTGCACTGGCTTTTCTGTGTCACAAATATCTATGTTGATCTTGAAAATTCTATACTGATAGCTCTGTATGATGCCTTTTGATGCAAATTTCAAGATTCTAAGGTTGTGCATGGGTGTGACGTCCTGCCCTACTGAGTCTTTGTGAGCTGTCACTGAGGATGGTGGAGCTGGCCAGGCCCTCTGGGAAATTTTGCTCCAAGTACCTGCTCATGATGTAGCACAAAGGAGTGTCAGGGCTTGGGAGAGCTGAGTGCATACTGAGTGAGCCAATGACTGCTTTTTGTGAAACTGTCAACTACCATAAATACTGATCTATAACTTGTTTTTATTGCTTTAAAGGTATATTATTCTTATGACATTGCAAGACAGGAATGAGAAGCTTTTTTACCGAGTGCTGACCTCTGATATCGAGAAATTCATGCCCATAGTTTACACCCCAACAGTTGGCCTGGCTTGTCAGCAGTATGGTTTGGCTTTCAGGAGACCACGGTGAGTGAAGAGACTGTGTTTGCAATTTTTTTAATTTCATGTGAATGTTTCTTTTGTATTGACACCATCTTTTTGTGGGTGGTCCAAAACATCTAAAACTCAATCCCTCATCAAAAAGCCAGCAGCTTTGTATGTGTACATTTGATGATGAGTTGGGGAGTCGAGAATAGCTCTGACTTCTTCCTATAAACAGTGAACAGAGTGGTTTTGTTCTCAAACAGTGCTGTACAGTCCCCAAACAGCTTGCTGAACTTAGGGCTGCACCCCTCCCCATCTGCTGTCTCAGGAGTACCGAGTGCCCTCTGCGATGATGTTTGAGTAATTGTTGGGTTTTGGATACATTGTGCTGATTTTGAACTTTTGTATGCACTTCCACAAACTACCCCACTAGAATCATCTTCATAGATGATGCTCTGCATCAGTGCCTCCCTCTCTGCTCAGAACAGTCACTGTATAAGTTCATGCAACGTTAAGCCCTCTGTACCATGTTGGAAGACCCCATTCCGCATAACTTTTTTAATGATTAGTGCTTAGATAAATCCCTTGTTAGCTTTTTGAAGTACATTTTAACATAGCCCAAAAATTCAATGGTATGGTTCAGTTTTCTTTGTAGGCTTTTAAATCTTTTGATCCTTGAAATGTACCAGTAGTCAGATGAACATTTATGCTTTTGCAATAGAAATCTGCAAAGTAAAGGAAAGGAATAATACCATTTTCAAAGCATTTCACAAGCATGAGGTTTGACTGCAGTTTCAGCTGAGAGTAGTGCTACAGATGGGGCAACTGAGGCAAGTTCTCCTGAGTCTAGGTCACAGTGGTCCCTGAGGCACACCTCAAAAATGTAAGGGCTGTGTAGACAAGACAATTAATAACTTTTATTGTAAGATTATCTTGGCAAACATGCTTGCTTCCTGCTTGTGATAAAAATCCCCAATAAAGCCAGTGTATTCCTTCATGTGAGCTGCTCCTCAAGATGGCTTTTTGGCTTATGTCTGTGCCAGGTAATTGTGTTCTAGGCCCTCATGTGCAACTTGTGGATCTGCTGGGCTGTGGAAAAGTCATTCATCTATCCAAACCTTGATCTTATCCCCTCCTCCTCCTCTGAGTGGATGAAGAAATCAGAGAAGGATCTGCACTTTGTATATAGGGGGAGGACACTAACTTCTTGTGGGCATGAGTAAAAGGTAGCAGAGATAAGACAGCTCAGATTGTGTCTCCAGGTGTTGAGCTGTGAGCACTGTCAGGCAGAGAAGAGCACACTGCTGGTTCTCAGCTAATCAATATTAATGCAGCAGCTGCTGTTTCTCAGGTAATCAATATTCATGCAGCAATTCCTGCTGTATACCCACTGTGTCTTTGCCTCTTGGCTGCCTTTACCTTGCAATAAGTTAAAACAATATTTGGGAGCTTTGCTTCTTTTATTTTCCATCCATTGTTATCTTCAGGAAAGCAGGGATGTCTTTCCATATACTGTCTTTCTGCAGTTGTTTCTGTTGGAGAATTCCCCTTCCTGTAGCTCCTGTCTTTCTCATGTTTTAAATCCCCATTATTTTACTAATGTGATAGGAATGTCTGTTCTCATAGTCCAACAGTTCTGCTGCTAAATTTGGGCTGGGTCTTTTCTGGATTCCAGCCTATGGCTTCTTCAGGAAAGAGCAAATGGCCATGTCCTTGGTACACTGGATTTCCTGTGGTGGGGAGTTTGTTTTCCTGAAGACACAGAATGAATTCCAGCCTAGTTTCAGATTTGGATGTAATCAAGGTTGTTTTAGCAGACAAATGCTTTTATTGCAAAAATAAAAGAGCGGTTATATCATGTAAAGTGATGAGACTAAAATAGGAAGTGTATATATGTGCTGTTTTTTTCAATCGGACTCTTACTGTTTTGGAGGATATATTTTCTGTCCTGGAGCATATTATGTACATTAGGAGTTGGCCTGCAAGACACATAGTTCAAGGTAGGATGCCAATACTTCTGCTAAAATCTCCATTTTAAAGCCCCACATTGCGCTCCAACATGGGTGGATGTGCCCACATAGCACAGCTTACGGTGCAGTCTGTCTGTGGCCACAGCAGCAGCAACCTTTCGATACAGTTAGCTTCTTCCCCTGGGATCTTTCTCAGCCCCATTAGTGCTTGCTTTATACTTGAAGGTTGAGCCCAGAAGGATTACAGTGCACATAACTTGCTTACAAAGCAGCTCTTGTAAAACAGCATCTAAAAACAGTCCCAAGATGTCCAACGGGGCTTCTCTCAGAATCATTGATCAGAGCACATTTATCTGTGTTTACATGCCTGCAGGTTTTGTTTGTCAGATACTGTTGTTGTAATTGCAGGACTCAATGCCTCTTTTCCCTTTCTTAGTCTTTATATACAAGCCCTTAAAGGGTAAACCTCTCTAACCTGCACTTTTATGGGGCTAGTGGACAGAGTTCTCCTTCCAGGTCAGGGCTCCAGCACAATACTCCCTGCTAGCAGATTTATCTGCTCCAAATGGAATAAGACACCTGGTGTTCCTTTCTTTCAAAAAGCTATCCAGCCAGCAGCCTAAATGAACAGGTTTTCTATCTTTAACAGTAGAAAAGAGCTACTAGGAGCAAAAACACTTACAAGCATTCAACTGTTCTCATGCTTATCTATGATGCCCACAGTTTCTCCACTTCTTCTGGTGGGCCAGGCATAGCTCCTGATGCCCCAGCAGGTTCTCTGCCTTCCCCAAACTCCTACTGCCTCTCTCTTCACTAGTTGCTTTAAATTCTTCAGCCAGGTTGTTTGTTTTTTTTTTTTTTCCAATTACCTCAGACTTCTTCCTATGTGATTAAGCCTCAGAGGTTTAGAATGACTGAAATAGAGGTGGAACCATAAAATTTATAAAAATTACATTCAGGCACTGTTGCCTAAGAGCTATGAAGTTTTTGCTGGAAGGTGTCTATGTTGAATACATTTTTCCTATCTTATTTTCCAGACAGCTCCCTGGTGATTTAACAATATTTGTTTATTTAAAGCCATGTAATAATCATTACAGCCTTCAGGCTAAAGTACAGTTTCATTTTGTATTTTGAATTTTTGAAATAAGAAATATAAATTATTATGTAATTTGTAAGTACAGGTTAAAATACTACGCAATAGCACCCCTTCTGCAGTAATGATTAAGAACCCTGTCAAAATCTCTTTTCTATGATCAAACCATATTAAATAAGCACAAAATAAGAGTAACATGTCCAAAGAGAAGTCTTCCTAAGCATAGGTCCTGTCTGCAGCTGTGGCCAGTAACAGGAGGAGTACAGGACTAGGACAGACAAACATGCTCACTTCTTGGGGACTTCTCAGGTTATGCTCCTCCTCATTTTGTGTCTTGTGGGTGCTGCAGTTTTGTTATGAAAATCCATTGCCCTCTTTCACTCACAAGTTCTGTAAAGGTGGTGACGGGACCTAGATGTATGCACATTGTCAAGGCCAAAGGTTGTGACTGAAAATAAGAGTCCCAAGGTGACAAGACTTGTTTCATATAAAGAATATATCTGTTGCAGTCTATGGTGATCAAAGGTGATTTAGACTTAAGGGAGATTTCTTGCAGCATGGTACAGCTTCAGATCCTATGTCTGCACATGTGCAGCTTTGCTCCTGTAATCCATCCCTGGCATCCCTTCACTCCTCCCTCCCATCCCCCCTGTGCCTCTACAGATGTCCATGCTGCTGTGTAATGATGGTTCAAGGGTAAATCTGTGCAGATCCAAGTCCTTTTTGGGCCAGGCTGGCAGTAATCCAAATAGCCAGTTCACTGCCACCTGGACAGGAGCTGTGCTGCTGTGCTGAAGCAGAAGCAAGCTGCTCAAGGCGTGGGGAGGGCAGGTTTGCTTATGTTCAGCAGCAGTGATAACAAAACTGACTTCAAGCAAAGGACAGGCTATCCTAGGGTATCCACGGAATACGTGCCTTGATGTGTTTGCTTTTCAAAGCCCAGGAACCCCTTATACGCATCAGAAGTTTGTTAGAAGGAAAGAATGAAATATAACAGAGCAGGGCTTGCAACTTTGAGACAATAAATGAAGGAAAGAAGGAGGAATCTTGGTTCTTTGATCCTGCCAAAAGACAGAGTCACCATTTCATTAGGAAATGCTTCTACCACCCCTATAAGCTTTCAGGATGTGGTTGAGAGTCCTTTTTGCTTTAGAGTAAGGATACAAAGCCTCTACCAAAAAAAAAGCACATAGTAGTATTTAGATTTTTTTGCTCTTTTTTTTAAATGTAAAATGCACTTAATGAGTACTATGGGGGTGCTTATGGAGCACAGGGCTGAACATGTTCAATGCTATTTAAAAGGTATGTTTTAAGCCTGAGGATCTCTTTTAATTGTGACAGTATCTTTAAAAGTATCTCTACTATCTTCACAAGAAGATAATAAAGAGGAAGTTTAGGCCATGGAATCAGGGTTTTATTTCTTCTGTGATGATATGGGGTAGTTTATTACAGTGGCATAAGACCACAGTGTCTCAAGACACTAGTTAATTTATAAACATAGTGGTATTTGAAAGTATACAGTTGTCAACTGCTCCTCAAAAGCTTTTGGCATCCCCTGAGAGCAGGGCTGGAAAAGGTGGTTGTATCACCATTGGAGAATGGTTATGGGGAAAAAAACTTGCCTAAATTCACTTTTCTTCCTACAAATGTAAATCTCCTTGAGAACTGCTTGCAGAACAATGCAAAACATGTTGGGATTAAGCTGAACCTGGAGAAAGCTAACAGGATGCAGATGGTGTGAAAATTAAGTCTGACAGAATAATGATCTGTGTCTCTGAAGAAAAATGAGTAAATGAAACATCAGTCAATCTACAGAATTGTCTTGTCAGCAGGTCTGGCTCTGATCAGTGACTTTTTTTTATGGAGTTGTGCTGTCTGAGCAGCTGACGGGAAAGAGAGAAAGTTAGCTGCCATTTCTGGACACTTTAAGACCAAATCAAATGGAATTAGAACATAAGTGGTAATCCCATAGACTTGTCCCTAACCACAGAATTGTCTCATTCCCTCTTCTATAAAACATTGGACACCAGAAGTGAGTGGGAAGACTGGGCTTTGGATTATTGTCCTGAAAGTTTGTTTTCAAACCCCTTTAGACAATCTCTACTTCTTGTAAAAACACCAGTCATCATAACTTCTCCTGTTGCCACCAGCCTGATTCAGCCTTCTTCCAGAGGCAGCTGAAGTCAGTGCATGAGAAGAGGAATGCGTTTAACAGTGTGTTTAGATAACATTGCCACAGCCACCCAAACACTGGTCTTGTGACTGACTGAAGGGGAGGGAAACTTTCCACTTTCTCTCTGTGGAAAGTCTCACAGAGACCATGTGTAGCCAGGAAGCCCTGAAGAGGCTGTCAGGACACATAAGTGGGAGATGGTCATTGGTGAGGGACCAGAGTATTGAATGAGGGGGTGAAGACCATAGTTAGCATAGGTGAGGAGAAAGGAGTTCATACAGAGGGAGCCCAGCATGCTAAAAATGGCTCAGCCTGTGTGCAACTTCTGAGAGCTGGCAAAGTAATTCAAAGGTTCCCACTGCTCTCTCTCTCCCCATTTTCTTCAGGCAAGTCTTTTCAGCGTGCTGTACCCCTATCCTTGTTCCTTCTCTGTTCCCACTTCACTGAAGTGTTTTTCAAAATGTGGAGACAAGCACAGATTGGCGGGCATACAGAGAGAAGAGCTGGTGTATTGGTCCTGATCTGAGGTTCCATGCAGGCTGGGGAATGGGATGGACACTGTTGGTGTTGTGAGGCTGTAACACAGTTTCTATATTGCAAAGGGAGTGGAAAAGGACTTAGCTCCATCTTTTCATTAGAAAAACAGTCAGTGCTCCTTGTTCCATATCTCCAGTCTTCTCTCTCTCTCTCTCTCTCTCTCTCTCTTTTCCTCACATTTCCTAAGAAAATATGTATGCACTGGCTCTAACAACCATGAAAAACTTTTATGGGCATGAGGGAAAATGTCAGGCCCACAGAAGTTAACAGCAAATCTCGTGTTAATTTATGAAGGTGAGGCTTTCCGCTCCTGTCAGAAGTGATTTAGATTTAAGTCTGTTGAAATTCCCTGATATACCAGGAGAAGCTCGAAGGAAGAGGTGGAGTTGTCCAAAAGAAAGAGGTTGACCTAGTGAAGGAAGTACAAGAGAATGTGTTCTCCTTTGATCTGGCATAAATCTATGCTGCTGCCACAAGAAACAACCCCACCTCAAACAAAAAATGCCAAAGACAGGGAGGAGGGAGAAGAATTATTTAGAATAATGAATACCAGGATGTAAATTAGAGGGGAAATGATGCTGACTGTCATGAAAATCTTGCACAGCAGTATCCACTGGACTGTGGAACAAGCATGAATTGTGCTCAGAAAGCCAACCGTGTCCTGGGCTGTATCCAAAGCAGAGTGGCCAGCAGGGCAAGAGAGGTGATTCTCCCTTCTATCTGCTCTGGTGAGACCCACCTGGGTGCTATATCCAGCTCTGGGGCCCCCAACACAAGGACATGGATCTGTTGTAGAGAGTTCAGAGATGAACACAGAGACACTCAGATGGCTGGTGATCCTCTCCTGTGAAGACAGGCTGAGAGAGCTGGGGTTGTTCAGCCTGGAGAAGGGAAGGTTCCAGGGATACCTTACAGCACCTGCAGTACCAGGAGAGCTGGAGAGGGGCTTGCATGAGGGCATGTAGTAATAGGATAAGGAGCAGTGGTTTTAAACTGAAATAGGGTAGGTTTAGGTCAGATACAATAAGTTTTTGACTGTGAGGCTCTGGCACAGGTTGCCAAGAGAAGCTGTGGATACCCCATCCCTGGAAATGTTCAAGGCCAGATTGAATGGGGCTCTGAGCAACCTGATGCAGGAGAAGGTGTCCCTGCCCATGGCAAGAGGTTTGCCATGATAGATGGTTTGCTGTGGTTAGATTATCTTTAAGGTCCTCTTCAGACCAAACAGTTCCATGAGCCTAAGATTCTATGACCTGATTATGGAAGAATTAATATAAAAGCTGATTCTACTTTCTGTATTTGCTGCAATTTGTGGCAAAAGTTAGATTTTTTTTTTTAATTAGATGGGTTCACTAAAAGTATACCAAATCATATTTCATTTATCTGGTAGCTAATTTCTCTATTATTGTCAAAATAATATTTTGTCAAAATAATGCTTTTCTTTGTCAGACTTTGTTCTAGTTCTGTGTTCATTCTTGGGGCTCCCTGCAGTGCACTTTGAAAGGGAAGGTGTGGGTCCTGGAAGAATTTGCACAGCACAGGAAGGAAATATAATCAGGGTAGGACTTAATTTAACTTCCCAGGGGTTTTTGGTCCCACCTTAACCTCTGCACTATAAAGTAAAACAGAATACATTGTGTGCTCAGCAGTGAAACAGATAAGGGCTCCTTGGTCAAAATCAACTGAACAACAGCACTGATTGACCATCTCAGCATGTTTCTCTTTGTAATCCTATAATCTTCCAGTTACTGAGATACTTCCAGGGTCCAGCACACAGTCAGGTGTGCAGAGGAAAATCAGGGCTGAGTCAAATTTTCCTACACTTGAAATTGTTTTTGAACAAAGAATATCAAGCCCCTTGAGCATGATGAGCTTAACACAGCAAAGGTTACTGAATTTGGGAAATACCCGCTCTTGCTGGTTGGTGGAACCCCTGGATGGTGGAAACTTACCTCTCACCTCAGTGCCTGGTCCTTACCCAACTGCATCTGTAAATTTGTTTGTGGGTGACAGAAGGCAGCCTGGTCTTTCCCTCTCCCTCCTTTACATTAGCAAGAAGGGAGATCTGGGGTAAGCCAGAGTCAGACCCCATACTGCAGACCTGCTTGGCTCTTACCCAGTCTTTGGCTCCAGCAGCCTGATCCTCACACAGACAGACCTTCTCAGAGGCCCTCCTAAACAGTATTGAAACACCACTGCTGGAAAGGACACTGGGATATTTGGGGTTGTCAAGTTTTAAAATACAAGGAGGATTTAATCTCCAAATTATGCTATGACTTGGCAGTTCTCTGGTTCAGCCAGGGAATCCAGTTCTGAGAATACAGTAGGGAAAAGCAGCTCATGACAAGCCAAGAGCAACATGGGTCTGCTTGCCTCTTGCCTTAATCCTAGAATGTGGATAGCAGAGATCCACTGGGGACCTGATTCCAACCCTCTTGCCTTTTCACATTGTTGCATAATGACCAATAACAGCAAGTACTGAGCTGGTCTTTCTCCATCAACTTCCCCCTGGAGACAAAAAAAAGGATATTTATTCTTTAGGCTGATGTCTGACTAGCAGAACCAATAAATCCAGGATTCCTCCTGGTTTCTGTCCACTGCCCCCTAACATTTCATATCTGTGAAAACTTTTGTTCCTTTCCACATCCCCTTCATCCTTTTTTCATATCCACCTGTGCTTCACCACAGCCACCCACAGCAGCTGGTGCTCCCTCCCTTCCCTCACATCTTCCTTAGGGAGCAGTGAGCACAGCTTTCAGTGCTCTGCTTGCTGTCCCCTCTGATTTCCTATCTGTGCCTTTTTGATCCTGCCCCATAACCATTCTGTTTTTTCATTTGGTTTCCTCTACAGTCACCTTTTTTTCTCCTTTTCTCTGCCTTCTGCTTATTCCTGCAGCCCAGGAAAGCTCTAAGGCTTTGTTAGCAAGGGCTGAGTAGGTACTAGAGTATGTACTAGGTGGGAAGCAGTACATATTGTGTGCAGCTGCAAACTGTGTTTTTGAGCAGCTGTCAGGATAATTGTCATTGTAAGGCCTATGTTCCCCTCCCCAGAGTGGTGAGGACATGAACCCCTTTATCTTTTCTCTTTATCTCAACAGTAATTTTCATAAAAGGGTATGGGAACAAACATCTTTGAGACCTTTGCCTTTCTGATAAATTTGTTGAAATGAGCTAGCAGGTAAGAGAAGACACAGTATACTTGCCCTTTTCCTGGAAAAAAAGAAACCAACCCTGCTAAAATTAGTAGTGGGTGTTAATAATTTGGCAGATAGGAGATGGATCCAAAAGCTTTGCTTTAGGCTGTGGTCTGGACCTTCCTGCTGTGGCAGGGGGTGGACTATATCAAAGCATGGGGACAGCTACAGCTTGCACTCATATGTGCTCACTTCAGTCTCTCTGCTCCTGATTTTTGGCAGTTTTCTACAGCTTAGCAGCTTTCAATCCCTTGGGATCATGGAGATTTCCCAGTGTGGGTTTAGCGGGGTTGTGTGGATAGTGAATCTTTCATTATTGTACCTTGGAGCCTGCATCTTCTGGCTTCCACACTGAATTTTGGATTTCCTACCTAAAATATATGGTGATAAGGACATTTATAGTAGTAATGTAATTATTCATGTTGCAGATCATTTGAAATAAAATCTTGTACTGAATTTAAATTACAGATATATTGCCTTGTAGTCTCGGTATAGATTTCTCTAATAGTTGATTGTGCTTGGTTTCTATTATTTTTTCATTATTACCTCAGGGTACTGGTCAACAGTCTACAATTTACAAAGAAAATTACCTAAAACAATGAAAATTTCTTGGCCTTAATAAAAAAATCTGAAAATAAAATAGCTGATGAATCATCAGAGATTTTGTCTGATCTGATGATTAATTGTACTGTATTTAGACAAATCAGTGCATGCTAGCACAAAGTTTCTCTCCAAAGTCTGTAGCCCACAGGCATTTGTAATCTCAAGCTCCCTAAAACAGCCAAGCAATTTCAAAGTTTATTTTGTTGTTCTGAAGCCTTTTGTCCTGTTCTGGCAGAGACCAGAACCAAAAAAAGTCAACAGCGGGGGTGCAGCTGATGGAAATGCTAATTGCTCATATTGCTCAACCTGTCAATTTTGTATATGAGTTTTGAAAGTGAAAATAAACCAAATGTAGGCCCTTACTATAACCATATTTTATTTCATCTCTAGCAGAGACTGGAATTAAATCCAGAGTGGCTCCTCCAGCCTGTTCCTCTGGCACAGCAATGAGAGTTTTCTGTGGTTAGTATGCAACAAAAGCCAAGTCCATCAGCTGATCCCTCCCTTGCCTGTGTCCCTTGGACAGCCAAAATCCCTACCAGTCAGCTGGGCTTGGGGCATAACTCAGCCAGACTGCAAAGAGCACAGGGCAGCATGCAGCGGCAGTCAGCATCCCTCCACCGTGACAAGCCAACTTGGTTTTTCATTTCCTCAGTGTGAAAATAATTTTGACATGTGGATTCCAGTGTTACTCTGAGACAGTCTTGCTTCAGGTTTTCTGACAGCATCATGCCTTTGTGTAAGGAATGGCTGTGATCCCTGCAGAAGGTCAGCTTGTGCCATGCCTGTCAGAGCCGTTTTCTGTCCAACCTTGTAACTCACTGTAGGTTTCTGGCTGCTGTCTCACAACTTTCTCATGACTGTCCAATGGCAGCCTGGTGCAGGCTGGGATGCTGGCAAAGATCTGACTCATCTCTTTTGTTTGTTGCTTTTTTAAGCAATTATTTCCCATGGACTTCCTATGTCTTCTAAGGGAAGTCCAGGCCAAATTAAGTTAAAACACTCAAGGACTTTCATGTGAGTGGAATTTCATCACCTTCAGGTTGTAAGTGGAGACACTTAACCTTTATTAGTATTCCAATAATGAGCCATTCCTATACAGATAAAAACACTTGCTCATGATGCCTGCTTGTCTGATGTAAGTATTGGGAATATGTGCATTTTCTTAACGTTAACTTACATAGTAGTTTTTATCATCTCATCACTTGTGGAACAAGTTCCCCTCATAGCACCCAGACTAGAAGGTCATAAGTGCAAAGAAAATCAAACAAAGCTTGAGTTCTGTTACCTTTAGTCTTGCAGTTCCCTGAACTGGTATGGCAGCATACACACAGGGAGCCCGACTCCTTGGAAGGACCCTTCCTTGGCTGGCTGAGAAGTATCTGGAGAATTAGGGACTTTAGCTACCATTTTAATCTACTTCCCTCCATCAGTTCATCTTCTCCGGAATAAGTAATTATATAAGGCAAAGCCTGGTAGCCCACTAAAGAAGAGACCTCTTTTCTGAATAAACAAGGCTGATGGACTGATCTCTGTGCAGAAAGCATGTGTAACTTGCAGCCAACGTTTTTTGTGTTCTTCCTGCTGTATACCAAACCCTGAGAAAGCCTGACCATTGCAGTGTAAGTAAATATTGGATAACACTGTGCAAATACTGAGTATCTTATTCTTCAGAGAGAAGTCCTTTGGAGAAGTGAGCGAGGAGAAGAAGGATGAAGCTGCAATAGTTGAATGGGGGAGGTTGTGTTTTTCAACTACTGACAACTTGGGAGCTTTTGACATCCTTATGGTGGTTTCTCTTTTCCTCCACAGATCATAAATATGCAATCAACTTCAGTCTCAGTTGGTAAGGGAAGTTCAGGTGAATCAAAGAGTGATGTCCTTTTGCTTCATGCTAGTACATGTATCAGTGATCAGTGGCATCATTTGTTCTGCTCTTTTGTGGCTTTTGACTAGTGTGATGTGAATACTGATGGGTATAATTGCTGAGTAACATATATGTTATTCATATATGGTAAGTGTAAAGTGGCCATTAATTTTATAGATGTAAACAGGTAACTGAAGTCATAGGAATGCTGCCCAAACCTACAGCGCAGAACAAGACTGGAAGAACAGCACAGCAATGGCCAAAGAGATTTTACATGGAGCTTGATGAAGCAAAGGCATTGATTGCATTTGATTGCAGTGGATTTCTGTTGTATTTCAAGTCAGAAGCAGCAGTGGGGCAAGACTACACCAGGAGGGTTGCAAACATAGCCACAGGAGCATTGGTAATTGCCAAGGAAAAGCCATTAGGAGAGGGAAAGAGACTTCTGGGTAGGAGGGAAGTGGGGAGAGATTTAGAGCTGTGAGGATGGATTGCATAATGTTTTTCACTCCCCTCTGTGCTTTGGGCAATGAACATTCTCTGTAAACAAACAATAGTGCTTTAGAGATAGCACTGCTGGCTCCATTTTTGTTTCTAATGGGAAATAGCTCACAAGTCAGCATTGCTAACCAGGATTGTCAGAAAGGGGAACACTAGTTAGCCTTTTTAAAAAAGTAACTTTTTATTGAATGAAAAGATGAATGGATATTTCTTTTTTTTTAATATCTTAGACCTGTTAAAACTAATTCCTTCCCAAATGTCTAAAAGAACCATAGAACCATGGAATGGTTTGGGTTAAAAGGTGTCTTAATGATTATCTAGTTTCAACCTTCCTGCCATGGGCAGGGACACCTTCCACTAGGTCACATTGCTCAAAGCCTCATCCAGCCTGGCCTTGAGCACTTCTAGGGATGGCAAGTCCCCAAACTCTCTGGGCAGCATGTTGCAGTGCCTCTCTATCCTCACAGTAAACAATTTCTTTCTAATATCTAATCTAAACCTGCCCTCTTCCAGTTTGAAAGAGGTATTATCTCTTGTCCTCTCACTACATGTCCTTGTAAAAAATGTAAATGTTATTCCAAAAAGCCATCACCAGTATCTAGTACCACCTCCTCTAAGTATCAAATGTGCCATGTTTTCTTTGTCTCTGAACTTTTTCTGTAATGAGCCTTGTAATTAAGGGATTTTTGTCATTGTGGAACATCAGAATGCCTTCAGGATGACCAAGATCTAACCAGTACTGGGGCTCAGAGCAGGATTCTTCTTATGGCTCACAGGGCACACTGTGTAGCTTTATAAGTCCTGGAGTACTGCCATGAACTCAGTCAGGATGAAACCAGAAAAGAAAAGATAATGGCCCTGGCTTAGGGGTGAGAAAAGGTCATGTGGGTGAATATACTCAAGGCCTTTGATGGATTCTGCAGTGACCTGCAGTTTTTTAGGTCCTGCAGTCTAGTACAGGCAGTTTGACTGGACTTGCTGACATCCAGACAGAAATACTGCCTCAGTGACAAATTAAGAAGCTGTAACTCTCCTTGAAGTTTCCTGGATTCTTATAGATGTGCTCAGTGGCACAATAAAATCTAGTCTGACTCCCACCTTAACCAAAGGCAGCTGTAGTGAAACCTGTGACATTAATGGACTGAATATGAGACTGTAGCTCTGAAACCCTAATGAATGCAGGCTGAAGCACTCTCCGTTTTTAATTACCCCCTCCCCCAAAGCTAACAGCTCTCTGAAGGTTACTATTTAACCAGAAATAATGGTACAGCATCTACATTCTGGATTGAAATTGCTGAGGTAGTTAATTTTTACTAAGCTCTATTTCTTGTAATTTTGTCCCCATGCATGACTAAGCCCATGTAGAATGGCAGGTTCCTGGGCACAGGTGAGTTTTCTGGTCTGGAAAAACATTGTATCTCTGCCCCACACAATGCCTGTATTACGTGACTTAATCTTTACATTTTAATTGAATCCTTGTTATTGAGTGCCAAGCAGGTTAAAGGAAAACTGTTTCATTTCTTTTTGTTTCTATGAAGCAATTTATCAACTGTAATCCCGAGTGAGTTAGAGCAGACATGATGATAAAGGCAGAATAAAGGTGATAAAGGTTGCTGAGATTTCATTTCTCCTTCAGAAGGCTTAGGCTGCATCTTTTCCACAGAAAAAATCAAGTTAATTTATTTTGTTGCCACTTGGATGTTTCTTACTTACTACTGGTCCACATAGGCCATTCTGTTCCTTTTATTATTCAGAGCTCTACCTTGCTGTTCTCAAAGGCACAAATAAGATTTTACTCCTGTTACCTCTCCTATAATCATGGAAACATACAATGGTTTGGTTTGGAAATGATGAGAGATCATGTAGCCCACCCCCTTGCCATGGGCAGGGCCATGTTCCACTAGGTCATTTCTCCTTCATTTTCTCATTCTCTGCAGGCTTAGGCTGCATCTTTTCCACAGAAAAATCAAGTTAATTTATTTTGTTGCCACTTGGATGTTTCTTACTTACTACTGGTCCACATAGGCCATTCTGTTCCTTTTATTATTCAGAGCTCTACCTTGCTGTTCTCAAAGGCACAAATAAGATTTTACTCCTGTTACCTCTCCTATAATCATGGAAACATACAATGGTTTGGTTTGGAAATGATGAGAGATCATGTAGCCCACCCCCTTGCCATGGGCAGGGCCATGTTCCACTAGACCATCTTGCTTGAGGCTATCCAACCTGGCCTTGAATACCTCCAGGGAAGGTGCATCCACAGTTTCTCCAGGCAACCTGTTCAAGTGCCTCACCACCCCCATAGTAAAGTGTTTGTGTGTCCTTGGGACAAACCTGGCTGTTACTCTTCCCTGTTCACTCATCAGCAAAGCTTTTGCTGAGTGTGGTTTGTGGAGCTTGTCTGTTCCTCCTGCCTGTCTTGTAGAAGGGATTTTTGGACAGATAAACCCTGTGCCAGTTTGGAGCGTGTTTATTTAACTAATTGGCCAGCTCATCTCTGTGGGTAAGGTGTTGTTAGGAGGGAGAGCACAACTCTCCTGGGGATCATACAAAATGAGGACATATCTGTGACCCCTGACTCTAAAGTCTGATGTGTCTGTTTCCCTTTGCATCTCAAAAATAGCATGAATTTGCTCAACTGCCTGTCAGAATTGGTCATTGCATATTCCATCTGCAAAGGGATTTCCAGCTCACTACTACCAGAATGCCCTTCTCAATGCTTGAACACCCAATGGGAGGCCACAAAGCCTCAACCAGATTCAGGGACTTGCTTCAGCTGGTTGCCTAAAGGCATTGGAAATTTAGGTGTTTTATTGAACTTGGGCCTTTGGCTCTCAGATTCAGCATTAGTGAAATACGAGGCTTGCTTAGATACATGCCCACTTCCTGATGTGGTTGTGTCACTGAGAGAGGTCACTTTCCCCACTTTTCCCCATGCATCACCATTTCTGCTCCTCCTGATGGTTTCCCTTGTAAAAATGGTAGTGCCATTAGGGTGTTAGTCTAAAATAAGCCATCTGATTTTGCCTGAAGTAAAGTAAGGAGCAATTAGCATCAAATACATAGTATTAAGGAAGCAAACACAAATTCTGGAGGGCTGTCTCTCCATGCTTGGTTTTCAGTCACCAACCAGGCTATCTAAGCTAAGCCAGTCAGATGACAGCTGTGAGAGTCCTGTTCCCAAGGAGCATAGTGAGAATAGTCATCAGATTTTGGAAGACCCAAGCTGAACTCTCTCTGCTGGCAAATCCCAAGCAGGGATTGAGGACCAGCCCGCTGCCCTCCCAATTCAAGGGACAGAACCAAGGGGCATTGGGTAGCTGCCCTCTGCACTTTCATATGAACCAACTCTCAGTTCCATTGAGCTGCACGACCAGCAGTGGGTACAGTTGGGTTCAGCTTCTGCTGTGAACTCAGGATGTTTTTCAAAGGTTAAATAGATGCTGGATTCCCTTCAGTACTGAAGAGATGCAAATGTATGAGGCACACAGCTAGACATTTAATAGGTGTCTTCATTATGTATGGAAAATGTTACCTTGAAACAATAGCATTCTTCCTAAAAGCATATCACAACCTGAAATATATGCAGTGATGTTACTAATTTGCACTTTTAATTCCCAGTTAATAACTGCTTTCTAAACACAGATGGCAGCAGTACAGTACTCCCTTTTTATGAAGATTGACATCTGTGAATACTGCCTTTGAGACAAGCCATGTGTATGTGATTAGTTCATTGGTTATTGGCACAGTGTTAAAGAATTACACCGAATAAATGAAATGTTATTTTCCTTTTTTGCCTTTCTGATCTGTCTGTGTGATTGTGACTTGATCAGTGTTGAAGTCAGCACTTTTATTTTTCTTCTTTTCGAAGTAAAGGGCATTTTCATTAGGAATCCCACAGTTGACTGTGGGAAGAGATCTCTCCCCTAGAAGAGTCATGTGAAATAAGCCCTTGCCAGAGTGAGTAGCCCAATTATGTTTGATTATCCATCACTCATATGGCCTTACAATGGAAGTTGTTTTCAAGCTTCTTCTCCCCAATGTTTCACATTAGAAGCCCAAACCATGACCGGATCTGAACTTTCTGGGGCTGAGCAATAGTTGAGAGATGTAAGCAACAAAAATTCATCTCTCCATTTTTCCAACTGTTACTAATTGCTGGCACAACTCCTGCTTTTGTGAGCAGATAACAAGGCAAGGAGAATGGCTGCATCCTTCTGCCAAGGGGAGTCCTCGAGTTAGAGCCCTTGATTTGCACTGATTAGACAACACTGTGAGCAATGTAAGCAATTTTGCCTGACGTAGGTATAGAGGACAGGTTGCTTCTTTTGGGGTTCGTGCAGCCTAAAAGGAACTTCAGCAAAATCCCAGAGCATCAGAGCAGAGATCAGTCAATGTAAATAATATTGTCCCGGCTATTGAAGGAATCCCTGCTACAGATACTCTTTTTGATAACAACAGCAGAGAGGCAAAAAAATAAGCCACAAATCTAAAACATGTTTCAAAAACAATCTCTTCCAGATCCTAATTCTATTTAAAAAGAAGGCACTTTTGTTTAAACCCTGAAAACCTTTGCATTGAGAAGTGATTAACCTTAGTGCAATCAGCTATGTTATTTTCTGTATAAACAATTCACACTGAAGTTACATTTAATTTTCTGTTTCACTTCACATAATTTTTCATTATTTTCACTTGGTGAATGTCAAAAACTGGGATCGGATATTTGTGGAGAAAAAAAGAAACACTGTCACAAGGGTATGTTTGGCTTGACCAAAGCAAATGTCACGGCAAATATTGATCCAGCTGGATTGGAGTTCTGTGGACTAGAGAGGTCACCCAAAACATCTAGCTCTGGAGTAGCCATCCCCATCATTGACCCTGGTAGCCAGGTGAGGAGGATCATGCTTTCACTGTCTGGATGGCCAGGTGCTATAAGCTCTTCAGGAAAGAATGGCTTATGGTAAAACCATCAGCCTCCACTTCATTGATCTAAATTGTTTTAACTACAAAACTCTTCTGCACTGAGGCAGAATTTGCTCCCTGAAGCAAAGATGTTTCACAAGTGTCAAATGTTCAACACTGGTGGCTGCTGAATGAAGTTGCCATTAAGGACGGTGAGCTTTTTGGTTTGAAAATGAGAATTTACCTTGCTATTAGCAGTCCCTTGAGGTCTCATTTTTATTTCAGTGAGTTGCCTGGTTTTGTACTCAGCAGCTCACATCCCTCCATTTTCAAGTTCACCTGTTTTCTTTTATCTTGCAGTTACTAGTTTTATTGCAAGGCTTATTTTTCTTCTCTTTCTTTCCTTTTCTTTTCCTCTCTTAGGGGATTGTTTATTACCATCCATGACAGAGGCCATATTGCAACAATGCTAAACTCTTGGCCTGAAGAAAATGTTAAGGTATGTGGCATGTCTTCTGTGGACTGGGGAATTACAGGCAGTTTGGTGTAAAATGGGATATTTAGTGGAACTGCTTGGCATCATTTACAAAACTGGCTGTTTAAAAGGACAAGCAAAGAATGCTTCTCTTCCTCAGACAATTTTCAGGCTGAACTTCAGTTCCAATTTTCAGTCAGGTTGGCACTTCAGAGACTCTTATCATGTATGTATGCAATCAAGAACAACTTTTTCAGTGGTAGCAGGATCTTGGTCAATGAAAAAAAAAAGGCAGTTAATAAATTGGTACAGAAAACGGGCCCCAGTGAAAAAGTAAGATACGTGTTTTGAAGAATTGTGTGGCTAACTTGTACCAAAGCTCTTTAAGATGCAACTGTAATTAACATACTTGTAGGACTCCTTCCCAAATCCAGTGAGTCATGCAGCATTGAGAACATTTGGCAACTTTGCAAATCATGTTTGATATCCAGCAGCTGAAAATATTACTGACACTCCACCCAAAAAGTGTTCTTGTGTAGTGTTTTTCACTAGAGCTCAGGGCTGGGCAAGTCCCTGGCATGAAATGAAGTCAACACTTAAGACGGGTCTTGCCAGTCACCTCACCTTATTCTATCAGTCTGAAAGTACATCTTCCTGGGAATTTCCATTGCTATTGACAGAGTTTTGGTCCCCTGTCAGTCATCTGCTTCTTCCCAGAACAAAGGTTGGCAGCTGAGAAAATCTTGCAAGCATTTTCCATTTCTAAGGGGGAAAAAAATGGGAATTTAACATATTTTCAGAAAAAGTGATCACAGTCATACAAGTTCCTTGTGTTTGGAACCATGGAGAAGAGAGGCAGGCTAGGTATTTTGTTCTTGTTCGTCGAACAAACTCAGTATTTCCATTTGTTTCCAACTCAGAACTGTGAGCAGAATTCATTATGGCTAATAGAAATGTTTCTGCAGATTGGGAAACTGGCACAGAAAGATTAGAGGCTGTTGTTGAAACAGCCCCTCTGGCACCCAAAACAGACCATAGGAAAGGCAATGGTCCATGAAAGAGATGCAGACTATCTACTTTCCAGGTTTGCCAGACTACAAAGGCAGCTCGTTTTAGCAGCACAGGTTCCCTGTGCCGTTGTGCACAGACTTCTTCATGCCTGAACTGGTAAGCTACTGGAACACTCAAGATTTTGAGATAAGTAGGGAGGCACCTGGACTGCGCCTAAGTCCCTAGAGGGACCCAGGTTTGTTTTTTTTTAAAGGCTGAACACCCCCCACCATTGAACACCGCCCACTAAAGACAGTGCAGAAATACCTGGAGGTGCTGCCCACATTTTGCTCATTAGATTTGGCTCATTAGGGCTTCATGGCAACAGTGCTTACTGTAGAAATGGGAAATCTGGGCCAAACCCTGAATCCTCTGCCTGGAAGGACTGCAAGGGTGCTGGTGCTCTGCTCAGCTTAGCAAAGCTTCAGCCAAGCTCTAATGAGCCACACCTTCAACCCTGCAGTCAAAGCTGGGCTGCCTTGAAAGAATCATAGTACTAGAAGCAGAACAAGTGAGAAGAAACCATTTCTGATCATACTTATGTGGGAATGTGAGCATTTTTTGTCTCTTCCAGGATGGCTAATGAATCCTGACATGAAGAAATATTGCATGAAATGCTGGCCATCCTCAGGAGTGCCTTCTCTTGACAATTTTCTCTCTGATTCCTTAGTCTTGTACTCTTTTCTTCACAATGGCCCAGCTAAAGCAAAAAGAATGCAAAGAATCATGCAGGATAGGTGTCATCCTAGCAGCTATGAATTCAAGCCACTCAAAGTAAGGATGATGAGGAAAAATGTATTTTATTCCAAGACAAGTGTGCTGCCATGCAAGCTACTGCACTGGCCTTCCATCCTGCCTTGCCTCCCTTCCTCCCTCTTTCTGTGGGATGCCTGCCCTAGAAGTGCTCTCAGGATCTTGAATCCCCACCAGGATTACTGCTGTACAGGGCTGTTCAAAATCCCTCCCATGGTGTGTTTTCTGTTGGTTCACTCAATGTAGAGTATCAGCTCATCCTGTAAGGGCTGACCCCATGCAATCAGTGCAGAGAACTGGGAATGCCAACAGCAGCACTTCCCCCTCTGCATTGCCTTGGCAGCCTGGAGATCAGCATAGTCTGGATCAATCTGCTGGGCCAAATGCCTGCTACTAAGGCACTGCAAACCTGCACTGGTTAACTGGGTACAGCCTGAGGTCCAGAGTCATCTCAGTTAATATCGGCTGCCTGGGAACTTAGTGCCTAGTCTCATATTGCAAGTACTTCTGCAGTGCCAGTGAAGAGGGAACTGAGCTTTTCAAAGAGAAATAACTCATTCATCTGTTCCCAAAACAGCTGCTGGAGAGAGGAGATGCCCTCTGGAGGTTTCTGTCTCTCCCCATCAGATGTCAAATGAGTTTAGAAACCATTTAGATGGCTGTAATAAACTGCACACCTAACCTTTATACAGTGACTTCACTAGAGTCATCGAGAAAATTGGTATCACAGATGGAAGTAGAAAACAGGTTCCGAACTGTTAAACCTGTAACCTCCTACCTTCAGGTAGAAGGATCTGCCCTGGTCAGCCAGAGATTAATGTCCTATTTGTTGAGTTCTGATCGTATGAACATGAGTGAATAAAAACATCAATGTCCTTGTGTATCAGGTGTTCACCAAAACTGTGCCCTTTTTTGCGGTGTTTTTCAAATCCAAAGATCCACAAACAAATGTGAATCCAGTTCCACCTCTCTTAAAAATACCAATGTGTTTCTCCCATTCTGTATTTTCTGTTCTGATTCATTTGTCAGTGTTGCCTTCAGGAGCTTTGGTAACTATAGAGTGCTGCAGCCCATCCTAGGCTGAAGAATTTTTCTCTCTCTGATGGATATCTAAATGCTATTGAAAGGTTTTTAGGTTTGCCTAAAAGGGGATCAGTGCTCTAGAGAAATATTTTGATTCATTAGAACTTAATTTTGTTTTACTATTCTCTGCATAGTTGGAATATTAACTCCATTTAATTTCAGGATAAACCTGTAGCAGTGCATATGCTTGCTGCTTTCCCTATTCCCATTACTGCTTTTCAATCCCAACTGCGTCCTCTGGGCGTGGTAAAGAAGTGAGCACACACCCAAAACCAGATGGAGCCCACCCAAAAAGAGACTTTCTCATTGCTTACACTTCACATTGACTCAAAAGGAAAAGCAAATAGCAAAAAGTTCAAATATGTGTATAGTTTATGTTGAATAAGAAAAGACACTGAAATATGTTTCTTCCACAGATGCAGTTCCTAAGCACACTTTATTCTTCTAGAAAAAAAGATTTAAAAAATCAAGGCCAGATCTCATCTGTGATACTTCTTGTAGTACAGCTGGGGATGCACAAAAAACCATGCTGCTTGGGCTCTGCTACAGTGAATTGAATTATTCTCCAGCAGAGCTGCTGTTGTCCCACACTGTGAGCTGCTGCCTGTTAATTACACTTTCCTACCCCCAAAAATGAGCAGCCCTCTGTTGCTGACAGCTAATTAACATGCTGTTGAGGACAAGGAGCAAATATCCATTGCACAATGCATCTGCAAAGTAGCATCAGTGTGGAAACAGTGGAGCTGGTTTTGCTTCTAGAGCCTTGGCAACCCCATACAATAGTCTCTTTTGATCCTCCTAGGCTATCGTGGTGACAGATGGAGAGAGGATTCTTGGTTTAGGAGACCTAGGAAGTTATGGCATGGGCATCCCAGTTGGAAAGCTTGCTTTGTACACAGCTTGTGGTGGAGTCAACCCGCAGCAATGTCTCCCTGTCCTACTGGATGTTGGCACAGACAACGAGGTAAGACAGTTTTTCATAAATCTGATGGGGGAGAAAGAATCAAGATTAGCGCTTAACTGGGGCCAGTTCCCTAAATGTGGGGACAAAGCTGGAGACATCCACAATGACATGATGGCTAGATCAGCACTGCAGGGAAGTGGGAAGCTCCACCTTTCAGCATGACAAAGTGAGTTGACAGGCTTTGTACAGGAAGTCCCAGAATGATTCTTCCTCTGGTAATTGTGAGGGAACAAGCAGATATTCATGTCTGTGTAGCCATTACTATATTCCAGAAATTGAGAATCCCTGGTGAGTGGTTTGGGAATGATTAATGTCACTGTTTTGTTAGATTACACATTACTGCACATGATAACCAAGCAAGAGCACTCCATCTGTTTGCAGATTCTTGCCTTATGACTCTGGCCCAGAAAGGCCAAAGTGAAACATTTCAGCAATGCCAGAATGGACATCTGTGAAGATGTAGTTTTAAAATTAATATCCTATAGCAATTTGTGATGGCCTGGGCTTGTCCATTTTTGTAAAATGTACTTGTGCTTCACATGACCCCATGTAAACCAAACACACATTTCTTGAGGGACATAAAAAATCTGGGGCATAAGACCTTTGAGTTTGTGTATAAAGATGAATTAATGCTGACATTTTCAGACATGCTGATGCTCACTGGACAGCTAGATTTTCTGCAACCCTTTCAATCCTACCCCAAGCTTCTCACACTGGACTCTTGAAAAGAATGAAAGAATGCAAATCAGTGCCCATAGATGACATCTGAGAATTTAAATTACCTCTTTGGTCTTTGGCTCCAGAATTATGTTACCCCTTTAGCATAGCAGCCTGTCATGGACTTGTGAAATACAGGGTGTGTTCATCTCAGCCTGATTCATGGTCTCCTGAAAAAGGAGAACTCTGAGCTTAGACCCACTGAGGCTAAAGCAGGAATTAAGTCTCAGTCTCTCACTCACTGCAGTCTCCAGTCAATAGAACATTGCACTTGATTTTGGATCCTTCATCTCTTCCTTATCCTCCGTGCTGATCTGCACACCACCAGTGCTTTGAGCCTCCCAGCTGGAGCTTCTCCCAGAGGGACCTGGGAAAAGCGCCCTTCCCATGAAAAGCATCTGATGAGGCATGTCCATCTTGTTTCTGTCTCAGCTGACAGGAGACACTAAAATCCAAAGTGGCACCAATGGTTTTTAGGCCTCTGCAAGGGTCAGATGGCATCAGAAGAAGGGACTTACAGAATCAGTCTTGGACCCTTTTTCTTCTGCCCAAGATTAGATGTAATTTATGTGCATAGGAACTTCTTTGTGATGGCAATTTCCCCATCTGGGGTTAAGATATAGAAGCGGCTGTTTTCCAGCAATATGAACAATGTATTTCCTCACCATATAAATAATTTGTTTGCTTATTTATTTAATGGGTTTCTCTTGTGCATAAACCCAGATTAACTGAACCGTAAGCACATCCTAGGAGTATCCTGCCCCATAAGTAAACTTGTTTATCAGTACACTAATAAGATACCTCTTACAGGCATTCATCCTATCCATCTCTTCCTATTAACATCTGGTGAGCCAAGGGTGACTGTTGCTAACACATGAACCTCAGGCAGAACTCAGTAAATAAAGCTGTTGTATTATATTTTTGGCATCAGTTGCCAGCTTCTTCTCCTGACAGTCCATAATACTTTACATACACTTTCAGCAAATCAGTCTCTTTTCAGAGCTTGGCTTTTCTCAGCTTGTCTGTGGCAGAATTTTGCGCTCCATGAACAGGGCCCAGAGCATGCGGTGCTGTAGGAGCAGTCAGTGAAGTTATGCAAATGGGTCTCCTTTCTGTGGCCCTGCAGAGCCCTAATATATCAAACTCACAGGAAAACCTCTTTCATCTTTCCTTCTAAGGGAAAACAGCTCTGTCTTTAAAAACAGATCTGATGTTAGCATGCCTGCCAATATTTAGTGCTATATGGCTGTAGGACAATGAGTTTGAGATGGCTCATCCTCCCCTCATGTGGATAGTTTGGTTCCTGAAATTAGAAGGGAAGTAAAGTTCCTTTACAGTGATTCTCAGAAGTGTTGGCCCACCTGTCTCCTGCCAGTGTTTGTCCTGTAATTTCTGCACTGACCAATCCTTTTTAGGTGGCTTATGGATGTTGACTTAACACCTTGGAGTAATGTCCTGAATTTATGTTCCTATTGGGAACCAAAATAGATATTAATCTGTTGTATGAAAATACCTTGACTTTATACCTGCCAGATAACTGAGGGTAGGCAGGTGCAGATTTTGGGAACATTCTGCCATCTGATTATTGATTGTGGTCAACTCTGTGCTGTCACCTAAAAGCCCTAAATGACACATCATTTCAAGTCACATCAGGTGGTCTTCATTGCACAAAGAACTGTTTGTGGTCAACAGCTGTCCTGCCCTCAGTTACAAATTAAGAACTGAATGCACAGTGAGCACCCCCACACAGGGTCAGTTTTATTCACTGAGAGTGAGGCACTTTGGCAGAGAGCCTTTGCTAGAGATGTTCTGGGGATGCAGAGCTCCATTTCCCATGGCAGTCAAGAGCTGTTGCATCCCTCTGACTTTATTTATGCTAAAAGATAGGCCATAGCTTCCTACGGAAACAGTTCCTGCTTGGGAGGAGACGTGTGAGCTGGCATAGTAAATAAAAGTAATATGACTACATCAGACAAAAATTTTTGCTAGGCTGGGACATAAATCTCTGTCCATCTGCAGAAGAGACGATGTCAACAGAATTGCTTTGTGTCCTAGGCTCTCCTGAATGATCCACTGTATATTGGACTGAAACACAAGAGGGTTCGTGGGAAACAGTACGACGAACTGATTGATGAGTTTATGCAGGCAGTTACCAACAAGTAAGTGGGGTTATATACATGGCTCCTCCGGGCTGCTTCCATTTAAGAACAAATGTTGCAACTCCTGAAATAAACATCAGTATAATTGATCATCATCAAGCAAAGGAAGGTCATTTCAATGCAAGTCTCCTGGGTGGTCTGCAAATGACTCTTTGTGCTTGAGCACTCTGTGTCAAAAATATTTGTCTCCAGAGAACCGAAATGGGGCTGACTATTTATAAGCATTTCCTATCCACATAGGCCAGAGGTGTCAAACATATGTCCTGTGGGCTGGATCTGGCCTCTGTCATGTATTTATGAGCCTCATTCAGCATAGTCAGAACTTAAACTTTGGTTTGTTTACACTTTAGAAAGGAAGTTTCTAGCTCATGCCATTGTGAAGGAAATCATCTAAATGCCAATGGCGTGTTCCTTCACACAGAGTGGAATCTCCAGGCTGCCTCTCTATGGCTTTGTCAAAAATAGGAATTTTCGTGCTGGGATTTAAGCTGTGGAGTGAGAAGGCCAGGATTATAAACACAGACCAGCTGCATACTTCCATTCATACTCACTAACTGGGATAGAGGATCTCTGATGTACCAGGAAGTTTAATATAGGAAGAGCAGAACTACCACCTGAGCCCTGTGCACCACTCTGAAAAATAAAAGAAAATGCATTAAACTCTCCATGACTATCCAAAGAGATTATCATAAGAAGGAGCATGAGGACAATTGTTAAGGAAAAAAGACTCATATTTGGAAAACTAACAACCTCCAAAGCAGCTTTTTTTGCATTTCCTAAAGCCACAGATGATACTGATAAGAAGCAGCAGAGAGCTGCAGTCTGTGCCTGATTGCAAACTGCTGCCTTTCTTCCCAGGGAAGGAGCTATGTTTGACCCTCCCTCTGTGTCTCCAGGCTGTATATGTGTGTGTTCCTGCACAGAGGGGAGGGAGTGGGTGGTACATGTGTCATCAACTCACAGCTCCCTGTCTCCCTGGAGGCAGGAGGCACCATGAGCAGTGTCTGACACAGCACCTCCCTATCCACTGGGAAGGATGGGTTTACACATGGTGTGACTGCCCTGCTGGCTGTGGGTAGAGGAAATAGGGACAGAAATGCAGAGGACTATCCAGTCACAGCTGAACCTTCTTTATATTTGATAAAGAACCTTGACCCAAATGTCATTTGATTACATTGTAGTATTATGTTACATGCTTTGTGCATTATCTAGTGGGAAGAAATTCTTAGAGGCTAGAAAGCTGGTAAAACACAACTAGGAAATCACAAGAGACAAGTAGAAACTATTTAAGAGTCATCAGCATTGATTTGTGGGGGTTTTGTTTATTTTTGTTGTAGTCACTAATTAATCCTTCAGGGAAACCCTATCCTGCTTTTTTTCTGGCCAGAAGAACATGAGGGTATTGCAGTGTTGGTGTTGATGACAGAATGGGAACAACAGAATGAGAAAGCAGATGATGGTCTCAGCCATCATAAATTTGGCTCTGAGATTTATGCTTATGGTGATAAATGCAAAGCTCATTGCACCCACTAAAGACAATTTGCCTTTTCTGTGCTTTCTGTTGGAGAGGAAGGATTGGCTGTTATTTTCCTGTGTTTAGTTTACATGAGCTAATCTCCACATCGAAGAGAGAAGTCCATGAAACAATGAACTCTTATCTTGGGAGGCTGTGAAGTCATGTCTAATGCTTTCATCCAAGTATTGGTAATCAAGTTCCTGGGGCCCCTGTCCCTGCTTTTCTATTTCCCTTAACCAGGATGAATCCCTTGAACACAATAAGGCTCCTGAAAGTTCTCAGCAAAGTGGGGCTGGTAAATTCTGCTTTGCACTTCTCCATTCACATCTGTAAAGTATTTGGAGATCCTAGAGCAGAAGGAGCCCTTACCCTGTATTATCATCCTGACCACCAATGTACTTTGAAGCATTGTTGGGGTGTGATCCTTACGCACTCTGGGCTAGTGAATAATCCTGCTATCAGCCTGGGTTTGGCAAACTCATATGAAGCAGGTTCATTTGGTCTCCAATTTTCACTGAAATTATTGGATTCAATCCGGTAGGAGCTGTCGCTTCTGTTACAAAAGGAAGCTGAAATTGTTCAGAAGGTCAAGAACATGCAGCTTTATTGTATTGGAAGCTTTATACTGCTTCCACTTTTGAGTCAACCTGTGAGTATGAGTTGCTGCAATGTCTTATGCAAGTCTGTAATGTCACATGCAAATTCAGTTACTTGGGGAGGAAGCTATTGGTTTTTTGCCACAAATCCCTTGCAATTTGGGGGTTTCCTTTGCATCTTGATATTCATGCAGAAATTCTGTCTACTTCCTGAGGGTACTTTAACTTCTTATGGAAACCATTTGTCAGTTCCTCTGCAGGGTACCTCCCACCCTGTCAAAGCACTGCTGGCTCAAGGGACATTTGTCACTGAAGTGGAATGTGTTGGAGCCCACAAGAAAGCCAAGGGAGTGAAGATTTAATCTTGTAATGGAATAATAATATCAAACAGATGTCAAACTTCTGTTGCTGGAGACCTATAGAGTCAGTAGAAAGGACTCCTGGTCTCATAATACCCACCTAGTAATGAAATGAGGTGTGTGCCAGAGGCTTCAGAATTAGCAGCTCAAATATTTTGAAATAAAGTGTGGGCACCCTGGGCAATTTTAGAAAGAAAAGCTGTTTCTGGAACATCTGGATAAATTTTTGTGTTTTCTTGCTGTCTAGACCACCATTCATTACTCTTTCATCTAAAACAGGTGAAATGACTAAGCTCTTTAACAACAGCTTTAAGCTATGCCTTTTGCTCCTCTTGGGAAGGAACTAGATGCAAAATTTGGCCCATTGAGCCTACCTGTGTCTGAATGAAGCAGCCTGACAAATTGCTGTTTTCTCACAGTGAGCAGCCATATGCTTCACATGGGAAAATGAACCGCTTCAGTTTTCCATCTGCTCAGTTACTGTGGCAAAGGACAAGTCAGTTTTGCTCTTAACCTGGTACATTTCTTTAGGCTGAAATAAGTATTCACCTAAAGTGTCCAAGGATTATAATCAGAATAAACCCCAGAGTTTCTGGGGCTTGAATATCTGATCAAATTAATGCTTGTGTAGCTTTCATCATGCTCCAAGGGGCCAGACCTGTCCCAGAACTCCAGCCTCCCTTTAGAGCTCTAGCCTCAGTCGCTGGCTGGCAGATGTGGAATGTGCAGCCTGAGACTCTACGAGATGCAGTTCCCCACGCCAGCAAACCGTGTCACAGAAGCCTCATTAACCTGTCCTGACTTCACTCCCCTTTCCTTTCCCATCAGTGCTTATTAACAGAATGACCAGGGGAACAAGATTTCTGTCAGCCTATGCCGTAAGGCAGAGCACAGAAGGCATCAGGAGATCAAGTGTTCTGTTTCTCAGATGGGAAAAGAAAGATACCTCTGCTGAGTTTCTCTTTCCTTGTGTATGTTGCATACCTGATTTCTCTTTGCCTAATGACTTCCCAGTACTTTTACCCACAAACATACCAAGTCAGGTCTCATGTGCTCTTCAACAATCAGAACCTTTGTGAAAAGAAGCCACCTCTGTTTCAGCAGTTCTTGAGGGTCATGAATCACAAATTCACAAAATCACCAGTACAGGTATGCCCCCATGTTATTTCTTCACATGCTCTGGTTAACTTGGCTAATTGATCCTGAAAGATTAGACTTTCTTTTCTAGGCAGCAGTTCCTAGGCACTGATGGGCTTCAAAAAAACCCTCACACATGCTAATACTCAAAGTCACTCCCTAGCATCTGTGTGTCTGTTAGGAGGCCTGCACACCATCACTAGTGCCCTGGACATCGTGTAGACCAGATCCAGCCCTCATGGAATACAAGGTGGATATTCTCCTTGCCCATCTACCCCAGTTACCATGGCCAGAGGGACTCTGACAGCATTCACGAGGGAGAAGTGATACAGATGGGAAGAGCCACCCCAGCTGTACGTTGTCATGGCTTGATGTGAGATAAGATCATCAACCAGCATCTGTAAGCTGCTTTAAGACACTGGATGATACTTTAATTCAAGGAACAATATTTAGGTTTCATTACCTTCATTTTCTGCTACTGAGGAATGACTGAGTCCAGATGTGCTGCTAGTGATCACTGTGGTTTTTATTACCGTGAGCTCAAATCCTCTGGGGTAGCACAGTTACAGATGTCACAAAGCCCTCTGCTCTAGACTTTTGTCTGGGCTTTTCTACCTACACCAGATGAACCACAGCAGTTTTGGTAAGATGCAGCTGGAGAAAAGCTCTCTTTGTGCAGAAGATACAGGCTGAGGCTCTCTCTGCTCCTTGTTGTGTGCCAGAGGGTAAATCAAGGCTACATCTGAGGTTCAGCACTAATATGGTTGCATCTCCTGCTTTTGGCTGCTCCTGAAAAGCCTTGTAGCTCCAGCTGCAGTGCTTCCTCTCACCAACTACAAGCAGGATGATGGCATTTTGTATAAAAGCGCTAGAATGGTCATAGCAGCCGTTAGTTCTGGTCTTAGTGCTTCAAAGTCACGAGATTGGATGCGCAAAATAGTTGTTTGGAGGTTTTCCCTTAAAAAGAATATAATGAAAGTTGACTATGAACTTTCAAGATTCTTTTATCCCCAAGAACTTTGTAATCAGTCTTAACTTCATTTTGCCTCTTATCTTGTTTCTAAGCTATGAACTTTCTGTAGCTCATAGCAGATGCCCTGGCATATGACTAAGAACAGAAATCCTTAGCACATCCCTCAGTTTCCAAAATGTACAATTCTGGGATTCCTGATATCTTTGTGCTTCAAGGAGTGCTTTTGCTGACGCAGCACTCCCTGAATCCACAGCAGGTTCTGTGCCTCAGAGCATGGTGGCTATGTTTATGTTGGCAGAAACCCAGTGAGACTCCTGCCCAATGTTAGAAACTGTCTGTAGCCTAAGATGATGGTGAGGCAGTCAGCGGGTCCTGTTGGGTTTGTGATGCAGCTCCCTAGCATGGGATTTCTAAACCCAGGACCCAGAGCTCTGAAGTTTGTATTGGTTCCAAGGTCTCCCTGGAGTCTTCTCTCCTCCAGGCTAAACAACCCCAGCTCTCTCAGCCTGTCTTCAGTAGGAGAGATGCTCCAGCCCTTTTTGAACATCTTCATAGCCTCCTCTAGACCCACTCCAACAGGTCCACATTCTTCTTGTGGTGGAGTCCCCAGAGCTGGATGCTGGATCCAGGTGGGGTCTCAGAAGGGACATAATCCCCTCCCTTGCCCTGCTGCCCACATTGCTTTGGATGCAGCCCAGGACACAGTTGGCTTTCTGGGCTGGGAGCATATTCAGTTCTCCATCCAGCCCCAAGTCCTTCTCCCCAGGGCTGCTCCCAGCTGGCCTCTTGAGGAGGTGGCTGACCAAAGTGACCCCTAGCCTGTGGCCAGGAATTGTGTGGCAGGGTCTGATGAGATGGTTGGTCTGATGGGTGTGTGGCTGGTCTGATGAAAAGTCTGACAAGTATCATAGTAACAATTTAATGCTAAGATTGGCCTCAGGACACCAGAGAGACTCAGGTCTTCTTGTTTTACTTGCTTGAATGGACTTTGTTTTTCCAATCTTAAATGCTGAGCACTTGCCAAGCATGATATTTTTCTGATGATGGGTTTCTTTGCAGATAATTTAGTTTTCCTTGGCAATCAGAATTTGGTTGCTGGTGTTTCAAGCAGCAATAAGAAGATGATGAGGGCAAGGACAATTTATTTTTTCTCTGCCTGGTTTTATCTAAGACTATGGAAAGGAGTTGCAGCTCCTCAAAGCAGATTCCTTCCATAATGAATGGCTGAAAGCAGTACTATAAAATTTTAAATTCAGACAAGGACTGGAACTTATTTCTTATGATTCTTTCTATAAAGGAACAGGATCTTCTTGCAAATAGGTTTTGTTGTTGTTGTTGTTGTTGGGGTTTTTTGTTTCTTTTTTTGGGTTGGTTTTTTTTTTTTTTTTTTTATGCATGCATGTAAGAATGTATTATATTCCCTCCTCATTGTCAAAAAAAAAGCCCTTTGAATACTGGTCAGCAAAGGCACTGCACAGGTCCTCAGGCCACCCTTGAAGTTCTGACTTGGGCAGTTTTGGTCAATGCTTCTCAAATGGTAACTGTTGCCTCATTAATTTTTTCCTCTCTGACCTCATGGCTTATAATGAGTCTGAATGAACTCAAAGAGGTACATACAAATGAGGATGAAAGAAAAAATTGCATAATGAGACTGTTTAGGCAACTGAGAAGGCTCTTGAATAATGAATCTAAAAACAATGTAATCATTGCTCCTTTTCTGGGATTCATGCTCTTTTGTTCCACATTTTTGTTCCACCACTTGTTCCAGGTGGTCATCCAAGGGAAATGTGTATCATTCTCTGCAGGGGATGCAGACTTTGCTGAGAGCATCTTTTCTCTTGGAACAGCCATGGGGTTCTGTGTAGATCTAGGTGGATAGTAACAGTACCACAACAATACAGCGATAAACAAAGCATGAATCCTATGTTTGTGTGTTTCCAGGAAAAGGAAACAATTCTTAATAAAGATTTTCAGGTGATAATTTTTACAATAGGCTTATAATTTTATATGCATTCAGCTCCTAGAGTCATCCTTCATTAGGGTGACAGTTTGTACTATTATTTTAGTCAATAGTGTATTGTTTCATTGAAAGTACTGTTTGTACAAGATTTGCTAGGCAAAGGCTGGAGATTGGACTAAAATGAGTGTATGGGACCATTCTATAAAGCATTTCCCAGTGAGGCTATTTTCACAGGAATATTTTTGCAAGGTGTGACAGACAGAATTCGGGTCATAATTATTTGTGGCACAAAACCATGAAATAAGCAAACTAATGAGACAGCAATGTAGTCCTTGCCTGAAAGACCAGTGAATTTTTTTGGATGAGGAAGAACTGACAAAGTGTATCTTTTTGTTTCCAATTCTATAAAATGGGTAAATTAATTCCAGAAGTGGCAGAGAACAGGATCACCCAGATGGTGGTCTGGCAGCCAACAGGAGACATGGTGACAGTATTAAATAATGCCTCTTGTAGTGTAACCAGTTACAAGTTTCAACATGTCTGAATTCTTTCAAAAACACCTCTGTCCAAGGATCCTTCTTGACAGCCTACAGATGTAAGAATGACTCATGCTGAGGGGAAAGCTCCAGTTCCACAAGGAGACATAGAACTGCAGAGATCCCATGAAATGCAAACTGCAGTGTGCTCAAGAAGAATGGCAACACTTTGAGACCAAAACCATTAAAAAAATATAACCTCCCCTTTTTTTAAAGGGAGATAAAGAACAGAAATGGGAGAAACCACACTGGACCGTGGCACTTGCTCAGTTTCAATGTACCTTGTCAGTCTGAAATCCTGATAGTGTACATTTAAGCTTTCCTCGTAGATAAAGGCAGTCAGATCCTGATTGTTTAACTACTCGTGTCCCATGCCAAGAAGATCATAGAATGCTCTAGAGAAGATGAATCATTGACAGTCAGGATGAGATTGCTGGAGAGAGCCAACCTTAGCTGGCTATGCCTTTCTTGGACTGGAAAACATTCAGTCCTGATGTGACCTGCTGATCTGCTTCCAAATCTCCTTCAGGGCTCTCAGCTGAAAGTTAGGAGATGAGTCACATGGATCAGTGGAAGAATCTATGAGAACTGACAACAAGCCAAGCAGACTGACCTCAAGAGTCTCTTCCTATCACAGCAGTTTTGAAGATCTCTCTGCAGGGCCAGCATCAATTCTTACTTCAAATTTAAGAATATTTAAATGTCTCAGAAGGGATCTTCAGAAATCCTTGCTCAAATACTCACTTAATGAACACTTTTTCTATTAAAAGGCATCCTGCACCTGTAGACAGCAAGTATGTGAGTACTAACTGGGACTGCATTCATATCAGATGTCATGTATTAAAAAGAACAGAAGGTTCCACAAAAGCGTACCTCATTAAAAATGACTCTTCCAAAGGAATTAATTAATTTTGGTTTCTTAGTAGAAAATGCAATGTTTCCAATTAAACACAATTTTGCAAAATGAGTTTTCATTTTAAAACATTATGATGGGGGAAGATTGGCCAGTATAATTCACTTCATCAAGTACTTCTGTGCTTGCTGACAGGGGACCACTTGGACACCATACACAAGGGATGGAGCAGGGTAGTTCCTGCAGATATCAACAAAGAAATTGCAGACATTGAAGGGCAGCACAGTATTGCAGTGAAAGGGTGATAAGCCAGTGACCTAAGGTGCATGACATATATTTAAGATGTTCCCAACCAGATCTTCCCAACTGTGATAATTAGATAATATTAGATTACCTCTCCTAATTTAGGTATCTAAAGTTAGATATCTAAGTTTAGGTTGGTCATCTTAGTCTGCCTTTATTGATACTCTGAAGAAAAAGGCATCTCCAGCGATGTTGCCTACTTCCATTTTTCACTTAGACTAGTTGAAAGAAGTTGCTACTGGATACGCCCTTTCTCTCCATGGTCTGAGAGGGCAGTCAGAATTGTCCAGCTGGGCAATACACAACTGGGCATTACACAACCAACTTTTAGTTATGTAAAGGTAGTGGAAGAAATCCCATTCTGCACTGCATTTTATTGGCTAGATTCCAACAAATGTAGCAGCTCTTGGGACACCCTTTTCCTTTGCAGTACCAAGTATTCTCCACCATCTTACCCAAGCTGGACCTTTTCTTAGCATTATTGCATATTAGAGGACTTCTGAGCTCTAGTCCGAAGTTGGCTACATTTTACTTTTGGGTGCAACCCAAACATTCTTTGTAGAAAGCTCTGAATTCCTTTGGGATGAAAGGAATTGCACAAATATTGAGATGCTGTGCTGTGGGGGAGGGACAGTAGAACTGACTCACCATGTTGATGCTCACAAAGATCTTACTGCACGTGGCCCCAGCAGCTGGTATGTTCAAACTCCTTGCTAAGTTCATCCTTAGCCTGCTCTGGTCACCCTTGGATGGAGCACTGCACACAGCTGCCAAAGTACCACAAGAAAAGGGCAGCAAGATCAACTGGTAGATTTCTAAGACAACTCAGTAAGTCAGCTGCCTAGCTGTGTTTAATTTCAGTGACTTTGGGTACCACAAGTTCTTTAAATTTCTCTCAAAACTTCAGTAAGGTGAGTAGCCCTTGAGGACTAAGATCATGATCTGAGATTCCCATCTTGGTAAAGTGAGTCCGAAATACTTGGTTCTTTCATTTAAAGCAACCAGTCATCAGGTCTTGCCATGACCAATTTGTGGCCTTTATGAAACTAAATGAAAACTTTAGTTTTCACATTATTCAAAGGCTCACATAAGCTCAAAAATGGAGTTCATACTTTAAAAAGCTCATTAGATGTATTGCAGTGAAAAAGAGCACAATCTTCAAAAAATACTTTAGTGAGAAGAGCATGCACTGCAGCACTGTCCTGTCATACTGAGGGGCAGAAAGAGACATTAAGTGTTTATGGGCTAAACATACTTCTTTTGTGCTCTGCTTAATAAACAGAGATAAAAGATGAAAATAGAAGTAACTTGTGCACTGTCCCATGCTGCAGGCCACAAATGTGAAAGGAGGTCACAGAGCTGGTCACAGAGCTGGCTGAGATCACTGGTTTTGTTAAGCAAGTCAGTAATGTTACTTCCTCGGTGATACCAATAAATAAGACTGGTGTTAAATAAATAGTTTCTATAGCAACTGAAGTTGCATAAAAATTTGCCAATTATTTGCTGTGAGATATTGGCAGCTGTTCGGGATGCTGTGTCATCTCCCTCTTAGCTATGTTTTCCTTACACATCCAAATGATGAATAAGAGCAGCATACATTAGTAAGCTGATCTTCAACCAGACCAGGTTGCTCAGAGCCCCATCTACCTTTACCCTGAATGTTACCAGGGATGGGGCATCCACTACCTCTCTAGGCAACCTGTGTCAGTCTTTAACCACCCTCCCTTTAAAAAGTATTTTCCTTACATCTAGTTTGAATTTACCCTCTTTTAGTTTAAAAACCATTACCCCTTGTTCTGTTGCTACAGGCCCTACTAAAAGCTCTGTCTCCATTGTGGTCCTTTTCTAAAAACAAACACAGAGAATGGGAAGCAAGTGTTAGAGCCAACCCTTGTCCCTGTTTGAGACCAGGGGTTTTATCAAGTGAGAGATTCTCAGGATGGAAAAATAAAGGAGCATAATGCATGCGCTTATCCTTGTCTCCTTACTGACAGATATAATTGAAATGGAAAATAATAATGATAAAAAATTCGAGGTCCTTCTACAAGAGCCTCACTCCCCACATTGTGAATGCCATGAAAAGACCTTTTCATGACAGAAGCCTCAGTTCTCAAATGGAGTATGTTTTATCCAGTATCAGTTTCTACACTAAAGACGGGGTGTTCTACCTCAGATATCAGTGGCAAAGGAGGAAAGTCTGAATAGAAGATATGTAAGGTGATGCTACATCTAACAAAGTGCAGCTATTTAGAGCCCCTTCGACTGCCTGCAGCCCAGAGGTTGCTAATGGTTGCATTATTCATTCCCTGAGTTTCTCTCACTTCCCTTTCACATTTATGTGTGAAAAACAAGTAATTATGGCCCGTTTAGATTTTATTTGCAAAGCTTTAATGCAGCCTAGAGTCATACAAATTGATGAATGTGTATACCTATGGACCAGTCTGAATATTACCCAATTTATAAACTGCACAGTTCTCCTTGAAATTACTGGAAATTACTGGACAATTATGGAAAGTTTGCAATTATTTCCTGCCTTTTCACTCTACAGGTCACTAGCTGTCATAGCCTGCTGTTTTCCTGCTAAACAACTCAGTGGAGAAAAACATTTCCAAAGCACAGAAGTGTGGTTGTGAAATCACATCATGAACCACTCAGTCCCCCCGTGAAACACTCACTCCATGGGATCCTACAAGCAGATTTTTTTCTCATGTCCTGGCCACTTACAGTTGAAGTGGGCCCCTGGTGGTGTCCCTTTAACTGGTGTCCCCTTTGCAGTCAGATTTGCTATGATGCAGTGTGGCAGCTGAGCTGCAATACAAAGAGTGTCTCCTTTGCTTTGAGGAGCTTCTCTGCAAATACACCACTGAAAATATCTCATGCCAGAAGTCCAAAGATGCATGTACATATAGGTAGATAACTACACATATTAAGAAGCCATTTGAATTATGAATGCAGTTTAATCCTGGTGACTCCACATTTCTCAGTGTATGGACCTTGGGATGGATATGATCCTGTTTGCTGTTACTGTGCTGCATTTCTGTCATGATACTTCTATTTCTGCACTACTTTATTTCTGCACTGGTGTCTAGCTACATTGCCTTGGTAAAATGTGTATATCTTGTCCTATTTATTCATTTTAAATTGCTCTTTAACTTGCAGGTATGGCATGAATTGCCTGATCCAGTTTGAAGATTTTGCCAATGCTAACGCTTTTCGTCTCCTCAATAAATACCGCAACAGATACTGTACATTCAATGATGATATTCAGGGTAAGTGCTGTTAGGAAAATCAAATTTAACCTTCACCTTGTCATGAGAAGCAGTGGTTCATATCACAAGACTGTTTATTATACAGTAGTCAGATGTCTGACAAATTTTAGAGTTTACACAGAAGCATTTAAAAATATAAACAAAAGCTCAGCCATCTGAGTTGAAAAGTGAGTCTCCATTGTTTTTAGGAATTTAGCTGTTCATTGAAGAAACATTCAAGGGAGAAAATGGATCATATGCTTTAGATTATGCAGGTAACTTAGAGAGTTCCATTAATTTTCTATAATTTACCTAAAACAATGACGATGTTTTAACGGTTATGCAAGGCTTTCCATTTTCATGAGCCAGGTGGTCATTAGCTGATCCTGGCATTTTCCCTCTATTGTTAGACTCTTTACTACATGCACAAAAATAAAGGTAAACCAGCTTCTTTCCTCTCTGTGGATGCTAACTCTGCAGTAATCTGAGAACAGATCTGTTCTCCCCTAGCGTGGTTAACATAACTCTTCCAGCGTCAAAAGAGAAGTGACAGCAGCAAAGCTGGGGTTATAGCAAACAAGTCTCCAGGCCCTGAGAGGCTCAGCAGTCAGCAGGATTGCTCAATGCCCACAGGGATGCACTCTGCATCCTGGTCTGATGCTGACTTTGCTTTAAACCTTTGGAAGGGCTGTTTGCCCATTTGACAGGGACAGGATTTTGCCAAGTGTCTACAAACAACCGGTTCTCCTCTGAGTCCCTTCATATTTTCTTTTGTCTAGTCCTGCTTGAAACATGCAGAAATTTCCAATGTTTGATTTAATTATTTGCAGTCAGTTGGACTCATCCTCACTTGTACTTGAAAGAGACTGAAAGAAACATCAGTGTTATTTTTCACACAATGCTGGTTCTTTTGTGAGCAGACTTTCCAGTGCTGTTTCTGCATCTGCTGCTTATCTAACAATATTTGGCAATGTGTACAGCAGCTTCTTCCTATCTGACACAAGGAGTAAGATCCTGGTTTGGGGAAAAGTGGTTGTGTGTGGGATGCATGGACCTGCTCAAAGACATTTTCATAGAGAGGGTTTAGAAGCACACAAGCAAAGGCATTTCAGGGAAGGGCAGATGGATACTCCTGTACAAGAAGACTCATCAAGTATTCTTGCCACCCCCAAAAACTTCCAGTGGAGAGAGAAGCACAGAAAAAGAAAACCCAGGAGACACGTTTTTGAATGGAAGTATTGAATGGGGGAGCCAAGCACTCAGACTTCTATGAAGATGGGCAGATGAAAGCGTAATAAGAAGCTGATGTTGTAAAGATTTTTTTTGGATTAGTTGCTCTCTCTGAAAGTGGAAGGAGACTCAAGCAGTCAAAAAGAGGCCAGGTGATGTGGCAAATCACACATCAGAGGCCTGAATGTAGGTTTTCTTGGAAGAACTGGAGTGAATGGCAAAGTTTTCTGGGTGAATTTGAAAGGCTTCTTTGATAACAGGAGAAAAAGAGAATATTAAAGATAAACTGCATATTCTGAGTGGGAAGCAGCAGACTGTTTTTTATTTTTTTCTTTTGGCCATAGGTCATAGCTGAATGCCTCAGACAGTTCCTGGTAATGACTGCCCCAGAGCAGCAAACCACAGCCAGGAGGATGCTGTAAAACAGTATTGTCATAAAATGGACCTTATCTGATTCTCCCCAGTTAGATGCATCTTGCAGTGCATGGGAGGTGTCAAGCCCCCTGAAAATTATTTCAAGTCCTGCCTTTTGAAAGAGTAAAACATGGTAGTAAAACATGTCATTACTACGTTCTTTGTAGTAAAACATGGTTATATTTCAGTTAAAGCATTTTGCTGGCACTGGTTTCTCAGTAGTAGATAAGTAAAGAAATCCTGCTGAGCTTTTGCACAACAAGCAATGAGTCGAAGGAAGCAAGCACCTGTTTAGGCTTTTTTATGGAGCTGTCAGAAAGAAAAGGAAAATCCAAGCTAGGGTACTAGTCAGAAATTAGTTTTGAGGACCTTTGGAGTGCTTAAGTAATGTGGATCTACTCAGTTAACTCTGTCTTGGAATCATGTCAGACATAAAAGAGTTGAATCTGGGATGAGTAGTCTGATTTACCCACCCTAATATATCCCTCTGTATCCTCAGATGATGGGTAGGAAGTGGCATTTTCTCACTTACTCCCTCCTGTCCTTTGGGTTTACCTTAGACTCTTTCTTTTCTAACATGATGATCTTTCATGACTCACCTACTTTAAAAAGTGTTAGAGTTCAGTGTAAGTGGTGTTTAAATGATTAATGAGAATTATACAAAGCCTTGTTAATGCAGGCTGGATTAATTTAACTCAAGCGAGACAGGAACAGACCTTGTGAAGCCTGAATTATTCCAGCTTCTCAGCTGGCAATGTTTTAAGTATGTTGAATTAAAAACCTCTTAGGCACAACAGTGCGAGGTAGATGAGGCCAGAACTATACTAATTAAACTCATTGACTCTTTGGCCATTGGTTAGTGGGACTCTGGATGCAGTGTGCCTATACATACACACCCAGATGAGATGAGGAAAAAAGGTATAAATTGCTTCCCTTAAGATCCTTTAGGCCTCCCTGTTGCTGCCCCAGGGCCTACACAAAATGAAAAACAATTTAAAATATTAATACCTACTTTTTTTTTTTTTTTTTTTGTCCTACAAATTACTGTATTTCCAAATCCATCTTAACCCCAGAGAATGAAGGTGACTCAGAGCCCTTCCAGTTGGAGCCAGCCTGCTGATGCTGAGTGGGATGCCTGCCAGGTACCACCAACTGGGACGAGGTGACTGCTTATTCTGAAAGCCATCAGCCTGGGATCTAGGCAGGAGTGGCTCACAGTGCCCGTGTGTGGGAGCTTCCATTGAGGGAGTGCTTCTCCTTCCTCTAAGGGGGTGATGACATCAGTCCTTTCCCAGCTCTATCTGGGTTCATGCAAGGGGCAGCAGCTTCAATTACAGCTCTGAGGGAGAAAATTGATTGTCACTTCTTCCTTTTCCCCAGTAAAGTACAAGGGTAGGCTCTGAAGCACATAAGATTAGAGGTACATGAGAAGGCTTTAGCTCCTGCTCTTTCTCTTCCTCCTCTAACTTTGCTCCACTTAATTGTTCAGAATGTTAAACAGGAAGTAGACAATTTAAAAGTCTTACAAAGTTGTCAAGTCTGGTGAGTCCTTGAAGCAGACATCTCTGGAGTCCTACTTCGTACAAGAAATTACATAAAGCCATTGAAAGCATTCGTTTGGAAGGGACCTCTGGACATCAGCCAGCCCTCAGTCAACTAAAGGGTGACTTCAAACTTAGATCCAAGTTTTATATTATTTCAGGTTCCTCAGAGCCTTGTCCAGCCAAATACTTTGCAGTATATACAAGGATGGGTATCCACAATCTCTTTGCGCTACCTGTTCCAAAGGTTTCTCATCTTCCTTGTGCATTTTTTTCCCCTAATATCTAATTGGAATTTTGCTAGATGCAACTTGTGTTCATTGCACCTCATCTTTTTTGTGCTACACCCCTGAGAAGAATCTGGCCTCTTTACTAACACTCCAACCAGTGCTTGTAAACAGAAATTAGATATCCTCTTAGTCTTCTCCGGCACTTTCAAACCCAAGCTCCTCAGTCCTTTTTGTATACCCTGGTCATATTTGTGTCCCTCCTCTGCACTTGCTCCAGTTTGTCATTGTGCTGAAAGCCCCAAATGGGATATGCTTGTCTAGGGATGACCTCAAAAGTACTGAAATAGAAAAAATTATAGTTTTTTTTGACCTACTGTTGACACAGTCTAGCAGGCTGTTGGTCTTCTGTGTCACAAGGGCTTAGTGCTGGTTCATCTTCCACTTGCTGGCCACCCCAAAGTTTTCTTCTGCAAAGCTGCAGGACTTTGCATTTGCCTTTGCTGACCCTCACGAGGTTTCCCTAGTCCACTTCTCCAGCCTGCTGAGATCCCTGTAAATGACTGTCATACCACCACTGTGTCAATCGCTATCCCCAATTTGTAATCATCCATGAACTTTACAGAAGTGCACTCTGTTTTATAATACAGATTGTTATGAGAACTTAAATAGTATTGGCCTCTTTGTACCACTGACCACAAACCTTTGAGCCTACCAGCCCAGCCACTTTTTCACCCACTTGTTCAGTCTGTTCCTCTGCAGTTTGGCTACAAGGATGTTTTGGGAGATTATGTCAAACATCCAGAGTTATATTTCCATGATGAGAACTTTACGCATGCAAAATTACAGCATCTCCATGGACTTCTGCCTATTTAGCAGGGATTGTTCAAGAGACAAAGTCCATGAGACCTGATGAGATGCATCTAAGGATTCGTCTGAGGTATGTGGCCAACAGCATTACAAAGTCACTCTTTGAAAGGTTATGGTAATGGAGGAGATCCTAATTCCTGAAAAAAACGACAAATGTCACACCTATCTTCAAGAAAGGCAAAAAGAAAATTCAAGGAATTTTAGCCCAGCTAGCCTAACCACAGTGTCTGGGGATGACAAAGCAAGTCTTCTGGAAGTCCACCCAGGAACATGAAGGTGAATGAGAACACTATGGATCTCCCAAGGCAAATCATTCCTGACCAGCTTAGATGCCTCTTGAGATGTTTGCTCAGTACTGAACAGCAGTTGTTCTGCAAGTTTTCTGCAAGTCAGAATTGCAGAAAAAATGAAGAAAGCTTTAATGTGTTATTTAATTAAGTGTGTCAGATGGTGTCATTCAAAAGTTTTTCACACATGCAGGCAGGGCAAAGAGAACAGTGAACAAAAGCATAAAGTCTGTTATCTAAAGTAGTCTGTGGGCAATGTTCAGGGTCCCCCCTTTCACAGAACACCTCTAAGTCTTTTCCAAGTCATTACAGCAATGATTCCCCTTGGTTGTAGGATGTGTGACTGCTGATGGTCCTCAAAATATCTCTTGACCCACCAACCACCTTTTCTCATTATCCTAGCTGATAACCTTTCCATAACCTCCCCAAGACACTTCAGGAAGCAGTGCCTGGCCTGAAGCAACAGTGCTCCAGATCTCAGCTGAGGCTGGGAACAGGCTGACTCCAGTATAACAAATCTGAGCAGCTTCAAACACTTGGGCAAGTTGGAAATCAATCATGTGCAAACGAGGCCCGTTTCACAGGCACGTTTCCATGTGCTGTGAGAAGCAGGCAAAGTGAGAGTTCTTGGCTCAGCAGTTACTAATTTCAGCAGATTAAAATGGTACAGTATCTTACTTTGTTGTTTCAGCTGGCGTGGCAAATGCATCGGTAATTATCACAGGAAGCTAAGGAGGGGGAAGCACAATAGGAAGGGAGTGAGGGACGGTACCGTACTGTGGAACAAAGCAGGCAATGTCTTGCCAGGCAGCTCCTGAGCAGCACACTTCCCTTGGGGATTTACCCAGCCTGGAGATAGATGTGGAGGTGTTCTCAGTCCTGTAGAGGTTCACTATTAACAGTCCCTCTGGACCTGCTGTGCTCCGCAGCAGAAGAGGCTGTAAGGGCCAGCTCCTGGGTTTGTGTTGAATTCACACACTGACTGCTACACAAGGCAGGTCAGAGCAGTGTGGACTCCAGGCTGTAAATGGGTCTCAGTTTCTTGGGCCTATCCGTGCGGCACTGTAAAGATCAGGCCCTTATCTTCTGTCACTTTGGGGAATTGTGGCATTTGTTTCCCTTTCTTTTCCTGCTTTTCTTGTTTGCTGTTTATCTCGTTCACTGGATGCCACTGCCAAGCCCTCCTCTGTAGTGAAGAACAGCACAGGTCATCTCTGTGTTTAGCTGTCTGCCATCTTTTAAGTCCAGGCTAAGGAGGCCAAATGGACAGAAGAAAGGGCTGTGCTCTGACCTAGTTCAGCTTGTTGGTGTGCAGCAGCATGCACAGAGTCCCCAGCGCTGATAGGGATGGGGATGCTTTCTTGCAGAGTGCTGGCAGCTGCCTGACAGCCTCTGCCCATGTGGGTGCACAAGGGGCTCAGCCTGCGTGGGCACAGTGGTGCAGGCTGGCACCCTGCAGGCAGGAGGGAGGGCACTGCTGCCATGGTCAGAACCCATCATTACGGTCCAAGCACTTTACAGTGGAAAAATTAAAAGCAGGAACCTAGAGAGGCCCTCATTAGGTTTCTCCATTGTCAGGCAGCTCTCCATGCCACCAACAATTCTGGGTCACCCTTCAGAGAGCAAGTTCCACCCCTGTGCATCAATGCTTTGCATTTTACTGCTCTTCTTGTTGACTAACTCCGCACCATTTCTAAGTTTATTTTCTTAATGTCTTACAGAGACCCTCTGGGGGAAGGATAACACTAGCCCACATCCATGGAGGGGAAGACCTTGAGCTGCAAACACTGGCAGTTTTTTGCTCCAGCTTTGTTGTGTTTGACTTTTGAGTATGCATTTGGAGTGGATCTGGACAAGCTCCACTCTGCTTTCCAGTAATGGGCGGAACTGCTGCAGGGAGTTAATGTGAACCAGAATTTGGAAAAGCCCTAGGCTTTCTCTTCATCCATAAATTTAGATATATTTCCTTGGCTGCCCTTTGCTGGAGCTGTTAAACGAGAGTTTGCTGTTCCCTGGGCCCTCATATTGGCATGGTTTTGACAGGGTGAAGTGTAAGCAGGCAGGTCAAGCGAAAAAAAATGATCAGTCTGAATTTGGTCATCTTTTCCACCAGTGTGCTGTGGAGAAGTGGGAATCACTCACACAGGTGTTGTGTGAAGAAACAGGCAGTGGTGTGGCTGCACGTTCCCATTGCTGCTGCTATTGGAAGGACTCGGCATGGTGGTGATGCTCAGCTCAGTCAGCCCTCCAGGACAGGTGACAGGGCAGTGCCAGCCATCAGCATGAGAGGACTCCTGCCCCCAAGCACCCCGTGGTCCATGCTTTCCCCTGTGTTCCCTGCTTAGCCACTGGCTGCTGGCAGCCACGGCACAGCCTTGAGCTCGGCGCTGGGCAGCGCTTTCCCCAGAGACTCGTGCAGAGCTGGGAGCCCCTCTGCCCCTCTCCCCACGCTGAGGAAGGGTCAGGTCCCCGGGAATGGGAGCCTCTCTGCTGCAGCCTTTCCCATACGATGCAGGGGAGCAGATCCTTTCTCAGGCTGTGCTCCTGTGTACCTCCACTGACATCTACTGGGGCTTGTTCTCACTTGCAGTACAAGTGGAACATCAACCCCACAGGGTTTTCCTTCATGCTTTACAATATTCTGAATGTGCCTGAGTGTCAGAAATTGATTCCTGCAGAGATGGCCATGTTCCTGACTGTGCCTTAATTCTAAATGCCTCTTTTTTTGTACTGGTTCTGTTGCTGTGGACTTCCCAGAGAGGTCCCGAGGTCTGCTTGCTATTTTGTGATATCATGTTTAGCACTCACTTTAAGTCTTGGATAGACAGGATGGTTTGAAAGCACCTTCTTCTCTCTGTACCCCTCCATATCTCACCTCAGATACAGACCAGCCAAGCTGGCTCTTGCTAATTACTTAGGGAAGCAGTTATCTGCAATAGCAGCACTCATTCTCTTTGGAAAACAGATAGACCAATGTGTTGAAGGATAGCTGGTGTTTTCTTGCCATGCTGAGGAGTTCCTTGCTCCAGTCTGACTTTCTGATTCATTTAGAACTGAAGCACAATGATTAGCCAGTTCTTTACATGAACCAGCTGTGAACCCTTCTCCACAGAGATACTCTGTTGTTCTGTGCTCAGAAATTGTAATTATCAAAGAAAAATATTGAGCTAAGGCCAAGGTACAGTAACTTTATTACTTGAGTAATGAAGGTGAGATGGAATTTGGGAGACATGGAGGGATTATAAACACATTGGAACAAGAGAGGAGGATTAGGAGTGGCAGAGCTGAACAGAGCCCTGCTGTTAGTCAAAGCTGCAGTACAAATGCAGGGGATGAGTAATGGCACACCCAGTCCCACAGGTCTCTGCTCTGCAGACTGAATCTGCCCCCTTTCTTTCCACATACACCACTTGTCAAATTCCTGCTAGTGACACCTTAGAAAAGTACCTCAAGTACCTCCCTCTGCTGAAATCTCTCAAGAGCATTTCCCACTTAAATGGGTTTGCAAATACCAGCATTTGTCCCATCAGACTTCTTGACAATCAAAGGGTATAAAGCAGTTTTGCCTGGGTCAGGACCAAGAGAAACAAGATATTTCTCCAGTTACATTTCAGTCTTTTCAATACTTTCCAGGCATCTATCACTGCTAATGCTATGACCTGACATTTACACCATCACACTGTAATGGTTTCACTTCTGGTTTTTTAACTTTGATCAGTTCCCCACTCCCACCCACACAGGGATTTGGGGATTTTTGTGCAAAGTAAGCCTTGGAGACAGTGTGTGAACATGTGTGAGAGTACACATAGATGTTCATACTCTACTGCATTTTGCAAGCCTGGCATTGCTGACAGCTGGTCTCTTCCCATTTCTTTGCAGACTTACAGAGTGGAATCTCTTCCTGCACAGATTAGATGTCTGCAACAGAAGTGCCTACATGTATTCCAGTTACCTTCTCTGTCTAAAAAACATGTGGTGGTAGTGACTCTTCTAGGGTGTATTTCATTTGACCCAGTTCAGGTGGCTGCTTTAGCATAAGCAGGATCATACATGTTTGTTTAGAGGAGTCCCATCCTCAGCGTCTGCCATGGCACGCCAAGCAGTCCTGCTGATTATAGACTCACCATAACACAGAGAATGAGTATGGACTGGTTATGTGACACCCATAAAACACAAAATCTAAAAACTAGGCAATTATCCAGTGTTCTTTTAAATTTCCTGGACGTTCATTATTTTCCTCTGTAATTTTCCTAGTTCAGTGGAATTTCACCAGGCAAATACACTACTCTAAAGAGAGCATTAAAAGGCAGAGATGTAGCGCAGGAGGAGCAAGAGGAAATCCTTTGTACACTTCTTTCAGTTGTGTGACATGTTAATACTGAAGCAACAAGCTGCTCAGTGGCTGGTTCCTTCCCTGTCAACTCCCTTTTAAACTGACTGAACTAAGATGGTCTGGGTCTGGAAATGTAGTGGTAAAAACTTTTCTAAGCTGATCAAGGGAATTCATCCGTGGTGCTGAAGGGAGTGTCCCAAGTGACTCACTGCAAGAAAGAAGCTTACGAAGTTATCAGCCATCAGTCTCGTCTGTTTTGTGTTTAAGGCATGAATGCTTGCAGTGCCCTCATGAAGCTATGGATGCCTTATCCCTGGAAGTGTTCAAGGACAGGTTGGATGGGGCTTGGAACAATCTGATCTAGTGGATCCCTGCTTGTGTCAGGGGAGTGGAATTAGATGGTCTTTGAGGTCCATTCCAACCCAAACCACTCTATGGTTCTATGAAGTGATGCTGCCATTGTGTACCACTGTGCCAGTGTGGACACCACATCTGTTACAGAAGTGTGGCTGCTGTCACCTCTGCTAAACCAGAATCACTCTTAAGAGAGGCTAATTATTAGCTTTTGGAGAACTAAATTCATCTGAGTTATAATCAGAAGATGTATCACGTTGTACGGACAAATACTTCTGGTCTGGCCTATAAAGATTTCCTTTGTCAGAGTAGTGTATATAGGTTCCCTCAACAAGAAAAATCATGTCAATAAAAGTACTTCTTTGACAGAGTACTTGTGCTTCCACTATATTTCCTGCTTGCTAGGAAATTATAAGAGTGTGAATTATTCCCCAGTTATATACCAGCAGATTCCTGGCTTGTCTGTGGCTTTTGCACTAGAGAAAAGGAGCGGGTAAAGCTGAATTTGTTTTCTGGGTCCTTCAGAGATGAGGCAGCTCCATCTGCTGGTGTCACTGCTCGTGCTCATGTCTGCTCAGGAGCTGCTGTTTCTCAGCCAGACTGTTCCTGATCCTTGCAGCACCCCAGGCCCTAAGGACTCTGCAGGGAACCTCAGTGAAGCACTGGCTACTTAAAACCCTGAACCACTGGCTGATTACACGGGCAGCAAAATAGGAAATGCTGGAAATTTGCTGAAATCAAGTGTATTAGCCTAAAAGTGGTCACTGCCTGTCCCAGCCATGACCATCCCCCACAAGACTCGTTACTATGAGGTCTCCCTGATTTCTCACAAAGCTTCTAAAGATGAGAATGGAGAGACAAGCACTAGAGCTGGGAACAGATCAAAACTAGGGCATATGCAGACTGATATTCTTTCAAATGCTAAGGAATAAAACTAATCGACTTTATGATCCTTATGGGTCCCTTCCAACTTTCCATATTCTGTGATCAAACTTCCACCTTCATTCCCAGGTCCCCTTTAATGTTGCATCCCGCTTGCCCAGGTGAGCTGAGATACTGCCAGTGCCTGAATCCTTATTAGCTTGTGCCTTTTTTACTTCCACTATATTTCTTCATTTGGGACAGGACATTAGATGAATGTTGGCTGTGATTTATGTGTGAGTTATGTGGGGTAAAGGCAGGTTATTCAGTCTGGACATTTGTGCCCCTTAATGCATGGAAAGCTGTAGATATCACAGTGGCTGTAACAGCAGGACTCTGCTCCATTTACTGCATTGTTCCTCACTAATCTGGGACCAACTCCTGTTCTCAATGACTCCTTAATGTTTAGCAGCAGGATGTGATGGCTGTGAGTCAGGGTATCAGGGTGTTAGAGTGATGCTGGGCTGTGAAGGTAAATAGGAGAAGAAGATGGTAATTCCATAATCACAGAGGATTTTTTGACAAGGGGACCCAAGTTCAAAGCACTGCTCTGCTACAGGGGTCTTATGTGACCTTAGAGAAGTCAGGTGCATCTTAAACCCTCTCAAATTAGCTATTAACTTCTTCTGACATTCTAGGATTTGGTGTCCCTTTGACTCTACATGGAAGAAAATCTGTGTTCTCCAGCCTTGCAGGAGAGTCTGAATAGTATGGTAATATTAATAATAATAATAATAATTAGAATAATTTGTTAATATTTCAGCACAGGGAAGATACTCTGATCCTTCAGTGGCAGAATCTAAGAGAATGATTCCTACCACAAGGTTTCTAACAGTATATCTGCAGGGTAGACAGTGCATTTGCCAGGATGTCCATCTCATGGTGTTTCTGTCTTTCAGGCACAGCATCTGTTGCAGTCGCTGGCCTCATTGCAGCCTTAAGGATCACAAAGAACAAGCTCTCTGACCAGAAGTTTGTCTTCCAGGGAGCTGGAGAGGTAGGAATGTTCCTGAGCTTGTACCTTAATATGCTCCATCTTCAAATTTAGAGAGAAAAGTCAACTGTGAAACTTCCTGCAAGGCTTGGCTTCATGAGGATGAAGCACAGAAGGTTCCTTGTCACTGGGCAGGATTTGGCCCTACAGGTGGATCTTGCCACTGTGTGGAAGTTACCAACAGTCTGACAGTGATTTTTGGCCCACAAATCCTGAGCAGACTCCATGGATACTATGAGGCTGCCCATGTGTCAGTGGGGCTTTAAGTATCTTTAGGGAAGTTCCTTATGAGGCAAGAATATTAAGGAGGCTGGTTTGAGTTCTCAGGGTTGATGTCTAGAGTAAACCAGAATTTCTTTAGCAGCAGAGTCCAAAGGACTCAGACTCAAAGAACTGTAAGAACACAACCTTTCTATCTGGAGTCACTCATAGTGCTCCATGGCAGAAGCCAGGTTGCCTGTATGGCACCTTGCTCAAAGAGAGAGGAAGAAGAAGAGGGTCCATGGAGGGTCAATGGGTCTTTGGACCCTCCAAAGCCTGGTCTGTGTACTAAAGGTGTTGGTCCAGGAGCTGTCTGTGCTGGTCACCATCTCTGTGGCACAGAGTCCCAACTGCCTTGTTAGTCCCCATCTGGGCAAAAGGACCAGGCATGGCTATAGGACCACAAACACACAGAATGTCCAAGGCTGCTTTCCCAGGCAGGAATGGGAGAAGACTTTCCTCATGGCTATATTTCAGATGCAGCAGTCCTGCTTGGCCTTGAGTTCCTCTGTACTGGCATTGCCATCAGCATTTTTTAAGTGTCTGCCTCTCTTCCTCCCCTGCAGCAGCTGCTTTAAATTATGGAGACAGCCCTGCTTGTCAAGGTACCACCTCTGCTTCTTCAGCCTCACCTGCAACCTGCTCTGCTGAATGATTGTGAGGCTTTTTTCTTTTTGGCAGCACCTACAACGCTAAGATCAGCCCCATGCCTTGGCACTGTGCAACAGAAAGTCTCCCTGCTTTGTGCAGTGCTGGGGGATGACACAACCCACCTCTCATTTAAAATCTTCCCCCAAAATATAACAATATCCCAATTAACTGTTTCTATATTGTGTTCCAGGCTGCCATGGGCATCGCTCATCTCATCCTCATGGCCATGGAAAAGGAAGGAGTTTCACGAGAGGATGCCATCAAAAAAATTTGGATGGTGGACTCCAAGGGACTGATTGTGAAGGTGAATTTGAATCCAGAGCTGAGCTCCACTCACCTGCCATCCATTGCCAGCTGGAGAGGCCAGAGCGGGCAGATACCCTGGACCCTTGCTCAGCCCTGAAGTAAAGGCTGCGGTTTTATTGGAGTCAGCATTGCTGCTCCTGCTTTGAGAGGACTAGGTCTCATGGTGACAAGTGTGCCAGCAGCACTGGCTGCCCTAAAGGCAGCACTTCAGGCTGGGCCTCTAAAGTGGAAGGATACCCTGCTGGCCATGACCTCGAGCAGTGCTGGAAGTCTTGCACATCATATGGGGCAATATCACAGCATTGTGCCCTGCTTGGTGGCCCAGCCTCACCCAGCTCCATTCTGCACTCCCTGTGTCCCCAGAGCCTCTGCCCTTGTCCCTCCTCAGACTGGAGGAGACTTGTGCTTTGTGTACAAGTGAAGGGAAGCCAGGTTCTTCCTCCACACCGTCAGTGTACTTCGGTGGGTGAGAGGAGCAGAGGCCAGCCCAGTGTGACATTTTACCAACCACTCAATGCCTGACTGGCTGATGCTGAGCTCCTGCTGTGTGGAATCTGCTTTAGGTAGAGGGCTGAGAGATTAAATGAGCTGAAGATGAGTTACTATGTTATGTGTGCACCTTTTGCCAACAGACCAAAGTCTGATTTCTTTTTCCTCACAGGGCAGGAGCCACCTAAACCATGAGAAAGAAATGTTTGCCCAGGACCACCCCAGTGTGGACACACTGGAAGAGGTTGTGCAGAAAGTGAAGCCTACAGCAGTTATAGGTGAGTTCACTTAATATGACCTTTTCGTGTCCATTCAATTCTTATGAAAGTTTCTGTCTTTCCTCTGGAGTCTCCTTTTGTTCTCCTAGTCAAAACAAAATGAGCTTTTTTCACCCCCCTTTTGTCGGTTGAGTTCTCCATATCCTTTTTGTGTTAACTATGGGGCACAGGCTTCCTCACTCCTTTGGAGCTGTAGGAATTCTTTCAGACAGAGCTGTAGAGGGAAGTGCTGGGGGAGGCAGGATCTGGGGCTCTCAAGCAACAAACTTGTCCCTGTCAGGCTGGGCAGGATGAGGATGGCAACAGGCACCTCAGGAAGGTCTTTGGGAATCAGAGTGCTGCAGTCAGGCTGGCCAAAACACTGGTGCCCACTCTGCCTGGAGGAGCAGAGGGCTTTATTTTGAGACAGGCTTTAAATCTCACTGTCATATGAGAAAGATGCCACCTGCATCTCCAGAGATTAAGCTGGTTCCCTCCCACAGTTCATTTACGAGTCCCAGAGGAGCAGCCCGATGCTCTGAAGTCACACAGTGTGAAGGGTGAGCAACTCTGCTGTTGCTGTTCCAGGTGTGGCGGCTGTTGCAGGCGCTTTCACCGAGAAGCTGCTGAAGGACATGGCAGCCTTCAATGAGAGGCCCATCGTGTTCGCCCTGAGCAACCCCACGAGCAAAGCGGAGTGCACAGCAGAGCAGTGCTACCGCCTCACCCAGGTACTGCCTCACCCTGGTACTGCCTCACCCTGGTACCTCACCCCGGTACTGCCTCACCCTGGTAGCTCACCCAGATACCGCCTCACCCTGGTACCTCACAGGTACCGCGGCTCGACATGGGGAGCTCGGGGCCTGGCTGGACCCAGGACACCACAGCGGGGCATGCTGGCAAACAAGTGACAGCCTGCATAAATTGAAATCAGAGATAGTCGAGCTGGGTGTAAAAAAGACTTTGATGCTGTGAGGAGGGTCAGGAGGTGGAGCAGCGGGCAGGGCCAAGGTTGCTCATGCAGTCTCTGTCGTTGCAAGTTTTCCAAGACCAGACTGGGTAAAGCCCTGAGCAAGCTGATCTGATTTCGTAGCTGACCTTGCTGTGAGCAAGAATTTGGGTCCCTACCAGCCTGAATTACTTTGTGACCCTCTAAAGAAAGTGCTTGCCTCCTTCACCCACAGCTGTCTGAGATGTCCCATCCTCTCCGGTTTCTGTCCCCTGTGTTATGCCAGCCTAGTTGTTTATGTAACTATTTCATCACCCAACTTAGATCCAGTGTCACTGAAGAATTACAGACATGTGGATTGACTTGGCTTGAGAGAGGAGCCCTTGTCTCACTCTTTCCTTTGCCTTCCCCACCACCTGCCTATGGCCAGAGCAATCACACAGCCCCAGACCTTTATCCCACGAGGCTCACTTCATGCTCCATAGGTGGTTGATAGAGAGGTAGAAAGACTCCTCAGCAACTTGCAGTACAAACACATGCTCAGTGCATGATCGCCCTTTCCATGGCCCTGATCCTGGCTCTAGGGGTGTGGGTCCTCCCAAAATGTCAGCTGGAGGTGGCTCTGGTGGAGATGCCTCTGCTAACTGAGGTTTGGCAACTTTGTCACCAGTGTCCCCTGAGCACAGGTCATGATAAGCAGCAGGAATCTAACACTTCTCGTCCGAACCTGAATGCTTTTTTCTCTCTCTTTGATCAGGGCCGGGGAATATTTGCAAGTGGGAGTCCATTCCCAAAGGTAACCCTACCCAATGGACAGACCTTCTTCCCTGGCCAAGGAAACAACGCCTACGTCTTCCCAGGAGTGGCTCTGGGAATCATTGCCGGCGGGGTCCGGCACATCTCTGATGAAATCTTCCTCATCACAGCAGAGGTTTCCAACTGACATTTAACTGATACTGTAAAAAAGATGATAAGAGGCACATGTATCTACTTCAGGTGTTTTAAAGAACCTGGCCCAGGGCAATGCATGGAAAGGAAATAGCTTAGCCTCAGCAAAAAGCTGCAGCCTTCTCCTGGCTCAGGGAAAGCTCATGCTTCCATTACACCTACAGAGGTGCAGGAGCCATGACAGGGTTCTCCTTCTCCACACCTGCTGCCCTAACACAGCACTGTCCCACTCTGGCTCCAGTCTGAAGTCTGTGAGGAAACGTGTACACACGTGTGTTTGAACAGGTCACTAGTTCCCTTCAGGACTAGTCCCACCCCCAGTGCTGCTGAGATTTCAGCCACATACCATGTAATGTGAGGGAATGTGGTATGTGCTTGAGACCATCCCTAAAATTACCATCCTCTTCTTTCTAGACTATTGCTGCCCAGGTGACAGAGCAGCATCTTGCAGAAGGAAGACTCTATCCCCCCTTGGACAGCATCAGAGAGGTGTCTCTCAAAATTGCTGTGAAAGTGAGTATTTCCATTCTTACTTCCATTTTTCCTGGTAGGAAGGGAGGGAATGCCCAAAAATGGCATCATTTTTGGTTTGTGTTTTTTTAATTCAATTTATTCTAAAGTCTAAAGCAGTCATTCTCAGGAATTCTTCTGGCCATAATTGCTGCTTTGATTTCTTCTATCATTAAAACCCAGATGTGAAAAAATACATTCTGATTCTGGGTGCCTCAGAGCTCACAAAGCTCTTCTTTATTGCTTGAAGCTGTGAGTCTTCAGCACTTCAAAAAATGAGGTTTAGAGTCAAATTCAAACATGACTCAAATTGCCAAAAGATTTAGCCAAAAGCTGCTATTTTGGAACCTTTCCTCGTGTGTTTGGTAGGGACCTAAGTACATAAGTATTATTCCAGATGTGGACTTGTCTAATGATGGGTTTGGTGCCCTGTGTACATCAGATCTGTGACTCAGAGACATCCACTGAGAATCTCCTTGCTCAGAGCTACTGATGGATGCAGAGCATGGCCGAGGAGCTCACAGGTGTGAGCAGAGCTGGCCAAAGGGCTGCTCTCCCTCTTCACCTGCACACCCCAACCATTCTGCCAGGGCAGGGGGTGCTTTTCTTAGCAGCCACTACTTGCAGGCAGCTTACATTCCCTCACCCAACTGAGGGTGAAGTGCAGCTGACTCACGGAGAGAAAAAAGCAAAAAACTGCACAATTCTGAGAGGAGGAAAGAGGGAAAACACAGACAGAGCCAAACTGCAGTTGGTTTCAACTTCATAACATGCCAGCATTGTTTCAGCAGCTCATTTTGTTATCTTTTTGCAGATTGTTGACTGGGCCTACAAGCATGGCCTCGCTTCTTCGTACCCCGAGCCAGCAGACAAGGAAACCTTTGTGAAACAGCTCATGTACAGCTCTGACTACGATTCTTTTGTTTTTGATGATTACAGGTGGCCCCCTGCAGCCATGCAAACACAAATTATATAATGTTTTGTGAGAATTGTTCTGTCATTTTTGCCATCAGTTCCTGTGGCCCATATCATTGCTGATATAACGCACCTCCAGGCTTGCAGAATGATAAAAGTAAATTAATCCAAGTTGGTTTTTACTTGGCACTGATTTTTGTCTGGGGGAGCATGTCATTAGGGAATAAAATGGAGTCCAGGGTGGGCAGTGGGTACTCTAAGGAGAGAGACAGACTGGCTGCAGCCCGTGCCAGTCAGCACTGCTGATTGCTGATTGCTTAACGTACTGCCTGCTCTCAGCTGCCTTGGGATAAGCTGCCTGGGCCACCTCAGAAGCACAGAATCCCCTTGGTGCTGGGAGTGCCCATAGGAAGCTCGAATCCATGTGGCCATCCCTCACACATGAGAGCCACGCTTTGCCTGTGGCTCTCTGGATGTAATGGGAGGTGTGTGCATTGCCCTGGGAGAGTTGCACACCTGGGAAGCACTACTCTTCTGCTTCTGAACTCCCTGATGTTGGGGAGTCTCAACCAACCCAAAGTGGTGCATGGGTCACACAGTCTGGCACTGTCATCTGCCACACCTCAAGGAAACAAACCCCAAAACCTCCCTCAGCCCCTCCCCTCCTCAATTCAGGTGGCCCTTCAAGAGAACAAGAGTGAAGGGGCACATAGGGGAGAGCCAGGCCAGAGATCAGGACACCCACAGAACCACATACAGCCATCACATTGATGCAGCTCCTGATGGACACTGCTAAGGAAACACTGCCACCAGCCAAGGGCTCCCCTGGGGTCTCTCTGTGTCACAGAGTTTCAGGGAGGCCTCCCCCAGCCTTGTGACATTACCATGCCTCACTGAATATTATGGCAGCAGGATGGGTGCTCCTGACCATAACTGGGAAGGAACACAGGAATTGCTGGCAACTCTTCCTGCCCACACTCCCTGTGCTGGTGGGGCTGAAGGGAAGGTGAGGCTGAAGGGAAGGTGTGCTCGGGGAGCACAGCAAGTTGGGTGGGAGCCTTTAATGGGAGCAAGGCTATGCCTGCCCTGCCCTGTATTCCCACCGTGTAGGATCCAAAGGGAACCACTGGAGGGCTGCAGAGGACTTCTATGTGCAGCTTTTGCCCAGGAGAGAAGGTCCTGTCGGCAGCACCTCGCATTTTACCAGGTACTTGAGCAGTGGCAGTGAATATTCTTTTCCTGTCCAGTCTTGTACAAGAAGAGTATCCTGCAGAGGGAATACTTACTGGAGTTGGAGTTGCTGGGCGTCTGCCCTACAAGGAACATCAACTAGTAAAAGAGTCTAAATTGGTGTAGAGAAAAATCAAGTTGAATAGTGTGGACTTTTAGCTGCTGTGTTTTGTTTTCTAATTTAAAGCAATGATATTTCTAGCAGCTCATTTTGGATTTCTCTATCCCAGTTTTTCTCTCAGCAGCAGGAAAAGTCTCTATTCTTAAATTGTTCTTTTTTCCTTCATTTGAAACATGAGGTAGTTTGAAACCAGTGCTATAACTATCATAAACACAAGAAAAATATATAAATAAACGTAATAATTTAGCAATTAATTTAATACCTATTTAATACCTATTTCACAAAGGATTATTGTGTCATCCAAACATGATGGCCTGGCCATTTCCTGATACCTGAATTACCTCTGCCAGGAAAAAAAACCTACATTTCTCTTTGCTTCATCACTCATGTGTCTCCTCTTATTTAACAAAATTTCATCTTATTTATATTTCCAGTTGCTCTGGATTAGCCAGGTAGCATTTGTCCTGTAGTAAAATATGTTCTTCTTCCCCTGGCAGGGCCCACTTATTGGCCAAGACAGCACATTGCTTGGAGTTGCCACAGGCTGTAGCACTGGCTTTTCTCCAGGAGCATCCAGGAACCAGTGTGTGGCTCTGACAACCCAAGGGGCTCTGGACAATACAATAAAAATAAATTATATTGAAGTCAGGGCCATCCTTCTCTGGCCTGACTTTTTACTTCAGCCCCTGTGCCTGGTGTTCTGTTGGCTGGCTCTAGGCATTAAGGGTCATCTAAGCCATAAAAAGAATTAATCACAGACTTTAGGGAAAAAGCCAGGATGCCTGGTCATCACATTTGTATTAGGAACACCAGGCGTGTTTTTACAAGTAGCCACCCCAAATTAAGCCTCTACCCTTTAAGTCATGTTCTGAGGCTTCTTCCTCACAAGCCCTGACTTCATGTGCAAATGGGAGACATTTGTTCTGCTGGCACTTCAAGGGTGTGATGACCTTTCCATCCTGAAAGGAAAATCTTGATAAAATCACTAATTAATGACTGAGCTTGAATCATTTGTCCCAGATATGTGGATAAACAAAGAAGCTAAAGGTCTGGCTATTAAACAGGAAAGAAAGGTTTTTCTTCATAGAGCGAGCTGTTCAAATACCTAAAATGGTGGTAATTGATTTATATGCAATTATTGGAGTGCACAGAAGCAATTATAGCTGTTATTTGAAGCCCAGCTCTACTGTGTGGTGTTTCTATGCAAAAAATGATTAGTCACCCACTGATAAGAAATGGTGGTAGAAGGATGGAATTTCTCCTCATTTAAACTTCATACCCAGTTTTACCCCTCTGAACTCTGTTTTCTGTATCTTGAGAATAATAGGGCTGTTTACTCCAGATCTAACAAATCTAGCTGACAAACCACTGGCAGAGAAGAGACTGCTGGCATGGGATGGGGATTTGATCACAGAACTGTAACACTGCTGGTATTACTGAAACAAGATCTGCCAGAGTCCAGCTCAACTCACAGTCACATTCATACAGTCAGCAGTCAGAGCACTAAATGTTATTTAATCTGTAACTGCTGCAGGTTGGTCTGGACAGTCACTGAGATGTCCAGAGATCTCACAGACTGACTATGAACCTGCATTGCCTTTCAGGGTGCTCAGCCTCAATACCCAAACATTCTGGTGAGCTTGAGAGCTGAACACATCAAAGAGAGATGGGAAGAGAAGGAAATAAGAATGTCATGCTAAGAGAGGGTCCAGGACTCTGAGTGCCACCCTGGAGTGTTGTGTCCACCTGAACCCAGAGCAAAGTCCTGAGCACAAGCTCAAGCTCTTCACTATGAGGTTTGGAAGACAAAAGGGTTATGTCTGCTACATCATTGAAATGAGCCATGGGGATCAATCCCTATACATTTCTCCTTTCCCTGTGATACACACTCTGCAATTAAAAGTTAAAGGGACAAAATCTGGGCCACCACCTCTCCTGTGACACCATCCTTGGTCCAGCTGCTTCTCAGGCACGATTCTTCTGATTGAAGAGTATTGCGGCAACATCAAATTAAAAATCCTTCACTGAGCTTTCACCACAGTGGAAGTACAAAGGGTTGAAACTGTGGGCCTCTGTCTTTTATGAAGCTGAACAAAAACAAAATTAGTAACAATTATGGCCAGCTTCCCCAAGAGAGAGCAGTCTGTATTCCCCATCTACAGGCACCAGTAAAGTGATTTGTCACGTAGTGTTTTAGGTTTAACTCACTCCCAGTCTGACAGGAGATTTGCTTCACTTAGCTGTGGCTGAAATGGCTGAGCTGGGCTCCAGCCATTCCTGGGCTAAGCCAAACTACTCCCACTTCACTCCAAACCCTCCTGGAGGATGCACTGGGGGACTGATCACAGGTTGTAGCAACAGAGGCACAGGTACAGTTCCCTTCAGCACGCAGCTAAGGGATGGCACCTATGGCAAAGAGAGAGCAGGAAATGGAGACAGTCACCTCTTCATCTGGCACAGCAGGATTTGCCAGAGTTTGTTCAGCAGAGCCCACAGAATGAATTACAATTAGCTGCTGAGGCTGAAGTAGTCTAAAATGCCCACCAGGAGACATCCTAGGACACAAAACATGCGCTAACAGGCGCATCAGAACCCGTTACTACAAATCCTGAATCCTCTACTCCCTCCTTCAGTGCAGACCAGTTTACATTTTCTTATATGCCCAACATTGTTGGGGAATACCTAGAAGGAGCACAGGGTAAATCGTGCAGTTTTAGCTGCCTCTGGGAGATGACACAAATTGTATAAATAAGATGTGATTCCCCCATTTCAGAGAAGGAAAGATTAAGGATCATTTGGGAAATGCTGCCTATTCCTCAAATCCCACACTGGCCTATTCAAGTAATTATAAATACATTCCACTGACAGCAATGCAGTGGCATTGAGTCTGTGACCTCTGGACAGCCGTAGGTCTGTGGACTACAATCATAACAACCCTAAAGATAAGGCTTTGACAGTGCATTTACATTTCATATGGAGGGGCTCCAAAAAGCACAAAAGCCTAAAAACCTTCAGGCTGGTGAAGTAGTTCTTTGCCAGCAAGGGAGGGGATAATCAGGGTTCCAGTGTGGTATTGAAAAATATTATTAAACACCTTCACCTTTCATAGCATCGCCTTTCAGCAATCTCCTGCCAATATTTACCCACACAGAATTGGGGAGAGAGTGCTCATTATCATACACTCTATTTTTGGCTGTTTTTGTAGATGTGTTACAAACACCACTGGATTTTAAGGACGTGTTCACCAGCCTCTTTGGCTGACACAAAGCTATCCTAAAAGCATTCCCAGCTCTCACTTCATATAGTCGGGCTTGTAGGCCTGAACTCTGACAGTCTCATCTGAATTTCTTGCACATCTCTATGGAATTGCTCCACCACCTTTTTCCTCCTCTTGCCAATAAGTGCAGAATGACCTTCAGTTTTTGCACTGTTGCCAAAAGCATTTTATTTAGAAAGTCAGAAAACAAAGAATTTAGAATAAACTTCTGTATCTTTTTCACTAACGCTTTGATCAACTGTGTAAGCTCAGCAAAGATGACTCATCATCAATGGCTGGGCTGTACTAGAGCATTCCCAAGCTCTGGCCATGAAATAGTTAATGAGCCTGTTTCAAAACACTTTAATAAAAGGAATTTTTCTGCTTTCTGAAAGTGGCTTTGGAATAGACCCAGACTATTTAAGTCACAAAATACTGAGACACAGTAGTAATTATTCATGGTGAACCCTTACTTACTTGTCAGTAAATTACCACTAAGGAAAGGTTAAGATTCCCTCATTTAAAATGAGAAGCAAGGGTTCTTGTAATCCCCCTTTATCATCTTCGACTATACATGAAAAATTATTAACACGTGTATGCTTTCCCATCAAAACCTCCAGTAACATCAGGCAGTACGTGTAAAATACACTAGCAATAAAATGGAGTTTAGTGTAGCTGAGGAACTCCGTGCAGGCTTTGTAAAATTAAATAGTTTGATAGTCTGACCTCAATCCAACCAAACAGAACCCATTTCCTTTCAAAGGGAGACACTTCTTTTAAGACAGAAAAGCTTAAAAGAATCAGCTTTAGTCTTAGGGACAGACTCCTTATAAAAGTACATCAAAAAAACCAAAATATCTTGCTCAATTACAAAAGCTTTTATTCTTGCAGATGCTTAAGATTATGATCTTCAGTGTTTCAGAGGAGAAAACAATTTCCCAAGGGTGTTTCTGAGTGAGACTGTTAGGTGGTGTTTTCAGTGCCTGCACTATTCAAGCTGGGGGAAACAACCCAACAAAAAGAGCCCACACATGCACAAAGGAGATCAAAGATGCAGCCTCACTAGATGGCAACCCCTGGGCTGTTCAGGTGCCCTCACATCTCCACAGCGTGGAGAGGGGCTCCAGTGTTCCTCAGGAGTAACACAGAAGTTTTTGTTTGGTCTGTGTTGGGAAAAGCTGTTGTTAGCTCCTTTCCAAGCTCATCAGACTTCCCATGCCAGGTACTCCTCAGATACAAATACATCCTCTGGCAGCAGTGTAGCCATACGTAGAAGAACACTGATTTTTAGATTTCTTTTTTTTCTTTCAGTGCAAGCTCCTATAATCTGAACATCCCCCTTAAGGAACTATAGCAGGATAGAGGCTAAACTGAAGGGACTTGTGCAGCTGCTGCTCAGTCAGCCTGATTCCCAGAGCCTGACCCAAAGTTCTGCAAGCCCACAAGAACCCTCCCAAGCTGGCAGCACTGGGAATAGGCTGCCACCCCAGCCTTGGATCAGCCCAGCTCTGCTGGCACCTACAGAGCTGCTTCTCGCACTGGTTTCAGACAAGGTCTGACCCAAGAAGGCTGATTGATGCTCTGCTTCTGAGCACCACAGGTCATCACCTACAAGGCAACAGAGCACCACATGAGCAAAAACCACCAGCTGCTTAGATTTGTGTCCCTTCAGGGCTACTTGGAATAAGAAGGTGAAGTCTGTGGGCAATAAGATTATTCAGGTTTGCAATTTCTATCCCAGAACCAATAAGATCATTCAGGTTTGCAATTTCTATCCCAGAACCAATGCCTGAAAACCTCTTTTTGACTTTTTCTGAGCAACCAATGCCTGAAAACCTCTTTTTTACTTTTTCTGAGCAAAATCTCACTGACACCTGTGAGACAGCTGACAGGATAAGTTATAAAATCTTCAGGATTAGATCCCCAGTTAATACACATTTGTCTATTAAGCTTATGAGATAAATAAATCCTAAAACGGGTGTGTTTGTTCCTTACCTGGGACCACTGCATTATCAGCTCCACCATCATTTACCTGGCCTGCTGAAAGCACAAATCTTAGGTGCATAGCTCAGAGGAGTAAAATGGGCATTGAGATTATTAGCACAGCATCATCAAGCTGAAATAATTCTGAGCAGCTGTCAAGACATGCTGCAAATTCACATGCTTGAAGTAGGCGCTAAACAAAGAAGCTAAACCCAACACATCTCCACCTGAAATAACCCCCAGCTGGTGTTGCCCAGGTAGTCTCATATGCAGTTAGATGCAAGCTCTGCTGGGAGCTGGCAGTGTTCAGCTGGGAGGTTTGCCAAAGTGAAGAAGGCAGGCAGGACACAGCTTACAGAGCAGACATAGTCCCATCATCACAACCAGCAGCAGGGCAGGATTAACCTAATTTGTAGCTACCTTGGCTGGACAGGCTGCCCATTGATCCTCATACATGCTCTTGAGAAGCTGAGTGAAATAAACTGCTGCAAAATTGTTCTTGAAAAGTGCATTTCCTCACAGCACCCAGCTATCAAATGCTGGAGTGTTGTGGATGTTCATCCATGGTGATTTCTTTCCATACAGCTTGTGGACACCTTGGGCAGCTTGTGGGGAGGAAAGAGGAGGCAGCAGTTACAGCTCTTGCTTATAAAAGTAAAATTAAAACATTTGCCAAAACAAATTATCTCAGTTTATCTCCAAAAGATTTTGTTTCACCTCTCCACACTTCCCAGCATGCTGACCAAAAATCTCTGAAAAGTTAAATCTGGGTAGAAGAATGAAAAAAAAATTCTTTACCTTCCACACTATCTTTTAATACACAGAAGGCACAAGGATTTGTCACCACCACCGCGGGTAAAACCCCAGGCTGATCCCTATGCGGATCCCGTTTAAAAAACAAACAATCCACTTGGGGCTGGCAGGGAGCCAGACTGCGGGATTGCCTTTGAGAACTTGCATCTCAATAGGAAACCTCCGAGTATTTTGATCTGTTTTCATAACTGTAACAATTTTCATCCCTTGACTTTGTAGCTTATTATCGCTCCTTTCTTTCTACCAAGTTACGGAAACAGACGGTACAAATGAAGGCCAAACAAGCACGGGTCGCTGTGGATAAAATACAGTGTTTCAAAAGATTTAGAAAAGACAAAACCCACTGCCTGTCTCAACTCCTGCCAAGAAACCATTACAGAGGATGGAGGCACGGTGAAAGCCCCCTGAACGCCGCGTCTCAACAGCAGTAACAACCACACATCTCGGATCTATTGTGTAGCTTTATTTTTATAGGACCTATCATAGACTCTTTTTACATAACTTAAATGATTATCAAATAATCTCCTGTACACAATGAGACGGAGCTGCATCGCTTTCTGAGCTTTGACACATTCCTGGAAGAAATCCAACAGTCTGTAGGAATCACATGGCCGCAGTGGCTACAGTACATTTTTCTCCCGAACTTACACCATCAATTAACTTACAAATCGCTGTAAATTGCCTTTTTGCAAGATCCTGCAAGACGCTGTTAAAATTTCAGTACACTGAGTTTTGGTAGCAGCATTTTTAATTTTGCTTTCCCATCTTTGTGTCCTCAGCTGAACACCTGCCAGCACTTGTGACAAACGTGAGCCTGGGAAAAACGCTAAACACACCTCAAGTGTTGACACGAGCTTTAGATTTAGACTAAAATCACTGACGAGTGGTCCCCGCGGCCTCTGAGGAGCGCAGCCCCTGTCCCCACGTCGCCTACAGGTGCAGCAACGCGTCTGCCTACAGGCAGCCAAGCCCTGGCCCCAAGGAAGGAGGATGAAAGGGGGGCACCGGCCGCTACAAAAAGACCTGAAGAAACCCAAAGTTTCACATTTTATTTGCAGCGTCGCCCAAACCGCAGGAGGAGGAGACTGGCAGTGCACAAGGGTGAATCCTGCGGGGGCCGTGGCCGCGGGGCTCTCACACGAGCGGAGTGTGCGGAGCCCCGTGCGGCCTCCGCGCCGCCCCAGCGTCCGCCGCCCCCGCGGGGCTCCGGGCTCCGCTCCCGCCTCGCCGTCCCGGCGGACCCCGAGCCCCGGCCGCCCTACAGCCCGGGGTAGCCCCCGCGGTGGTACCCGCCGCCGTAGTCGTAGGGCGGCTGCGGCGGGGGCAGCGGGCACTCGGGGAAGAAGGGGGCGAACCCCGCGGGCAGGTGCCCGCCGGGCTCCTCGCTGCCGCCGGGCACGGGCTCGGCGCCGCCGGGGTAGATCGGGCGCAGCGGCTCGGCCGGCGCCTTCCTGGGCGGGCTGCAGGGCGCGGCGGGGCTCCAGGGCGGCTCGGGGTACAGCAGCCCGCCCAGCAGCGGGTGCGGCCCGGCGGGCAGCGGCAGCTCGTACAGCCCGTGCTCCAGCCCCAGCTCGGCGGGCAGGCGGCCGCCGAAGGCGTCGGTCGGGGCGGCGTGCTCGGGCAGCAGCGCGCCGTACTCGGGGCACAGCAGCTCGAAGAACTCGGTGGCCTCCGCGCCGCCGCCCCCGCCGCCCTTCTCCGGCTCCTTGGCGGGCGGCCCGCGGGCGGCGGGGCCGGGCAGCGCCGGCTCCGTGAAGAAGGAGGGCGGCAGGTTGCGGTCCCGCAGCGGCACCTTCCGCGGGCCGCCCGCCGCCTTCTCCCCGCCGCCCGCGCCGCTGCCGCCCGCCTTAGGCGGCGGGCGGGCAGGCGGCGGGCGGCGGCGGGGCGGCGGCGGCGATGATGCCGGTGCAGCGCTTGATCTGCTTCTGCAGGTACTTCCTATGGTTCACCTTCCGCCGGGACTTCACCGGCCGGTCCAGCGCCAGCTTGATGTTGCTGGAAGCCGAGTCGATGAAGCTCAGCAGGTCCCGGGTGGCTTCTCTAAAGTCCCCCGCCTCGCCGCCGCCGCCCTCGTAGCCCTTCTCCAGGTCGGCATAGCCCAGGAGCCCGCCGGCGGCGGGGAAGCAGAAGGAGAGGAGGTGGTGGGGGCTGAGCAGCGCGGCGGGCACGGCCATGGCCGGCGGCGAACGCCGCCGCCCCGACTTCCGACAGAGTCCGCTGGGATGCGCCCGGCGGGCGGCAGCGGCGGCAGCGGGGAAAAGGCGGCGGGCGGGGAAGGAGGAGGAGGAGGAGGGATCAGAGCGGGGCTGGCCCCGGCCCTCCCCGCCTCCCTGCCGGGAGCCCGGGGGCCGGGCCGGCTGCACCCACCAAAGCACCGACCCGGGCGGGAGCACCGGCAGCGGCGGGGCGGGACGAGCATCACCCCCGGGGCTTGGACACGCCCGCCCTGGGACAGATACGGAGCCCCGCGGGACAGGTGTACACACACACACCCCGGGACAGGTGCACAGGCATCACCTGAGCAGACACACGCAGGCAGCCCAGGGCAGGTGCACAGCACCCTTCAGACCCCGTCAGTCTTGTCCCCCCTGCTGCAGCTGCTCAGCTGGCAGAAAACATCTTCCTCCGTCTGGGGTCAGGCCCGGCGCTTGCACGGCTCTGGGTGCGAGGGCACGGGGACATGCTCTCGCTGTGACAGCCGCCAGGATACACACACTTAAACTGATTTGTAAAGGATGCTTTTTTCCGAGCTCATTGATATGCACATTACATGGCGTATTCTCTGTCTAGTCAAGTCCTAAGAAAATTCAGAGCTGTGATCCAGTAGAGATTTCAAATGGCTGGGGTGCAGGGAGTTAAAGTCACGGAATTATGCAATGGTTTTGACTGGTAGGGACTTTAAAGATCATCTAGTTCAACTCCCCTACAGTGAGCACAGATACCTTCCACTACACCACCTTTCTTGTGGTGTTGCATGGATTTAGTGAAGCAGCAGTATAAATCTTCCACATAGAAGGTAAAAAAGTTAGTGAAGTGACCACTTAAAGTACTGTTAACAGCTCCTGAAAGAGCTATCTTGTCTTTTTTATGGGGAAAAGTATTTCAATTTGCCTTCAAAAAACTCTTACATTGCTGCAGAACAACCCTCAACCCAGCTCCACATTTATGTTCAGTGCTTTTATATGTCCAAAATTGAATGAAGATCCATATCTGATTTGGAATTAAATAAAGTGAGTTTTCATGGTCTGCATCAGTTCATTAGAAATGCAGCAGATTTGTATTGGAAGGAAAAAACAGAAAGCAAAACTGCAGAAGGAAAGTGAGAGAGGCTCCTAGGACTGTAATTAGTGGTAAAATGGAAAAACCAGCCAAATTCACCTCGCTGTGGTTTGAAACACTTGTTGAATGCAAAGCAAGTATTGCAAAGAGAAAAGAGGAGAAAGCACATATTTCGTGAGAGGAAAAGAAGGCTCAATATCCTCTACAAAACAGGATTGCTGATTTTCTTGATCTCTCACCAGGTCTCAGCAGGGTCCCAGCAGCAGGCAGAACCTCACAGTCCCAGGCACAGCCTGGGTTCTGGTGCCAGCCCATCTGGACAAGATCTCCTTTGCAAAACTTGCTCAGCTGGAGGCTCCCAGAGTCTCTCTTATTTCGGGACTTGCTCTGAGTGTAACTGTGTAATTGAAGCAAAAGAGCCCCGGTAGGCAGAGGGCTATGGGAAGTTTATGTATCTCTCCATGTCAGAATGAGTATGTCTGCATAGAAGGTGGATTTAAACTACTTATCTCGAGTACAACTGACAGGGATTAACGATCCGAGCTGTTACCCTCAGGCCCTGTCAAGCCCTGTCAAGGTTTGCAGCCTGCTCCGAGCTCTCTTATTGATGGGAAAATGTAAAGAACAACATATACATCCCCCGTGTGCTCCACTAGATAGTTTTGCATCCCTGTGAGGCCACTTTGAACTGCACATGGGTCTAGAAAACGGGGGTCACTGTCCTTCCACTGTCACGGGATGTGCAGACAGTCTGGGTCTGTTTCTTATGTGAGCAACATGAAATAATTCAAACAGAGCAGCAATGAAGTTGTCCTCAAATTAGCATCCGCTTCAGCATCGTAGCAGCAATATTCCGTAGCTTGTCTAAAGGGTTTGTTAATGAGTCTGGGTGGCATTATATGCAGAGTGGATAAATATCCGGTGGCTCAGATAAAAAAGAGCTGAAAGCCCCAGCTTCTCTTCTGTAAGGCTGAATTCATTCAATTAAACAGCTTTGAGAGCTCAGCTACGGTTTAGCGGGAGACTTTATTACCTCCTAAAACTTGGAGAGTATTAAAACAATTGTCAGGCATGCAAAGGAAAGTTTGCATTCAGTTGTGCTAAGCAGCTGAATTTACATATTCTCAACGAGATCTGGAGATTTAGAAAGCCTTCATAATTGCATTAAACATGCTTATTCTCTGTGTTCTCTCAGGCAGAGCTGATTACCCCGAGTTGGGCAATGCCTGGAGGGAAATTTGCTAAGCCACATGATGTCAACAACTTGTAAAGAAACTTGAATTTTTTTCAAGGAAATAGCAGTTCGATTATTTCTGAAAAACATCTCTTTTCTAGCAGCTGTATGAGCCTGCGTGTCTTCTGCCTGTGCCCTTTCAGGATGCTGATGCTCAGCCCACTCGTGATGACTCTCAGGCCCAGCTATCCACCTCAGCTCACTAGCAGGGTCTAATGTCCAGGAAATGCTGGGTTTAGACCCACAAAATAGCCCCAACCCCAGGCAAAATTTTGGATCAGATGTCCTTTTCCCTGCACTTTACCCCTAACAGACTGGGGTGAGTGAAGTGGCTGCAGAATTGCTTCCACCACCCCAAAACTTCATCCCACAGGAGAGCACTCAGTGCTTACTAATGGGCTCCAGGGGTTATACTGGTATTTTTTTGCACACTTTTGCCTAGGAAATTTATCTGGTTTTGTTCATTTTCTTGCTTGTTAGAGGGAGCAGCATCTCAACCACCTCTGGCTGTTGAACAAAGGCTTCTGAGAGTAACGCCCTTGGCATCAAGCTTGGCTTCTTTAGAAAACCAGGGCAGAGTCACTCCGAGAATCAAAGGGAGCAGGATGCCCTGATCACTAATGCTTTGCTCTGGCCATAGATTGAGCTCATGGCCAAACGATCGAGCCCTTCACAAGAAGAACAATTTGTTATCCTTGCAGACCAGGCTGGACAGAAAGGAGAGCAGTTTCCACAATCAAGGAAGCCTTTCAGAGTTGAGGGCTGCGTTACAGTGCCAGCACTTCTGTGGAGCAGCTCCTCACTGGAGCCAGCTGCAGAAGCTCTGTCTGCCCTCCTGAAGCTCATGGAGCCACCCACCTCAGTGTCCAAGTGTCCCATCTGGATCCTGCCATGGCAGGGCAGGATCCCACTGGGATTCAGGCTGAAGGAACATCTCACGTTGCGCCTCATCACTAAAAGGAAATAGATTCAGGCTGATATAAGGAAGAAATGTCTTATGATGAGAGGTGTGAAATACTGGCACAGGTTGCCCAGAGAGGTGGTTGATTCCCCATCCCTGGAAGTGTTCAAGGCCAGGCTGGATGAGGCTTTGAGCAAGCTGGTCTTGTTGAAGATGTCCCTGCTCACTGCAGGGAGGTTGGAACCAGGTGATCTTTACAGTCCCTTCCAACCCAAACTGTTCCATGATTTTATGATCACTAGCAAAACCTTCTCCTAGGGAGGCAAACCAAATCCAGCGCTGAGCCCAGCTCTCACAATTCACAACACCCATTTTCCTTTCATCACGGCATCAGGAAGGCAGCGTGAAAGTAGGAAAATCTCTGCAACAGGGGAGGGAGGGCTCTCTTTTTTTTTTTCCCCCTTTCCTGGTTGTATGGCCCATATGGTGATGGAGTTATGGGAAAATCTGGCTGCCCAAACAGGTGTCACTGCTCCCAACCTACAGACTCATTTCCTGATCGCGTCTTAATCGGCGAGTTGGTTGTGAAAGTTGATTTCTTGCACATTCTTATATCAGTGGGAATTTCTGCCCTTCCCTGACAAGTATTATAGGCAGCCTTTGACATACAGCCCTACAGGACCTAAATAGGCTGCTATTCTTTCCCTACACTGAAAGGGAGCTTTGTGCCAGGGATTCATTAAACTGCACTGCACAGCCCTTCATAAATGGGCTCAATAATGAACAGTCGATTTAACTGGAAAAGCTGCTGGAGCTGTTAAATTAAAGGGAAATAAAGTGCACTTCAGGCTCAGTCTGCCAGAAGAAAATGTTGACCTAAAAAAAAAAAATCTTTATTTTACTCAATCTCTTGCAAACAGGCTAAAATCTTCAGGAAGTTTATACTCACAACAGTGGGAACAATTTTAAAACACACTGATTTGCTTTCCCACTAATAAAGAAAGAATTGCAACAAAATACTCAGTAAAACCAGGAGAGATGAAAGGCATATTCCACTTAAGCCAAATTTAGTCCCCTTAACGTGAATTTAATATTTGTATGTACATGCCTCATCCCCTCAACTTTATATAAGCAAAATTTCCACTGGAGCTGAGTTCATAAAGTCATGAGGGAGACACTTTATTTCCAGATTGTCAGTATTTTCTGAAATTCTGTGGTGCTATGCAGTCCAGCCCTTCAGTGCCCAGTTCTGTCATCATGTTGCTCACAGTGCAGTGGTTGTTTTGCCTATGTCAGGTGTGCAGGACTCAGCTGAAAAACATGGGAGACTCCATTTAATCTTCTGGATGAATACAGAAGTCCATCGTTCAGCTAAGTCTGACCCAGCTCTTGGTTTTGGAGGAGTGAAATTCCTTATTTCAGTGAGGTTACTCCCATGTAAACCTGGAGCAGTGAATCAGCTCTTCCATCAGAGCCAGCTCACTCTCTTTCATCTGGACAGTTTTAAATCCCGTTCCTCACCTGTGTTCTGTACTTTATGTATGAAATATTGTGAAGAGAAACTGTCTGTGTGATGGTAGACTGGAAGCTTAAGGACAAGAAGATCAGAAGAAGCATGCAATGGGGAAGGGACCATGCCCAAATCTAATTCCTGGGGCAGCTCACCTGAAAAGAAACCTCAGCACCTGCTTAAAAAACTTAGTGTTGCTTTCATGTTTCACATTGTAGCTATTTTTTCCTTACGCAAACCTGCTGATTGAAGAAACCCTCATCTTCTTCATACTGTTGTGATTTTTGTTCAGATCTTGTATATAATATATAAGGTGATGGCAGCAGGCTTCCACCTGAATTGTCTATAATTATTTAAAGTTTGATTATAAATTACCTGGAGTAGATCAAAATCCCACAAGAATTGCAAAATCGTGAACTTGTCTGTCAAAAAAATAGTGCATTTAAGAAGTTGATAAGCCACCTCTTGTGCTGGTGACTCACCACTGCAAGAGCTGTGCAAAAAACACCACTGATATCTTCAGGAAAGAGTTTTGGGGCTTGAAATTGTCATTTTGTTTTTCATTAAGTCCTGCTCATAATCTGGCACCTGGCTACTGGTAGAAATATTCTATGAGGAAACATTTACAAGTACATAAAATTAATTAGAAAATAAACCAGTTTTCATACTATTGAGAATTTTTTTTTTTGTCCTCAGTACTTGTGTATTCCTTTAAATTTTCAGGGTTTTATCTTCACTCAGAGACATTCCTGAAGGTAAATGTGTGGGGCTTAGGATCAAATTCCTTCCTTTATTTCTCTAGTAGTGCAGGTTGCTGCTTGGGAAAAATGTGAAATGCTATCAGACAGCAAGTAATGTCAAGCACTGTCCTGTGTGCTGCAGACTATCTTCCCTCTAATGTTTTCTTTGCTTGGCAGGAACCAGCTTGTTTGATGTTCTGGTCCCTGACAGGCTTTAAGGAGGTGCTACATGGCTTTGAGAAGGGGCTGTGTGGTTTTGGAGAGGACAGGAGCTTACCTGATGCAAATAGTGAGGATTTTAAAATGCTGCAAAGGAGCCTTCATGTATCTCAGAAGGGCCAGTGATACCACAGGTGTTCGGTGTGCCCCCGAGGTCTGGCCATGCACCATCCACAGCACAGGGGAGAGCACAGGAGGGCCAGGTACCCTCTGGGGTGTGATCCTGGTCACACACAGCTTGGCAACACTGTTTGAGAAAGAAGCCTTCTCTTTCAGGATTTATGCTCTGAAGTAAGGACCTGGTCCCATTCCCAGTGAAGCCATTTCCACTGAATTTCATTAAGTGATGAATAACTCTGGTTGGTGGATCTAACATTTCACATTGCTGGGCATCAGCAATTCTCATGACTCTGGTAAGCCACTCCCTGTCCCTGCCCTCTGTTTGGGAATAATCAATTTTCTTGAGCCATGAAACCCCATGTCAAAATCTTCACACGATTTGTGGCATCTTTGCTCCATGTAGCTCTGAGCTGAACTCTGCTTGTCCTTCCAGCTCTCCCATGGCCTGGGATCAGCACTCTCTGCCACTCTGGGCAGCTTCAAAGGATGCTTCAGCTGACTTGGAGGTGACTTCTCTCTGACTTGAAGGTGATTTTCAGGCACCTCTGACCACAGCAGTGTTATCATAACTTTTCCTACTCCTTTACATGGTGCAGCCCAGCTGATGGATCAGCCTGGAGAGGAGAAGGCTCGGGGGAAATGTTAAAGCACCTTCCAGTGCCTAAAGAGGTGACAAGAGAGACAGAGAAAGGCTTTTCACAAGTGCATGGAGTGACAAGACAAGAGGGAATGGCTTTAGACTGAAAGAAGATAGGTTTGGGTTAGAAGTAAGAAAGAAATTCTTTACTGCTGAGGCTCTGGAATGGATTGCCCAGAGAGGCTGTGAACGTCCCAGCCCTGGAAGTGCCCTAAGCCAGGTTGCATGAGGCTCTGAGCAATCTGGTCTAGTGGGAGCTGTCCCTGCCCATGGTAGGGGTTTGGAATTAGACTCCCTTCCAACCCAAACCATTCTGTGATTCTGTGTGACCCTGTGGCAGACAACAAGAGTGCTCAATTCTCACAGATATTTACCCACAGGGAAGCTTTTTCTGGTGTGTTACAATTGTTACAAGATATTTGCAGCACAAGTTCATCTGTAAAAATACTGTTCAGCAACATATTCCAGTATTTAAATAAAAATAATTAGTTAATTAATTCAAATAAATGAAAACTGGTTAAGCCCCATTTCTTTACAAAAACATTTTTCTCATAAAAAGAAAAACAACTGTGGAAATTTTAATTGTTTTACTTTTAACTTAGAAAGCTATCAAAATTGTGTCCACTTTTGCCTATCAAAAATTGCCTATCAGGAAATTTCAAATCACCTTCAATAAGCTTAACTCAACAGGCAAATATGATTTTCTATTGCCAGCCTTGCGACCCACCCACTGCAGCACTGGGCTGCTCTGAGACGCCCTCCAAGATCTGAAGCCAGACCAGGAATACATTTTTGCCAGGCTGACATGAAGATCCATGTGAAAAATTATGGGGTGTAGGACAGCTGATATTCCTTGTCTGAGCTGCCGCAGGGAAATCAAAATCCCAAATTAATTTCACGGTCTTCAGATACCAGGATCAATTTTATTAATTTTTTTTTTTTCACAATTTATTTTTCTCCCTTGCTGAGGTATGTCTGCAGGGAGTTCAGTCTCATCAGGAGCAGGAATTGGTCCCAAGACCCCTTTCTTACAGCAAAGATAATCTTCTCAGTGGTGCAGCACAGCCTGGAGGCTGAGATGGCCACGGGTCTGCAGGAGCTGGGCACGGCAGGAGACTCTGCTCCTGCACAACAAGCTTCCTTGGCCCCCCCTCGGCCAGGATATGTTCTCCCATGGGAAGCCCCAGACCCTAAATCACCACAACACCAGTGTCAGCCACCCAGGCCAAGCTCTGGGTTTCAATGGGTTAGCTCTCCTGCTTAGATTTGGGCATATCTTGCAGGAAAAAATACTTAGCTCACAGCAAGAGGGGTGAACCAGTTTGTGGGGCACAGCTGCCTTTTAAATGGTACCTGTCGTAGGTTTCATTAGGAGTTTAGATTTTAATATTTTATTTGCCTATAAATTGTCTAGATAAACATATAATAAAGACATATATACCCAGAGTGGGAGTACAGTGTGGTTAGGATCTTTGCATACATCCAACACTGTATGTAGACTAAAATATAGACTAAAACTGCTGTTAAGAAAAGGCCTCTTTTTTAAAGCTATAGCTGACATAAATATTGGATTCTTGGTTACCAGAAATGTTTTCTTAACCAGATGTTTCAGTCTTTTCTTAACAGAGCCACTCACAGATTGTTCCCTGAATTATTTCATGTTTAGAAATGGTGTCTGGTAAAAGAGAGAGGGAGACGGAGGGAGAGAGTCGAACAAACTGCCATTATCATGCAAATTGCTCCAGAGGAAAAAGGACAGTGAAAATGATAGCACTGATCTAATTATCTGCAGGCCAATATAGCTAAGTCACTGAAAGAGGCCCACAGAAAAGGCTGCCACAGAAACACAAAAAACAGCCAGAAAACAATAAGGAACTTAGCAACAGTATAAAAACGGACTTCTTTCTGTGCACAAAGACTAGTTTTATGAGCATTTTTCTTGCTTTCAGTTTGCAGAAAAGGTTAGAGCACATTTTAAATTCTATGCCAGGATATTCTCCCCCTTGAGCTCCTTTGGCACGCCGTCATATTGGGCGCGCCCGGCGGTGGGAACGTGCTGCTCCTGTGATGGGGCTGCGGGCTCCGTGCGAGGTGGGGCCAGGCAGCACCTTCCTCCATGGCCTGGGCCTCCAGCACCAGAGTCAAGCTTTGCTCATGCTCTCATCTTCCTTCCTGCGCTCTCAGGTCTTCCCAGCTGGAGGATGCAGGGTTTCACTGCTTCCCACCCTCCCTCGGGTGAGCTGTGCAAGGGTTACTGTCGTCCCCTCCGTGTGGAGCCACAAGAGGAGCCCGGCTGTGCCAGCCGGAATGGCACAGCCATCGCCACAGCTGTCATCCAGCTAAGCAAGGAGCTCGATAAGGAGACCCTGCCCACCAGATTGCCAAATGACAACCAAACAAGAAATACTCAGAAGCCATTGATTGTGGCTGTCAAAGAGGACCCTACATGATCTCACCCCGATCTCTTATTCATGGGGGGAAACAAGCAGCTCCAGAGTAACTTCCCTGCCCTATTTCAGTGATGCTGCTGACCTTGTTTTCCTGCTGACCATGAAAAGGGCCCATTATCAACCTAATCAAACTGATCTCAACCAAATCTGAAGAACTCAGGGCACCTGCCAACTTGTCCTAACATCCATTGGAGCTACAAGTGTCAAACCAGTGCAGGCAGTTGCCCAATATGTCCTGAAAATGGTTTTTAGAAATCCAGAGGTCACCACGCTCCTTTTTGAGGGGGCACTCCCATCCAGTAACTACCTTTGTTCATTGCAGGTTTAAACAGGACTGGGAACAAAGTTGGAAAGGGAAAAAAAAAGTCATCTAATCCCTCCTATTCCGATTTTTAGGTTTAGAAAGTCTACTAATATATCAAAATGTCCATAATTAGCCTCATGCCAAGAATGTACAGACACTACAACAAATAGTTGCCAGATATAGTAAGTCTTGTTCATATGACTGGATGCTCAGGAAAATGAAAGTGAGGAAAGGCATTATCTTCCAAACAACTTCTAATTATTTCTTGTGGGCCTATAAAAGGGACTTTTAAGAAGGATCTGAAAGGGAATATGGAGCTGTCATTCAGCTTGGATGGGGAGACTCACCAATATCAACAGAATTCAGTCTTCTAGTGGCATCACAAGGAGAAAGAATAGAATCTACTGGAAAACCCTGAGGGATGAGAGAATTCACACTACATCCTCAGACACAGAAAGGGTGGGCAATTTTGCCAATGACTCAAGCCAGTTCTGAGCCTGTCATCCTCACAAGCAGCCAGACAGGAAGGTATGGAAATACAAACGATGCACTCAATTTCGCCCAGAGGAAGTTATGTATACCTGTTTTGAGTACATCTGGTGATATTTTTTTGTGCAAGATACCATCTTTGAGCCATCTCTGCAGTCTGGAGCCTTCATCTCTGATCTCCAGGGGGGGACCACTAGGCGTGGACCACTGCAGAGTTAACACATGGCCTAGATGCACTATTTAAAGTTAGTTTTCCTTAGAAGCATGATTTTGGTTCATGGGATGGTATGGGCTTCATCGAGGAAGAATCAGAAGGCGAAAGAGGGCAGAAGGAGTGTTAACAGAATTTTGGAAGGGGTGGGCAGATTCACTTGCAAAATTTCGTTCTTGAGAAAGACAACTTAACTATTAGTTGCTCAAAAAATCATTGTGGATTAAATGTTCCCATATCTATCCAGCAAGTGCTCCTTGAGATCCTGCCCCATCTGTGTCCCAGAGGACAGACTGGGGGTTTATAATGCACATGACTTGAGTGGAGATCTATGGAAACTTGGGTCAGCTTCAGAGGGAATTGATCAGGGCAGCAGAATCTTGTTAGATTAGAAATCTGCTAATGAGCCACAGGCAGACCTGTGCACATCTGTAATGATCCTTCCTTTTCCTCTGTCTCAACCTCAGTTCCCACCACTGTCTGTAGCCAGCATCACACACAGCCCCATGGTGAACAGCCCAAATTGCTGCTGAAAGATCCTTCTTCACTCTTGACAGGTTCACCTGAACCCTGACCGAACACCCAGAGCCCTTCACTGCATTGCCAAACCCTTGTACCAGCTTTTCCTACCTTACACACCTCTTGGAAATACAGAAAATCACAGAGGAAGGAAGCCCAGAAGTCAGGTTGGTATGAAGAGTATGGCAGGCAGCTCATTCTCCAGCATGGCCATCTGACTGCACAAGGTATCCCGGTGTCTGAAGAACAAACAACAGCAGAATAAACAAATCAGAGGAAGGAAACCACCACTAAGACAGAGAAATAACAGGCACTCAGCCTCTCCATCCAGCTCTCTGGGGCAGTCATTACATCTTATTTTGATTTTGTAGTGCCCACAAAACTGATATATTTTCTAGGAGAGCTTTGTTAGCGTTTACGCTATTGTGGGGGGAGCTGTCATGTTTGTGAATAGTCAGCTAAGGTCAGAAAACAGATTTTGGTGGCAAAATTGGCTGTGTCAGATAAATGCTAGTCATGGCAATTATCTGCCAGGGAATGTGAACAGGCTACAGAAATGATAAGAGGAGCTTCTGGCACCAGAGATCCAGTTTAATTTTTTTCCATGTAATTTAATTTATGCTATCTTAAAAACAATTCCCTACCACTGTGTGAGATGGTCCAGCACCAGAACAGCAGCCACCAAACTGGTACCCAGCTGAATTCACCTCCTTGTTTGCTGCACCAGAGAGAAATTGGAGGGGGTTTGAGCCTTCTTCCTCACCATTCTGTGCATTCTTTGATCTTCCACATACAAGTCTCTCCCCACCTGATACTTCAGGGAGGAATTAAATCGAGCACTGCTTAGGTTAACAAGGGCCATGGAAACTAGACTTTATTGTCAATATCTACACCACCCCCTTAACACTTCAGGAAGTGATGGGTTTAATTCCTTTCTGTGTTTCCCAGCTGCAGAATACACACCAGTAATCAGCTTGATGGAAGTGTGGAGATGAGCCTCACAATGATGCGCACCATCCATGATTTTCTCCATGACTGTGAAGGAAGGGCTGTGTAGAGAGGTCCAGAAATAACCCAGTGGGGTATCAGTCTTTAGGGCTCTGAGAGCAGAAGCAGCTTTGGGAGGATGTCCTGGGTCAGGCACCATCATTAAGAGCTGTCTGTCAAGGCACTCTTCCCATCACCAAGAAAAAAAATACAGCCTTTTTAAAAGTGTCTGGGATGCACAGATCCCTTTCTGAGCACATGGAAGATACATCTGTGTCAGTAGCCCAGGGAACTAGTTTCCAGCTACTTTGACTGATAATCTGATATCTGACCTACCCTTATCCTTGTCCCAGCTGATCCTGCTGGCCCTGGTCCACAGTTGCTTGCCAAGGAGGGGATAGTTATACTTCTATAATATTAGTCAAAGTTGGGGCCACAGAAGCTGTCTGGGATGTTCAGACTGATATTTAAGAAAACATTTCCAAGACACCATTACTTGCTTTCCTCTGGGGATGGCTGAATACTTGCCTGCCCATAGGAAGTGGGGAATGAATTCCTTATTTTGCTCTACTTGTGTGTGCAGCTTTTTCTTCACCTATTAAACTGTCATTACCTCTCACTTCTACTCTTCCCATTCTCTTCCCTGTGCTGCTGAGGGGGTGGGGGGAATGAGTGCATGGCTCTGTGGGGCTGAGCTGCTGGCTGGGGTTAAAACACAACAAAATGCTAATTTCAGAACACAGTGCAGAAGAAGTTGACTTGCACCCCTCACACTGGTGTCCAATAATTGAGGATCCATTGGGACTGCAAGAATTCCTGTAGTTTTGTGCCAAAGGCTCCTGCATGGGTCGTGAAGCCCTGGGTTCAGGTATTGGCTCCCAGTGCTGCTTTGGTGTTTAACATGACAGATGAAACAGCTGCCCACTTTCACTTCCATCCTCTCCATTTCCTCCTCCATCAGCAAAGGCAGATGTACATCTTTGCATCTCCAGGAAGGACCTTCGTGTCCCCTTTAGTTGTCACAGCAACCCTCTGCCTTGAGGATGAGCCCCAAAGACAAGGATGTTTCATACAGCGGGGATTTGGCTGGAGAGAAGATGCAATTTGCTGCCCAGAGGGACTTTTCTTGTTAGGCTAAATCCTGAGGCTCAGGATCCTAAAGGTGTCTAATCCCTACCAGTTTTAGCATGACTCAGGGAATACTGCCTAAGGCCAGAGATGATCTGTGCTGGTAACTCTCCAGGGTTGTGAGACTTAATGGAGAATATGTGACACTTGGTCAGGTTCAAACCAACAAAACTTTATAAACTTTGGAATTTTATTCACATTTCCCAGTTTTCCTTTTGTCCATCCACCAAACACACCACTGTACTTCTGTGGCAGCAGCTCTCTGGCCACAGAGAGCAGCTGGCACAACTTTTTCAGGCATCGTTCTGAGAAAGTCTGTGAGAAGATCAGGAGAAAGAATGAGAAACAATTCTTATCTTGCTGCACCTGGTATTGTGAACATGTGGAATGTGTTATGGAGATTTGTTTACCAGAGGTTGTTTCTTAATCAGGCAATGGTGATGGTGTTTTAATTAGAGGACCAATCAATTCCAGCTGTAGGCAATTAGGGTACAAAAAAGAGCAATAGGTTTCTTAATAAAGATTATTGATCAGCCTTCTGTAATGCATGGAGTTTATGCCAATTATTACTTGGCCAGGGGCCCACTTGCAAAAATACACTTTTGCTTTTGAAGAAGAGAAAGAAAACCAGAAAAGAATGAAGTAATAGGAAAACAACCCCAGCTTCAAGAGTCAAAATGTTTTATTTTAAGAACACTTGGCAAAACAAATCTCATTCAGCAATCTCAGCCAACTTTTGGTAACAAGTTGCCCTAAAAGTAGTGCCATATCCCTGGTTCTAGTGCCATATTCCTGTGGCAGGCACATGGGCACATCATTCACACTGCCACTGCTGCCTTCCTCCACTGGCCATGGCCTTCCCTGGTCAGGGCCACCATGGAATCACAGAATCATGGAATACTTTTAACACCATCTGCAATGAGCAGGGACTCCTTCAACTAGACCAGGCTGGTCAGAGCCCCATCCAACCTGCCCTCAAATGTTTCCAAGGATGGGGCATCCACCTCCTCTCTGGGCAACCTGTGTCTCTATACATCATTGAAAAGAACTTCTTTCTTATACCTAATCTGAACCAACACTCCTTCAACCCTGCATGCTCTCAGCATGTGTGTGTATGTGTAAATTCCCATTCTAAGCAAGGTGCTGCTGCAGTTGCATTTTCTCTCAAGATGTGCCCACCTCACAGCTTGCTGCTGTCACTGCCCTCTTTTTTTTTTTTTTAACATAAAACCTTGCCCAAAAGCAGTTGTGTAAAGATTTAATCAGATGAGTGCTTGTAATTAGGATAACTTGGAAGGAGAAAGGCTGGAGGACTGGTAATGTGGGACCCTTACCCACCTTGAGAACACAGCCTACTTATGGAGCCCGAAGCCACCAGCACATTTTCAGGACCCAATAATTTCCTGACAGGGAAATGTGCTAAAATCCTGTTCTTCCTGCTGGCTTTAAGCCCCCTGTGACCACGGTGGGAGCAGAGATACCCTGTGACAGTGCCAATCCACAGATCCCAGCCCCGAAGCAGCCCTGTGCACCTCCTGAATCACTCTCCCAGACTGTCAGGGCTGTTTCTCCAGGAGCCATTTATTGACTCGCCTCAACCCAAAACAACAATGTCCATCATCGTTCCTCTTCTCAGCCCGGTCCCCCCGCCCCGGAGCAAGGAAAAGTGCCGAATAATCCTCCTCCTCCTCCGTTCGGTGTGTGGTCTGCTTCTCGGTGTCGTCATGCAGACAGTGCAGAGACAGGGGGTCAGGCGGGTCATCAGAATGCTAATAAGAAATCTGATTGATGAGCCGGTGCCTCGGGGATGAATGGGATACTTAATTAATGACTTCTGCTCTGTTTAAGAAAAAGTTTCCCTTAACTTCCATCCCTCTTTTTCTAAGGGGGAAAAAAAAAAAAAAAAAAAAAACAGAAGAAGGAAAAGAAAAAAAAAAAAAAAAAAGAAAGAAAAAATCTCTATAATCCCAAGTTTTCCAAACAACATAAAGGGAACTTCAAAGACAGACGTGGTCAGTTTTTATGTGTTGGGTTGGTTCAGTGATTCTTTCCTTTCTTTGTTTACAAGGGCAGCCAGGCTTGATTCCAAGGCTGAAAAATAAAAGGCCACATTGTTCAACCAGATTCTGGATTTTTACAAGAAATTTCCTCCTTCCCAGTAGGGCAATTAACTGCTTCATTTCTGGCTCTGCCAGTACCAAAACATGCCACCAGGCCTGTGAAACTCAGCAGAGGTCGGTTCCTGCCAAAACACTGCTCTGCTTCGGAAACAAGATGTACTATGGAGATGCTATTGTCCCATTAAATCCAACCACTGATCCAGGACTGGTTGTTTGTGGAGTTTTTTGCAATGAAATGAAAGCCATCAGGAAAAATACCTGGTAGGCACTTAGCTTAGGAACATTGGACTGTGTATTCAGGGCAATTTGAATGGGATTTCAAACCAGCAATTAGCAATGGGAAAACAGCGACAGTTGCAAATTATCTCTTCCGGATTGATTTGGAGAGTTATTTCATGCCAAATGAATAGCAGCAGGAAAGAAGATGAAAAGGGAAGAAGGAAACCCACACAAAATATTTTTTTCCCTTTGAGTTTGTGTTTTTTTAGGAACAAGCTCAGCTGCAGCATTGAGGGCAGAACAAACTGCTTGGTGTCAGCACCTGGGAAATGGGAAATAGCAATGAAGGGATGCAGGGGGTCATACTGGTTCCCACATGTTTCCCACACAAATTCATTCACCCCCAGCTTTTAGCTCCTGGTCTCCATGGGCCCCAACACCACAGGCTCAGCAGATTTGTGGGATCTTGAGCCTCTTTTGTGGACCCAGGCAGGGAAGGAAGTCGCATCCCTCAGCCTCACCCAGGCTTCACCAGCCCTTTGCTGGGGTTTAAGGGTGTCCCAAAGGCCAGACCTGTTGCAAGAACATTTTTGTAGGCAGGAGCTGCTCATGCACCACTAGTCAGTGTGTATTTAAGTTCTTGGTTGATCTGAAACCCATGGGAGGAAGGCAAGGATCCCGACCAAGTCCATGGCTGCCCCTGGCAGTGATGCTCAGCTCTGGATCACAGCACCTGCAGACTGCCTTTGGCTGGATTGTTAGAGCTGAATTTTGATGCTGGTGTCTCATTTTTAACTTCTCCCTGTAGTAATCCTGTACATATCAAACACAACCTGTAAATATGTTCAGCTGTAGCTTTAAATACAATTAAAAGCAATTTATTTTAAAATAGCCAAGAGATGCTGAGGACATCTCAGCCTCAGACTGAAATTCGGGCACATAATGAAATGTGCCAACTGCAGAAGAAGAAAGGGCAGGCATGGCTTTAACCTGGCAACTTAGTCTACTCTTTGTCCTTGCTAAAAAATTGTGCATTAATTTTCTAAGTGAGTAGGCACTTGCTTTGGCCCAAGGGGTTTAGAGCACTGGTTACTCTCACCAGCCCCGCTAGTTTAAATCCCCCTGTTTCAAATCACTTGTGGGATATAGGAGTCACTCATTTAGGTAGTTTATTACCTAAAAATTCTGACTTATTTAAAGCAATGGGAAAGTTCAGAGTCCTTCCTCCCTCTGATCTTGGGTCCCCAGAGCTGATTTCCAAGTCAATTTTGTCCAAGGGATGAGCTGTGCAGAGCAGCAACAAAACAAGAACATAATGGCTCAACTGTTCTCATCTGGAACCAGTGTGGCCCACCTGACTATTATTTTAGGGAATTTGAGTGAGTTCTGGTTTATTTCTAGCCCTTCAGATCTTTCTGCACAAAGGGTTAATAAAGACACAAGTTTGGCAACAGGATGAGGAGGAAGAGGAGGGCAGAGGTGTGGGAATGAAGCAGGTCTCTGACCCTCCTGGGGACCTTGCTTTGGACACACCAGCTAAAGGAAAGGGAGGAAAAGAAACAAGTGAGAAAAGACCTGCCAAGCAATGCTGGCCAGACAGGGAAAAAAAACCCAAAAAAACCAAACAACAAACCAATGGCCCAGAGCTGATTTGCATTTGTATTGGGCACTTGGGGAATACGGATAAAACACTCTTTATTTTTCAGGGGAATTCAGGGAATATCAGTAGCAACATCCGTACATGAGCACAAAAGGGGAAATAGAGGAAATAGAAGAATTTTGGTAATCCTCTTCTTAGGCAGTAACAGTGATAACATCACAATAACATATCTCTCACCCCCTTTCCCTGGGTCTCATCAAGAGAAGCAGCACAGGCACAAAATTGCTGTCACTTCTGGCAGTGCTGTGTAGGAAAACTCAGGGAGAGAGGTTAGATGGGGGGGAGGTCACCAGCAATGTATTGCTAAACTGTGAACAAAAGGAAAGACCCAGAGTCTAAAAGTAATATCAGAATGCCCCCATGCCTCCTGTCATCAATGCCTGCAGTGCTCTGCAGACCTCCTGTCTGCGTGATAGGCACTGGCAGCACAAAAGTAAAGCAGAACTGAGAACTGAAAAAGAGAGCTGATCTCTACTGCAATATTCTAATATTGAAAAAGATCACAGAAAGAAGTCATTTGTGGCCAGTGGAACAATTTGTATGGCTGAGCTGCTTCTTAAACCTCAGGCTGTGACTGCTCGCCATGGGTTAGGACACACTCATCTATCCCACTTCCCCCTGGTTCCCAGCCAGAAATCCCATCACCACATTGCCTTAGATCAAATGAGCTGGGTTTGAAGGGACATTTAAAGACCATCCAGTCCATTCCCTTTGCCATGGATAGGGGCATCTTTCTCTAGATTGATCAAAACCCCACCCAACACGACCTTGAACATTTTTAGGAATGAAGCACCCACACAGTTACAGAGTTGTCCTTCCCTGCATTGCCCAAGTCATAAAATGCCTGCCTGCTAGGCTTCTCTCCAGCCTGGTGGTTTTGCAGGTTCCTGGGCACTTCTCCTTGGCAGATGAACACTTATCAGCTGCTGGACCTCTGCTTAATTCTGATTTAATCATACAAACATCTGGATTCTATCCAGCCTATGAGAAAGCAGTGAATTGGCTGTGTTCACTCCTCACATGCCAGGCGTGCCCAGTGGAGGATGAACTTGTCCAGGGTACTGCCTGCCACTGAGCAGCTCTGCATGGCCTGCTTCTGTTTGTCACAAAATTTTGTGGAGATTTACTCATTTTGCACTTTTAAGTGGCAAAAAGGACCACTGAGTTCATCTCATACCCTAAGTCAAAGTGTTGATGCTACTGCTCCTGTAACAGCCTGACCCTGTGGCCGGAGATGCTCCAGGAGGGCTCTGTGCAGAGCAGGGCACCTCAGGCATGATGGTCACTTCCCGGTCAGTGGTGGTGGCCTGTTCCTCACACATGGGGTGGGTAGATCAAGCAAGGACATGGATCCACCAAGGAGTGCCTTAGGTAACAGCCCTGGGGCTAAGGATCTTCCACTAAAGGCCAATGTCTGCTATTTTATCCCTGACATAACAACCAGGAACAGCTCTGATGCTCTAAAAGCCCTGGAGAATCACTTGCCCTCATGTTTAAATAAACTCTGTGCTCCTCTGCACTAGGAAGGATCAGAACCAGGAGGGCTCTGTTTATTTGCCTTGTGTATCAGATCAAAGCAAAGTAGCAAGTAGCCCTCGGCTGTCATTTCCCAGCTGAGAAACAACTCGGGTTTACTTCAGCCTTGATTCCCTTCAGGCTTTGCCCACATAATTCCTTACTGTGCATTTGCAGTCACCTTTAGAGCACACAGAACTTCGAGTGGGACAGAAAAACTCAGAAAACCCAAAGTGGTGTTGTGAAATGATTTTAAAGCGCAGCTGTGCCAACGCCACCCTGTTGGCACTTGCATCTCTTGGCACCCACATGCCAAGGTCCACACAGATTGCAGATGGCACTGCCCTCCACACCCACTTGCAGGTTTCCTATACATCCTTTCTATCCAGAAATTTTCCATTCACCAAAAGATATTTTGCTGCCATTTCTCAGCATTCTGGAGGATGGGGGGGTAGGAAGGGGAGGGAGGAACTGAGGTAGCAGAGGTCGAGCCCCTGGCTTACTCTGCTGATCAAATCCCGGGCTGTGGCATTACCTTCCCTTTCGGCTGACCCAGCCCGAGTGCTGTGACTGCCTATTCCCACGCCACGTCAAAGGGAAGGTTTACATTGTTCACTGGATATTAATTTAAATTATTCTGGGGTGCTTGGAAACCACCTCCTCCCCCCACTCCTGTTCAGTCTCCATGGGGACTATCGCAGAGGCTGGGCGATAGAAATGAGCAGCACGGACACACGGATCTTCCTCCCCCTCTGCTGCAAACTGCCATCAGCCATTTCCACTGCCACAGGGGACACATTCATATTTCGCTGAATTACTTGCTAGGACAAGATAGATCAGTTTCCAGAGTCTGGTACAATATCCTACTAATACCATTTTCCATTTGTTCCTCAGGTTCACACGCTTGTGTTGTGGCTCTTTTCTTCACACCAACATCCTGCTGCTTGTTGATGGTATTAATAACACCCGCGGCAGGAGGCTGCGCCCCCCGGGGCCCGAGCTGTCGGAGTAATTATTGAATGACATCGGGGTTGTTCTGTAAATTACTTTGTGACCCAGGAATTCAGCAGGTTACCACTATAACTCAGGCTCTCACAGTTGATTGCACTCACCTCCTGCTGCCCCGACATTTATTAGTCTCGTTTGCCTAGCAAGCACTGGCCTCATCTGTGTGCTCGCACATAGATACGTGTCCCGTGGAGGGGAGCACGCTGTCCTCCCCTTACACCAAAGGAATGGGGCTCACATCCGAGCCTGCCTCAGCCATGGAGTTGAGCACAGCCAGTGGATCTGTGAGATGCTTGGAGGAACACCAAGAGACATTAGACACTGCAAAAAGTTGGGTTGCTTCGTATCCGACTGATGCAGGTGGAGAAGCAGAGCTCTGGAAAGCCAGTCCTGGAAATAGTGACACACTGCGTGGTGCCTGCCATCACTCCTGATGACTCCTCAGCATCTGATGACTCCTCAGTCCAGATGTACTGGATAGCTTCCCAGGGAATGCTGAGCAGCCCTGGAGCACCACTGAAGATTTGGAAGAGATATACATTCAAATGTTTATAATTCCTTCTGAAGAAAAACAGCCTAGACCTGACTGATCTTATTCTGGTCCAAATTTCCCACTTAAGAAATAGTCATATAACACCTGTGATGAAACACTCGTGATCCCATACACAGCCCTCTCAGACTTGTTTGACCCTATGAACCACCCTCCAAAAGAAACCCCTCACCTTTGTATGGAGGCAGCCCAGACTGCTCCTCTTCCTCATTCCAGCTGCGTGGACAGTGATTAACTGTTAAACCTGCCTCACAGTCCCTCTCAAACTCCTCAGCATCTGTCCAGATGTACTGGATAGCTTCCCAGGGAATGCTGAGCAGCCCTGGAGCACCACTGAAGATTTGGAAGAGATATACATTCAAATGTTTATAATTCCTTCTGAAGAAAAACAGCCTAGACCTGACTGATCTTATTCTGGTCCAAATTTCCCACTTATGAAATAGTCATATAACACCTGTGATGAAACACTCGTGATCCCATACACAGCCGTCTCAGACTTGTATGACCCTATGAACCACCCTCCAAAAGAAACCCCTTACCTTTGTATGGAGGCAGCCCAGACTGCTCCTCTTCCTCATTCCAGCTGCGTGGACAGTGATTAACTGTTAAACCTGCCTCACAGTCCCTCTCAGAAATTACTGTTTTCATTGCAGCATGGAGGCTGTGAGGACTGAACATCGCTTCTAAAGCTCAGAGCAGCCAAAGCTTTTCCTCCCTTATCCTGGCAGCTGGTCAGATCTCAGCTGAGACTCCATGACAGGATTGATGTAGGGATGCAGACAGCAAGAAGGTGTCTTTTGGCAGCCTTTCAGTGCTGCCAAAGTTTTAGAGAAACAGTGTTTTCAAAACTAGTCCAAGCATATCTTCTACAAGAAAGACAATGAAGAAGCTATGCTGTTCTAAGATTTCAAATTCTTTGGAATGTCTTAGCCTTGCAGATGACACCAAGTCAGAGGGAGGAACTGAAGGAAGGGTGGCCATTCACACGTGTGCTGAAAGAAGGAGAGAAGAACTTCATAGCATTCAGTGAGACCAAGCACAAAATCCTGTTCCTTTGGGAAGGACTCATTGCAGTGGTGCAGAATCCTTTTCCCTCCTTCAGAATATTCAGATTGATACAACCTACGACTGGTTTTTATGTGGTGCACTAGGTTCTGGAACACTGTCTCTCTCTCCACAACAGAGAACCCAGCACCAAGTCCACAGTCAAGGCAGGCAGATGAGATATAGAAGTATAGATGAGTGTCTGTCTTCACGAGGAAAACACACCGATGTTGAGGTACCTCCTCTTCCTGTGTTGCTTTACTGGGTGGTGAGAGGAGGTGGTGTTTCATTCCAACTGGGAAAGGCAATAGCTCAATATCCTTTTCCTCCTGATGTGCTGTTTTGATGATGCTCAGAAAACAAATTAGAAAATGCAACATGTTTGTCTATGATGTTAAAGCCAAATCCATTTGCTAAAGAGTCTGAGTCACTACTTGCTTTGTTAAATGCTTCAGCAACATGGAGGGTTCTACCTATCTTGCTAACTGTTCCCAACAAGATTTCCTAATGTGTCTAAAACCTGTGCCTTCAGACGGACATGGGAAAACCAAAGAATCACAAGCACAGGCCTATGAACAGCAGAGAAGCTGAACACCACCAGGCCGGTGCCACACAAGGTCCAGCTGTGGCTGCATTCCACAGCATCACCCTTTGGTGCTGTCCTCCCTCCCCTGCTCAGGCACCACCCTGCAAAAACTTGTCAGAAGGTGCAAACCTTTCCAAGGGGTTGATGTGGAAAACTGGACCTTAGGGTCTAAAGCATTGGATCTGCACGGGTAGGGTTGCTCACCCAAAGCACAAAACCAGACAGGGTCTTGTCATTCAAGCAACTGCAGACGACTTCACCACACACTCAGAAATGATAATGCATTCCTGTATTCCATGTTGCAGGGAGTGTGGTATTGCAGAAGGGCAAAAAAGGAGGGCCCTCTATTCAGGTGGAAGTGAAAGGGAGCAGAGAGTGCTCAGCAGCCTGCCGGAATTGGCCCTGTATTGGTTACACCCCCAGCTATTTGAGGTAAAACTTGGCCTCTCAAAGCTCTCTGCCTCTCTCCTGTGCCTTTGTATTCTCTAGAAGGTGAAGCGTAAGGGTATAAAAAGCTGCAAACAAGTTCCTACCTCTGGAGACCAGGCATTTACTCTAAGAAAGAAAGACCAATTCCTTCCCAGAGTATTGTCCACCCACATTAGAGAAAGGATTAAGCAGATACATTCAGCTATTCTAACAGATTTTCTTTAAACCTTGAATACGCCTCTCACACTTGGTAAGATAATCACATTAGTTTTGTCATTAAAAGATCCCTTTTATAGAAAGTACCTAAACCGCTTAAACCACCCAGAGAGGTCGCATACATTAGAAAACAACAAGACAAACGGAAGGGATTTGCTATTCCCGGTCTCAGTGTTTCACTGCCTCTACTTTCTAAACTGGGGGATGGAACCAAAAGATTTTTCAAATCACCAGCGGAGGGAAAAGCCCCTGAGAGCCCCACCCGCCCTGGGGAGCCCTGGCTCCACACCCAGGAAACACTTGGGTACAGCACTGAGGACTCTGGAGAGAACATTGTTAGACATGGAGATGCCACAGGTTACACCCGAAGCACCCCCACAGCTGATTTTCCTCTGCTGAATATCCAGCACCCAAAAACCAACTGCAAGAGCAGCGACAGCTGAGGCTGAGCTGATTACTGCCTGGCAGAGCACAGCTGTGAGGTGCTCCGTGCTGAAGGAGCACATCCTCACTCTTCCCCAGCGTGGGTGCTGAGGGCATTGCTGTCTCTGCATCACGCCCCAGCGATCCCCACAGCGGGTGCAGCAAGGACAGGGCAGGTCCCCACCTCAGCAGGGCTCAGGGTAGGAGCACAGTCAGCTGTCAGCAATCTAACTGTGCTGTAAAGCAATTTCTTCATTGGGCTTGCATTGAAAGGATATAGAGATGGACACTGCCTTAAGGCATGTGGATGAAATGGTTTCAGATTTGCTGGAAAAATAAAGTTGGGCTGGGAGGAAAAACAAGAAAGGCTTATGTTCCTGCAGCTGGAGGCAGTGCTGGGAAACTAAGGAATGCAAACAATACAGGAGCACAACTCTACTCAGACCAGTGGAAGCTCCAATGCCCAGCAGATGATAAATCTGGATTTTTTAAACAATGGAAGGGAAATTAAAAAGAACTTAAGCACTGTTAATTTACTGCAGATATCTTCAGTTCATATTTTCTACCACTGCTTCACGGCACATTTTCTGCTAACCTGCACTGCCAAAACAAACCATTGTAGGTTTTCTGACAGGGACAGTCTTAAAAAATGACAGATTTGCAGTCATCTTTGTAAAATCAAGGCTTTGGTTTAAAAACACAGAGAGGTTAGATTATCAAAAAAACCCTAAACCCTAGAGGCTACAGTATTAACTCTCAGTAAAATGCCAGTTACGTTGTAACAATGATGTTCTGAATCAACAGGGGAGAGCTAAAAATGGAGGCTTGGATTATACAATCCCCTGTATTCTTTCATCCCATGTTTAGTGGTTTCATAGTGTCCTCCTGACTGCCAGAAAGGCACAATAATTCCACCATTAGTCCTGCAAGGAGCTAAAATATCCAAGGGTCTATGTGCTGTCTTCAACCTACATAAAGCTCTTTAGGTCATCCATTATTCCTTAGAAATTCAATTCACAACAGCTAAATACCCCTTTTAAGAGCAGAGGTAGAAAAAGAAATCCCTTTATTTAAAGCATAATGACATTTTTTGCAACATCCTTGGTGGGCAGACAGCATGGGAGACAAAACTTCTCACTTTTCCTGTGATTTAGAATCCGTGCTCCAGGAGGGAATTTCATTTCTATACACTCTTTTGATGATGAAATATTTGATCATCTTCAAAATTAAAATTATCCTACAAACAAAATGAGTTGCAGAACTTATTTAACTCCTTGCCAAGAGTCTGCAGGCTTAGCTCTGCCCTGTTAATTATTTGGTTAAAACCTCCCCTTGCCAGGTCAGGGGATGTTATAGATCTGTCCTCACAACCTTCCTCAGTACGGACATGTGGGAAATACGTGTTTGCCTGGGAAAGCTTTCAAAAGGAAAATGGATTTTTTCCATTATAGATAGCTTGACTGCATTCAGTGTGGTCACCTACAGAGAACAACCAGCTCATACACCTGCTCCTCACCACAGCCAAAGCTGTGAAGTGAGTAATTCCCAAAGGGGTGCAGACTCACCATCTGTCATCCTGACTGCCATGAGCGTGACTCCGGATTCCTGCAACCAGCTCTCCCCCCACTCCTCAAGAGTCAAGTACAAACCAGACAATGTCACTTGCAGAACTTGGAATCTGCCAGAGGATAAAAACTGATGTCCCTGCAAAACAAAATCCTGTTTCAGAAACTCATCATTATTTGAATGCATTGTAATTGATACAAACTGCAGGCTCACCACTAAGATTCATGCTTTGGGGAAAACATTAACTCTCTTTCCTTCTGCATTTTTCCCAGTGAGTGGGACACATACAGTATTAAATTCCAGTAATTTCTGACACAAGCCAAGGACTTACATAAGCCCGAGACAAAGTGTGGCCCATCATCATATGCCTGGAAAGATACATCAATCATTTGTTACGGCCCAACTCGTTCTCACCTGTATGAAACACACAGGAGAGCTAACATTTAGATAAGGTAGCCAAAGCACAAGGCAGTCCCTTGGTAGCATTCAAAGATGTGTACGTGGATTTTAAGATGAAGTCTGAATGTTTGAGATAAGACCTAAAATTTTGACTACTCAGCTTGATGGGACTAAAAGCAAAATCGATTAAAAATACCATAAAAACAAGTCACATAATTCATAAACGGGTCCAACCAATAAGAACCTGATCCAAAATGCACTTGAATCAGTCTCACAGACAGAAACTGTATGGAACATTAAAGAGTGTTAACATCCCCCCCCCAAAGAAGCAAAAAACACAAACAAAAACCCTCTGAAGAAAATTTTGCAAGTGTTATTTCACAAAACTTAAAGTTGAAAAATTGCACGTTGTCCTAAATGTTGTTGAAGGTAACTTTCTTGCTTATGAGTGAAAAGAGAAAGAAGAATGAAATTTTTAATTACTTATTCTATTATATATTGCTGCTTGAAACTAAAAAGTGTTTTCCATACAACAAAGCAGCAGCTGTTTCCTGAGACAGTAAGTTCACTAGCAGAGAAGAGAGAGGAGACACAAGCTGACTAATAATATAGAGTAGCTGTTAGTTTGGGCTGTTCACATCTTTATCCATACAACATGGAAATGCTTATCCCAAAATTTTCACTTGGAGTAGCACCCTGAACAATCAGTGGACTAGTGAGAGCAGTTGGACCAGGATCTTGCTTGCTCAATTAAATTTCTGATCCCCAAATTTATATTAAGTCTTATAGGTTTCATTTCTCACACCACACAGTAAACCAGGACACTACCACACATCAATTAATGTGTAAGAAAATAAAATAGTATTTCTAAAAACTTTGCTGTAACAATTGATTAAAAAACAGTACATTTTGTTTCAAAAGAATCAAGGATATGTTTCTATCCAATTATTCTAAATGTTTCTATGTTTCTAAGAGTCCATGAGTGAGAGTCTGGAGTACATTTACAGCAGAAATTGGAAAAGGGGAACACCAACAGGTTTCAGTCAACAAGTTTCAGGCAAATCCTACACAGCTCATCCTTTAGCCCTGGACTTGTTCTCTGGAGTCTCTAAATTACCTTGCTCAAAAGCACAGGAATGTTCAGACTGCAGAGTCTAAACATAAATGCCATGTTTAACACTAGATGAGAAAAAGATAATCTATTGGAAAGAAGATACACAGGAGTGTTTGAAAAGATAAAAATTCAGTGTTGGGTTCTCTTTGTTACCAGAGGAGAGGAGGAGACTGGAAACAGAAAAGGCCACCTGGGATCTTAGGAATATACTCAACTGTCAGGCAAAGCTGAGAAAACTTTTTAACAGAGATGGAATTTTAAGAGTCTGGGGACATGAAAACCTGCCTGAGTCATTCTAAAATGGAGTTGTCCTTTAAACTGCAAAGAATCCTTTCTGAAGAAGGGCTGCAGTGTGAATGAAGCCAAAGCTGGAAAACAAGGGGACAGCCCCAGCCATTTATTAATGTCAAATATGCTGTCTCATGAATCAGGGCAGTTTGTCTGGTTTGGAAGCCTTACAGAAAGCCCAGTGCACCTGGCTTGGTGAGCTCAGCATCGGGCTTTAGGCTGATCCAAGGGAATAGCTGCATTCTGTGTTTTCAATAGTTAGTCCAGCAAACAATTTTTTTTAAAAGGCTTTTATTGAATAGCCATCAGCAAACAGATCATGCAGAATTTGAACAATACACAGAATGGAGGGGAGGGAAGAACCCACACAAGGCACAGCCCCAATTATTTGTCACTTCGTAAGATGTAGCCAGCACAAGTGTCACATTTGCTCCTCAAGAGAATAGCTTCAACAGCTTCCTGGTTTTAAAAAGCTAAGTATTTGTGAGGGATACACACACATACACATACAAAATATACTCAGTTTTCTTTGGTAACCATCAGCACAGACAGTGACAGATATCTCAGAATTAGGACTCACAGCAAAAGAAGTAAAATCTTGATGCAGATTCTGCATGCTCAGCCAGTTTTCAGCAGAGTGAGTCTGGGCCCAGCCCTGACCATTCAGTACAGCACAGAATACAAAAATCCACCAATTAATAAGCTGCTGGAAAACTAGGTAGGAAAAAAGTAGTACATTTATTTCTTTTCCAACACTGATTCCAAAGGGTAAGGGCTGGTAAGGGTTTAGTTTCCCTACAAACAGCACAGCCACTTGGCTCAGGCCTTCCCTACATCTCCACCAAACATCACAGTAAGATGTGATTTCTGTTCCCTCATTATCTCCACCAGCAGAGGATGTCTGAAATTCAATCACACCGGAGACAGCAGGAGTTTCACCACCAACAGCACTCCCATGTAATCCACTGTTGGATGCACCAGCAGTTGGAACAATAGCTCAGTGCAGTGAGGAGAAGAGCAACAAGCCTAGAACAGGAACCCGTTACTGTGCAGTAAAGTACAGCATTTGAGAAGAGCAGAAGAGGAAAGCAAACCAGAGCAGGCAGCTCAATCCATGCACTTTGATTGGAGTTTATCATCTGAGAATGCTCTCCATCCATCTGCTGCCTGCCTCTCTCATGGCCAGGACACCAGCCATGGTGACCTGTGGGGCAGGTGAGGATGCAGGAGGGAAATGCTCCAATGACCGTATCACAAGGCCTGGCCCTACTTCCAGCAAAGCCAAGAGAGGTGTAATGGCCACAGTTGTTGCAGTACCACTTCAGTGGCTGTGCCTGGCCTTTTCAATCCACTCCTTCATGAGGCAGATCTCCATGGCTCGAGCTTGCTGCACAGACTTGGGGTCCAAAGGGTTCTGGCTGCGCAGGTCCAGGTGATGGGCTCCATCTGGGATCACAACCGCCACGAGGGAATTGGTGATGTTCTGCGTCACCCCTCCTGCAGACCACGGATCCAGGCCACCATTGCTGTAAGGAGAGACTATTTCATTAGGGTACATGTGCACACCAGTCAGCAGCAAAGCTGCAGCTCACATCAACATTTCTACTAGTTTTGCATGTGCAGAAACAGAACTCAGCCCTGTCTTAATGTCTTTGCCCACCCCTCTGCTAAGAAGCAACTTTTTGACAGAGGTATGGACCTATCAGCAGCTTAAGCAAGGCTACACTCCTCATTGATTATCTGCTAATTCAGATAATAACCTATAGAAGTGCAAAAGCCTCTGAAGAGAAATCTGCTGCCACCTGTAATTGTCATTAAAGTCTCAGGTTTCCCTCTACCAAAACATGCCCAAACTCCCAAACCAAAACACTTCACTTTCCTTCTTCACAGTCTGTCATAAACAAATTACTCACTGGACCCTTAAGAGCTGAATTTTTAGCAAGTTCTACCTTTTGCTGTCTCAGATGTGTGCCAACCTGATTTTGCAAAGAGAGGTTTCAATGTTTGCGCTGACTTTAATAACAACCATATGAAAATGAAGATTATACATATCCCTTAAAAAACTGTCTAAACTCTTCCTCTGTGACAGGACAACTTAATACCATTTACTCCCCCTCCTCCCTCATCCTAGATCAATTTTAAAAATTCCTTACACTACAGATATGGCTCTAAAGAATAGTCCATGGCCAATGGACTCAGCTGGGAGAGAGCTTTCCATCTCTTATTCCTAGCTTTGGACTTGACCCAACAACCCCTACTACATCTTATTTTCCTTTACTGCAATGACCTTCCCACACATGGCCCATCTTTCTGCACAAAGCAAGCAACAGTCATGCACCTGTGGAACTACACAAACCTAGATCTGTTTCTCACTTAAAACACTGGACCTGCCCACAAATGGAAATGTCAAAGATGGCTGTGGTAGGAGAGGGTAAATTTCTAGAAGAAGCTAAGAAATTAAAACATCCTTGACACAGAGATATGCAGCTAGAAAAATACCACAATGGCAGCACCAGAAAACAACAGTAAAATAATGACTTTTTGAAAAAGCTTTTTTGGAAATAACTAGAAGTAAAAACCTGGGGTCTAAACTAATATTTTACTTGTTTCATCACTGAAAAAAAACCCAAAACAACTAATCTTGAGTCTCTTGTAGTTCTTTACTTTCAGTGATTCTCAATATGTCTTAGGACAAGAGAAACATTTTGTACCTGGCAAAACAAAAAGCATTGAGAGCTGCCCAATAAGCCAAAAGCATTGGATTTAAAAGGTCACCTGAATCAGCAGAGCACCTTGGCAACAGGGGAATGAGTTGCTGAGGCACTCATGATACACATGAACTCGGATCTTTTGGTCCCTGTCATGTGGAAGCTAAGCATGCCACAGGCTTTTCTGTGAGCTTTTGGCTGCATCCTCTGCAACTCCTTCCAAAGGACGGCACCAGAGGCACTGACGCAGTTGGGAAGTGAAACTTGAAGGGAGGGGGGATGGAGGGCTCACCACAAAATCGTAAATCTTTACAGTTTTTGCAGATTAAGATCATTCCAACTGGAATCAATTATTTATGTGTTAAAACTAAGCAAGCATGTAAGTACTCATTTGCCCATCTCACAGGACAGGAATTTCCCAGTATAAACCAAAGAAGCAAAAGAAGAGAAAGAAGAAGTCAGACATTTCTTTCTAGCAGTGGCCAGGCAAGCAGGATTTCAGAAAAAAACTGGTGCAAAAATCAGCATGCTAGTCCTGTTTTCAATTAATATACTTCCTTGACAGCATAGATAGGATTCTGCCTATCCCACAGCACACAGTTCCCTTTCCTATACTCTCTTCAGCCCTCCTGTCCTGCCCAGAAGTTTTTACGCAGTTGTAGCATCACTGTCTGTGCATCCTTTTTTAACATGACCACCCTCCACAATTGTCATGCCTCCTGTTAACTTTTTTCTCTAACCTTTTCTCTTCAGCAACACATTGTTCTGCCTTCTCTGCCTCTATTCCTTCCTTTAGTGCTAACAATTCTCCCTTCTGCACACAGCACCAGAATCTCTTAAAACAGAGCCTTCACTTTCTGCCTCTCACATGCCAGTGCAGGACTGGATATGTGGGTGCCCTAACTTAGAAGCCTACAACTCAGGTGTAATTCACTGAGATTGAAAAACCCAATTTTTAGACTGTGCACACCAAATTTCATACTCTCTGATATAACTTGGGCTGATTTTGACTACCACAGTACGCTGATATGAGACACCACAACTGCTACAAGCTCTCTGCCACCACATGTACGAACAGTATTAAAATGTCTCTTCCCACCACTGTGCAACACTTCCACAACACGTGCACAGCATGTTCCAGTAAGAGGAAGGAAAATTGCTGAAAGGGAAAGGGGAAATAGTGTTCTGAAACCCCCAATTTCCTCAGACTAGTTTTAATAAAGGTGTACTGCCTAGAACAGGCAAGTACCACCCACCCTACTACAGCCTAAGTAACCACTTGCACACTACATAACTCCAGAATGGCAATTAATCCCACACAGTACAAAAAACAGTGTGACTGTGCAGAGTGATGTACTGCTCACAGAGGGAGAAGCAGCAGTACCAGTTTGAGCATCCTGGCCAAATCCTACTGCGTCTGGATAAATCCACCCTACAGTGGTTCTCTTTAGATGGAGTACTTTTCCCTTCCTGTTCTACACTGTTGTGCAAGTTGCCTGTCACTTGAAACACAGTCCTTTTTACCCCACAGGGAGCCACATCCCCTGGTAAACACTGGGATGTTTTTTGTAAAGCACTCTACAGTGTTTGAGGATAAAAAGCTCTTATATAAAATGTACAGTGTTGACAATGTATTTGTTTGAAGAGAAACATCCCAGCTTGAGATCCAAAAGCTTTGTGTGTACAGCACTACTTTAACATTCATTTGGTTGCTTTCAGGCTTTTCTCATTTCCAGCTCCTTCAGCTGGCATAAATTCTTAAACACTTATTTAGATTTGTTTGTCTATTGCTTACAAAGCAGATTTCTACTGTACAGAGCTGTGCAGCCTTGGAAATAAGCAACACTCTGCAGAAACTAAGGGAAACCAACAAATTTTTTTTATTAAAAAGTTTTCCAAAAAAGGGTGGGACTTCTCCCTCCAGAGCAGATATCCTGCTGGGACAGAAACAGCAAGAAGCAAACAAGAGGAAAGCAAAAGGCCTTTGCAGCCAAACAGACCGACACTAACAGCTGTGATCCAGAAAATAATCCACAATTCAAGTGAAAACTTTCTACTTTTAAAATGCACACCTATCTACCACATCCAAAAGACTAATTCTGAGCCTGGTTTGTAGAAGTGGCAAGGTGTTTCATGTAAAGGACTTGTAAAATTTTAACCAGAACACAGAGGAACATCCACAAGCTTTTCACAGTGGGCAATGGGTACAGCAAGTCAGGACTCCTGAGGTCTCAATGAGTTTGTGGAACACCTCCCACCCACATAAGAACCTGATGGATAGACAATACTCTCCTAGATCACCTCACAGCACAAGTAAAACCACATGAACCTCCCTCTAAAGACAGCAGAGTTTAATCTTAAAAATCAGGGAAGTGAAGGCTCAATAGAGAGCAAGCAGCATGGACTATTGTTTTTGTGCTAGACTGAAACATTTCTTTCACTTTTTGTCCACATACAAGGGTGTTTCAGAAAAACTGTTGTTGTATTACCAGTATTCCTTACTAAAATAGAAACATCTTTGTATCTGGATCTTACACAAGTTTGTTGAAACTTGCCTAAATGTCACTAAAAGAAAAAGCTGTTGGCAGTAATAGAAAAACTCCCAAAGTTACTTCCCTCTCTTTTCTGTATGAAAGAGGAAAAGGAATGCAATGCCAGCCCCTTCACAAGGCCATCACTCAGAGCAGTAATTTTGGTGACCAAGATTCTGTGTTATAGCTAGAACTCATTTAGACTTTCCTTTCGTGTGTAAAGCAACAGTGCTTTGGGTTCATAAAAGTAGGAATTTAGCAGCATGGAAAACCTGGAATTTGGCCACAAGGTAAGAAGGAATCCACATGGAAAGAAGATGTTTGGCAGAATCCCAGCTCAGATTCTTCTTTTAGAGTCACACAGGCAGTAACAGAACAGTTGGCTTCTTTGGCCACTGCAGACTGACCATTTTACTCTCAATAGCAACACAAAGCAAGCCCATCATTTATTCAGCTGGAGAGCTGGAGACAGATCCCTTTGCTATTATCCCTTTGCTATTTGGAGCAGATTCTCTACACTGGAAACCCAAACTGGTGGAAGACTCTACACCATCAGTTGAAACGAGGCTTACCTGAAGATGATGTTGCTGTGTGAACTGATGTTTTTTCCTCCATACATAGAAAGAATCCAAGAGAGGCGAGGCCTCACTCCCCACATCCTGTAACACTCTTCTGAAAGTGCATCGAAGTCCCACTTCTGAGGCTCAAACATGTCATGGACACCATCTGTGCACAAAGGCATCACCATCTCAGTGCAAGCCTGAAAGAAAGGGCAAGTCAATAAAATATATTCTGAGGAGAATATCCAATAGCTGTTACTGCACTATTTAAAAAGGCAGGCTCAAACAGCATTTGATCAGTAATTACTACCTAGCTGCTACAGAATAATTTAGGTTGGGAAAGATCTTGCAAGACTGAGTTCAACCATAAACCAAAAAGTGCAAAGTCCACATCTAAACCATGTACCTAAGTGCATAGTATCTTTTAAAAACCTCCAGGATGGTGACTCCACCATCTGCCTTTGCAGTCTGTTTCAGTGCTTGACATTTTTTCTAATATTCAATCTACATCTCCCCTGGTACAACTTGAGTCCATTTCCTCTCATTCTATTGCTTATTACTTAAGAGACAGAAACCCACCTGCCTACAATCTCCTTTCAGGGAGCTATATAGAGCATTAAGGTCCTTCTTCAGCCTCCTCCTTTTCTCCAGGCTAAACGCCTCAGTTCCCTCAAGCACTTCTCATCAGACTTGTGCTCCAGATCCTTCCCCAGCTCCGATGCACTTCTCCAGACACGTTCCAGCCCCTCAATGTCTTTCTTGTAGTGAGGGGCCCAGGATTTGAGGTGAGACCTCACCAGTGCTGAGTACAGGGGACAATCCCTGCCCTGCTCCTGCTGGCCACACCATTGCTCATCCAAGCAAAGGCCAGGATGCCTTTGGCCTTCTTGGATGCCTTTGGCTCATGCTCAGCTGCTGTTGACAAACACCCCTTTTCCACCAGGTCCTTTTCCACCAGGCAGCTTTACAGCCATTCTTCCCCACAGCCTCTAGCCCTGCATGAGGTTGTTGTGACCCAAGTGCAGGACCCACCACTTGGCCCTGTTAGACCTCATACAACTGACTGCCCTACACAACTTACAATTGTCTGCTGTACATCATTTTCCAGTCTATACGAACAGCTGAAACTCAACAAGTAGCTAGATAATGAAGATACAGTCTAAACCTCCTGGGAAAGCTGCTTCTCTTTCCTGCCTTGCCTTCCCCACTACAATCACACTTGGTTTGTGACTACATTTGTCATCAGTACATCAATACTTCTGGCACAATATATTGACAGCTAAATGACAATTCTCATCAGCTCTAAATTAAAAAACCACCATTGTCTTGCAATTTATAAAGATTACTGAGCATACCTGGTAGTACCAACCCATTTCACCCAGACTCTTCGTTGCAGTCTGCGACACATCTAAGCATGAGGCCTCTCCTGTATAATTGTAATATAAATTTACTGCCTGGAAAACATTCTGCAGCAACAATTTGTCAGAGAGACTGGGATGCTTCAAGAACTTGCAGACTTCCTGCAATGAAGAGATAAGTTGTCACAATCTATAGGAATTAAATAATACATAACACCTGGTAGGATATTCATTTATTTCCCAAGTACAATCAGACCATTTCCAGAAAGTGTCTATGAAGTTATATACCCTGATTATCACAAAATGTAGTATCATATATGTGTGGTGCATGCTAGTATGAGGAACCTGTAACTTTGTATTTCCTGACTAAAAAAATTTTTAAAAAACCCAACAGTGCCACCTTAATGTTTCATTCACCAAATTTTTCAATCAATTTCCCATATTTTAAAATAGATTATATTTAATAAATAGTATTTAGTATCTCTGTAATTAAAGACAGCACATACAGATCTCTAACAGAGAAGCTCCAGGTATCGACTGGGGTTCCCTGCAGTTTGATGTAAGTAGGTCACAAGAGAAAACAGATTAATCAATGTACATACAGACATACATACTCATATATATATATATATGTAGCTACTCATTAACATTGGAAAAGACCTTCAACATCATCAAGTCCACATTTCTCTCCCCCTTTCTTGCCCTCAGAGTCCTAACAGGGCTCCTGTTTCAGAAAATAAAGTATCTTAACAGCTTATATAAATCAGATTTCATACATTAGTATTGTGCAGATGGGCAGTGGCCTTTTCCGGGTTAGGTTTATAAGGAGAAATAATTTTCAAGGTGTTTATTCTGCTCTTTGAGACAGCCACACAGGACAGATTAATTTCCCTCTCTCCTCCATCAGGCAGCTCTACACAAGGGAAAGATTTTATTTTATAATTAACTACTGCTAAAATACTTATATCTTACCTACCTCATAGTAACCCAAAGTCCTGCAGGGAAATTCAGCCAGAGTCTTAAAAGAGTAAGAACACTCCAAGGAAAAAACAGAACTGCACAAGCAAAGGCTTGCAAGTGTAAAAAGAAGTTCTGCTTTGAGAAGGGACTCTGCAAGGAATATATTTGTGGAGATCCACATTTTCTCTCTCACTAGTTTTCCCACATCAAAAAGGACATAGACTCAAAACTTGTTCAGTTGCAAGCTCTGTCAGCTAAGTCTCACATCACAAACTCCAATTGCATGTGCTTTTTGTGCAGCATTTCTGCTACTCAAGAGCAGCTCTGCAGGACAGCTGAGGTTTCTCAGTCATCCCTGGCACTTTTTTTCCCCTGGGCTGTTGATATAACCTGTTAGACCTACAAGGGGCAGTTAGGCAACAAACCAAGATACGCACAAGATATTATCTTGGTTGTCTTTTCTCAGCACATTGCTTCTATGGAGCCAAAAAAATAAAGGAAAAGGTACAAGCTAGGAGTGGAGGACAGAATTAATTAAACCAAATAGTCAATTCTACAAGACATTGATTCTAAATTACCTGTATAGGCCAAGCTGGCAGAGGCTGCAAGAAGTCAGCTTTATAGGGATAATTCACCATAGCCAAGTTTACCCATGTTTCACTCAGCCAACTTTTCAATACAGCAGCATCCTGAAGAGTTTTTAAGGGGCTGCACAAATGAAACGTGTTGGAAAGCCACTGCAAACCTGCATCTTTAATAAATTAATAAAACAATATTTAATGTATTGTACAATTAACACATACATCAGTTGTGTTGCTACTAAAAAACATTTTCGATTAGCCTAACTAATTTAGTGAAACTATTCCACACACATACAAGCACAGCAGATCAAATTTTAGTCAGCACCTCACTACAACCTCTTTTCAGGTAGTTGTATAATCACAAAATCACTTAGGTTAGAACTGATCCTCAAGTCTAACTGAAGCCCTGTCATTGAATTCATAGTGACTGCAGTAATTTTCTTTTCCTGAATGCCTCATTTGGCAAAGTACTTTTTTTTATAGTAATGACTATCTGGCCTATTTTGTCAGAAGGAATATTAGCCTTGAGGTTCTGATTTTAAGTCAGTCCTTATCTGACCTTAGGAATGTTTGGACCTGGATTCGGCATCCCACCAGGCCTGAAAGAAGTTTGTAATACAACAAAACAGGCATTTAAAAGTAGTGCTAGATTGGAGTTTTCAATACTAGGAACAGAGTTTCAAAAAACCCAATACATACACGGGTGAAAGTCATAACACATTCCTGATCTTTACTATTCTTTGAAAAAGCACTGGTGAGGTCTTACCTGTTGAGGAAAGGTGGTTAATAGCATTCCAGGAATTCCGGATGCTCTCTGAGCAGCCCTTGCCACTCTTTTTGAAATCATTGGTCACTATGCTGAAAAATGTGCCACATGGAACCAAATCACCAAACTGCCAGATTGGGGCGGAGGCTGCCAGAGCTCTGCAAAGGGACATAAAAACATCCTGAACCCCTGCAAAATGGACTTCCATACCCTCCCAATAGCCACTATCTAGGCAGCATTTATAATTCAGCTTGGACACTGTGCTCTAGGTGAACTAACCATAATGCTGCAAAATTATTCCACAGATCGGTATGCAAAAGGCTGATGGAGGATATAAGTCTTGGACACCGGTACAACAATATCAGCAAACAAAAGGCAGAAATTCAGACTTGATTACTTTATTGTTTTTTTATTTTCATCTATCTGCTAGGTCCTTCTCACTAGGCATTGTGTGAACTCAAATGAAGAGAGGTCCATTCCATGAAAATATACTCTCTAGCTTGTTTCCAAAGGTATTGAAGAGATTAAAGATCTGCCTAACGTCTGGAGACCCTAAAAAATTAGGTGCCAAGTCAGTGTTCACATGCTGTTTTCACAAATCTAACAGATAACTCTGACGAAATAAATCATCCAGTACCTGCTGACCAACAGTTGCCTTTGTTAGGCAAACAGCACCTCTTCCCAAATTCAAAGTATTCAAAAAAGGATACACTAAGGATATCCAAATTCAAAGGATTCAAAGAATCCTTCTCCCGGCTTGAATTATGGCACTTGTCCCAGAGCAGTAGTATTTATAGCACAGAAGTAACAAATGCCTGCTCTGTTTAAGCAGGAGGAGCACACTCACCCAACCACCACATGGGGATACTTCATCCTAAACCAGGCTGCAAGCATTCCTCCATAAGACCCTCCAATAGCTATGACTGGACTGTGCCGGGCTCCTGCAATGGTTGTCTTTAAGTACTCAACAAGTACTGCAAAGTCTGCCAGAGCTTGCTCTGATGTCAGGTAATTGAGATGCTTGGAATCCTGAGAGAAAGAAGGCAGGTTATGGACAGCACAAGTGATTTCCAGCAACAGTCTTTCTATTCCCCACAGCAGCTACAGCTAAAATCAGGTCTACAGCTAAAAATCACAAATCTAAATCTGTGCCTAAGAACAAATGAAATATTCTTTGCAGGTATTCCTTGAAGCACTAAAAAAAATCTTCTAGTTTGGTTTTATTTTTTAATCCTAGAATTGATAGTTACAAAAGAGTTATACACTACTCAAGTTAACACTCAATGCCCTGGCAAGAATTAAAATATGCAGAATTATGTTTGTATGGAGTACATTTATTATGAAGACAAAAGATGACACTTACACTGAAAGACTCATTCCCAAAGGGCAAAGATTCTCCATAATATCTATGTTCAGCAAATACCAACATGGCATTAAGCTCTTCAGCCACATCCCACATAAAACCCTGGTTGGAGGAAAACAGACACAGAAAATAATTGATTCAAATGGTTTAAAAGCCTCTATTTTCAGTCTAGTGCTTTCCAATTCTTTGATTAGAAAGATATCACTATCAAAATGCCACTAGAAAGACAGAGTGCAATTTGGTTTTAAGGTATCATTTAAGTAAGAAAACACACAAAACAGGTATCAACCCAGGGAAGGTGACATATACAAAGACAGTATGTATAGTTCAATGCTGCAAAATATTAAGTATCCTTGCTTTGTGACTACACAAAGGAAATTTAACAGAACTCCTATGGCACAAGCTTAACACACAGGAAATAAAAAAGGCTACAGGAGAAAAGCATAACACACAGGAAATAAAAAAGGCTACAGGAGAAAAGCATTCATTTGACCTAGGACTACATTACAGAAAACACAAAACTTGTTTGGCAATAAACACTAATCTAGAGCATTGCAATACAGTTATTTTCAACTAATAAATAAGTACAACTTGTCATTACTTGTTGATAAGAGTTTGTTACCACCAGCTATGAGAAGCAGACAGAGATCATTGGCTGGCAGCACAAAGCAGGCAAGCAGTTCTTGGTGGCTCTGAGCTCAGCACATGCCACCTCCTGTCATGTTACTGGACTTTGTTTTCAAATGGCTGAAAAATACCCACACACTCCATTCTGCATTTTTATCAGTCAGGGAAATAAATACTTCCACAGGTACTGTAGAGAACAAGAATTATCTGGCTCTGATTTCCAGTTTTCTTCATATTTTTCTTAATACAAAAACAAAAATCCAAACATCAAAACCTTCCATTTTACTTGGGGACTCCAAAGTACTAGGATAAATTTAATTTGGTCCAAAATTCTGAACTGTTAGCTCAGGGCAACTATGGTGTTTCCTCTAGAAATTTTCTTCACAGCTCCAGGATTTTAATAGAAGTGTATCCCTTCTTTGGTTTGTTTGGGCTTCAAATAGGACCCTGAACCCCCTTTAACCTTTTCTGTGCTTTTGTTCAGCTTCCTCTTCCTCCTATAACAATCACAGCAATCATTACAAACTTATCCTTCAACAACCTTCTGTGACTGTCTCCTTGCTCCTCCTCACTTTTTCCATATGCCATTACCGGCAGGCAGGACTGCAATCCCACTGTTTCCCACCTACCGTGTTGTTGCAGAACCACTCAATGTCTCCTTCGTTGCCTGTATAAAACAGTATTGGTCCATTGTCCTTCTTCCAGTACTGATCTGCTACCAGGTACCTCTGCTGGAATGTACGATTTTCATCAAACCCAAAGTGATCAATCTGGAAGAACAAGCATCAGCAACACGGTCAGAAAGCTAAAACTGATCCTAGAGCCCACTGGGAGTGCTGACAGTTATTTAACAGATTAAAAAAAGAAGTCATTAAATTAATTTATATTCCTAATTCATCAAATTATTTCTGCTTTGTGAAAAAACCCATTCAAAATTACAGGCGTATATACTAAAGGAGAAATCTTCAGGCATTAAGAAAGAAAATCCATGCCCCTTTTATAGCATCCTACTGAACAGATATTCTAAATATATTTAGGAAGTCAGAAAAATCTGCTGAGAGGTCACAAAGTACCTCATGCAATAAAACTGTATCAACAAGGAAAAAGAGTCATCACAGGATGTTTTGAGTCTCAGGAAAACCTTACTAGCCTCGTTATTAAAAAAAACCCAGCAAACTAAACAAGAAAAATTCCAAAATTAAACCAAACAAAAATTCCACCTCTTCTTTCTCTCCTCCTTCTGACATAAGAATTACATTTAAACAGATTCTTGTTAGAAAGTGGGTTTTTATTGTTTACCACTGCTCTACAAATATTGCCAGCCTACATACATCATACCCCTTAACCCAAACCCCACAGTGTTAGATTTATTCTCTCATTAGAAATTCAATTCCTAAGGTCATTTTTTTTTCAGCTTTTACTCACAATGCTTTGTATTCACCATCCACCTCGACCCTTCCTCTAGAATTCATCCACACTCGAAAGTTGTGCTTTTACAAGTAACTCCCTGCACAGTCATAATCTTATTCTAGAATACACATACAGGCTTTTACTATGAAATATTAAAAAAAAAAAAAAATCAAACCAAACGACAGAATTACTCCAGAAGACCTATCCTACTTAATTACCATGTATTCACAATTCTTCATTATTTTTATTCATCAGCTGAAGATGACATGTAGCTTCCCAATTTTGACTTTTATCAGTGCATCAATCCACCTTTTCCTGCTCCTGCTGGTGGTAACAGCCTGACATCTGCTGGCTTGAGGATCTCCGCTCACCCACCCATCTGCCTTCACACCCAAACTCTGCCACACCTCTCAGCTGCTACAGGAAACAAACTTTCACATTCCCTGTTTTGGGAACATCTGCAAGCAGACTGCACCCAAATCCAAGCACTTGCTGTTATCACAGTAACATACCTGCTAGGCTGACTCCTTTAGGCAGCTCAGAAAAGCCTAACACTTGACCTGCAGGATCCAGCTACTCCACACCAGGTACTGACAATTGCTTTGGGTCAAAGAGAGCAGAGGAACTTATTTCAGATGCACAGAATGCTGCAAAATGTCTTTTCTGCACTCCCTTAGAGGTTACTCACTCTTGGACTCAGGTGGGAGGATGTGTGTGCTGCAGCTCACTGCTACAACAGCAGGAGCAGATGGAGGTCTGTGCATGGTGGGGACAGACAAGAGAGACAAAGTCTTTGCCTTCAATAAATAACTTCAGTGACTGCTTCCAGACCCAAATAAAACTATTTTATGTACTTTCACAGTTTTCCTCAGGGAGGCCACTCATAAGTACATGGTGATGCTATCATGTGCATATTTCAGGGCTCTTTCACTGAACTTCAGTACTGCCACCACATGCTGGGCTTGTTTCACACTGACAACTCACCTGCACAGCTATTAATTTTAGTTTCACCTATTACAAGTGATTCAATGCAGAAAGGCAGAACAAGGTCAGCAACTGAAAAAGTCTCTGGTCATAAGACCTTTGGACACTTAAGGAGAACAATCAGTTAAGGCACATCTAAAAAGTCACTGCATAGTTTGATAAACTCCAACACTGTTAGAAAGTACAACTAACACATCTTTTGTTCCATGTATGTTTGTAAATGGGAGAAATTCTTTTTCTATTTAAAATTTCTTGTCAGGCTGCTTGCCAGAGATAGGAAAAACAGGCCCATGTGTCCTGCTTGCCTTTTATGGAATCATCTAAAATTAAATATTTAGATTTAGAACTTGATTCTGCATCCTTCCTGCCTGAAGCCAGAGTGCCAGCTAGAGGACTACACCCCAAAAAGTATTCAACTTTCCTAACTACAAAGATATATACCAGTGCAGGCAACTTAACATGCAACAGGCAAAAAAGAGTGCAGAGGGAAAACCAAAGCAAAAACCAAAAAAACCCCAAGCAAACAAAAAAACCAGAAAATTTTTGATACCAGGCTGATCTTATCCAATGGGGCATTGTGCAGAACAGATTCTAAAGCCCATCTTACTGTTCCTATTTCACAGGAGCTAGAAAATTAGGAGAGTGATACTCCAACATGCACATCTTTTCCCAAACTATGGCTAGTTTTCTTTAGAGATGTGATTTACTGGAGTTTTCCTCTGATGTGATCTGCAAATCTACTTCCCCAAAACAAACAATTACAATGCAAAATTACAATGCTCTAGTGAGTCTGTCTTTAAAAACCAAGAGGGAGAAAAAGACAGGAATTTAAGTTCTCTTTTGGTGCTTTTAGTAATTATGTTGATCAAAGAGTCATGATCCTCTGTCTTGACTCTGACATGCTGTACACTCCCTCACTGCCATCAGCCATGTTATTCTTTCCCATTCTTCCCTCAGTCTGTAGAAATTTGATACTCCCACAACAGCTAAATTGCCTCTGTTCATCACACTCACAGCACATCCAACCATGGACACATGTAAGATCCCAGGCAGAACAAACACAAATCCAGACTTCTCCAGGGGGGGGGAAAAAAAAAAAAATCACAAGTAGCTATTACTCAGCTTAAAAGCAGAAACTCCTTTAGTTCTAGATGATGGGGCTTCATACCTTGTATTAGCTTGTCTTTTCAAGGGTAAGGCACACAACATGAGTAAAAAAAAATCCAAACCAAAACCTAATGTTTGTTAGGCAGTCAGAAAACAAAGTGTCATGAATGCTGGTTATTGACAAGAAATTCAAAGAAATTCTAAATCTAGGACATCAAAACACCGCATGGAGGTATCCTAAGGAATATCTTCTCACAAGAGTAAAAACTGTTAAAATTTTTCAAGCCACAGGGAAGAAGCCCGAGAATCAATATAAAATTGTGAGGTGAAAGCTTTGGACACCCAGGGAAAGCAGTTGCGGAACAGCAGATGGAGCTGTTGTGTAGCCAAAGTGCAGCAGGAGTGTGCAGGGCTGGGCACAGGGGTGCAGAAGGGTCTCATTCAAATAATTGCTTTATCTCACCATTCTTTATAGAACAGGCATGCAGATGGGTAATAAACCCCAGCAACTGTGTGATGCCTACTGTAGTACTCAAATCAACCAGGTATTTTTATAGCTTTTTTCCTTAAGCAGATGTCATTAAAAAGTTGAACCAGAAAGGTTTTTTCCCCACTCTTACACAAATGAAGTAAGATAAAAGCAACGACTTTTAGAAACAGACTAAAACAACAAAAAGGAAAAAAATCTGTTTAGTACACATTTAAAATACCTTAACTGCAGGTAAAACAATGGTAATGGTATACCAGCAGATATGTGGTTTTTCCAATTAAAATTTTCATAATTACAACTGTGTCCAGGATGTCAGCAGTAAGTACAAGGTCCTGAGCAATCCTAAACAATTTTTAAATTGGCCCTGCTTTGTGTGGAGATTTGAAGAGATGATGGCATAGTTCACTTCTAAAACTAAACTATTCTAGAATTAATGCAAACCAGTTACTCAGCCCAACTTAGAGCTCTAAGCTTCTGTAAACAGGACTATGTGGCAAGTTTTATAAAAACAACAACACAGTCATGATCAGTGATGCAACAGAAATGTTTTACAGATGAAAGTATGATCTACTGACACAAGAACAGTCATTCTGATACTAATAAGAGGAAGGATAAAATTAGAAAAAGCAACACTGAAACTCATAAGTTATGATTAAGTTTTTAAGAGAAATTCTTGTCAGCGGAGGCAGGCAGGATGGCAAAGTGAACAGTTCCACATACAAAAAAACTTTGTGAACAATGCTCAGTTAAGAAAGCCTCGTATTTTCCCGCACACCTTTGAGTCCAAAGACTCACAAAGCATTTGGGGAAAATAAAAGCAAACATACAGCAGATGGCTCGGAGGCAGGCAGCTCTGATGGAAGACTGTAGGCGCTACCCAAGGCAGGGCTGCTGAGAACTGCACTCCCTGAGCTGATGACAAACATCAGTGGGCAGCACAAGGCATTGAGCCCATGAGGATGATGAGAGCACCAGACTGAAGAATCAAGTCAGCAGCTTTGCTCCTTCGGCTCAGAGAAACTTTCTACAGAGAAGTGCAGCTCATCAGCTCAGGGTGAGGTACCTTCCCCAGACTGGTTTACTGAACGAACTCACACTGGGAGGAACGGCCAAACCCCACCCTGGTGCCTTCTGCTTGAACTATAGAGCACCCTTCTGTATCTTTATCTTGTAAGTGCACATGTATCATGTGCTTTTGTTAAACTCTCAAAGATTACTTATCTCAAGGTGGGTTTTTTGTAATGTGCTTTTTTGCTATTTTAAAAGTCCATTTAAAAAAAAACAAGCCACTCTGTCACACATCTCCCCTGGGGAAGAGACAAAAAAGGCTCAACAGATGTTATTGTACAGATGTTAGTCTGCTTAATGTACTTCTGGAAGTATTCAGGAACTCAGGCATGAGTAGAGTACAAAGACGAAACAGGACATGTGGGCTAAAACCCACTTCCTTCTCAGCAGCACCTTAAGGTCATCAGTGACTACAGAGACAGGGCAGCAAAGACAAGCCTCTACTAAAAAAAGACTATAATTCACAGGGCAGTTTTTAACCAACAGCATATAATACAATTTGAGGTGGTAAATCAGCATCTGATGGTTTTATGCTTTTGGGTTTCTGGCAAGATTGTGAGCGTCTGAAAGCCTTTCTGTGATGCCTTGAATTTCAATCCTCTATGCAATAGCTTTGTTTCCCAAATTGGATATTCCATGTGAAATCAAGCCAGTTGTTTTACTGGTGAGAAGCCAGAGGATTTTAAATTGTGCTTTACTCTCCACATATCCATGGAGCTGTTTTGAGGGCTCATCCTGTCTGAATTATTTCCTGAGGACAGGAAGATACAGGATAGCCTGAGGATATCCTCCTGTGTGAAAAGCAGTGTAGACCTCAGCCTCCTTGGGATTTCACTGATGTGTTTCTATTCCTGCTTTTACTCCTGATGGGCTGTGAGGGACTCCAGTTCAATCAGCTGGCCCTATTAGTTTTGTTTCCTCTTATAACCTCTGCTTCCCCTATTCAAATTTGAAGTTCATTACGGCAGGGACTTTCTTGTCATGTCTGTACAACAAAGGAGGAGGGGGTGAGGACAGATTTTGTTGAGACTGACAGGATTGAGGTTTCATCCCACCAGTAACTGCTAAGATTCCCTGTTTGTCCCTGCTCAGTGCAGGAAAGGGAGGAGGGAAAAAAAAGACCAAAAAAAAGTCAAGCTTAGCTTTGTTTCATATTTTGAATTTTAAATGCAAGGATTGAGGTGTTTCCTTGCTTTCAAGGCTGACAGTTGTGCAAGGAACAGCAGAGACTGAAGATTTGCACCCATCTGTTGAAATGCATAATCATTTAGTGCTCTGTGGAAGAGTAGGGAGATGTAAACTGCACCTCTTTGCATCAGGCTGTGTAACCCACTGTCTGGAAAGTCTCTGACACAAAGAATACCAGAAATTTAAGAGATGGAATCAAAGCTTAGAATAACAGAACTGCTTAGGCTGGAACAACACCTTTAAGACTGAGTCCAACCATTAACCCAGCACTGACAAGCCCACACCTAAACACATCCCCAAGAACCACATCCACACAGATTTTGAACACTTCCAGAGATTCCACCACTTCCCTGGGCATCCTGTTGCAGTGCCTGACAAGCCTTTCAGTGAAGATTTCCTGCTATCCAGTCTAAACGTCCCCTGTTACAACTTGACGCCGTTTCTTCTCATTCTATTGCTTGTTACTTGAAACAGAAACCCACCTTCCCACAACCTCCTTTCACAAAAGCTGTAGAGAACATTAAGGTCTCTCCTCAGCCTCCCTCTCACCAGACTAAACACCTCAGCTCCCTCAGCCAGCCCTCATCAGACTTGTGCTCCAGGCCCTTCCCCAGCTCCGTTGCCCTTCTCTGGACACGCTCCAGCCCCTCAATGCCTTTCTTGTAGTGAGGGAACTGAACACAGGATTTGAGGTGTGGCCTCACCAGTGCTGAGTACAGGGGACAATCCCTGCCCTGCTCCTGCTGGCCACACTATTGCTGATCCAGACCAGGATGCCTTTGGCCTTCCTGGCCACCTGGGCACATGCTGGCTCATGTTCAGCTGCTGACCAGCACTGCCAGATCCTTTTACCCTGGGCAGCCTTCCAGCCATTCTTCCCCACAGCGGCTGTAGCACTGCCTGGGGTCGTTGTGACCCACAGGCAGGGCTGAGCACTTTGCCTTGTTGAACCTCGTACAACTGGCTTCAGACAATGGATTCAGCCTGTCCAGATCCCTCTGCTGGGCCTTCCTGCCCTCCAGAAGACCAGCAGCTGGATTTAAGCCCCCTCACCGGGCTTAGCTATCCAGCCAGTTTTCCACCCAGCAAAGAGTATGCTCATCCAAGCCAAGACTGACTCTGTCATGGTCATTTTCTACAAACTCTGTAATTCAGAGGTTTTGTTGACGAGATTTCATTTTATTTGTTAATCCATCACATTTACCAAACCATATGGATAACAACAGACATGCTTTTTGACTATTTATAGTTTCCAATTTCTATTCAACTACTGGGATGGTCTAGGGCAACTGTTACCAAGTTTTCCTTGACTATAATAAGCTTCCAGCCAAATATGCCCCCACAGCAAATGCAGGCTTAGGATCCTTGTAATAGAAAGAATCTATCATTGCAACTGTGAGCTTGAGAGTACACAGGCCTTTGATAACACACATGGGTTAGTGATAACACTGGCAGTGTTACATTACAGATGGACTTGAAGATCTTAAACGTCTTTTCCAGCCGAAATGTGTCTATAATTCTACACTTCATGTATCTTTCTGAAGCGTCTCTTATGATGCAGAAATCACAGCACCTGCTCTTGTGATGCTGTTTAAAGAAGTCTGATTTTTAGCACTGATTTATCTCTTTAGTGATTAAAAGACAAGGAAAACTTCAGACAGGAACTCTACCCCTGCCCTGAGTCACACAGTTTGGACAGGCACTTGAAAAGACCAAAGAAAATTTAAACAGCTACAGGATATGCTGTAGGAAAGCACCAGGGTACTCAGGTCAGCTCTTGTTAGAAACAAACAGAACATGATGAAAGGTTATTTTTATGTTGGAAGCCCAACCAGCTAATGAGAACACAAACAAATTGATTTCAACTTCCACAAACCATTAATAGTTTTGTGCTGCAATTGAACCTCCAGATTCTGCTTACCATGTAAAGATGAAGTCCATAAACACATTTATGCTTTAAAATCCCCCAGCAGACACAGTGAAGATGCTGTTCTCTGTTAAAACTCCTCCATTTGGAAGGAGAACTACCACAGGCACTCTCAACATTTTCTGTCCCAGACTTGAGAGTCCCAAAGTTCCCACACAAGGGGGAGAATGGGTGACCAAGACAGGAAGCTCTTCAATCAGCTTTACAGCTGTCACTCCTTAACCAGTCTCCATTTCCCTGCCACCTGGCTCTTTTCAGAGCAATGGAGAGGCTTGTGCTGCTCAGACTCCACCAGCTACATAACTCTGCAACTAACTGCTATGGCAGTAAACACCCCAAATGTTCACATCATTGATTTGATTCAAGGTATTATTTTCCTGGTGCAATTCTTCCACAGGACAAGGGATGGGGCAAGGCATGGGGAAAAACCAGCTCAGAGCCCTACTTCACCAAGAGGTGTGATTTCTCAAGGCTGAAAAAAGCACAAAGATGCACTACACCAAGAACACTACAGCAAGAGCAAAGTTACCCTTGTGCAAGGTCTCTCAGACCCCTAACAGGCAAAAGCCTCTAATTTTTTCCATGTGCCTTCCAGATTGAATTACAAATCCATCACATTCAGAGGATTAACTTCAGAGGAGAGGAAAAAATTGAATGTGAAATGTCAATATGTCACAGATTAAGCAGCATAAAAGCATTCCAGGTTTTTTTAGGAGTGACCTAAAGTTCTGTGTAGGACTAATTGCTTAAGCAAAAGAATTTGCGAAGTTTCATCTTCCCTCGTGAACATGGTTCTCATTTGAAAGACTTCCTCAATTTTTTTTTTATAAAGACACAGTGAATAAAAGCATTTCACATCCAAGATAATATTTTTACTTAGTCATATTAAATATTTAAACCAGCTCTACCCCTACCCCCAAAAAGGCCTAGAACTGTCTACTTTGCTAAACATTTTTAGAAGGTTTAATCCAGGTTGCAATTGTTTTATTTCCCAGGTTTTCACAACTATAAATAAATTTGCTTTATCATTCTCCCAGACATAGTTCAACCACTATTATTTGTACTATATTTTCTATTGCTAATCCTAGAAAAGAGGATCCAACGAAGTGGAGATGAACAATGACAGCAAACAGGAAAACTGTCCTGTCATCTATCCAGACAATATTCTAATTAGGCAGAGCACAGACTAAATGACAAGAGCTCAGTGCAGGGATAGCAATTAATCAGTATTAAAAGGCTAAGTGTTTTACACGTGCCACTGTGGATCATGCATTTAGTAGCCACCAATTCTGATCAGCACTGAGGTGGGGGAGAAGAAAATTTCACAAAACAAAGCAGGAAAGCAGCAATTACTTCTACAGCCCTGATGCAATAACAGAAATACCACGTAGCGACTGCTACTTTGGCAAGCTTGCAACACCAAGGAAAAACTGCTTGCAGGGCTGCAAGATGTTGGTAGACAGGATGATGGGGAAACCAGCAGCATTCAGGGAAATATCTGTGGCTCCCTGCACCACCAAGTGTGTCCATACTGGTAACCAGAGGGAAAGGACACAGTATCACGGCTCCATGGTATCCCATGCAGGTAGGCTTTTCAGTGAGCCACCTCCTCTACAGGAAAGAGTCACATCTCAAATTTCACTCTACAAGCACCTTTTCCAGCTAATCTTCACATAACCACTTTGGCTTCAAGCCTGACACAAGGGTGAACTTGTACATAAGCTCTGTATCTTGGCTGCAGATGTGAATAATGGAAAAAGCTGTTACATCAATTTAAAGTTAGAAACAACAGCCCACAAGGATCAGAAGTTCTGTTCTTTGCTCACTGTGTGTGTTTAGAGAACAACAACCACGCATAGCACACCAGACAGCAGCATTATAACCGCACCAAATATCAGAATATACTACATGCATGCTAGAGCTGAATGAAAGCATGAGACAGAAACTAGAAATTTAAAATAAAAAAAGAAAGCTATCCCATTACACCACAGGCAAAGGGTATCTACTGACTGTGCTTAAAAGAAATGCAATTCCCATTCTTCTGTGTATGTTTAATTCTCTGAACTGACATACCTGGAAAACAAAGAAATTAACCATTTTGCAAGTATTAGTAAGGTGGCCCAGTACAACCTGGTTTACTCCACTAAATTTCTTACAAGCTACACTGCTTTAGATAAAAAATCCAAATATTACAGGATGTATGAAATAAATTAAGGTATTTGGTTTTTGAAAGCTTAAAATAATCAAGTTTGACTTCTGGTCATTCACCAACTTGGCAAAATGCTACAAATTATCTGCACGATCTACAACAACCAACAACTTCTTATGCTGATGGCTGGTCTTGATCTCCTCAAAGTCAGATGAATAGATACAGAACTCATTAGCACAAAATTTCATTTTGAACTTCATTTTCCTCCATATCTCCCCACAAAAAAAAAAACAAAAAAAAAAAAAAAAAACAAAAACACCACACCAGCTCTGAGACTCTGCTTGGAGAATCTCATGGTACAAGCCAAATTCAATGGAGGTAACAGGAGTTCTCATGCACATCTGGCTTGGGAAAGGCTTGCTAGTTCAGCCACAGACAGTTCTCCTTACTGTTTTGTTCTTTAGACTTTCTTTAATCTAGACAGTCTATCAGAAATCTTTCAGTGGCCTAGTACAGCTTTTAACAATTAAAGCTAGTGAGATGTGCTCATTTTCAGTGAGGGAGTAGTGATCATTGATGTTTTTTGAGTCACTAGTATTAACTGCTCACTTAAAGGAAGAGGCTGCAAGTTGTGAGGAAATTGTTTCCTGATTAATTTGAGAAGCTGATGTCTGCATTGTGACCCCACAGATAAGTAGTGCATAAAAATAAAATTTCACTGACAAGCTTTAACAAGTACTTCCCCGTTTTCCTGTTCACTGAGTAAGAGCTATTGTTCCTGGTTTATAGCTTACAGTTCCCATTTTAAATCATGCTATGAAATCACAGAGTAAGAGCTGCCAAGTACTCCTGTACTACTTGATGAGTAAAACACATATTCCAAGTAATTCACCTCAGAGACAAACATCAGCATCACTTCTTCTCTAAACACCGGCATAACTTTTAATTGGTACCAAGGGGCTCTGTAAAAAGCACTTTGTTTTTTCCTTCACCAGAAGCCAAAAGTGCTATTGTATTATGGTGCCAGGCATGAAAAACAAATCCATCACAACCATTCCCAACATCGGTTACTATTCTGAGACACCAACCTGAGTCACAAGAAGATGCTAAATAAGATGCTAACCACAATTAAAAATTATAACCTCAACCCATCTCAGTGTCTTCCTAAGGAAGTTTTAGACCTGTGATTGAAAACTACCTCATTAGGTTTAAAAAACATTTATATCCGTTCTAATGTTCACATTTTCAACCAGGGCTTTTATTTTCTATACTTCAGAATTCCTGTCTGTAATAAAAAAACAGGGTATTAAAGACTCCTGATAAAGCCAGAAAGGATCAAATTGCATTACTTTTTAAATTTCATCACTTTGAAGCTTCAACATATATTCCTTTTATGTACACACAACATGAAGTGTGGATGGATTTCGGAGCACAAAGATTTGCATGTGAATTTATTATGAGATACTGACATCAGTGTGAAACCTAGGAAGTTATGAAATGTAATCAGAATCCTTCTTTTGGCAGAGGTGGCACAACTGACATGTATTAGTTCAAAAGACAATCTGATTGAAGGACCAGGCTCAGTAAATTGCTGAACAAAAATTAATTTGTACTTGTTACATTGGTTCTTAGACAAATTCATAGCAGTTCACAAACTGATTGAGGTGAAGGGCTCCTCAGCACAGAGTCTCACACAGCCATCAATTATCAAATTGAGTGAAGAGACACCATGTCCACTCTCCTTTCTAAGATGAGTTTGTCACTGAGAAGCCTGCAAATATCAGCAATTTTAAGGCATCATGCTCTCAGCAGTGGTGCATATAAAGCACCACAAGTCCTCAGGCTGTGTTTTTTGTAACACTGGTATGTGTGCCAAAGAAAGAGATGTAAAGGTACAAGACAAGGCTCCCCAAAAGTCAGAACTGACTGACTCCAGACCTCCTCAGTATGCTGTAAGGTTATTTCTGCTTGGATAAAGAGAGACAGATGAATCTTGGATGCCTCACCAAGTCATTCCAATGAATTTGAACTGTGGTCACAGACCCAGCTGCTTGCAAAGAAGCCATCCCAGCAGTGGTGATCCTGATACAGCTCTATACATTCTACACTTCATTCTCTCTGTAAAGTTCCATTTTGGATGGATTAATTTAACACACAAATCACAACCAACTGTGTAGCAGGCAAATTACCACAGACTTGCCTACAAAAGTCACATCAGTAATCAGAAAAGCTATAAAGGAGATAATCATCCCCAAAACAGATAAAATTTGTTAAAGATGTAGCTGATGGCAGAGTTTCTCCTTCAAGGGCCATCTCCTCTTCTAGGTCTGCATGAGCTACATTTTTACTGGGGTAATTTCACTCATACAAAGGAGGAGTAGAGGACTGAAAGACAACAGTTACTTTTGAAGGGAGAGAAAAAGAAAAAAAATCACACCTCCAAGCCAAAATAATAAAAGTTATTAAATACATGCAGAGATCAGCAAACAAGGTAGGATCACACTGACACAGGCACTGCTTGACTGATTTCTCAATGTTCTAGACTTTAGCCTCATCATCACAGATGTCTGACACTTAAAGTGGTAAACAGGAGGAAGTTTAATGCAATGAGCATTGAGCTTAACTCTGACCCTGTTATTTCCCCATTTTTATGAAAACAGACTTAAATGTCATTGATTCACAGTAAAAGTTGACACTAGACCCTCAAACCATGTTACATGTCTATAGACTGTCACGCCCAATGTGCAGCAGTAATAAATTATTCACAGTGATGAAGAAGTAACTTTTTAGGAAACAAATCATGTAAGGAACCTATTTACACTTTCAAAGCTTTCTTCTGTAGAAGTATTAAGTATTTACAGACTTTATTTAAAGGTATTTTTAATATTAATAGGTGTAAAACCATTTCCTTTGTGACAGCATAGTATTTTGCCATATTATGAAGTATTTTTTAATATTGGATGCTTTTAGATAAATTTCAATTTGTGATGAAAACCACCAAAGAGAGAAACAAGAATCAAAGCAGGAACCTTAGCTAAAAAGAAAGACTTGGCAGCAAGGAACACAAGAAGGTAATTCATGTCATAAGAAATATATGTCAGAAATTAAACTTCAACAATCCTGAGAGGTGGCAAAGTATCACCACACCTTATTTAACATGTTAATCATAGCTTTTATGTTGCACTACAGAATAATAATACAATTACAAATCCCCAGAAAACAGCACTGAGTGCATGCTTTATCAGGGCTGAATGCTATCAGTTCTACACACTGTGCTACTGACAGTGTGTCCTATGCTCTCCGTGTGATTAGACCTCTCGTGCTACCCCTGCAAGTGCCAAGCAGCAGAAGTCAAATTTTTGATGAACACACCTCTCACACTCTGTTCAACAATATTAGTAAGTCTTTGGACAAGGAAAGCAAGGATTTCCAGGCCAGTGAATGGGTTCCCTCTTTCCTCCAGCGACCACTCTCAGCCAACAGGATTTTGCTTGAAGCATGAGAGGAAGAGACAGAAGGGTGAACAAGATGTGGCATCAATATTTACAACAGGTTGTTACTGTGACTCTTCCCTCCTGTCTCTCAATACCTATCTATGTCCCAAAATCCACAGGTCTCAACCACGCCGCTGCTCTGCTGGCAGCTGGATGGCACCCGGAGTGCCGGAGCTGAGGAGAACAGCCAGGTGACACCACAGCCCGGGAGGAGATGAGGACAGAGGTGTAACAGACAGTGACAAAGGGTGGCTCAGAGCACAGCACAGAATTAGTATCACTGATACTATGATAGCAATGTGCAACAACCAGTGTGGCACAACAATTAGGGTTAATTACACCACTGCTGCAGGAGTGATATCCTGGCCAATGCTGGCCACACACTGCAGAAGCTATCTGCAGTATGCTCACAATACAAGCTCCAGGGCTGTTAGAGGAGTTAATGCAGGGACACAAATCTCAAATCATTACCCAAGTGAACATGAAGTAGAGATGTTGTCAAGACATGGGATTTATGCAGGAAGATCCCTGGAGCAGGAGCATTCCCAAACCATTAACACTATCTGCAGAAGACTGTAATCTCAGTGGATGGATTTCTCATTAAAATAACTCCAAATCTATCTTCCACCTCAAAGGACAGGGACCTTGACCCTAAAATTATTCCATAGCTATTTAGTATAATCTTACAAAGGTTATCTGTTTTCTTTACATCTGTTCTCTCTGTGAGTGTAATCCTCCCATTTTGCTCACTCCATCATAAGTTCACCTTGTACAAAGCTGAAACAGGAGATATTCAATCCACATATCATCCAAGATGCCCAGCCATAAATTGCACCAAGAGACATTTAGATAAGATATTTAAAAAAATAGTAATTTCACTGACAATTTCACAGTTATCAAGCATTGGAACAGGCTTCCCAGAGAAGTGGTTGAATCAACAACCCTGGAGATTTTTAAAAGAGGTGTAGACATGGCACTTGGGGACATTATTTAGTGGTGCATTTGGCAGTACTGGGTTAATGGATGATCTGAAAGGTCTTTTCCAACCTAAATTATTCTAGTCTATAATTCTATTCAACCTAAACTATTCTATTCTTATTATTCTATTCTAAATTAAACACCTTCTCCTTCCCACCACTCCCTGTGCAGACCAGGGCATGAAATTCAGACACATGCTACAAGCCTGATTCTGAACAAACCACGAGAGTACTAGGAAAACATCCTCCTCCCTTACTATGCCTCCCAGCAAAAAGAACCATTGCCTCCCCTAGGAAACCCAGGTGCAGAACAGGGGACGCTGCAGACACTGCTTGACACACCCAAGGAACTGCTGACTGTTTTTATGAAAACCTATGAACAAGGTGGGTTTAAAGTCTGATTCAAGAAAACCACATGAACACAAAGACAACACTGCAGAGCCCTCTATTCTATCCACATGCCATGGATTTCACCATCGAATTGCTGGAGGACACAGGATAACAAAGCTCAAGTTAGTAACAGAAATCTGTTCCATATTCCATTTTTGCCCTTTTTTCTAACTTGGAAATGAAACTCGAGATAATTTTACTGAGGAGGTAATATAAAAGCGGATCTTTATTGAAGGCTTTCAGAGCCAGTTATGGAAAGATGCCCGCAAAAGCCCAGACCCACAGAGGTGAGTACATTTTTATAGATTTTTTGGAAATCAGTATAATTGATAAAAAGCACCAATTAGGAGGACAAGTGGTGACACAATTCCTTCCCCACCAGGTCATGCCCCTTCTCTGGAGGCCTCCCCTTGGGTAGTAGCTGTACTTTGTCCATGAAATGCATCTCAAAGAGCTGTTCCCAACCTTGGTTCCCAGGAAGAACCAAGATAGGAGAGGGGCCTTGTGCCCCCTGGGGCGGGGAGCTCTGGAATTTGTTTTGTCTTTTTGCCTAGGGAAAGGCCTTGGAAAATTACTGAGAAAACCAGCCACTAATGCAACAGGCTACAGAGCCACAAGTACATGTGCGAAGAATATGGAGAACGTATAAAAGAAAAAAAAGGTAAAAACTAAACGGACAAACATGCAGGGGAAAGTGTCCCTGCCCATGGCTGGTGGGAAGGGGGAATTAGACGGACCTTTAGGGTCCCTCCCAACCCAAACCATTCTGTGATTAAAGGAACAAAACAAATCCCGACGCAGCTGCTGCTGGCGAGTACAGATGTGCGGAGCGCAGCCCCTCGCGCTGACACGGGCGCGGCGTGTGCGGGAACGCGAGGCACAAGAGAGCAGAGCCCCCGACACTCCAAACACCTGCACCTCACCGGAATTCCCGCGGCTTGGAACGCTTTACCAAAGAGAACTGGCATTCAGTGCTTTTTTTTAAAGCCTGCGAATAGTCGCGTCCCGCCTGCGGCTCGAGGGAGGCTGGTGACAGGGGAAGGTGCCCCCGAGCTCCCCAGGGAAACTCCCTCCCCTCACAAGCGGCTCCCACCTGCTGGCTCAGGTAGCGCGTCAGGTAGCGGCCGACAGGCAGCGAGGCGCTCCGGCGGCGGCGGAGCGGGGCGGGCAGGGCGCCGGCCGCGCCAAGGAGCGGCAGGAGCAGGAGGAGCCGCAGCATCGCCGCGGGCGGCAGGAGCAGCAGGAGCGGGAAGAGCGGCAGGAGGAGAAGCAGGAGCGGGCTCGGCCCCGCCGCTTTATACGGGCCCGGCTGCTCCGCCCGGGGCTGCCCCGCGCGGCCCCAGGGCAGCGGTGGGGCCCTGGGGGCGGGACCAACCTACACGTGCAGGGGCGGGCCCTAACCAGCGACGCCTTCCGATTGGCTGCCGGCCGGCAGTTATCTCGCGCGGACCTTCGCGATTGGCTGAGGCGGCTTCCATAGGTGTTTCGGCCGCGCGGCCTCCCGCGGGGAGGCAGCGATTGGCTGTCCGAAGCACGTGACCCCCCGTCTCTCCTCGCCGACATTCTCGCTTTGTGATTGGGCGAGAGGGGCCGCTCTCCCCACGGATTGCATCGCGATTGGCTGAGCGCCGCCTCGTCCCGCCCCCGTGGCGGCCCTCAGCAGCTGCGCTTCCGCCCTTCCGCTCTGCCCTCAGGGGCTGCGATCGCCCGGCGGCCGAGCCCGTGCTGCTCCGCCGGCCCGGCCCGGGTGAGTCGAACCCGACCGGCCGCTGGCTGTCGGCCTGGGGAGGCTCAGGGGTGCAAACAGCAGCGAGGTGTGTTAACGTGCTTTGGTTTTCCTTAGGGAGAGAGCGAGGCAGCGGGATCAGCAGAGGGCAGCAGGAGCCGCGCCGCTGGAAACAGGAGCAGCTGGAGGGCTCTGATTGCCCGGCCGGGCGCTGAGGTTTGCGTGGTTTGGCTTGTTACAAAAAGTTCAAGTAAAACAAAGCTGTTCGTGCCGACCTCTTTCAGTCTGCCTCCCGGTAGTGAGTTCGGTATTTCTTCCAAAGGGAACTAGAGGTGGAGATCCTGAGTCTGTTTGCTCTTGACAGAACCTGTGTGAGCACTTCCACGCTGTGCTTTATCTCCCGTATTTCAGTTTATTACTTGCAGTGTTCTATGTTTTCTGGGGTGTGCGTTTGTGGGGTTTTTTGTTTTGTTGTGTGTTTTTTAATATCTCATAAAAGCGCAGGTAACAAGAACTACATAAACTTTGTTTCTGGAATTCTGAGTTGAAAACAGGTGGGAATGAAGCACATGCTAGTTTCTCCAAGCCCACCTTTTTGGGCAATAAAAAAAAATCAGACTTAACTTTATTACTCCTTTTCTATATATTGATGTATTTTCCGTGTACTTTTTACTGTTATCTTGGGCTAAAACAGAATCTTTGTTACTAAAACAAAATCTTTGTTACTAAAACAAAACAGTTCCCTTTTGGTAAGAGTCGAAGGCATGCACCGTTCAATATACTGAGTCAAGTTAGTTTCTATATGTTCCGAAGAAATGGTTTTTTTCTTATTTTCTTTGGTCCCCTGTTACAGCTTTTCCCTTTCCCTACCTCCATTTTCCAGATGTAGGGAATACTGGGATTCTTTTTTTTTTTTTTCGTCTGAACTACTCAGAGGCAATGAGTTTAGTCACTCACATTTTTTTAGTACTCAGTGTTACAGAACTTGTTTTTACCAGGATATGCTGAGAAAGGTGTTCCAAAGGGCAAAGGAACAGCCTGTAAGTTGAACTTTCTGGTGTCAAAATACGAACAAAACATCGTTGTTGATTATAGAATGCGGGATTTTTTTTTAACCTGTAAAAGCCATACTTCAGTCTCCTCTATCTCTTTGGTCTTTTGCCTCTCAGAGAGAGTTTTGGGATGAAGGTGTGGAATTCCCATCCTATTCTGCAGTTTATATCAAAGAGAGATTTATATTTAGCTACAGCTGTGATAAAAGAGCTTTTGCACATACAGGCTTTTAAGGAGTTGTTTGATTGAGCTGTAGAGAACATTTTGGCCATTTGAGTTGGAACTCTGTGCTTTGTTATTGGCTGAGGCTCCAAGTGACTTGGTCTAGTGGAAGATGTCCCTGCTCATGGCATTGGGGCTGGAACTAGGTGATGTTTAAGGTCCCTTCCAACCCAAGCCATTCCAGGATTCTGTGATTGCTGTCTACACTTTTTTAACATCTGCTAAAAAAAAAAAAAAAAAAAAAAAAAATTTTTTTTTTAAAAAAAGGGGTCAAAATACGAACAAAACATCGTTGTTGATTATAGAATGCGGGATTTTTTTTTAACCTGTAAAAGCCATACTTGAGTCTCCTCTATCTCTTTGGTCTTTTGCCTCTCAGAGAGAGTTTTGGGATGAAGGTGTGGAATTCCCATCCTATTCTGCAGTTTATATCAAAGAGAGATTTATATTTAGCTACAGCTGTGATAAAAGAGCTTTTGCACATACAGGCTTTTAAGGAGTTGTTTGATTGAGCTGTAGAGAACATTTTGGCCATTTGAGTTGGAACTCTGTGCTTTGTTATTGGCTGAGGCTCCAAGTGACTTGGTCTAGTGGAAGATGTCCCTGCTCATGGCATTGGGGCTGGAACTAGGTGATGTTTAAGGTCCCTTCCAACCCAAGCCATTCCAGGATTCTGTGATTGCTGTCTACACTTTTTTAACATCTGCTAAAAAAGAAAAGTTGTCTATCTAAAATAGTGGAAGTTTCCTAAAACTTGATGTTTTGGGCAGTATAGTATAATAAAGCCAAAATAAATCTGCAGGAAATAATACTGAATAAAAACAAACTCATTCCTATTTGTTTAAATGTTTATTTCATTATTTATTTGTCAAATTTGTGCAGCCTCTGTTGACCAGGAGCTGCCCTTTTAGCTCAAGGAGCATGACATAGGAGCAAACATCGTTGCTGTTGTGAGCCTTTTTCAGGATTTTCTGAGTAACCTCTCCAAGTCATTGGTGTTGAAACATTTGTAGAATTACAAGTGCAGAATCATTTCAGTTTTTAACCCCATGTTGTAACTTCACTCTAAATTAAGGAAAATAATTAGAAAGCTGTTGCCTGCAGTGCTGTGCCCAAGGATAATTCTGATAAAGATCCCTAAAGGCAAGTGAGAATTTGCATGATCTGTGTGCAGTGGTGTGCAAATGCCATGAACAGTTCCTTCATATTGCATAACTTTACCCTTTTTTCTTATTATTTTTAAGAGCTAATTAATAGAATTTCTGTTTTCAAAGAGAGATCATCATGTCCAGAAGGCTGCTGTTCAAAATGTTAAAACAACCCGACTGAAAGCAGTTAATATTAACACCTCATGAGAACTCTTCTAACCGTTTCAACTTACTCGTTTCAGGTGATGCTGTGAGCACATGAATAGTGTGCAGGGACTCTTGGCTGCCTCTGTAATTTCCATCCAGAATTCCTGCTTTGTCTATCCTGCCTGTCAAAACTGCTTTTCTAGGCTGATACTGAATTCCAGGAGGTATGTCCTGTTTTGGGGATCATGTACTGATTTCCATTAACTTGGGGATGTCTGTTAGCTGAACACTAAACAAAGTGGTGGAAATCCAGCCCCTCCAGATCAAATCCTGATTTTATTTTTTTTATCTCATTCTGCATCTGCAGTGCACCTGGTAGTCCTGTGTGACTCTTCACTGAGCGCATGTCCAGAAAGAGATGAGCTTTCTTTTTTAATTGCAGTGGTGGGTGAAATCTCTGACACACAGAAGAACAGTAAATCAATGAAAGTCAGCGCTAAATGGAAGGAGCTGACTTTGTAAAACAAAGATATCTGTTGTTTCAGATGCTGAAGTACAAAATAACAGTGCTGTTTCCTGATTATTTCTTAAACCTAGGTATTTGTACTCAAGCTGCAGGAGGAAAAATACCAAACAAGAATGAAATGTGAGAGAAATGAGCGCAGGAAATTCAAAATTGCACCCCAACAATCTCTCAAAACCCACTGTCCCTTCAATTTCACAACAGGCTAGCATTTAATAAATCAGTGAAAGAAACCAGAGGCATTCTGTCGTAATACATACATCTTGCTCTGAGCCTTTGGTAAGATTAATGCCTCAAGGAGTCAAGAGTAAGGAAAAAAATCTTACAGTTTTTAATGGAATATTTGATACATTATAGGAGTAATATTTACAGCTGCAGATAAATTCTTACCTCAGCAGTGATGAACAGAAGTTCATCTATTCAATCTTTTTTATCCTTCTACTGTCTTTTGCCAGGTTCAACTGTCTAAAATGTGGCTGCACAGGTGAAGCTAAAGATGCAAGCTACAGATATAGATTGTCCCTAAAGATTGCTGACACTAATGATTTGTTTGACATCACTGTTTTTGGAAGTTGCTTAGATCCATTCTTTGGGGTCACCGCAGAGAATCTGCAGAGGTAAGGAATAGATTGTCTGACCATATAGCTGCTGCTATTTATTCAGCCTAAAAAAAGCTGCAATGAGCCTAGATGGTGGGAAGATGAGTGGGAAGTAACTGCTGAAGTGCTCCCTTCCAGCATTTCCTTGGTACCCATCACCTTAAGAAAGTGTGGAAGTTTGTTTCTTCCTGAAATCTTGATGTTTTGAGATGCATTACTTCTAGGTAGTAGAAGAAATCCTCCACTTGTCAATTGAAGGCTGCTACTACCTGTTAAGTGAGCCTCACTGCTTGATTGGTTTGGCTTCTTCCTTGTGTCCTTTCTCCTTTTTTTGAGATGATTGAATTTTCTTTGTTTAAGTAAGTTAGCTTTTCTAGATAGAGCCTCTGGGTTTTCTTTTCTAACAGTTTGAATGCACCTTGTGTCTATTTGGCAGTATGACCAAATTTTCCTGAAGAAAGAGGGGATTTCTAAGAAAGTCTGTTAGTCCTCAGAGCATGACCACCCACATTATAGGCTTCAGATTTTCTAAAATGTGGAACTGCCAGGATGGGATATTCAGATAGATTCCCTGCTTCTTTCTCTACTCTGTTACCTTCCCAATACCTTGGCTCAAAGATGAATTGTTTGTAATGGCATATTAGCAGCATTAATGACATGCTCGTGACAGGCATTCTGCCCTACACTGCTGTACTGCTGTCAGCTGTGGAAAGCAGTTCTTTCCATGTCTTACATGGATACTACCATGCTGTAAAGGCTGGGCAGGAAGGATGTGTAAGGAATAGCAGCATCTTGACCAGCATTGTACAGTCACTGTGTTGGCAGAAAAATCACAACCACGGGGGGAACGCCTGAAAGTTGTGTGTGTATTAAACTTGTTCACAGTGGTTGTTTTGCTTACTTTATCTCACTAACAAGTTAGGTGAACTAAAGAATTTATAGGTTCATGGTTTTCCTGTTTTCATTGTGAGTTTAGTTGAAGCTAGCACAAAATCTTTTCCTTAACATGTGTTCTCATTAACACTATACTACAGCTAAAATGCTGTGTAAGGCTTCTTCCTCTGTTGGTCCAATGCTTCCGTGTGATTTTATTCTAGGTATATTCAAAACTTGAATCAGCTGTCAGAAGAAACAAACACAGAGTCAACTACAAGAGCATTGGTTCAAGCAGTGGAAACCTGTTTCATTGGAAAAAGGTTTATATTTGGAGTGAAGGTAACTTTTAATCCACGTTATGGCCTTTTAATGAGTTTCTGTAGCCAGTTAGGGGCACAGACTGAGTTATCAAAGCTTCATGTACAGCTTCTTTTGGGAATTTGAGAAAGTGTAAGGCTAGGACATGAGAAGGACTCTGCTTCTTTTCCCCAAAACTCCTGTGGTTTTTTGGGTTTTTTTTTTGAATGAGTCACATCTAAAATCATCTTGAATGGCAGTAGTCAGCTTAACAGCTTGTCAGGGTGCTTTTTGGAGAGCCTGAGCAATGCCAGCTCCTGTGCATATCAGTAACAGCTTGGAGCCTGTAAAAAAACCATGTACGGTTGGAGCAAGAAACAGACTCTCTTTCCAAGCACTGCCCTACCTTTCCCATGCCGTGTATTCTCCTTTCCAGTCTAAAATGTAAGGACAAGCACGTCCTCTTGTAGCATTTTAATATTTCTGGATTTAAGAGCATTTTCAAAATGTTATTAAAGTACAGCTGTTCAACATCTGCACTGGTGGCTCTTTTAAGTGTTTAACACACTTTGAAATATTAGTTCTTAGCAATATTTCTATAGAAACAGTCTTCAAAGTTCTCTTCAAGTGGTGCTTATGTGAGTCATTCATATTATGAAATCTGCGAACTAAATCCTATCTGGCAGGTGTTTTGCCTCTCCCACAGGTTGTATCTGAACTGAGATTTTTCCTGATGTACAGCATCTTAAGTAATGGAAGTTGGAGAACTTCTTGGATTAACTTTACTTACCTGCAACCCTTGACCAGGTCTCTGGGCCTGATGCCTTAACAAATGTAACTAATCCTCAATATGACCAGCCTTGTGGCTGCTCCTGCACACACAAGAGCTGAACACACATTCAAAGACTTTGCTCAGCCCTTGGCTGTAGACATTTCTAGTTGTGTTCAGCTGTGTATATGTCCTGGATAATACTCAGAGTCAGCATAACACACTTTTGAAGACTTACCTAGGAGGGTGTTGCCCTTGGCTAACAGCTTTCAGCCTTAAACCTTGCACAGACTCAGGGAGGAGGAGGGTTGTTGGAGATAACTATATCTGCTTTTTGGCCTCTGTGGCTTTGCCAGACCTTGAGGGGTAGATGAGAAAGGGTTTATCCACTTCTTAAAATATGAGCTAATTCACTCTCTGTTTAATGTCATTTTTCACCTGTAATTTCAGTGTAGAGAGAAGCAGGTTTTATAAAGAATTGCAATTGAAGCTCCTTTGCAACACTGCTCTCTGAAAAAAATGAGAGCAGATAAAGGTCCTAGCTTATTTCCCTTTCACGGATGTAGTGCACAGAAGGTACCACGCTGGCTTTGGCAGCTGAGCTGCCAAGTCAAGTGTCTGGTACCAGAGTGCTTTGTTTCAAGTGCTGCCCAGTGCCTCCTGCATAAAAGCAAAGCACTGGCCTTAGGCTGCCAGCCATTCACACTGAACTGCACTAGAGGAGGCCCGGAAGCATTCAGTGCCCTAAATGGAGGAAGAAATTTTCTGTGAAGTCCTTTCTCAGAGTTCTTGGTTGTTTTTCCAGCTCCAAAACTTGTAATTGCAACAAGCAAAGAACCTCTCACTGTGATGCCCTTTACAGCCCTTGCCAGGGTTTATTTCCCAGGGAGGGTCTTGTGTGACAGGCTGTTTTGTATTCTCTCCCCTGCAGATCCTGACAAAAAGGGAGATCTAAATTTACTCCTGACTTAAAAAACATGTGTTAATTTTTTTTTTTAAGTTGATTGGTTTGTTGTTTTCTTTCCCCCCACCCAGGTTTGTGCAAGGGGAGATGAAGGGCATTCTGCTGCCAGCAGCACCTTGCAGAAGTGTTCCAGAATTAATAGAAGTACAAAAAACCTTGTGGCGTGCCAGATCTTCCCGCCAAATGCTGCTGTTACAGGCTTCACTGTTATCAGCTACTTAGATCGTCTCCTGCAGTCGGCAAAATTCAGGAGCTGTAAGGACAGCTCATATTTACCTGATGCGTCATCAGCTCCCATAGATGAACCTCTCAGTGAGCTCAGCAGCTTGTCTAGCCTGAGCAGGAGCTCCTGTTTTGTTCAGTCTAGTGGCAGGGAAAGTTTTTTAGGGTGCTGGCAGCAATCCTTAAGTCTGACTTCATCTGTTGCTTGGGTAACAGCGGAAGACTTTCCCACTCTGGAAGTGGGAAAACTGGTGAGTGAACAGCATGAACAAGAGGAGAAGCCTGTCTCTGCAGAATTGGGCAGTGTAAGCCTCAACAATCAAACTCTATGGGACTCACAGTTTCTGATCTCTTCTGTGAAGGAAGGGGATAAAGAGCAGGATAAGGAATCGAGTTCACAGCTTAGTTGTACTGATGGTATCTCTGCAACTGATAAATTGGAGAGAGTTTCCTCTTCAAACACCAAATGTTCACATGGAAACGGTTCCAAGTTGTTACAACATCCCTTGGAATCTGAGGTAAAAAACAATTACCCAAAAACTAATAATAGAGATTATTGTTACGCAGAAAAATCCCACAATGTCTTTGTTTGCAAGAGAGATGTCTCAGCTCCTAATCACGTAAACGTAGCTGGAGTGTCTCAGAGGGACTCTATGCTTTGGGAAGAACTCCCATTCTCAGAAAGCCTAAATGAATTGTTAGCTAGAATAGACGATGGCAGGAGTGTTGTAACATCACCCAACCTTGATGCAGGCAAACTTGTCCATCTTGAAAGTAGCAAGTTGGGTGTAAGTCTTAACAAATCATATTCCAGGCAAGCTGTAGGTGATTTGCCTGCAGCCAGTGTCTCAGGGAGGCTCTTGCCACCAGCAGGGAATGACAGGTGGGAGACCACAGTCTTCGCTTGTCTTCAGTCAAATGCAAACCCTCCAAGTGATGTCTCACAATATGAGTCTTCCCCTAGTGATTTATCTTCAACCCTCACAGAAGGTGATGAAGATAAATCATCCTCGCCAGTTACACCAGAGCCTTCTGTTTCTCAAAGCAGATGTGTGCAGTCCAAAGAAGCAAATAATGACCCTGCAAATTCATCTTGGTCTTTTATTAGGCTGCATGGAGAAACCTCCTGTTCAAAAAAGAGCAAGACAGCCACCTGTGTGCATCCTGCATGTGAAAGCTGTTTAGCTTCTTGGGAAAATAAAGAAAACTATTCTACACCAAGCCAAAAAACAGATCTTACACTCACAGGGGCCCAGGTCGCTGATCCACCAACTCCCAACAAATCAAGAAGTATATATAAAAGAGAATTAAAACCATTGACAGAACTGTCAGATAATGCCTTCAGAAGTGTTAGTAGGAAAGAGCTGCAGTGGAACATCTTCCCTGAAGGCAGATACAATGCTTCTGCTGATCTCTTTGATGCAAGTGTAAGAGATGTGGCAAAACCTGTGGAATTCTTAAATAAATCATGTAATTCTTTAATACAGGAAGATAGTTTGACAGAGAAGGTCACAGCTGAATCAGTGCTTTCTCCTGGAGGTGTTCCTTGTACCAGTTCAAAACTGAGCTCATCCCTACCCAGGTCCCCTCATACTTTTAGCAAGCACAGCACACCTGTAACTTACTCCTTTTGGGATTCAGAATGCAGTTCAGTTTGTGCTCAGGACTTCGTTCCTTATTCACAGTCAACTCCTATGACAAAACCTCTACAGAAACTATGGCCTGTTGGAGAAAGAAGCACTTTTATCACCCTCTTCACCCCTAAAAATCCCACTAAAATCCATTCCAAATGCAAGCGATCCAGGTCTTCCTTTCAGAACACTCTGCTGCAGCAGCTTACCGGCAAGTTAGTGAAACGTGAGAGACCAAGCAACAGGAAAGACAAAGAAAGTGGTAGCTCTGCTTCCCAGAAGTTCCTGAGCAGCAAACTGCCTGCCAGCTTGGAGGAGTGGATCCCTCCATCTTCAAACAAAGGGTTGAAACCAACTGCATCTTTAAATTTAAAAGCAGTTAGCTGGGCTGCTGACTTGCAGTCCACCTGTGGGCACGCTGGCAGGAACCCTATTTCTGAAAGCAGGAAGAACAGTGAAAATTATGAATATCTCATCCAAAATGAGAGAATAAGCCCTGGGGATAGAGCCAAGATTCTAACAACTCCTTTATCTGCAAGTGTCACCAAGACCTTGTTTTTAAGTCATCCTGTCCTGAAAACTTGTTCCGCTTCAGAAGGTGAGAATCGCCTCTCAGGTGGAAATTATTCAGGGGTTGTGTTGGAAAGGCCAACTGTCTGGTCCCCTGAGCTGTTCTTCCAAGCACAGACCCCTTTTACCAAGAAGCCAAAATACTAGGAAAGATGCATTTCTATGCTGTGTTCTTTTTAATTTTTTTAAACTTGGGAAGGATCTGGTGGAAGAAAAGAGCTATTTAAAAGTTAAATTGTTTATACACCTGGCAGCATATGTCTTGCAAAGAGGAGTTAGGTTTATTTTCAGACCTTTGTACCACAGAGATGAGGGAAATTAGAATTTGCAGTTAATTTTCTTGAAAATTAATTAGGATGTGCAATAAACACCTTTGTAAATGTGTGAGTATTGAATAGATCTCTCTTCATAAAGTACAAGTAGGTGAAGTGTTTTAATGTTCACTACTGTCTTTACATCACAAGAGCAGCACTGGAATCCATGTCCACTCCAGATTCTTGCCTGTTGACTCTTGGGAGAAGGGCCAAGTTTTCATGGAAGATTTGATGGTGCCTTTTATCTGAGCCCATTGGGATCCTGTGACAGCCTTGAGTTGGGTGGAGGGAGCCATCCTGAGAGCTTGGTGCAGCTCCCAGTTTTCCTACAGGCTTTTTCAAGTTAAAGATTGCTAGTGGCAGGTTCCTGACAGTGTCTTCCCTCTCCATGTTTTAAGGTCTTCTGTATCCCAAATCCAAGCCAGCTGCATTTAGGATCACTGAACAGAGAAATCTTGGATTTGCTGCTTGTAAGCTTGTACATCAGGTACTGCAGAAAGATGTGGGAATCTGGTGGCACAGGATCTGAGCAGCCTGAAAATGCTGACATTTTGTTGTGAGTGTTTTAAGGTCCTACTGTGGCCCCAGGGGATGCACCACACTTGTAGAACCAGAAACAGACCTAAAAGTAACTTCTGCACCTTCTAATCAAATGCTTTTCTCTTTGAGAGATGGGACAGAGAAGGGTCTTTGGAATCAAACAAGCTTCTCCTGTGGCTGAGCAGGATATAAATGAGGTACAGCCTCTCCTGCCAAGGGTGCAGATGTGCTGGGCTGTAGGCTGACCCAAGAAAAAGTTACACATGGTTATGCAGCAGGTCTGCACAGGTAAATTCCTTCTACAAAGAAGCTTTTTCAAGTCAGCATTGGTTGGTTTGGTTATTTTTTTTTCTCTCCTTATTTACAGTTAAAATCTAGGCATAGGTTCAAAGACTTGCCTGGTGTTGAAAGGACATGGAGCACAGCTCTGGAGATCACTGAAAGACCTTATCTCTTCTTGCTGTCCCCAGCAAGAATCTCAAGCACACCACAAAAGTTCCTCTGGTATTTAAGGATCCTGAAACAGCAGATGGCAGTGGAAAGAGGCGCAAGATTTCTTCTGACAGGTCCAAGCCTAGAGCTCTGCAGTCCCTGAACCCTAGACATAAACATAAGAAAAAGGAACATCTTGTACAGCAAAGAGAGAGACAGAAAAAAAGCAGAATTAGACATCACAATTTTAAACAATGTTTAATTGATAAGCTGATGATGTTTTTAAACTGACAGAGGGGAAATTTAGGTTAGACACCTAGAAAAAGTTCTTCACCATGAGGGTGGTGAGGCACTGGCAGAGGTTGCCCAGAGAAGCTGTGGATACCCCATCCCTGAAAGCCTTCAAGGCCAGGTTGGATGTGGCTCTGAGCAAGCTGGTGTAGCGGAAGGTGTCCCTGCCCATGGCAGGGGGATTGGAACAAGATCTTTGAAGTCCCTTCCAACCCAAAACCATTCTGTGGTTCTGTGACCAAGGTAACCTGTGGCTGGAGTTGCTTGCTAAGTGTGGTGCCAGTGACAGCAGAACATGGCAGAGCTCTGCTGTAAAGGACACAGAGCTCCCTGTGCAAGGCCTCCTGGCACAGCCAGAAGAAGTTTGCAAGAGCTTTGCAAGCTGCTGCTGAGTTGTCCAGCTGAGCTTTAGCCCAGCAAATCGGCACCAAAACCACACCAGGGCTGCTTTAGTCAGGGTAGGGCAGGGCTCCAGGATGAGGCCAAGTGAAAAGGCCTGGACTCATGCCTGCATTTACCAAGTGCTGTGCCTATTGGAAAGATTTTATGTATTGCAAATAAAATCCTACTTGATGAACCCTTGGGGCAAGTGGAAAAGGAGGAAGAAATGTTGCCTGCCTGGAAATTATAAATCTGCATGGATAGCTTATGTAGAAGAAATGAAGTGAAAGACAGCATTACTCATACCCAAATCACTGAGCATAGGGAAGGCAATACAGAAAAAGGTTTTAAGGCATCATAAGACTTGAAACCAGTTTTTTCTACTACAGCACATAATGGGGTACTGCAGTTATCACTGGCTCTTTAAGCACTCCCTTGTGATGAACTGGATAGATACCCACTCTATCACCAGGAGTTAGAGTTGATCCAAGTGAGACACCAGAGACTTGATGCAGCTGGCTATGAAACACTGCTGGGGCTTCTACATCATATACCTAACAGCACCTTGACATTAAATGTTTGGTCCAGCATGAGTGATTTTTTTTTTCAGCAGACAATTCATTCACATACTAGGGTAAGTGATAGCTTTGGTGCAGGCTGATGTGATTATAATTATAAGCTTGTGAAAAAGACTAAAGCTCAGCATGTTTAATTCTGAGGGTAGTAAAACTCCTGAAAATGCACACTGGGTTTGTGATTGATTCCCTATGCATAGAAATCCATAAATCAAGACTGGATTTTAAATTAGGCAGGACTGTCTGTGCCATACCATTGAAATTAAAGCAGGGCACTCAGATCTCCTGTGCTTTGTGCAAGAGGACTGCACACAGAGTGAGAGCAAAAAGTATTGTTGTGTGACAGGCCCCTGTCAGCAAGATGACATCTTCTGGGCAGAGCTCCCCACACGCTCGGCGTGGAGACTTTGACCATGAGAGGATGTTAGTGAGGCACAAAAAGCTCTCTTGCTTTCACTCCTGTAGTCAGTCAGCCCTGCATGTCTTCCCCTGGGCAGCTTGTTCCCTTTTTGCAGGAAGCTTTTTTGTGCTCCCGTTCCTTTCACCCTCAGCAAAGCCTGGCACAGGCTGTACCCTTGCTGCTACACCTGCTGAACAAGAAGAAGGTTGCACATCCCACTGGTTACATGCTCCTTGGAAGGAAGAGCTGCCACTCTTTACATACCCCTTACCTTTCCCCAGGAAGAGTTTGGTATGTTTTCTCCAGCCTTCACTCCCAAAAGCAATTTTTGCTCCCAACATTCCAGCCCTCCTCTCTTTCAGTAAATATTCACATCCCAAGAGGTCTGAGCATCTGAAGGATGTTTCCTTCCCCTCGTACCTACCTAGAAGCATACAGGGACTTTTCCCCATCCAAATGCCTCTCTGTTCTCTCACTGACTCAAATTGCCAGCTTCCTGGGGAAGGAAGAGCAGATGGTCCAGCCCTCATGTCAGACATTTACCAAGGAAGGAGCTTCAAGGTCATTGGAAGAGGCAATAAAAGACACATGGTGTCTTCAAGCTTCACAGCTCGTTTCTCAGTCTAAGTGTTAGCAGGAGTCATCTTTGATGTGGGGCAGAGCACAGGGGAGGAAACCTCAGCCCCAGAAGAAGTCAGAGCACAAACTTTATGTATTTACCAAAAGAAAAAATACTTAAAATGGGAGATCTTGTCCAAGAGGATTCTAGGCCTTGAGGAAGGCAGGTCACTGGGGAACTCCAGGGGAGTTCAATGAGAATGAAAACAAGTTGAAGGCTGAACAGAGGAATGGCATTAAAAAAAAAAAAAATGACTAGGTCAAAGAATAAAAGACAACCAAAGCATCCAACCATCATCCAACGTTTATCCTACACAAATCCAGCATTCTCGCATGAACAAGAGTTTAACCTGCCACAGGTTTGCAAGGTCAGTGGGTGGATGGTGCCTCTGTCGAAGGCCACCCTCTAGTGCCTGATGCTGGCATTTCTTTGGCATTTCAAATCTCTATAATTTCTCCTAATTTGAGTAATTTTTTTTCTCTTCTACTGCAGAGGGACCTTGTTCCCGTGGGCAGCAGCTCCACATCTGCTCTTCTTGTGAGGTCTCAGTGCTGCAAGAGCCTCAGTATGCTCAGCCCAAGCAGAAAATCCTCAGCAGTCATTCATTTGCTGGTCTAATGTCAAATCACGTCAATTGAATGCTTTGTACTTAAGGCAACTTTGCTTTGCAATCCAAATCAAAAACCAAACAAATCCAACACTTTAGACACCAAGTGGAAAGGATTAAACATTTATTTACATACACATACACATGTAAGCAATTTCTAAGTATAAAAATGACATTACAAATAAACATGAAGCATCATACATTCATCATCCTGGTCATCCAAAACACATTCCTTTCTCAAGCCCACTGTGCCACACATGACCACGAGAACTTAAAGAAGAGACAAGCCAAATGCTTCTGACAGTGAATGATTCACAGTTTGGTGATTTGCTAACACCTATACCCTCCCCAAAGACAGCACTACCCCACCAACGAGATCAATTGTCTGACCAGCTGTAGTGCATTTTCTCCACTGACATGGTTGTGCTTGATCAACAAAAACCACATCCTCTCCTCATCCTTCTGGCCAAATGTTTAGGAATGAGGGTTCTTGCTAAAATCCTGTACATTGTGCTAAATTCACAATTGTTGGGGAAAAGACAGCAGACCTTTGTGGGAAAAACTCCAACACAGAAAATTCCTTTAATGCTGTGACTTCCCTGGCATGGAAATCACAAACAAAATGCTGCTGTTAGTGCTTAAGCAGATTTTTAAACTACAATTCAAACTATAGTTGATGGTGTAAAATATACTTTGTTCATGCTATAAAAGAAATTACATGTTTCAATGTTGATTTGATAGTAATCAAAGCTGAGGGTAATTCAGGTTTTCTCCTGAGGAAATGAAGATGCCTTTGTAGCATCTCTAAAAATTATCATAGCTTTCAGGAAAGAGGAAATGTTTTAGATTCAAAAGTCTAAAGGTAATGCAGAGCATGACAAACTTGTCAGTTAGATAACATTACAAAGGGAAACAAGCCAGTAAACATAAAATTAAAATGCCTACTCAAAGTATTAATGAATTCAAATGAGAACGGGGTGAGTCTTTCTGTATAGATCAAAAGCAGTTTGAAAAAAATCTCATGATCTGCAAATTCACAGAACAGCCAAATATGTGCAGCAGAACAGAGTGAAATGGAAATAAAAGAGCAGAAAGAGCCTTGTCCCATATTGACAGCTGAGTGACTACAGCTGCTCCAATCTCAGGGTTTGGGGGTTTTTTTCCCTTTTGTAAACAGCTGTAGAGAATAAAATGGATGTGACATATCTGCAGTGCATCTTATTATGCTAAAAACTATGGCATATTTTAAACTACTTCCCTAATATTCAGAGATATACTTGTCACTCCCAATCAGCATAGTAACAAGCACTGGGCTTGCTCCATACTCTCATTAGAGTGCCTTTTCTCCACTGAAATGTTGGCTTCAGAAGTTAGTTTTTCCCCCTTCAGTGCTGGCTGTGTGAGTGGTAACCCTTTCTTCCCAACAGTCTGTAAGAGCTGAGGCAATGGCAGTGCCTGAAATCATAGCAGCTCTCCCCACCATAGACCAAGTATTTTATTCCCCCTCTATTAAAATGTAAAACTGGCATTCCCTCTCCTCTGCTTGCCCTTCTGTAAAGACTCAGCTGCTGGGACACTGCAGGACACTGCATTCACTAAATCTCAGTGGCAATGATGCAACCCCAGCCCTCAGACATTCACAGCACCCCCTCCCCAGTGACAGCTCCTCCTCCACACCACCCCAAGTCTCACTGGATGGAGAGCAGCACCCACCTACTCACTAGAGAGCAACTCATTTGCACCAAACCCCCATAAATTCTGAGTGTCTGAATCTCTTTTATTGGCCCTGTAAGAAGGGAAGTATTCCTTACAGGGTGTCCTGGCTGGAAGGGGCTTGTTGAATTATTAACTTTATGTCCATAGTGAGAAGCTTGAGGTGGCACAGAAAACGAGTCTCTGCTGCTTTTCTTTCTAACTAAAGCAGGAGTAAGATCTAGTGTTTCATGCAATCAGATCATCCCTCCACAGTGCTTGAGGCATGAGCAGTAATTAGAGAAGAGCAGATTCGTTGATGAGGGGTACTAGAGGAATCAAGCTTTGAGAAGTGCCGAGCTTTGCATTCGTGTGACACCAGACACTCCAGAGCCCTCGACTGCTGCCCATGAGAGCATAAGAATACTTTTTAACATCCCCTCTGCCCCAGGGAACCGTGCACAGCTAAAACCATGACTGACACAGGTTTTGGCCGAGTGATTTTTTGCCTGAGGACCAGGCCTTCAGAAAATGCTCAGCAGGGACACCACCACTGTGTATGCACGAGTGTGCATGTCCTTGAGAATGTTATCCTAAGATAAGCATAAGTGGAAAAAGCAAAGGTGCAAATGTAAAACTGGCATCTGTTTTTGAGCAATGCTGTAGCACAAACCAGAGCTAAAATTATCTTCTGAGCTTACTGGAAAAGGATAACTTGTTCAAAAAAATGTGGTCACATCCAACAAGTTCTAATTGCAAATTATTAATGGGAAAACAGAGACAATCTCTGCATATTCTAAACCCAGCTCCTGTTCATCCAGACAGATAAGGTGAGCTGTTGATCCTGGCTCTGCTCTTAAAACCAGTCTAATTTGTCACTGACAACACTTACAGCCTAAATTACACTCATTGCCACCTCATTTTCTGCCCTGTCTGGGTTATCTTCCCCCAGTTATCCCACTGACTGTATTTGAAAGAGCAAGCTTTAGACATGAGGCATTTTTTTCTGGATATGTGGCTCCTACTGGGAAAGAAACACACACCTGTAACTCACATGGCACAGCTTTTACTTCTGGTTTAAGTTACAGCTCGTTCACATGAGGGGAAAGGTTGTGATGGCGTCTCTGAGTGACAAGAGCTGGTGATCTATCCCAGCTGGATATGGTTCAGTACAGCAAAGGCAACTTTGGGTCAGGTGAGTGAGGTGGTGATTAGAAGGGTAAGTCAGAGCAAGGCGGCTGCTGCTTTGGGAGCTCTGCATCATGGTCAGCACGATTATCCTGCTGTCTGCTTTCCCAGCCAAGACAAATCCTTAACTGAGGCAGATGTGAGGTCAGTAACATTTATGGTACATTTAGCTACAGCTCAAGTGGATGATTGCATTTCAAAGACATCACCAGTTCCAGTTGAGGCTGCTCTGCTTAGGATGCACTGTATGCTTGTAAGAAATCAAGCTATTGTTTCCTCACCATTCATCATCATAAGACAAGACTCTCCTTCCAAATTACGATCCTCGAACAGCAGCTACAACAACTATTACCCACACCAACATGAGGATAGAACTGATGCAAGGAAAAAGGGTGATGTCAAACCCAAAATTTGTTGAGATTACAAAGTTTATAAAAAGAGGAAGAAAAGATGTTGATTTAATAGGGTTTTCACTACTAGAATGGATTAGAGTATTTCCTTTGGCTCCAGAGGGTTTTCTGGTGAGCCCTTATGTACAGAGACATTTAAAAAAGGATGGAGAATTTCCATACTTGATCACTGGGAATTCATAAAATATCCTCTAGAAAGACCTTTTTCTAACTGAATTAACTCAGAAACGGACTTTGTTAGTAGAGTTGGTAGGAGCCAATCACATAAGGATATTTGGTGCTTTGACACTAAAAGTAGAGCAATGCAGGATTTCAGACTAAATTTCAAAGCAAACCTTTATCAAAGCCCAGAGCAATCAAAATTGAATCTATAGATGCAATTTTAAAAGAGGATGGGATGGAGAAATGAGCACATGTAACCATCTCTTTACTTGCATTTTCTACTCCAGAGAATCATTGCAGAAATGGCTGTAGCATTCATTTCTGCCCCACAGCTGGGAGAGGGTTTCTGTGACTGTCTCCAGCCATATCTGACCCCAATGGCACCACAGCTTCCCAAAGGGCAGCATATCCTACATATTTGCTCAGCCTGTTTCAATAGCTGGAGAATTTCACCTATTTTCCAATCGAATTCAGTCTCTGACCGCAGGAATCATGCCAGCTTAACATTTCAGACTGATTTACAGACAGTCCTTCATACTGAAAAGAGAAGACAAGTGGAAAAGCAGCTGAACAAACAGCAGTCCTTAGGGATAACAAACAAGGCAAAACCCAGTGGATTTGGCTCTAATTGCATCCCTTGTCAGCAAAAGCTCTGGAAAGCCTGTTGTCCCACGTGTGTGCACCCACCGTGCTTCTGCATCACTAACTTCGACTTTCCCTCCTTTCAAATCACTGTCTCCTGTGTCAGCCCCAGTCTGCTGCCGGCATTACTGAGGCTGAAGGAATTCGATAGCCATTAACTGCTCAACCTAGACTAGCAGGAGCCAACTGCTACCAACACAGCCATCTCCAAAACAACACAAACAGCACCAGCAGGCTGACAGATTTTAGGGGCTGTTTCATGTGTTCTACAGCAAAGAACAAAGTATCTTGCCTGCTAATTTGTCATGTGTGGTTTTCATTAAATAATGATCACAGAGCCATTTAGCATTCAGCACAAACACGTATCTGACTGCACGCTCAAACAGCTTACCTGGAGGGCAAATCAAGACTTCAGTGTTCGAGGAAGGAAGAGGCACCCAACATACTGTTTCTTTACAGAGCTCATAATTTCACTTTGTTCATCTTATTTCTTTGACCTGAAGGACTGGGGTTTTTTTTTTTAATTTAGGTTTTTTGTCCCCTAGCATTTTCATGGGGGAATGCAAATATGGACAGAAGGGAATCATGGCTTGTCTCAGCAAACTCTGTGTCAACACACAATGCAAAACTTCACAGCAAGTACTTCATACCCAGCAATCTGAAGCACTGAATGTTTGGTGGTTTACTCAAGATCAGCCTGACTGAATCAGTGGCTCCACTAGAAATCAGAGTTAGACCATCCGGTTTTTAGAGATGCTTCTATTAATCTCTGCTAACAGGCTTGCTAGATTAAGCAAACAGCTGTTGATCATCCAGTATTGGCTTTTGCTTTGACACAATCATTGTGCTAAAAATGTCACGAAAGGGTCTCATTACAGGACTACTACAAAAATTAACATTCAGCCAGAAATAAGATTACTCCATGGCTGTGAATATATCATCCTCAAAACACATTAAAATCCAGCAACCACACTAAAAGCTTGGCTCTTCTGATAGTAGAGAACACTCCCAGTCAAATTTGGCCCCATTATATCAATTCTGCATGGGTTTTGGATACTTTATCCAGAAAGCATCACAAGGCTTTTACTAAAAATCTAGCAAGGTGTTTAGTTGGAGAGTTGATTATCACATAATTGGGATTTTTTCTTTTTCAAGACTCTGCAGTTGATAAAGTTCCTCTTCCAGTTGGGAAGCCTTCAGCAGCGGATCAGACTGCAGAAGATAAGCCCTCAGTGCTACAAGGAAAGTTTGGCTGTATGCACTACAGAGATATTCAGAGATGTACAAAAGTAACTCCAGGAAAGGAGTTACTACAATAAAGCACCACTTCTTCAACAAGAGGTGTGTTTGCAAACAGCAGAAAGAGAGCAGAGTCTCAAACTACAACTTTGGTTTATGACCGTGTAAAAAGTGTTGCACATACCACCATTGCTTCCTTTCAAATTTTTAAGTCTACACAGAATAAAAGCTGAAAGGATTCAGTTCAAATTTGACTGGAGAAGACAGGTCATTTACTTGAACATCAGCCCAACCACAGCACTCCACCCCACCACAAAAGCACATCACTGTCTGGAGTCCTTACACAAAGGTTCACTAGCAATAAAAAGAACCAATGTTTTGAGGTTGCTGGTAGGCAGCTTGTCTCCAAAATAGTCACCTACAGATTAGGAAAGCACTGGGAAAAGATTTAGGCTTCTAGAAATCACAAAGCATATATCCAAGAAAATAAAGTTAGCAGTTTCTGCTATTTGACCAGCTCAGTTTGTTCAGTCATGTTCCTGCTCCAGAAGCAATGCAAGGAGCACTTTAAAATGCATTTACAGTGCTACTCGGCAGGGATGAAGAGTACCTGCCCAGCTTTGATCTTTTTGGAAACCAGTCTAAGTAAGCCATGGGTGTTTTATTGGGCAGTCTCCTTCCTTGATTAAGCTGATCAAAGAGCCCTGCCCTATTTGCTATCAATTATACGCTGACAGGTCCAGCTTCAGGGACTAAGACTGACTACAAATTAAATACACATGGTATTGATTTTTAACTTGAGTGTTACCTGCCACGGAACACCCTGAGCCTAGCTCTACAGAACTACCTAAGAGCTGTGCAGAATCAGCTGTCTTGGAGTTGGGTCTCTTCACAAGCTCAAATGAAGCTGCATTTGGTGATTTGGGGAATGCTCAAGAAAAAAGATACTGCTCTTCAGCACAGATCACATGGTCCAGTACAGCAGGAGCCACCAAGTCCCACACATTTCCAAATCCTCCGGATTACAACATGAGCAGAGGCTGAAATGGACCAGAGCAGAGCAGCAGATGACATGTCCCCCAACACCTCACACTTACAGAAGCTCTTTGCTAAATGTTACCTAAATGACAAACAAGCTTCATACCACAACTTCCACATCTTTGTTTTACCACTAGTCATAAAAATTACCTAAAAATTGGAAGAAAATATTAAAAATGGCCATATGGCAAACCAATTCCCCCTCTCTCTGACACAGTCAACTTCCTGTTACATATCAAAGGCACAACATGATACAGCCAAAAAAAAAAAAAAATCTTTCCAGGAAACAAAAAAATCATTTCAAAATGCCTCTTTTTCTTAATTGCTATTTTTTTCAATAAGTACTTACTGGCAGCTTTTTATGTCAATACAAAAGCTCTGTTATAATCTCCAGTAAAAGCCAAATAATATTAAATTGATTAACTCTAAATTGCAGCATATCACAGCCATGTAATCGCCAGGAGAGATTTATCCAGATTAGCTAAACTGAACTCAAACTTCTAAATATAATAGTTTATGTGCGCATTCACTATCTTCTGACTTCGCTTCCATGCCAACATGTAAATTTGCAATGCATTGCATGGCACTAGAGGTGGAGTAACATCACAAACTCCAGGGTGCTTTCACTTCAGAGCTTCTGTAGGAAGAAGTTGCCTAAACAGCTACAGGTACCAGAGTTTGGGATTAAGGGTGCAAAGCATCAGATAAATAAAATTACTCTACAGCCCTGAACCTAAAAGCTGTCCCAGCAGAGAAACTGGACACCAAGAAGAGACCTTCAAGAGCACCTCTGACAGCAGTTCCACAAAGTGAGAGCTGGATGGAGCAGCATGGAAGGACACCACTTGCAACCCATTGTTACTTCCACTTACCATCAAACAAACCCTCTACAAATCTGTTCTCCTGCCTTCCAACAAGAGCTGTACCTACAGGCTTTGTTTTCCAGCTGCACACACTGCAGACTGCCAGTTCAGACTCTGCTTCCTTTGAACCCTTGTACACCATCCATGCACGCGCGAGACTTTGGTCACGTCTGGTGCACTTGCGCCAAGTCCACCAATCATCTTTCCCAAGGCTAACTTTTTACATCAGGACATGACTAATTAGAGGAGGAATGGTTAATTTATTTATTTATTTTTATTCTGGAAAGTCTTTTCATCCTTTGTTGGATACCAAAGAAGCACACAGTCCTTTCCCACTATGTTCAGGCCTAGAAAAAGAGGTAATGAGATTTTATTTTTATGAACAGTGCTTATTAGTGTTTTTTTCCTAACCAGTCTAGGTTACACATTCAGAAGACAGTAATGTGGTAAGACTACATTTGGCCTATGGAATATTTGCTGAACTGCTAGCACCAAAGGGAGCGACTGAGCCGTATCCATGTCTTCTTCAATCTTGAAAATACTGCTATATGTGACTTTTTTTGTTTATTCCACGTTCATGAAAGTGCCTGTAGATGAGAGACATAACACTATTTCAAACACCAGAGTCCTCCATGAAGATGCAGACGTTATGTACACATCGTACGAGCTCGCTCGCTGACAGCCCAGAAGATTGCCAGGGCAGTCCCAAGTCAGTGTTCATTGTTGCGTTTTTTCTTACTTTGTTTTACCTTAAAAAGGATCAAACACATTGTTCTGTAAGAGACATTTTGATCTCTTCAGTATCTTCAAGGAAGGCTGGGCTACTCTCCCACAGAAGGAAACAAAACAGCTCATGTTCTGCATTACACGAAGCACTTGTGCAACTCTTCCTTTCCTGACCTGCTCCACAGACTGCAAGAAAAATGAAATTTAAACCCTGTTGTATTCTGCTACATTGCCATGCAGCTGGAACCATCAGCCTGCCATGCTTCCAGGACTGTAACCTGACTCTGAGTAAGCCAGATGGGTCTGATTGGCAGGAACTCCTTCAAGTAGATAAATCCCAGCATAGAAAAAAAAAATCCACCTGGCCCATGGCAGAAGGGGCAACCACATGCCATCTCTTTAATTAAAATTACAGCAAGTCAAGTAGCTGATACTTTTCCCCTCGCCTGGTAAGGGGGATGAGACATTGTTCACAAGGGTGTTCTGTCGTGCCTCGCTGATCAACCGGCAGGCCAAGTCCAGGAAGAGTTTTTCCACATTATCCGATTCTTTTGCCGATGTTTCCAGATAGTACATGTCCTGGGCTTCAGAAAACTCTGCAGCTCTTTGCTGGGAGACTTCCCTCTTATCAGCTAAATCAATCTTATTACCTGCATTGATAAAATATTTTAGAAAAAAAGTTAATTTCAAAACCAAGAGAAACCGAGGTCTATAAAGGATAAATAAAAGTTTGGTTTGATATATGTATGGACAGTGGTTCGGATATGTAACTCCTAGTGCTTGCTCTCCCCTCCAAATAATGGATTCCCTGAAACACCCAAGTCCATTTAATATCAGCCCATGTAATGAAATATGCCCTGTAAGCATCCAAGCCAGTATGCCTTAATTTAGCACCAGTGCATCTGTTTGCTGCATTATCAACCAACATTAAAGGATTTCCATGCTAACATCTATTGAAAATTCTCCTGTGCTTGCTCTGAGGAGCACTTAAAATGTCAATTATAGCATATGAGACACTAAATGTGATATTCATCATGTTGTTACAAGCTTTTTAAAAAGCCTGGCATGGAAGGAAGGTTCCCTGTTTCAATATTCCAGTATAGGATTTGGCTGTGAAGGCTGGAAGAGGGATGGGCTTGCAAGGCACTTGCAGAGTGAGGTGGGGTCAGAAACCAACCCTTTGGGTCAGAGAGATCTGGCAGAGAGTTGATTAAAGCCTCAAGTCAGCATCTGATATGATTATACACTATTGCTGGCCACTTAACTTCAAACATGATGTTTCTGCCATAAATTAATCTTACAACGAAAGTAACAGACCAGGACCTGCAATAACAGGCTGCTCAGTCCACAGACTCAGCAGGTTCAGGAGGAAACCTCTCCTGGCCCCACTCCTAACAGCAATTATGTGAGAGCTCATGGGATGAGGAGGTGGTGTTTCCACCAGCAAGCCTTCTCTCATTGCCTTCCCCTCCGAGATCTCCTTTCCCAATAAAGCAGTGTCTTGGACCACTACCTGCACTGAAGTTACCCCTCTAAACAGATTATTACTCAACACAAGTGATTTATGGGTGTCACCATCTTTAAAGGGTGTGTTATGACTAAAATATGATTTATATGCTGTGCTGTAGATGCCATCAATTAACTTAATGTTCACTGAGAAAAATTAATGTACATTTGTTAGTCATTTATTAATAATTTCTGCACCATTTGTACCCAGGCGATACTCATGGAGTATGAGTTTCTTGTATGGAAGCTCCATAAACCCCATAGCTCACTTGAAATAGCACTGGGGCATGTTAAACTCAAAAGATTTTTTTTTCCCTTTAAAATACACTTTTAGACACCTTTTACAATGACCTAGATTTTTTTCATTTAAATAGCAAACTATTAAAGGTGACACTGCAGCATGAAACCTCTTAGCTTTCCCCAAGTTATTTTTCCACTGTTCTTTATATATTCTTGGACCTTTAAAAGCCAAGTCCCAACTATCAGATGCTGAAAGCAGAGCATGGAAAAGCACTGGTAGGCAAAATAACCTTCCCCTTGCTTGTAGCAGACAGATGGCCTGAGGTCTGTTTTGCCTTGAGTTGAAGCTCTACAGATTAATATAACATTTAGCTGTTTATTTTTAGTCTCCCTAAAATCCATGCAAGAACATCCAGTTTTCCAGCACTGCCCAACCTATGAACGCTATGATCCACACAACTGCCATGTCCTGATGCAGTTCCCACATCCTGACCACTTAACACAGGACTGGTTGCCACACACCTATGGAGTAGAGCAAACCACAGACATCAGCAGCCTGAGCAGGTCCTCACTCATTTGTGGAGATCTGAGCTTGGAGTCACAAGGGGAACTGCTCCATCCTTAGCTCGGTGGTGGCTGCACCATCTACACTTCAGTCCCTCATGGTGGGAAGCATCCCTCTCCACATGCAAGAGCCTTAGACCCCAAACAGGACCACCCTTCAAGGGGGGGCATCCTGAACACCCCTTGGAGCATCCTGGGGCTATGTGCAGAAGGAATGCTGCAAGCACAGGCTGAAGGCAGGCGCAGCTCGCCCTGCGGTGGCTTACCCACGAGCACGGTGATGACCTTGTTGCTGGCGTACTGCTCGATCTCGCGCAGCCACTCGGGCAGGCAGCGGAAGGACTCCTCGCAGGTGATGTCGTAGGTCAGGATCAGCGCGTTGGCGCTGCGGTAGTAGCTCTGCGTGATGGATCGGAACCGCTCCTGGCCCGCCGTGTCCCAGATCTGCAGCTTTGGCCGTAGCAAGGAAGGGTGGTAAAAGGGGGGAAAAAAAAAAGTTATTTAATTTTTTTTATTTGATAGCAGCATCATTTGGACCTAAAAAATCCCCTTCAGGGTAAAACCAATGCTGGGAAAGCACTTTGCTCTTCTCCCTTTGGCTTCCCCTCCCCCAGCATTGTTTGTTTCTGTTGCTGCACTTGTGGATTGAAATGCAAGGCACAAAGTCAGCTGGCACTGCGGCCAACAGCCCTGGAAGCCGCAGCTCTGCCAGCTTCCATGCAACTTGTAGCATCTCCCTCTGCAGTGGGCAGAGATGCCAGCCCGGAGGGGCTGGAGGGAGACAGTAACTTCTCCGACCCCTGAAGTCTAGCAACAGCAGCTTCCATTCCCAAGAAGGAATAAGAATGCCTCTCCTCTAGCTCATGGAGGTGGTTGCAGTTATCCAGAGACAATGCAGTGACGGGTGAAAAGCACAGGATTGAACAAGGGGCTCAGCTGAAGGCCTATCTAAGGTTTGGAACACATTTCCTCTACAACTTCAGCCATCTCATCCAGCTCCTCGCTGTTTGCCTTCCCAACATGTAGAATTGGCTACATCACAGAATCCCAAAATCATTTGAGTTGGAAGGGACCACTTAGCTCCAACCCCCCTGCCATGGGCAGGGACACCTTCCAGCAGACCAGGTTGTTCAAAGCCCTATTCAGCCTAGCCTTGAACACTTCCAGGGATAGGGCATCCACAGCTTCTCTGGACAGCCTGTTCCTGTGTCTCACCACCATCAAAGAACTCATGAATGTTTGCCAAATCCTCTGGATCCACAAAGACAACCTACGTTTCCCAATAGAAACTACCCTTATACTGGTTTTATATTTTGACCATCTGATAGTTTTTAGTGGGTCATCAAAACCTCAATTCTTCAAAAAGGAAGTCTAAGAAAAACATCCATGATTAATATAATTTCAAGATAAAAGAATATTTCTCTGCTTCAGCTTTTATTTTTTTAAAAGTACCTCTCCCTGGGATTAAATATGTGGATGGATGATTTCCAGCCAAAATCCTGTGTACTTTGGGAAGAAAAAGGTAAAATATTTGAGATTTTTTTCCATATATTCAGCAGCCTGTACAGAGCAAACCTTATTCTTGCCCAGTTCCAAAGCTGAGCTATGCCAGCCACTCATCATAAATATGTTCGTTTGAAATGAGAGCTCCCGGTAACAGCTTTTAGATGTGGGGTATAATTTTGGAAGAAAAAAAACAATAACAATTTTTTTTGCAGAGAAAGTAATTGTGGCTGGCTCACAGCTCCTGGGCACATTTGTGCTTTAATCTCTTGCCAGAGTTGTACTTAAATGGCTGAACCTGGTATCTGTAAAGTAACACAAAAAACCGTAAGAGAAATTACTTGCACATGAAAACCAGATAATGAATGAGTCCTTGTTAAAACAAACCAGCCTCCAAACTCTGGCAGATGGAAAGATACAGATGATTTTGTTGTTATTCAGCTGTTTCCCAGGAAAAACATTTAATCACTGTCTACTGGCTAACTCCAGCTTATATAGATTCTGCCTTTATTGAGAAGATCTCTAAATAGATAAAAACCTTGATGTGAATATGTTCTTCCACTGCTTTAATCTAATGAACACTGAAAGCAGAAGAGATTGTGGGATCTGGGAGAGCAGACATGAGTCTACCTGGGAGCTGGGTGCAAAAGGCAGGGAAGAGCCCCCAGTCTTACAGCCACTGATAAACTCTTCCTGCATCCAAAATGCACATCTCCCACCTTCCCTCATTGGTCATTTCTGGCAAAATATTTCACAGCAACTATTTTATTTGAACAATTTTTTTTTCTCCCCCAGAATAACCAAAGGATGATGTCTGACTCAGCCTGCAGAAAACGTAGATGTTTATTTTCTTGCTGTCAGCTGATGCTTCCTGCCCTCCCAACATTTGCACACACATTTAGCTTTCCACCAAGCCCATATAGCACAGCCCTCTGCTCACAGCACTGAGGGTGCTTAGCTTGGACCAGCCTGGTTACTGCTATCTGCTTTGCTTCAATTTGTGGGGCCTCTTGCTACAAGTGCTGCACGTATTTTTGGAGTTTATTGGAAGAAGCCTGGCAGATCAAAATCCCCTCACAACTGCACAGTGCTCTCCCAGCTCATTGGGCAGTGAGCTTTGGTAGCTGCTCATATCTGGAAAAGCTTGCACACACGTTTTCATACTAGTGAGTCCCTCTCCACTGATTTTATAATGCTGTTTTGAAAGCTGGAAAGCATTTTTCCCCAGAAATCCATAATTTATTTTCAAGTCTCAAAACTTTTGGTAAACAGCTCTGCTCCTTCATTCTGGATCCCAGCAGACATGCAGGGGAGGCTGCCCAGCACAGAGGCAAGAGTCATGGCTTGGGCACTGCTAGATGGCTAACAGCCACAGCAGCTCTGTTCTCTGACTCATTCCTGCTCTCCCCTCCCATTAAATGTTTATTCTCACAAGCACTGTTTACTCAAAAAGTTTCAGCTACAAGACCACTGAAAGAAATCTGTTTGCCTTCCAGACACCAGAGGGCTCATTCCAATGCCCAAATGTATCACTCTAAGCTCCCACCAAGGCTTGGTCACTGAAACTGAGCTCCAGCAACTCTAATTTACTGCACTGGTGGGGGCAGGAGAGGGACTTTAGAGCCCAGTATTGGCCATGTGAAATACAGCAGATACACCAGCTAGCACTTGCCGAGGCTCTGTGACACACAATCCTGCCCAAGGTGATTCAGAGAGGACTCTTGTGCATTCATCAGACATTTGCAGGGCAGCAGAGACTTTTCATTTAGCTTGTAGAGCTCCCCTGAACCATCCTTGCCCCAAGACAGCTCATACTGGCACAACTGCTTCCAATATTCTCTTAAGAACTTTGCACCCTGTCTTAAAACAGGATTATATGACAGGAGCAACACTTCAAACACAGACAAATCCTGAGGGTAAGTTCACCAGTACAAACCCCAGGCCTCATGTACAAGTGATGTTCCAAAGCTCCAGCAGAATTTGACAGAGAACCAGATGCTTGAAAAGGAGAGGTGTCTGAAGTGGATGGGATTCATGTCCCCTGGGACTGCTTTTCTCCCTCTAATGACCAGAACAGTCTTGAGGCCGCTGATTTAAACTATGTATACAAGACAGAACAAATTCCACCTCTAGTGCAGTGATCACACCATGTACCAGCTCAGATCCTCTGAGTTGCTTCACTGGAGCTGCTTTTGGCTGAGAGAAACAACTCTAGTGTCTGAAGAGCTTGGGACAAGCAGCATTCATGTCCTGGCCAACCCTGCTGATGAGCATCACAACCAACAAGCTGAGCAGCAGCACCACCTGGGCTACACGCGATCCTCTCTGCTTCTCTGCTGCTGCTCTGGCCCATTTGCACAGCCACGTGCTAAGTATAAACTTGGTCTTTATCAGGTGAAGGATTTTCTACCCCTTGTCCTTCACCTGCTCAGGTGGGGAGGTCTCCTGGTGAAGCATCACCACTTCCCATGGTTTGTAAGCTCCTCATGCAGCAGAGTCGCAGCTTCTTGACATGACCACAGCTCTCAAAATATGTCCTAAACTTAGCAACACAACACCCCATTTTCTTCTTAAACTCCTCTGTGGTGCTGTGGTACAGGTTAAAAAAACCCAGGGCTGAAAATCTGCCCAAGTCCACTGTTTCCATCCCATCACTTACACAAGCTTAAGAACAGGTCTCAATGTCACACCCAGCCACTGTCACACTGGTGCCACTCTTGGGTTTGATAAAGACAGCAAGGGAAAAACTCCTGGTTTTCACTTTGATGCCCCTGAATTTCCTGCAGGCAGAGTAAATCCTGGAGAAGCTCAGGGACCATGGACATCTTGATATTAGAGGCTCAAATAACTGAACTTTTTTTCTCATCTCAGATACCAGAGCAGCTCAAGTGAAATCTCTACTAATGAACAAAGTGGTAGCAGCCAACATTTCTGGACTCTGGAACCCAACCATGGACACCATTAAAGCATGAGATTGGAGACCAATCTCATGCTTTGTGTGTTTTGGCCCAGGCAAAGTAGCTCTCAGCCAAGTGATGCTCAGGCTCAGTTTGGGAGTCAGCTCAGGACAAGGACAGTTTCCCATAAGTGGCTTCCACCTTATTTTACAGGGTGAAAGAGTTAAAAATATGGAGAACTTTGCCCTTTACAGTCAACCTGTTGGCTGAAACACAAGTACTGTGATCGGCTCTGCTTCTCCCAAATCCGTAACTTGGCAGAAGTGGGAGATGAGCCTGTGTTGTGCAGAACCACACAAGTCCAGGTGTCTGTTCTCAATGGCCATCTTGGGAGCTCACAGGAGAAGACTTTCCTCAAGCACATCCCAGTGGGAATGCAACAAAATACTGCTTACCAGAAACACAGTGAGCAGAGGCTGCACTGAAATGCTTCTTTGGGCTTCCTCAAGCTAGGCATGAGCTCACTGTCTCCTAAGCAAGGAAAACAGTTTTGCAAGGTCTCCCTGCTCCATTTTCTCCCCTCCAGCAGGTTCACTTTTACAGTCCTGATAGTAATGGAGAGGGGCACATGGATTGATAGAACCTGCGTTGCCCAAGCCATGCCAGACAGCCCTGACCTTCCTTGAGTGTCTTCCAGCAGAGGAAGGGCTGCAGCAAGAAACTTCAGCTATGGTACTGCCACATGTATTTACATTTTAAATCATCAGGCTCCTACCTTTACTTTTTCACCGTTTATCTCCACAGTTTTAATCATAAAGTCAACCCCGATCGTGGCTCCTTGCCCTGGTGGGAAAAGCCCCTGGAAGAAAACAAGAGTTTGATTAAACTTATTTCTACAAGACAAAAGTCTACCTGGGTGCCAATCTGCACCCTTTTCCATCTCCAAAACTATTCATCCGATGTCCCCTTCCCATGACAATTACTTTCATTGCATTTAGAGTGTCACATTTCCCCAGCATGAAGGTTACCATAAATTCAAATTGTGTTTTCCCTGCCTTATACATCCCTAATTATGCAGCAAGTCATCGGCTTCAGAAGTAAGAGCACAGGAAAAGAAAAGGAGGAAAAAAGAGAGGGGGGAAACTCTTCTGAACAGTTGGAAGAAGCAGGGGAAGGGTGAGGACCTTCCATCCTACTTCCCAATGCACTGAAAGGTGTGTGAACATCTGTGTGAAATGAGATGCATTTGTAACCTTCCCTTTTCCCTCCACAGCACCCTATGGCACTGATAGGCATTTCTGGCAGCTCTCAACAATGGGGTCACAGCATTTCAGGAGCAAAGCACAGCGCCAGCCATCACCAGTGCCACAGCAATGGCAAGGGACAGCACAATGCTGGTGGTATTTGATTGCAGCACCATCAGAAAGCAGCAGCAGCAAACCAAATGAGAGCTTTTTGATTTCTGGTCTACCAAGCCACGTGGATTCTGGGGCACATCCATCCCCTACAGCAGCTGTGCCGCCAAAGAACAAGCAGCAGAAGTTGCCAAAGATTTTTGCTGTAAACCTTTTGGGTATGGCTATGTTTATTGCCACTGGCTGCCACATGTTTTCAGAGAGCATCTAAAATCACTATAGCTTCAAAACTAAAATTAACAGTGAAGGGCAAAATTGCTGACAATTCCTAGTGGAGAGTCCAAAATCCCACAACTTGTGCTTTATGATGCATCATGCAAAGTCTTCCCTTGCCCTGGATCACAGAGGCTATTCTGCCACAAAAAAAGGACACTGGACTGACAGCTCAGGACCCAGATTATTTCTTTACTAAGGATAACAGGGAGCACTTTGTGCGGCAAAGGTTGGGGAGGAGACCAGGAGATGTGCTGGTCTTATAACTGGTCCAAAACACCACCAAAACAGGAGGAGTTGTCCTGGTGGCTTTCAGAGGTAACTTTCCACCTTCAGAGAGGAATGAGGTTTCTCCAACACAAACTCCAGAACAGGGCCAGGAGCAGCATTAGATACAATGCACTGCTTGTGCCAGTATGTCACTGCATGTGATGCATGCACCAAGAGTCTGAGCAACAAAACGCTTTGGAGCTGTGACGCTGGCAGAGCCCTACAGTGCAGAGCCTCAGGCTCCACGCTCCCGTGCCAGTGCTGTCCCCATCCCAGCATTCCACAACCCAAGAGGCAGCCAGCCTTACCTGAGTGAAGCGACGGACTAAGCAGGTCTTCCCCACCCCCGCGTTGCCGATTAAAACAATTTTGAAGAGGAAATCATAATCTTCCATACTCATTTACGCAGCTGCAAGAGAGACAGAGAGCACGACGCTGTGTGAACCGAGTCGGTGGGGACATGCCCTTTTATCCCAGCTGAACTTTATTACTCCAAATACTCAGAACAAAGGTCTCTTGGCACGCACATGGATCCTCGATAAGGGAGAAGAACACTTTTCACTCTGAGCCGGGGCATCCACGTAGTCAAAGTCAGCTGCTGTGAAACCTTGGCCCCATTTTGGTCTCACCTGGCTTCCCACAAGTTAGGGATGCTGGTTTCAGCTTTCCAAACAATGCACCACAAACCTGAGACACTGATTCCTAGATTTTCCCAAATGTTTGTTTTGCTTTTTACTACATCAGCTCCAAAGGACAGCATGGACTTTATCACATTGTCTGAGGGATCATGTAACTGACTCCTGTGGGGGAAATATCCCAAATCCCACCAAGAGCGACTCCAGGAGCACACTGGGTGCACACAGAGCAGGGCTTGGGCACAAATGAGGGCAGAACAGGTAGGGGACTTCATTTTAAAACAAGAGCACTTTGCTTGCCTTAAAAACAGGAAGACATCTTGTGCTAAAAGTGTAGTGAAAAGTGGGATAACAGTTTAGCTGAAATATGAGAGGGTTTTAGAAGAAAAGAAATAATAGATGCTATTAGAAATATTAATACTCTGATAATTTGCTTTAGTTTTGTGAGGAATCTTTAGATTGCTCAAGTGGGACGTGAACTGAGAAGAGCTTAGGAATTATCCAGAACACTTCCTGTCTGTAACCTCCCAGGAATGCAACAACAGCCAGAAGAGATTCAGGTGGAGATTTTAGGCAAAAAGAAAAACCCAGAGACAAGAAAGCAAAGGACAGTGTCCAAATCCAGCTATGTCCAGGAGGATCTAGGTATTACACACAGCATCAAAGACCTGCCCTCAAGGTATCAGAAAAGGGACAGATTTACACACCATCAGTTCAGATAGCATGTAAGGCAAAACCAAAACATCAGTACCTAACGCACCAGTACCTATAGATTAGGTAAAGAATGAGGTGATAGAGCCAAGGATGGTAAGTGTAGCAGGAGTATGGGGCAGATGGGTGGGGAATGGGGGGAAAAAATGTATTACAGAAGTGCTATCCTCGGTAAATCTCCAGATTGCTTAGAGGATTTTTACAGAGCTGATGAAGGGAGCAAATGCAGGCTGGGAGAAACCAGCTTCTCATGCTCAGTCCAAAGTCAGGGTGCTGTCTCCCACTGCCTCCAAAGGTCCTTCCTTTGGAGGGTTCATTTTGACACACACCAGAAGGCTCCAGCTACAGACTCCAGTCCCACCAAACAGCTGTGACAGGCTTACAGTCAATCAGAGAGTACAAGATAAAGCTGAGACAGTCTGTTTCTGCCTGGCAGAGAACATTGAAAGAGCTCTCCAAGCACCACCAAGAGTCTGGTGGACCTGAGGGCAAAAGAGGTAGAAGACTGACTCAGCTGCTTCACATCTATGTGGCCCTTGGCCTTTCCAACAGCCTAAAAAAAGGGTAACCACACCAATTAGTGACTAATGAGCTGCATCACATCAGCAGATGGTTAGTAGGAACACAGCTGAGTCACTGCACAGACGTGTCACTTCACCCAGGTCAGGGACACAGCACAGCACAGTGCCACCAAACAGCAGCAGCTGGAGATGTCCTGAGGATGCTCTGACTTCACCTTGCTCCAGCACACAAGTCCTTGCAGATCCTTCCTCTCTTAGCAGAGTGAAAGAGTGGGACCTTAAAAAACAGCCCCAAAAAAAGAGCCCTTTTTTATTTTCCGGGGTTCTTACTTTGTTACAATTGTTCCATATCTTCGTGACTGGCTTTCCCAGAGTGGGACTGGATAACAAAAGCAGTATTAAACACACATTGACAGTGCTCTTAAATGAAGACTAAATGTTAATATAAGGTTTCAAGGTTTCACACTAGCTTCTGCCATGTAGAAGAACGTGATCATCCACCAAAAGTCTATTTCAAGACTAATGATACTCACGCAGCACTGCATAATTATTCCTGGGATCCTTCATACCCCAGAGGACATGCTCCACCCAGAGAGATTTCAGTTCCATTACTCGCACCCTAAACAATCCAAAATTCAAATTTATCTTCTTAGGAAGCTTAAAAATAAACTTTCTCTGCAGATCTTTGAGGTCAGAAATGCTAAATGGCTCAGACATACCCTAGAGTTATGTCTGATCCCATTCATTAGGCTCTAGGACTAATCATATGTGATAATGACCCCAAACGGGAACCGAAAGACGAGCCAAGACCATAAAACAAATCAGGCAACGATGAGATTAAATGCCAGAACTGCAGAGATACGAGAGCTCAGGGCATGGGAAGGGAGAAAGCAAAGGAAGCAGCAAGGAAGAGCGAGCAGTGCTTTGTGAGCGGAGTGGGCAGGTGAAGCTGGCCATGGCTGCCCTGTCCCCCCAGGGTGTTCCTCCCTCTGAGCGCACACGCTGCCACTGCTGGACACACCAACGCTGCACCGGCCACGGAATGAAATCCTCTGCTCCTGCACGCCAAGCCTGGCAGCCAAGTGACCTTTGCTGCTGACTCAGGCTCACAACACCCTCCCCTCTCCCCAGAGAAGATGTGTCTTACCCTCTACCCTACTTACTACAGCTGGGGAATGTGCATCTCAGCAAGACAGCACATTGCATTATATGCTTAAAAAAAAACCCAAAACGCAGAGCACAACTTCTCTATTTGTTTTTGTTTTCTTGAGTTTTTTTGGTGTGGGTTTGGGTTTTTTCTTTCTCTCTCTTTTCTTGTGTTTGTAGGTACAAGGCTCTGCCTCACATCCCTGCAGTGGTTTCAAGTGTTCAGGATGCAGCTGCCTGTCCCACCCTCGGGAGGAGACAAGACCCTGCAGTGGGGGCAGGAGATGGGATGCCAGTCCATGCCTCAGCCACCCCTCACCATACTCATTTAAATCACAAACACTACAGCACAGAGACATGTCCCGTCATGAGATGAAGCAGGGGTAGAGTCCAAGGCTGGCAGCAGGGCAGAAAATTTGGTTTCACAGCTGTTTTTCCCCAAGGCAGTTTATGCAGCTGGCATCCCAAACAGCCTCCATGGGCGGTTCCTGCCAGCCTCACACAGGATCAGTTTTGTGGGTTTTTATTTTATTTGTGTCACTGCTCTGCTTTACTCCATCATGCAACCCCACACATGGTCACTCTAGACAGAACAAGAGGTGAGGAGGGAAAAATTGAAGCAGGGCTTTGATTCTACCTGGAGAAGTGGTCCATCAGTGGAAATGCAGCTGAAGGACTTGTTTTAGGCTTAGTTTTCACAGATTCATAGAATCATTAAGGCTGGAAAAGACCTCCAAGATCATCAAGTTCAACACTGCCAAGTCCACCACTAAAGCATTTCCCTAACTGACACATCTACATGTTTTTCAAACACTTCCAAGGTTGGTGACTCCACCACTTCCCTGGGCAGCCTGATGCAGTGCTTCATCACCCTTTTAGTGAAGAAATTTTTCCTAATCCCAATCTAATTTCTCTTAATGCAACTTGTTGCTTCCTCTCATCCTATTGCTCTTCACATGAGAGAGGAGACTGACCCCTTCTTCACTAAAACTTCCTTTCAGGCAGTTGTAGAATGAGAAGATCCCCGAGTCTCCTTTTCTCCGGACTAAACACCCCGAGCCACTCCTCATCAGACTTGTGCTCCAGACCCCTCATCAGTTCCATTGCCCTTCTCAGGGCATGCTCCAGAACCTCAGTGTTTCTCTATTTGGGCAAGACAGTGCAATAAATGCTCTCAATATTCTTCAGTTATTAATTCCAATTCAACTGAAAGACTGGTGAGATGCACCCAAACCAAAAGCACAGAAACCAGGGACTTTCACCTCTCCTCCTCTCACCCATGCTTGTACAAACAAGTTCCTGCTCCCAGGGAAACGCCTGAAAAGGGAAGTGGGCTGCTTTTCCCATGCTGGTGTTCAGCTGCTGTTGACCAGCATGCCCAGGTCCTTTCCCACTGGGCAGCTTCCCTGCCACTCTGCCCCAGTCCGTAATGCTGCCTGGGTTGCTGTGATCCAAGTGCAGGACCCAGCTTTGCCTTGTTGAACCTCATACAGAGGATCAGATCCAGCCTGTCCAGATCCCTCTGCAGAGCCTTCCTGGCATCCAGCAGATCAACATTCCCACTCCACTTGATGTGATCCACCTGACTGCCACCAGCCACCTGACTGAGGGTGCCCTTGATCCCCTCTCCAGATCATTGACAGAGACATTACACAGGAGCGTCCCCAAAACTGAGCCTTTGGGAACACCACCTGGGACCAGCTGCCAGCTGGATGTAACTGCATTCACCACCTCTCTCTGGGCTCAGCCATCCCACCAGTTTTCTACCCAGTAGGCAGCTGGATGAGAAACAAAACAGAACAAAAAACAAACTATCCACAGCTGCAAAGGTTTCACCCCATTTAAGGATTAAGACCAAAACTATATCAAGCCAGGAATGCTGATAATTTGCACCTCAGCTCTATCCCACCTCAAAACCCCACCACAACCTAGTGCTGCAATTAGACACAGAGAAGAATCTGCAGCCTTTTTACCTCCTGGATCTAAGCAGTAGCCCAGGGCAGGTTTTGATGTATTTATATAGTTCTTAATAAACAAGTATTTTCTGTTCTTCATCACCCAACAGCTATAAACAAAAATAAATTTACCCAAACATCAAGTTCAAACAGCAGCAGTTATATATACAGATATTACATTGATTGCATATGCCATATGAGCCACAAAATTCAGAGCTAAGGCTAATATTTCAAGCAGAAAATTATTCCTTGCAGGCCAGAAAATTGCAGGGAATTCAGATCTGGACATGCTGCTGCATTATGTAACTCAGGATAAAATATTTTCGTTACCAAAGCACCTGCCAACCCAAGCAGGCTCCTGCACTCAGCAAGCATGAGCCCAGCTCATGCCCCTCTGCAAACGAGCAGGCTGGATTTCTCTCTGCTTCCTTGCCCACCTTCCTCACTCCTCATCTCCGTAGGGTTTAACTTCACTTCCATTCGCACTAGAAAAACTAAGAGGGACTTACTTCCTAATAAAGTCTGGATCACGCATGCCTCTGTGCTGATGGTGGCAAAACCACAAGTACATGGGATGCATGGTCTTGGCATGGTGCAACATTAAAACTCCAAGAACGTCTTTTCCAAAATCGACAGAAAAAGATTTACTGTAGGCACTTGGGGTTGCAGAGCTTGACTTCTCTCAACTCCTCCCACCACACTTGCCATTGCAGGTGAGCTAAATCCAGTTGCCTGTGCCCTGGCAATCCTAAACACACCTCTTCAAGGAAGGGAGAAGGTCCCAACAGCACTCAATAAATCCATCCAACACTTCCAGAAGGTATCAAGCAAATGTGCACATAGTGCAGGGAGGCATGGGGCTTCCCCATGCACAGCAGACGCAGCAACACTGGCTGATGAGCTGCTGATCATTCAAAGGTCTAGACACATTTTTTAAAGCGCATCTGAAAAAAAACCACAAAACTGATTATGAAAACCTCAGCCCTATCCTATATAGAGATTCATGCTCCTCAGTGCTTCACTCAGGGTGTTTCTCCTACACCAACCAAGCAAGCTGAGAAGGTACAAGTGGTCATGTATCAGATGTATGTTTTATGCAACAGATCTACTTCTGTAAATAAAAGGAAAGCTAAAGCTGAGGGGTTTTGGATCGATGACCATACAGAGCACACGGGCCTTCCCCTTACCTCTTTTGCCACCATGGAAAATTTACAGCTTACTGAACTACTTTGCTCAGTCATGGCTCACACATGAGCTGGCCTCCAGGAGCTTGTGCAGGTACTGCAGAGGAGCTCACTGACCAGCAATTACAGCTGCTTCCCCACAGAACAAGCAGGTAAATCCAGCACCACTGTCATCCCAAAGAAGAGCCTGGAGCCAGAGCTCCAGAGAGCAGGATGCTCTGCTGTGGTGCTCCCACCTTACACAAGAAAGCCCAGCCTTACCTGGACATCAGAGATAAGAGCCTGCACGCTGCCCTCTCCATCTGCCTGCTTGGCTTAACAATGGAGGTTAGAGATCTCACACTCAGGAACAAACTTTGGATTTTCACACATTCCAGGCATCCCCTGACAGTGGAAAGGTTTCGTGTCCAGGCTTTCCACTCCTGAGTGAAGTCTTCTCTGGGGCTTTGCTACTACTGGTGTCCAGGGTAGCATTAACACACGTCATTAATCCTTTCTGGATGGATGGTGGAAAGATGTGTTTGGGTTGGACACTTCTTGGGGGATCTCAGTGCCACCAAAGACCCTTCCTGAGAGATCAGGCAACTCACAGCTTGCCTGGTGCAGTGTCCTCATCGAACTTTCTCACCTCCTGGAGAGAAAGTTGTCTCACTCAGAGACATTGGTGGAGGTCAGCATTAGGAATGGCCATGGAAGTGCTAAATATCACATGCAGACAGTGAGTTATATTCCATCACACACATCTGAGGATTGAACTGTTAATAATTACAATTCTCCTCATGCAGATAAATGAATCCGATTTCTGTGTTGTGTAGGAATAATGAGGTACACGCTGTAGTTACAAAATGATAAATAGATAATTTCTTTAGAATTAAAAAAAAACCTGCTGACATGCACAGCCACAATACCTCAATGGTGTCTGACCAGACCACATACCAGCACCCCAGGACACATACCATCTTCAGAAGCATGAGAACAGCCTGACACTGCATTTACTGTCAGAATCTGGATTTTCACTGCAAAAGTTGGTGCAATATTAACACTTTTAAGACATGCCTGGGGATGGGGACAATACTGCATGCTCAAAACAACACTCTGTTGGTCTTGGCTACATTTTAGCACATCCTGCGACCACCAAGCCCTACACTCTGCAACAACACATTTTTGTGTATTGAAGCATTTACAGCCAGCACAGCAGAAAGGCTGACTTCCAAGTGTGGAAAAAACTCCATTGCCAGAAATCCAGCCAAAAAATGCTGTTCGATCCACACAAAAACAACACCCTCTTCCCAAAGGGGGAAAAAAACCCAACAAAATTATTTTTTAAACTACAGCCAAGAGGTAAGTGAAACATATCTTGCATGGAAGAGCCAGGAAAGCTTACTGAGTTCAGCTCTCTGGGTGAAATAAAACTCCACACCAAGACCTGGCCCACTAAAATGGGGAAACCCATCACAACTTATGTGAGATTTGTCTCTTTAGAAACCGGGTGCAGGATCAGGCTGAATCCCAGGTGTCTCCCATGAGGTTTCTGGGGACAGTGCAACTCCAAGCAGTGGCGTGCAGGCTGCCCACCTCACAAGGAGGCAAAGCCAGTGAGAAACCAAGAAACAATTCTTGGTTTAGAATAAAGGCTTGTGCATGTCTAACACATAGAAAGCAAACAAGTCTCCTGATGCATCAGTTTGCTGGGCTGGCAAGGGTTTGAATGACATCATGATCATATGTGGAAAAGTTCTGAAACTGGGTGACAAGGTTCTGCTAAAAACTTGGAAGATTAGACAGCTTGACACCATCATTTTTGAGAATATATGAGAAAAGCTATCATAACCAAAGAATTTCAATAAGGTATTTACAGGAACATCATGACTCAAATGAGGTTTCAAGTGCAGAATTAGCACAAGTGTAACTATGCCATTTAGCAGTGACATAATCATAAATGTATTGTGAAATATGAATATGTGCCTTAGACACACTTTCATAACCCAGAATATCCAAGAAAATTTTGAGTTTTAACTGCAATGACATGTCTTACTGCTGTTGACCATCTTGTTTTCATTGTGTCTGTGGTATGAACAAAATTTTAAAAAAATCCAATAAGGTTTTGTTTAGCAAGAATGCTTTCTAATTGAAGAAACAAGCCATTATTTCCCTCTCTTCAGTTCTGCTTAAGTAAGCTTGTGATTTACTGGGATTATATCACTTCTCCATCACATCTATTAGCAGTAATAAGTAATTAAACCTCAGCTAATTGCACTTTCAGGTGTCTGAGGCCTGGGCAGGGCTTGGTACCTCACAGCTTGGGCTCTGGGCTCCATGCAGCCCTGTGCACAATGCTCCTCTGCCATGCCATGTCAGTGCCATGCCACTGGTGAAGGCCAGGCTGTGCCAAATCAACAGTGTCCTGGAGTAGCAATCAAAAAGCTAAAAAACAAAAGCTTTTGGCTCGGGACAGATATGTCATACCTGAAGTCTAAATATAGAATATATAAATATATTCCAAAATATACTTTATATATAAAAGTAATATGTATTCAAATACATAATACCTATTTTACATATATTATAAACATATAATTTAAATGTTGCAATAGTAACAAATTAGCAGTACCAGTAGTACCAGAGGAAGAGAAAGAGAAGAAAGATAAAAATCATAGATCCATACAATAGTTTGGGTTGGAAGGGACCTCTGAAAATCACCCCTGGAAGTGTTTGAGGCCAGGTTGCATGAGACTCTGAGTAATCTGATCTAGAGGAAGGTTCCCTGCCCATAACAGGGGAAATGGAACCAGATGATCTTTAAGGTCCCTTCCAAGCCAAGCCACTCTAGGACTCTACAATAACACTTCATTGAGAGGAGCTCATCCCCAACCAGCTCCTCTCGTACGTTTTGTTACAGCGTGACATGCAGTGAAGCAGCCTCCCCAGGACAACTGCTTAGAGGAACTTTATCCAGGAACAAACACAAAATTTTCAGAGCATTCATCTGCAAAGTTCAAGCAACCCATCTTCAGTCAGTCATTTGCATTTGGGTTACAGGGGCAGCTTCTTCCTGGTGACTCAAGAAGGTGGCTGTCACTCCCAGGCAAAACTTTCAGGTATGCCCCCTAATTCAAGGGCAACCTACTACTCCAGAGGTGCATTGTTAAGATAAAAGATTTCTTTGTTCTGGTTATTTTTCAGCTTACATGAGGACATAAAGAAGTGACCCTGTGTTTCAGCTAGAGGCTCCCTTTTCATGAGCACACATGCAACATCGTATGTGAGCCACATGTGAGCTGTGCATCACACCTGGGCCACCACAACAGGACAGGCAGCACTTTGCCACAGCAGGTTTGCATTTCAGAAGGATTTCTGCCTCTGTTACACCTTTTAAAGGAAGATTTCTTATCTAGGAGTGACAGCGTTTTTGAACATGAAGCAATAGGATAGGAGGAATAAAATACAGTGGAGTGTTACAGGCTTTTGCCTCCAACGAGGAGCTTGGAGTCCCAAACCAGGGGGCCCTGTCTGCCACTGAAGTCAAGTTTGGGGTGATAAGTTCTGATCTATTCCTAGGCTGATTATTGCCCCAGTGGTCCTCAGTTTCCCACCTCCTACTTCCAGATGGGAAGCACATTTTACCTGTACCAGGCATGCTCGTGCACACAACGCTTCAGCTTCCTAATGGAACCACACTACCAGCTCAAGCATTGTACGTGCCCTCTAAGAAGCTCTCCCCTCTAAAAATGGTCTCATCTGATGGAAACCCCTCAGCTGGGATCAACTATCCTGTCTGGCAAGTGACTGATCTGGCAGGGAATATTCTTTGCATTTCTGCAAAGAAACTCTGCGGTACAGTTTTAACTGTGGATATCTGCCAGAGCAGCAGATGTTTCAGGAAAACAAATTGTTCAGAGAGGCAAGAAAGTAGAAACAATAGAGACTTGGGTGTAGCTCCAGGACTGGCTTAAGAAGATGTTTCCAAAGGGAAGGCTTCCAACCCTGCCTGCTTCAGACAGCTGCAGGAGGGACCCAGTCCAGATGGGAAAAAAACCTGAGGGTGGGACAGCAGAATTAGAATTTACAGCCTGGGTTACACAATTTAATTTTGTAAAGAATGTTTACTATCTTGAGTATCTCAATAACAGGAACATCATATGATGGCTCCAGAGTAAGATTTTTATAAGGATATCACAGGTCTCTTCAGAAGGTAAGGAACAGTATTCATGTTTTGGTTACATTTTAGCTTACACACTAACACATAGCCTATTTTCAGCCCTCCTTATAGTTTCAGGTGGTTACAGTACTTTTTATTTACCCTAAACCACTGCAAATGTACAGTTAGTCTTCTAGGGCAGCTATCTGCTGTTAAAACCTCATCTCAGCTTTGGACCAGCTGCAATTCAAGAAACTGCACGGGGTAAATTTGGCACTAAATTGAATCCTTAAACAGAAAAAGGCAGTCCTTAGCAGAAGCTTTCTGCTCCAAGCCTCCTGCTACTGCAGGGATGTTAGTCAAACATCTCACCTGGAAGTACAAGACCTGAAAACATGATTTTAAAATTGTGTTCCAAGGTTGTTGAGATTTATTGTTTAGAGCTGATGCAGCAAGCAGTACCTTGAGGACTAAGCAGGCAGGGCCCCACAAAACCAAGCATCACACGTGAGGCACACACATGTTAAATGATGGCACTGGCCACAGCTGCTCTCCAGCCCAGATAAATCATGTCTTCACCTCTGCACACCTCTACACCCAGCTCAGCTACTGCTCATCTCCAGCTACATGGGTTAATAAATTATTGCAGAGATCTGCAGAGAAAGATTTGCATTTGGAGAGAAGTGAAGGCACAACCACAGCTTCTGTAGCATCAAGATTCACCCTTCTGATGTCATCAACAACCAGAATTCTGTGACATAGCCCAAGATCCCCCAAGGAATGGTGCTTTTGTTCAAAAATATCTTCCCATCTCTCAGGGCTCTTCCAGCACAGACACTGCTGTATTATAGATATTAGCACACAAAAATGTATGTATTTTTTCCTGTACTACTATCTCCTGGCAGCAGCCCTCTGAAGTTTTTACCTCTTTGGGACTAAGATTAGGAAACAGAAAGTTACTTCTCTTGCTTCCTTAAAGCAAGGAGCAGCCAGTCCTTCACAGACACTGATGCCAGCGTGAGGTGTGCAGCCTGGGCACTGCTGCCACTGGGACAGGGACCTTGGCACTTGCAGCTGCACGGTCATGGGGACACAACTTGGCACGTCAGCACACTGTTTGTGACCATCTATTTTTATTCCTTAGCAACAGAGCACCTTTTGGGGTTGAGCTTTGAGCTTGTGGGGCTTTTTTTTTTTTTTTTTTCTATATTTGGTACCCTGAGGAAATTCCTAAATAGAAGACAGCAATTTTAAAAAGAGAGGATAAATGCTGGCACTCAGCTTTGCTGACAGCAACACCACCACCAGGCTCCTGGTTAGTGTGAAGTGCTCAGACCTAGAGCCAAGGGAAGCTCTCGCATGGACCAAGCATCAAGAGTCACATCCCTCACACTTTCTGCCTTTGCAAAACCTTGCCCTGGAATAAGAACAACAAAAGATTTATTAGCTTATAACGTCTCTAAGCCATTTGTATCCTGTGTAAACCAACATCTCCAAGGCTCTGAACCTCATCACTGCCCAGCAGCACTGATGGGTCCCACGATAATTTCTGTCCTGTGGGAGACAATGCTGAGTGGTCCTGTGTCAAAGGGGGAGAGAAGCAGATGGGGGAAAACTTCAGCACAATGCAGCAATTCTGAACTAAGATGCCATCCTTACCATAAATCATGGAAATATCAATACCTCCCAGCTTTCCACAGCTCTTAAATAAAAACATGCAAATTAAATCCTGACTAATCTGCATGAGAAAAGCAAACAACACCTGATGTTTCCCAACTGTTAGCAACATGGCCTTAAAAATTTAAAAGAAAAAGATTTAATCATAGGAAGGATAAAGATATCACATGGCTTGGCAGTTTCATCGGTTGTCATGGCAAATGAAAATCCCTGACTCTCCAACTTGCCTGTTTTAGAGGAAAGGAAACAACAAAAATGCCCTTTTTTATGACTGGAAAGCAATGTTTTCCTAATAATCACTCATGAACCCACTGCACACTATATATAAACAGCTGCTCCTTCCCAGGGAAAATGTTTGCTGTTTCTTACTGAGCAGCTCTTGGGGATCCAGGCAATTCAGCCCCAGCAGACATTCAGGCGCGGGTAATGAAAACCACGTGCTCTTGGATGTGGTGACTTCTTGCCTGCCAAAGGGAGCCTGAACTAGCTGCAAGGGAGGTCTCAGCTCCACAGGGGCTCAGCCACCAGCCCCCAGGGGAGGCTCCCAGCACAGCATGGCCAGGAGAAGCTGGCAGCAGTGTGAGCCCCCTCCTCGGCTCCCACACTCAGCATCACCGTGCCATTTCTTGCCGCATGTCGAACAACGGGTGTGTTTTCCCATGTTCTCAAAGCGAGCCAGAACCATGGATATTTGTGTGAGTTTTGGTCTGCCAGACAGGTAACAGCAGCAAAGACACCCCGGTGTTTGCTCCCACCCAGGCAATCCAAAGCACCTTGCACCCTGCCTGCATGACCGGCACCATACATCTTTCATTACAGTAGATTTTCTAAATATAGGGAAATAATTTGTCTGTAACTTCAAAAGCAGGTCCCCAGAGAGCCTGTTCTTTCCAGTCACACTGCCTTTTGTCTTTGGCTGCATGCTCAAAATTTGGGAAGCTGAGGATATCCCCACAGCAGATTTACCTCACCCATTTCATTAGCAGGTTTTAGTTCATTGGTTTGTCTCCAGCCCTTCCCCTCCTGCAAATCGCTCTCCACTCCTGGATCCAGCGCAATACTCTTGTCTAGAAGGAACAAGAGGACCCTAAGGAATAATGTTTATTGTACAGTGTGGCAAGCAGCGCTCCTCTGCGGGTTAGGTTTTTTCCAATATCCCCATCCACTGTGATTGCTTGGGGGGAACAGAAGTTGCACCACCAGAGATGGGCAGCTGGCTGGAAAGCAGCCTCTTGTCTAAGGAAAGCCACAAGCTCTTTCCCTTACCTTCCTGAAAAAGCAGCTGTGCACCACTGCACTGCACCACTGGCCATGGATGTAGACCGAGGGCCACGTTCTCCCAAAGGCCCCAGCCTCAGTGAGTTTGCACTGCAGAGCCTCCACAACAACAGCAAAACCATGCTCCGGCACAAACCTCATCCATCAGCAGGGATGCCCATACAAATTACAGATAACACACGGATAACTAATTTGGATCCTTCATCTTTTGGACACGAGGCAGAAGGAAGGCAAGTAATTCTCCTTCCTCCATGGCCAGGCTGTGCCTGCAGGACTGCTGGTGAGACATCCACCTTTATTTCCAGGCGGCAAGTACCAAAATGAGGTCACTTTGTATCGAGTAAGAGATAAATAGATTCACACAATAACTTCAGCTGCAACACTGAATTGTACCACAAGCCTCGCATTAACCCTTACCCACACCAAGGAGACGGAACACTCCAGGCTACTGAAGTTACTAGGAATGCAATCACAAGCCAAGGGACAGAAGAACTCTGCTCTTTCACCCATCCAATAAGCCAACTACAAAGAAAACATGATTTTCCCATGGAGGATTCCAGCCAGACCGCCCCTCACCATGCTGTTCCTGCGGCATGCCCTCCCTGCAAGGGCTGCTGGCTGGCACACTCAGCAGCCTCAGGTCAGGGTGCAGAGGGTCTCTGCATTGCTGTGCACGCACGTGGTTGTGGGAAGGAATGGGCAAGGGAAAGAGCACGGGCCAAAGGGGAATTTGAAGGCATGCTGCAAAAGAAAAACGGAAACTGAGAAAACCAAAACCAAGCAAGAGTCGTTCTCATTGGGTATTACAGAAGAACAGGCTGCCACTTTTGGACACCACACAGTTCTATAGATTTAAGTTGAAAGGATGTCACAGAGCAATTATTTTCCATCCTGACTAGGAGACCTAGTAGTAGTCTCAAGGCTACACTCAGGTCTTCAAGATTTTGACACACAATACAGGAAGAAAAGTGTTTTAGTCACAAAAAGACTACATTTTCAGCTTCTCAAATACATATTTACTTAAACATTTTCCTTTAGGGTAGAGCTTGACAAATGAGATGGTACGAGGCAGACAGACTGTGCCTATGGGGTAAGGCACATTTCACATTTGTTCATCCCTTGCATTTTCCCAATTTTGCACAAAACTATTTGGACTAGCACCATTTGTTCTTTAACAAAATGGGCAGTCTACTCACAAATACTGCTTGTAATTCAAAGCTCAACATAAGGCATTTTTATTTAGGGAAATAAAGAACTCCCTCACATTGTGTTTCAGTTTGCCATTTATCCCCTCAAACACAAGCACAGCCTTGCTGCCCTCCAGCACAAAAAGCTCCCACCAAGTATAAAGCAATGTACCAACAACAGCTCCTATTGCACAGCAAATTGTCATGAGTTCTAAAGAGATTGCATGTCTGACAGAGCCTGTGTAAAGCAAAGACAAAGCTTCCGTAGAAGCTCCATATTTATTTCCTTCTGTATGTATTTCTGTAGTACATGTGACTGAAATCAGATATCCAGAAAATAGAATAATTTTTTCCTTTTCCTTTTTTTGGTGCATATTTATCCTCTTAGCAGGTAAAACAGGTGAAGACCAAAACCACAAGTCAGAATATAAGAAGATACTTGGCTGACTGCTTGCAGGACAGGTGCTATATGGCACTTTAGATTTTATTCTTTCCAAGGCAGCAGTCATCAGCACTGCCCTGAAATGGCACTGCAAGCACAAATCCACCCATCCTGCAAAGCTCTGTGCAAGGAACTTGAACTACAGCATTATCTTAAGTCTTAATTTTTAAAGCACATTTATAAAAAGTCACTGGTTTTCTCTCTGAAAGCAGAGGGATTACAATGACTTGCACAATTTTATTGTAGTCAGCTAACTCCAGCAAGAACATAAGAATTCCAGCTTTGAACCACCTTTTCAAACTACTCTCTCCTCCAATCTATTTAGGTTCGCTCCAAAGGAAAAAAAAATACCTCCCTCTTAAAGTGTGCTGCTGCTCCCTTGTAGCCTAAGCTCCTCAGTGTCTCTGCAATTGTCATGTGCAGAACAACTGAACATGAAGCAACTTCAACTACTGGATACATGTATAGCAAAAAGCAAAAGAGAAGCTGCTGTGGTGGTAAAGAATCCAGGCAGGGTAACAAGGCTTGTAAAACTGGCTTCATCTGGACTGGGATATTTGCTTAGCTGGCAGTACTCTCAATTGCTACAGATGATGGTGAACGGAAACACGTTACAGCTGTGAAAATCTAGGTTTAAAGAGGAAAAAAAAAGTGTTTTTAAAGAAACCATGAGGCAACTGTAGGTTATTATTATAAAAGGAAGAGATAAGATTTATTGGTTGAAAAGGCAGGGGAAACAGGAAGAGCGGGGGATGAATCTGGGCTAAGGATGTCTAGGCAGATGCTGCTGGAGCACCAAGGCATGAGCCCAGCCAGCCGCACTGCGGAGAGGAGCATCCCTGCCCAGCACAGCAAAAAAGGGCAGGAAAAATGCTGCCCAGAGGGGAAGAAGGGAAAAACAAACGGCAAAAAAATATCCCTAACTCTGGAATGACACCTGCCAGTTACCTACAGAGATAAAAGCCATGAGGTTATCTCTGCCAAAAGTTAGAGCACCCTCTGTTTCTAAAATTGCAAAGGAAGTGCATAAGCTGGCAAGACTGTGTGTTGGATCTGGGAATCTGAATTCAAAACCTGAGCATAAATCAGGTTCCAGTGCCAGCCTGAACAGCAGTCACTACAGCCCCAGCTAACACATCCACCTGTAACAGAACATGCCTTTGTAAGTCACAAACAGGCTTTTGGTCCACTGCCAAAAGCACCAAACAGCCCACGACAATCAGGGAATATTAGGCATTAAAGGTCAAGTATCCCATTTGTGGTGCAATGCAAGGGGACAGGTTTGAGTATGGTTTTGGCATAATGATGTAGCTGGGCTTGGGGCAAAGCCAAGTGTTCCACATCCAAAAATGTCTATGTAGCATTTGGAGAGAAGAACTTCACCTCCAGTGGAGAAATAGAAGTTTTCATTGTGGGCTTGCTAACCCCATGCTTTGGTTCACAGCTCTATTGATGCTACTCAGCAGGAGCCTCACATACTGCTCAAAGTTACAGCCAGCAGTTCCAAGCACTCTCTGAAACTCATTTGGGTCTTTTTTCTTGGCAACTGATAGCCTCTCCTCTCCCTTCCCACAAAACTGGACAAGCACCAAGTGAGAGCTCCCAGGTACAACACAAGAGTTGCAAATAATGGGGGTCACACAGAAAGCACTGTGCTTGGTTGTTTTGGGCTTTTTCTTTTGCATATTTATTACACTTAAGCAGTCAGCGAATGTTTTTTAAGAAGTCAGTGCATGTTTTTTGGAGCAGGTCTGTGTCTGCTCATATCTGCCCCAAAGCCAGCAAAATAAAGTCTCAGCATGGTTACAAATATCATTCCCTTGACCCTCAACACAAATGCACTCTTGGACAGATCCAGAGCCTGGTAGTGATAAGTACACAGGAATTAGGAAGCCATGATTAAATATGTCCCCTAGAATAGAAGTAAATTATTACTTCATTCATTACAATAGCCAACAGTGAGCATGAAACCAAGTCAGACATTAGCTGGGTTATGTAAGAGCACCAGAGAAGTGTTGCAGACCTTATATGGGTGGTGTCTCTGCTTTACACACTTGTTGGACTCTTCTTCTCTGTCTTGTTATTTTCTCCTTGTTGGTACCTCCATGTGCATGACAAGAGTTTTCTTTATACCAGATTGTACAGAAGGTTGTATGGGCTCCAACAACATGTGAGTTGTGCTTTGAGAGAATATATCTCTTTTTTTGGTCTATCACATTGAAAGTAGCCTGTGGCATTTTTAAAATGTTGGAGTAAGAAGTCAAAAGCTTCACTCAACATTTAACTATTGCAAGCACACTTTCCATCTCACACCTACCCCCTTGTACATCCTTTAAATTTTAAAGGAGAGCAAGTTGCTCGTAAACAGTATGTACATATTCCCCTTTCCTCATCATTAACAGTAACTTCAAGGCTGTATCATGATAAAACTTGAATTGGGGGCTGATAGCCTGACTATATTCTGTACTATAGAAAAATTATTTACTAAGAATTATTGTCCATCTTTGAGCACTCTGTACACAGGCAAAATGGGGAAAAAGTAACATCAGGTAACTTGTTCAAAGAGAGAAACTCAGAAATAACCCCATGTAAACCAGACCTATGCCTCTTATCATCTTTGTTGAACTATTTTACCTCTCCAGCCTCTTTCCCTGCTGACATCCCCAACTCTGCTTTGCTCTTCTTAACTATCATTGATGATTATCTTTTCATTCTGCAGTCTCAATATCCACCTTCCTCTGCCCTGGTATCATGCTCTCTATGTGCATTTTTGTCTTTGCCTGTTAAGGAAGTTGCAATAGGGGTGGAGTTTTTCTATGGGAACTATTTTTATACCATATTCAGGAAATTTTCCCTTTTAACTAAGTTTATATAAAGCTATAGCTACCACAACAGAGAAGATAATACTTTCTTCTACCTTCTCTTCCCACTCACTCCTAGGTGCTGGAAAACAGACCATCCATGATGGCCCAGCCTTTCCTGGAGTCTTCACCATTTTTCCAGGCAGACAGGCCACACCCATTGCTCTACAACTGTCCAAATTCTCTCCTAGACACCCGTGCCTCTGTGCCACCTCTGTTCCCAGACTCAAACAGAAATACTGCTTATCCTGATTTAACATTCTAGTTCTCAAGTAGCTGATACTTACCCAAGAAGATTTCAGATTTCCAGCTTAAAACAGACATCACCCAGCTTCCCTTAAACCCTCTCCTCCCTTTTTACACAGAACAGCCTTACTCTTCCCAACCAAAGCCTCACCAACCTGCACCTTTGCTGTTCACACAGATCATTCACCAAAGAACTGGTTTACTTTCAGCTCGCAAGAGAGTTATTTCCTGCAGAAGTATAGCAGTGAAGCCTCCTCATCAAAGATAAATAAATAAGTCCCTTCAGGGTTAATCCAACCCAGCATCCTCTCACATCTCAGTTATTGCAGCTGTACCTCTCTAGCCTCGATAGATTTCATCTCAGATCACTGGCATCTCCACACACACACAGAGGGGGAAAAAAAAAAAAATAATAATTTGACCAATTTGTATCTTCAGGGTTTCCAGTTTTTCTTCTTTCTATGGCTCCAACTCCTTGTTATTACTTTTCACATTCATTTTACAGCCTAGCCAACATCCCACTAATTATCCTTAAAGCAAAAGCAGCCCTGTCAACCGTGCTCTCCCTCTCAGCTGGTCAGGTCTCCTTGAGAACACTCACTGAGCTTTCCCCTGCACAAAAATACTGCTGTTATCTGGCTTTTCCCTACCTCTTAGTGATCATAACCTGTAGTCACCCACCAGAAAGCACTGAGCTCTGACAGGTGGAAACTGCATTTTGCCATTGACAGCTACTGTGGATGCAATGATGGACCAGGGGATGCTGCAGGAACCAGAAGGAATCTCACTTGAGCAGTCACTCTTCATTTAAAGCAGCAGGTCTCCCCTCTTGAGGCTCATCCAACTGTCCCTAAATGGAAATGTTAAGCTGTTATGCCCATGTTACTCATTTTCCTACAGGTCTGACCTACAGAGAATGGCAATTCCTCTTGGATCCATCAGGCTAGGAGGTGATGGTGAGAGGAAAGCATGTGGCTTGGGTTTCTTGCAAACAGCAGGAGAGAAGGGAATTATGAAGAATTTGAAATGTGACATAAGATGCATTTTTGATATTTACAGGGATTTCTGTGGCTTCAGAGGGAGCCCTTCCCACGCAAAAGCAGAAGTGTGATGGAGAGTCTACTTTCCCAGGAACAACCAAAATAGCCTTCATGTACTTGTTCTTTGCAAGAGGACAAACAACCTCAATCCCACACTGAGACACACTGGGACCCACTTCAGGCTTAGGATAAAATCCCAGATGTTCCTTTTTAAAACTACAAGCTGGAGAGTAAAATGTCAGAGCCTTGGACAAAGCCCTTAAATGCCAAACAAGCTTCACATCTCGCACATGAGAAAGCCAGTGAGTTTCAGCACACAGCTTTTCCCAACGTTTCTCTGTGTATCACAACACATATAAAGACTCAATACATTCTCCCTTTCAAAAGGGTACACAAGTTACAAGCACTTTCTTCTTTCCTAAGAGGAGACAGATGCTGATTACAGGAAGGAGTTCTCTGTAACAATTCTCTTTCTAAACCGTACCAGTTGTCTTGCCCACTTGAAAGATGTATTTGCTGTATCAGAAGAAAAAAGACCCTTATTATTACCAACGTCTGAACCACTAACCATCAAAACTGTTTTCTTACTGGGCATGTTACTTTTTCTGCACAGCACTGCTTGAATCCCTGTAGCACCTTCCCAGACAAAGTGCCATTAACATGCAAATGAAAAGTTCACACTTCTCCTTGAGATGGTACACAATTATAGTAATAAGCTAAGGTAATGAAAGGCTCAAAACAAGACAGGTTGGTTACACATGTCACAGTACTGCTTGCAAATCATTCTCTCCTCTAATTACCACAGCATTTCCAGAAGGAATCGATTACAGCAATATGGATGAATGGGATCCTAAAACTGAAAAATGTACTGAATTAAACATTCATGCACTCATTGACTGCTATCAATATGTATGTCAGAACTAAATATCTAGAAAGACCAGAATCCTGGACACTGAGGCTTCAAAATAGTCCCAGCAACAGAATATACCAAAAATATAAATTCTTCCACCAGGCTATAATTACACTTTGTGTTTTGTTTTTGCTGTAAAGATGGCTGTAAGCCTATAGCCAGGCAGAAAGCCAAGCCACAAACTCTGCTCCATTGACTGCTGAGGTCTCCATTAGGTGCTCCAAAAGAAATACTCGCTTGCCCACACCAAGCCTAAACATGATACAGTGCAACCTCCACTCCATGCCAGGCAATCTTTGGATGAGCACTGCCAAACAAGCATCTGAATTCAACAAGCTCCCTGCTCCTCAAAGCATTATACACACTTTAGCCCTGTTTTCTAAGAAAACCAAGCTTTTACAATCATCTAACTTGGCCAACAGGCTCATAATTTACTGAAGGAAAGAGTGTTTTGGCAAAATTATAAAGAACAATATTATTGCTACAATTATTTTGATCCCCAGGTGGCTGGGATGAGCCCAAAATCAGAATCCACATTGTCACTATTGGGCTGACCTCTGCTGTTGCCATTTTTTGTTTGGCTACAGCTAGCTGGTTGTTCAGGACACTGGTGCCTGTCAACCAAGAGCACACACAGCAGCCATGCATTTCTTCTCCAACTGTTCCAATCACAGCTTCCAGTTCTAGCTACTCATTTGTGCTATCTGGTTTCTGGACCTCCACCTACTGCTTCTGAGCCCTTGAAGCTGCAGCACTCAGCTACTAGAGTAGAGAAAGTGCTCAAAACCTTTCTAAAAGAGATGCTCCTGCATGGGACAGAAAAGCTGGACCACTCCTTTATTCATAAGTGATCTGACACCTTGAGCCCTGTGCCTAGTTCCATTAGAACACTAACTGGTCTGGCAGATTGTATCATACACGGAGGCACTGCTTTATCTTACCCACCTTCGAGAAATTAACCAGAATGACCCACTTCTGACTCTGCTATCTCTCTCTCCAATGATGGTGTCTGAGACCTAAAACAACAATGTTATTTAGACAATGCAACATGGGGCACCTATGATTCAGGGGGGAAAGGAATCACAGAGCCAACCACACCAGCCTGAGGAACCACTGAAAACACATGGCTGCACCCCAGTATTTGAATTAAGACATCCAGAAACACACACACTCTGCATGAAAAGAAAACCCTGGTTGCTAGGAGGGCTTGTTCTGCTCGACTTGAACTGAACCAGGACCACAGCATCATGAGGTTGTGACAAAAATGCCACTTTTCATGTGAGAGTCACTTGATCTGTAAGAATCAATCATGTCAAAGATAAAAATCAGAATTCAGGTAGTGGCTGCTTTTTTTTCTTACTTCTCTCCTTAAGTCACCTCCAACACTTGCAGATCTCTTTTTTTCTTTGCTATCCCCTCACATCCAGCTGCACTGCAATATCCATCACACAGCACCTCCCTGATAGCTGGAGGCTGCTAAGGCAATATTTACACTATGGCTTGCATTGCAGTTTATAAAATTCTTTGGAGCTCTTCCAAAGGGAAAGCCCCACATAAATCAAAGTTATTAGTGTCACCTACAGGCTAAGTCCAGTCAAGAATTTGCTAGAGCTCACTGTGGAGACTGCAGATCTTTGAAATACCAATAAATGTGCAGCAGAGGGGCTGAGTAATAAACTTCATTAGCATTGCTGGTAACACTTTTCTTCAGTGGCATACAATAAATCACTGATGAATATTCAAGGCAGCCCTCTGAGGTTATCTCAATTTTATGCATGGAGGCAACCAAGAAACAAAGTTTAGAAGGAACTTGCCTATAAACACAAGAGATATGCAGAATTCAATTGTCTTGCCTTCAAAGTACAAAAGATGTAATTTCTAGAGGAAACTGTGAATTATATAAATTGATTTGCAATGAAATTAAGGAGACTGTTTCCCCAAAACTACTAATGGCTATTCCCACCCAAGTCACAGCACTGTTACTCATATTACAGTAACACCTACAGACTGTAGAAAACTGCAAATTTTTCACTGTTGAAAGTGGGGACTAACAGACAGAAGTCCTATCCCAAAGACCTTACAATGGATAATAAAACTCAATCTATACACAAAATAGAGGAGCAGCCATAAAGAGATTAATGACTCAAACACTGCATCAGAGGAAGAACAAGAAATGGATCAACCCCCCGGAGTATCAGGCAGACATCAATAAATTCATTAGCTAAGCATCACCCAGCATTGCCCAGGAGATATTTTTAAAACCTTCCACTGTATCTCCAAGAACTGATGTCATCAACCAAAACGAGAAATATTGTGAGAGATGTGCTAAGAAGATGGAAAGAATTTTTATGGAGTTTCACACATTTTCCAGCAAGAATCCTGACATTTAAGCAGGATGACCTGGTTACCAGCGGCTACTCCACAAACTGATGCCCCACGCTCTCCCCTGCAATGACTGACAGCTGCAGTAAACAAACAATCATTCTCGCCAGGTTCTTCCTCCCCGTGGCGACAGCTTTTGCAAAACTGCGGAACTTAATGAGATACTTTATTTAATATTTATTTCACAATCAGCCCATTTATTCTAACAGAATTAGCTTCAGCCCACAATGAATGTTTTCCTTGGTTATTTCATTGTGCAAATCAATACCCAATTTATTTTGAATTTCTTCAGTTGCGAATTCTTAACTAGGGGGGATTTGTTTTAAACATGCCTTTATTTATTATTATTAAATACTAGCTAACCACCCAAATGGCTGCAAAATGAATCAGCCTGAGGATGCCATCCCAAAAAGTTAACCTAGCAAAAAAGATTAATTTTAAGACAGACTTATCCAGGCAGTTTCCCAATCCAGAGGCACAACAGATCAGAGACAACACTGATATAAATGTGGTGGCCCTTGACAAAAGACTGAATACTCACAATGAGCAAGGTGAATTACTCATGATGGAAGCACACATGAAGGCCAGGCAGCAGCATGAGAAGGAGCTTTACAAGTTCCCCATACTACATTCACATCTGCAGTAGAAAATTCAGGAATGGTCCATAATAACCACGTATAATGGCACAGGACAGGGCAGTCTCCAGCATCTCCAGCACAGGGATGTGACCCAGCAGACACTTCTCACAAGCCATGCTTTTGAAGACATTTTTGTCAGTGCTTCCTAGTGACACACAGGGACCAGTGACCTAAGTGCATACTAAGTGCAAGTGCACCAAGACACAGCTTTCCTGCAGAACTGTGACAACAGAACTGCTACTTAAAAGAAGAAAAATATTTCCTAGTAGAGGGAAACACTCTACAGCAGCAAAAGTCATTTACAAACATAATGGAATTACTTAGAAGTACCTCATATTGTGAGAATCACAATATGGATATGTTTATTTTCCAGTTTTTGGTGATAGGCAAAGAGACAGAATGTGGAGTTAACAATTGCTAAAGAACACTTACTGTTTGTGCACTGAGTATACACTACACCCTGCACAAGGTGTTCAGTGCAGGGTCACAACACAAAATGAGACTTCACTCCTACAGATCCCACAAAGCAGTTTCTATCCAAGTCCTATGCTCGTGCTTCCTTCTCCTAAATAGGTTGAGCAGAAATCCATTAGCCTGGAGTTAAAGAGCTCTACTTTAGACACTTGTTTGCCGGCTGAAATTAAAGAGTTAACAAATCTGTGTCTATCTGAGGGTTTTCTATGTGTGCACAAACACATCAATACAAGCAAAATGCTATTACCACATTTCAGAAATGTGAATACTGCTGACTTCAAGGGAATGGGCACATTTCCCTTTTTAGAAGGAACAAATTGTTCAGAACAAGGACAAATGCAATAGAGAAATCAGGCACCGACTCTGCTTCTACAGTTTCAAGCTGCTGGTACGTGTAACTCTGACACAGTCTTCACATGTTTGGTTTTTTCAATAGACCCAACATTGTTCAAGAATCCCCTCATAAGTACTTAACACTCTCAAGAGCAAATATTTACAGTAAGGATTTTTATATTTGAGAAATTAGAGGGTACCACAATCCTCTGTTGGCTGCAGACAGAAGACAGCTACTGCCAACAAGGCTGGAGTGATTGCAATGGTGCAGATACTCATTGCACTTGACCAATTTTAGACAGAAAATATGGAATTAGCTGCAAACTGTGTCAAAACATCCCCTTTAGAGTAAAAGAACATTCTGTAATTATGCCACAGAAAAAGGGATTACAGAGAAGAACAGCAGAGCCCAAAGCCACCATCACACAGGTGGAACTTGCTGCTACACCTCCAGTGAACCAGACGCTGACTATTCTGATGTCCTCGGCAGTCCATAGAAACACAGAATCCCAAACCTGCCCTTACCTTTTTGTGACAGCTAGAGATTTCTCTAGTCTTTGCTGGGGTTTAAACAAACTTATTACCACCGGTTTATCGGAATTTATACCTTTTCTCCATAGGACACATTCACTGTGAACTTCAGGGGGCATACAAGAATAAAAAGGCTGATGTTATTTCTCTTAACCTTCTTCTGAATATGCAAAAATGAACTGACATCCCCACAGCAATTTCAGGCTACCTGATTTGCACCTCTAAAGATTACTCGTCTCAGGATGGAATAATCTGATGTCTCCAGAGGACCAGCAGGGATACCAAATGAGACAGGAAAGCTTTTTCAAGCCTACATTTACTTTTCAGGTATTTGTGTTAATAGCTGTAAAGCAAGAACAGCAGAAAAATAATTATTTTTTCAAGTGGCAGTTGTCCTCTCTCTCAGTTAATCAAGTTCAATAGCTATTATAATAAAGTCTCAATCTCCAGTGTTGGAGAAGGAGGAATTTACAACTCCATTCCACCATCAAAAAGCAACAGGAAAATAAGACCACACAGTATGGAGATGCCATAGTGGATTTCCTGATGTCAATTCACGTTATACAAGGTTGTCTTACCATGTTTTTAAGTAAGCATGTCATTTTCAGTAAATATTGCCATGCCGCCCCAACTGTCAGGAAAACACCACTCTTCAGGCCCTAGAAGCACCATGAAGAAATTCTCACTAATTAGACACAAATCTGGCTTTCTTTAAAAACTTGTTAGATGAAAAGCCTTGACTGATCTGTTTTCCATTTCTCCAAGTTTGGGCAATGAAATTTAAATCACAGAGAAGTGCTAATGATTATTTTTCAAGTCCGCTTTTCATTACTGAAAGTGTTCTTTGCAATACAGCAAACCCAAAATCTCTTTTCTAATCCTGGCAATCCTTTAAGTTTTCTTTGATTGGTTGTAAATCTGAATGCTGGCATTCACATCTCAACTAATGGCCTATGTCCCAAGCATGGATCTGGGACTTTTCTGGAGCAGATTTTTCTGGATCTCTCATCATGCTCATATTTATGGATAAATGACTATTTGGAGCAAAAGAATGACCATTGGAAAGACAGAAGTTTTACAAGTTCCTGTGCCTTAAGTTTCATGTCTCATGTAGGGTGAGACATGAAACTTAACATGTCTCACCCTACAGGAGACATGTCTACTAACCAGACACAAATTCTTCTACTCAGCACCTCTAACAATCTGTTTCCTACAGGTGTCACATCTTCTTCAGCTGAAGTCTCCATTTACACCTACTCCTCAGATTTATTTGTAGTCTGGGAGTATCCAAGCTCCTGAAGGTACAGCTGGGGTGGCTGCATTGGAGCAAGAGGCTCAAGCAGATGGAAAACAAGCAGGGAGAAAGCAGGTGGGAACAAGGACATGAGCAATTCCCCTGGAGCTGGTGCTGTCTCTTCAGCAACACCCCAGTAAGCAGTGAAACATTCTGTACAACCCCACACAGCTTAGTCAGGGCTGGAAGAGCACTATGGAGAGCACTGAAGGCTTTGGGCTTCTCTGGTTTTGAGAAAAGAAGTGACCTCATTGCTCCTTGAAGCTTCCTGAGAAATGGAGGTGGAGAGAGAGGTGCTGATCTCTTCCTCCTCATATCCAGTGGTAAGATGCATAGGAATGGTTCAAAACTGCACCAGAGAAGGCTCAGACTGGACATGAGGAAGCATTTCTTTACCAAGAGCATAGTGAAACACTGCAACAGGCTTCCTAGAGAGGGGGTCAATACCCCAGCCTGTCAGTGTTCAATAGACATTTGGACAACACCCTTAACATGTTTATGGTCAGCCCTGAGCTGTTCAGGCAGCTGGGCTAGATGATCCTTGTAGGTTCCTTGCAACTGAAAATATTCTATTCTAACCGCTTGATTACTCTGGAGAGGGGTCCTATCCTTCCAGAGCCAGGTAACAGGGTAATCCCTCCAGCCAAAGCAATATTTTTTATTTTTTTTTTGGCTGGAAGGATTTTGGTCCAAAACACTCAGGAAAGCACATGCAAATGATTGTTACTGTGGGGGATGCGAGACTCTCATACGCAGTCAGATTCATTTTCTGCACTGTTCCAAAAAAATTGGCACCAAGGCTCAGCACCAGCCTACGGGATGGTAGTTCCATGACAATTCTCTTTTACAAACAACAGCCTGGATTTATATCAAGAAATACTCCCACTTTAAATGCACACATGCTGCCCTTTGAGAAACTGAGTTTTTGCTTAATCAAAAAAAGCAGAGCTGGGTTTTTGGAACCTTCCTTGCAGAGGAGAAGCAGCACAGGGCAGGAGTGGGTTGGGCTGCTGGGGCCCTTCATGAAGTCCCTCTCGCTATGGAGGGCATCTTTAGCAGGACACAGTAACCCAAGCACGGCTTGACTTCTGTACTCTGGCATCTCTAACACCTCTTTTTTTTTCCCTCCCCTTTTAAATTCAGCCTGCAGGATATAGTCTTTTAAGAAACCATGCACAAGCTCATCTTTTTTCATGCCAGCACAGCCTTTCCTCCCTTTCCTCTTCTCTCTTTCCTTTTCTCATTACTCTTTTCAAGGTCTAAAAGAAAACACTATTCAGATACTTAAAGGTTACAGTTAACTTTTTAGTTCAGCAGTACTCAAAAGACAGTATTTCTGCTAAAAGGAAAGAAAATAAACAGGGTATCCTGTGATGTTTTAAAAGGACAGCAGCAGATTTCTGTGAGACTTAACTGAAGGTTTTCTCCTGTGTTTGTACAAGTATTCCCTAATTATCTCAGGAAACTAATAGCTAGGTTAAATAGGTTTTAAATAGGTTTAAATTTTGCCTTAAGTATATTAGAGAGCTGTGCACCTCTGCAGTGTAGTGAAAGCAGTAACTCCAGGAGAGGAGAGATGACAAATAGCAAGTGAATCTCAAGCTGCTCACAACCTAAATATCTCTCCTCAACCCAAAGCAACAAAGCTCTCTAATAATTTTTATCTATGCAAGGTGAAATCAAATGACATTACAACACAAATCTCACTAATACCTTATGCAGGGCCAATGTTTAATAGCACAAATTATTTATGAAACTACCGCAACAGCAACAGACTTCAGTGTGGTCTTGATTGTTTAAAAGCTGACAATGATTTTAAGGGACAAGTTTTATCCCTGTTATGTCCTAATTATTTCAACATATTAGCACCTGAGGAATATTTGACTCAACCCCTTCCCTCCCCCCACTTTAAATCCATGATTTATTCACAGGCCAACCAGGATTATATGACAAACATGACAGACCACTTCTTTCCCGCTGTAAGAGAGCCATTAAAAATAAAAGGAGAATTTAGTTAGTTATTGACAGAAGCACTGGGAGGGAGCGGGAAGCTAAATGACTTGCTGCAAAATGAAATTGTGGAAAGTAGGAAGTCAATCAAAACACTGCCTCAGGTCATCTCATCTGCCCTCCAGCCAAAGCAGAGCTGTTGCTGAGCATCTCTGCCTCAAGACCTCTCCAACTGCCCTAAGATCTCTCCAACTGGGCTGATGTTTTTGGGGTCAGAAACCCATCTGTAATATAGGAAATTATTTTACTGTCTCCTAAATCTCCTGTTCCAAAGTTTTGCAAACATCCACATGAGCATCAGTATCTAAAAGAGCTTCATCACTGCAAGGTATGCCCATCTTGTGCTACTTTCTGCACTGCTGCCATGCCAGCCACACAGTTGCAATGAATCTCTCTAATTTTCTCACTGCCTGGGTGGTTATTTGACAACATGCACGATCTAGCACCTAGCACATTCCCCACTCCTCCTTCTGTACTCAGAGAGCAAGGCTTGCACTCAAACTGCTGGTCCTGTCCTTAAAAAAAGGCAATTAGCCTTAAAAAGAGAAACAGAATCTATCTAGATCCCAGCTATTATAATTCCTTGTTTGGCTACATTTTATGTAAAAATAAGAAAATGCCAACAAACCTATGCCTCCCACAAAACACCCAGCTGCAAATACACCTCTCTGGGACACACCACAAAACTCAGAGCAAGTGTCTCAATTTGCCAGTTGAGGGATGCCAGCTTGGACCCAAACCAAGGCAGCTCAAACCACAAGCTCTCTACAGCTTGCATTAGAGAGCCACCACACTCCAGCCCAGGCTGTGAGGAACACCTACCACCTGCAGCTGGATCTGGGAAGATGGGGAGCACAGGGCACAGAGCAGCCAACAGAGAAAAGCTCTGTCACAGCAGAGTGACAAATGGGGGTTGTTTGCCTGCAAACACTGTTCTCCCCTTGCTTGCTTGGGAAGCAACTCCGCAGTTCCTCCCTGAAGAGCCACAGGCTACAGAAATCCCTGTACTCTCACAGCTCATCTCTGGAGCAAAGAGGAAAGTTAAGCTGAAAAGCCAGCAAGGCTGGCCCAGCTCTGGCTCTTCCCAGTTCCCCTCATCCCACCAGTCTTTGGGTTTCCCGTACACGAGGTTGGGTGACATGCAAGCATCCCAGGGCAGCAACGCTTCTGGGACAGGCAATTTAACACAGTTCAGGGCACACAGGTGATGCCCATAAAACCCAATTGCAAGGATGTGATTTCTAGATTCACTAGGAAGCCAATAATTGGCATCATACTCAATTTCATGAGAAACAGGACTAAAAGACAAGAAAACTCTGCAGAGTATGACCATGAGACCACCTAATCCTAAATTTCCCTTTGGAAACTGCACACAAGTAAGAAATGGGGGGAAAAAGTAAGAGACCTGAGGAAATGTTTAGTGCTGCCTTCCTGGGACATTTTCTTTGCTTCCAACAACCAGCATTTTGGAGAATTCTTGATTCAGAGTAAATATATACACTGCATTTAGGTCTTTGTGGGACAAGAGGAAGGGTCCCCTAGTTCATCTGGGTTTTTTCACAGCAATCATTGAGTGATTTTCAGCTTTTTTCAGTCCCTTTTCATGTGTCTGTATTTCAGTTTCTGAAAGGCAAAATTTAAGCCAATTGATACAATAGTGTATATTTCTGAGATACGTTTTTAATCCACTTCCTGATATGGTATAATATAGCTTGACAATGCTAACATACATTGTCACAAGTCTTTCTAAATCCAAAAAATGTAATAAATTTTGAAAAACATACACATATGTATAAAAAATACATATGTATTGTTATAAAATACATATGCATTGCTATTTATGCTTGTTTTGTTCAAGATATATACATATAGAAAGATGAAAACAGAATTTTAAAATATATGCATCACAAAAATTGTGATATTTAAATGCAAAATCCCTGGCCATGGATTCTTTGCTTCTTCTCACCAACTTCTATATCAGTATTTCCCAGAACAATTCCCAGGCTACACTTTCAAATTACCACTTCATATCCAGTGCCTTCTATCCCAAGCTAACAAAATCACTGCTATAAAACTTCTCCTTTTACAGCCAAGATGGGAAACACTCCATTAAATTCTCTGTTCCCTCCCTTGTAAAATAAAGAGGAAAACGCCATTCCAGGAAACAAAAATGTTAAAAAAAGATCAACCAAAGGCAACGCCTGCCTGCACTGTTGTTCTTCCCCTTTGAGTCAGTAGTAAAGAGGAAGGAAGGAAAAAACCCAGTTAAAATAAATGCAAGGAGGTGTGGATGCAGCATGTTTATCCCACTGGAAGAGGGGAAGCTGTAAAGCACCATCCCTTGCACACGGACACCCCAACACCGCCTGGGTGTTTACAAACACTTTGAGCAAACCAAACAGGGAGTTTCATTGTCCCCTTTGCACTCATGTCACCCTCTCCCCAGCACTGCAATTCCAGGGAGAGCCCTGCCAGAGGACACACAGTGCCAGTTACACAAGAGAAGCGCAGAAGCAAATATGCAGCAGAGGGGAGGAAAAAAATTAAAAATATCAGCTCAGCTGTACACTCTTGCTGCTCTCAGAACAGCCTCCAAGTGGGGCTTTGGTGAAAATTAACTTTAAAAGGCACTGAAAGATACTGACAGACTTGAAGCGAGCAGGACCCCTCTGTGTGCACACATTTCATTGCCACCAGCACAAAATGAGGTGTCTGGGGTCCACCAGCAATTGCAGAAGTAATTTAGTTACAGAAGGGGATAAAACCTTCTGATGTCACATAATAACGAAAAAAAATCTCTTATGTTGTACTAATATCTTAGGACTGCTCAAGTAAAGAACCAAATTGCACCTCACAAACAGCAAGGAACAGGGAAACAAATAAAAAGTCACACCAAAATGAAGCTCTGCTGGAGCACGAAGTTTCTACAAAGTTTAAAACAGAGACACTTCTTGTATTTACAATAAAAGTGAAAAAGATCAGAACAGTAGTTTGGAAGTTGAAATAAAACATCAGACTGTCCAGCCAAGAATTTTTAACATACTAACTCATGATGTGACTTGGAAAAGAAACCTGGACCAACTGCACACAGCCAGGACTGAGCTGTGTGCAGAGCCAGCTGGATTCAAATCTGCCCCGTTTCCCTGAAAGAGGGGAGGAATAGCGGTGTCAAAGCAACGAAGCCGCGCACAGCCCACCAACGCCCCCAAAACCACCCTACAGCACACCTCGTATTCCTTCTGTCCTCAGGAGCCCGGCTCTCTCAGGCTCTGCGGCGCTTAACGACAGCAATTCAAAATCCATCTTATTTTCCACTCTTACCCAGCGAGGGAGGCAAACGAGACAGGGCTCCCCGCCGGCCCGGGACCGCGCATCTCCGGGGCGCCCGAAACGTCCCGGAGTTTCGGGAGTTTCCCGGGGGCTGCGGGACGCGCAGCCCCGGGCCCGAACAGCAGCGAGAGAGACTCATCTCCGCGGGATGAGACCATGTAGCGGGTTAGGTTCCCCCCCCCTTCCCCGTCCCTCCCGCCCCTCCTTTTTCAGCAGGACCAGGGAACGACAGCGCAGTCCCGCCCGGCAGCGCTGCTCCCCGCTGAGGAGCGCACAGTGCGGGAAGGGCATCGGGAGATGGGGGCCTGGGAGGGAGGAGGTAACAGGACACGGAAAAGCACACAAAAAGAGAAGAGCAGCGCAGAACTCACCTGGTTTGGGATTTTTCCTCCCTCTCCACGACCATAAAACGAGGCGGGAGCCAGGAGCCGGTCAGCGGCGGTGGGAAGGAGCGGCAGCCCCGGGCCGCCGCACGCTGGGGACGGGCAGCGGGGCTGGGCGCTGCAGCCCCGCACGCCGGGCTAGCTGCGGACCCCGCCGGTGAGCGCGAGGCAGCCCACTTCCACCGGGATGGGTGCTGGCCACCCTCCCGGCGCAGGGCAGCTCCCCGGGATGTGTGCAGCGGGGTTGGGCGCAAGGCAGTCCCGCTCGGGGACGCGTGTTCAGTCCCCACCGCCCGTGCAGCGCAGCGCAGCGCAGCCCTCCGGAACGCTGTCGAGCCACCCTGGGGCCAGCGCGGCCGGGACAGGAGCTGCAGGGCTGGGCGCAAGGCAGCCGTGTGCGGGGATGCGCGCAGGGCCGCCCGCCCGGCAGCGCAGCAGCAGCGGGAGCGCGGCCCCGCCGGCTCCGGGAGCGGACGCGGCACCGGCCCAGCACAATGAGCGGCGGCGCGCAGCGCGCCCCCGCGGCCCCCGCTGGGCAATGACATCACCCCTCTCGCCCGCCGAGGCGGGGCCACTGCCCGCGCCGCCGTCTCGCCATTGGCTGGCACCCCTTGGCAGCGGCGGCTTCTGGGGTTTGTAGTTTCTTTGGGGCTCCCACAGCGCGGCAGTGTGCAGGGCGTGGACTCCATTTCCCGGCAGATCCCGCGCCGCGCGGCCGCGTTGGGGAGCGGGGTAGGGAAGGAGGCGGTGGTTGCCGCCATGTTGATGGCGCGGGACGCTTAGCTCTGGAGGAGCGGTCGGGGAGCCGGGTTAAGATGTCGGAAAAGGGGGAAGGGTGCGAGTCTTGTCTTGGTTTAAGGGACAAAGAAGAGCTTGTGCGAGCGGTTGAGAAAGAAGGGGGAGGCTGAGGAATAGCCGGAGGGGCGCGGCAGGGAGGGGAGGGGTGCCCTGAAGGACACGGCCGATTGTCACTCGGTGACTGCCGGCTCTGGCTGAGGCAGCGCCTCTCGGTGATGGGAGCGGGGCCGCGGGGTGGGGGTCTGTCCCGGGGCTCGGTGGGTGTGTGGCAGGAGCGGCGGCCGGTCTCGGGCGCTGGGCGGTGCTGCTGGCGGACGGGCAGGCCGCTCTGTGCAGTGGCGCAGGAGCCGGGGTGGCCCGCTGGCTCTTGGGCTGTGCCCCCCGCGCCGTTCGGGTGAGGGGCCCGTGCGGGCTGCACCAGCCACGGCGCTTGGCCCTTGGACCAAGTACGGCCTGTGGGTTAATGAGCAGGGTGGGCTTGGTGGGGCGGCTGTCTGCAGGGAGCAGATTGGAACGTGCCCTTGTCACACGGCAGGTCTGTGACGGCGAAGCCTGCGCTTCCCTGGTTTCAGGTTGTTTTTTAAGGGTTCTGGCTCTGTCCGATGCCTGATAATTGTACTAATGGTGTCTGGTTGTCAGAGACATACGGCTTGGTGTGACCAGCAGGAGGAGCTTTGCTTCCTTTTAAAGTCCTTAGTATGTCTGGAAGGGGTTAGATTGAGATTAGATATAAAGCAGAAATTCTTTATTGTGGGGGTGGTGAGGCACCATCACAGGTTGCTCGGAGAAGCTGTGGATGTCCCATCCCTGGAACTGTTCAAGGCCAGGCTGGATGGGGCACTGGGCAGCCTGGTCTGCTGGAAGGTGTCCCTGCCCATGGCAGGAGAGGGTTGAAACCAGATGGTCTTTGAGGTCACTTGTAACCCAAATGTATAATTCTGTGTCCATAGACATGTAAATCATGTTCGGAAAAGCTGAGAGTGCAAATGAGATGGTGTAGGACATCTCAGCGTGGTATGGGAGCGGCCAAGATGACTTGGTCTGCCACTGTTTTGTCTGTGCTTGCTGTCTTGCATTGGCAGGGCTTAGCCAGCTGACTAGGTGCTGTCTTAGTTTCAGCCCTCTGGCTGGCATGCAGGAAGTAGGCTGGAATTTTTGAGCAGTGCTTTTAGACTTTGGTGTAGTGAACATTATCCCTGTTTGTGCTAGTCTTTTGTGCTGGGGGATGGGAAATACACGTTCACCAAATGAGAGAGTAGTCAAAGCTCTGTGAGCCTTAAGAGGACTGGAGTTCCCTGAAACCATATGTAGAAGGCTGGTGCTTGAAACTGGAAGGGAAGATGGTGAAAGTGTTGCATGGCTTGTGAAATAATACCATTTCTAGTTACAGCTGATTCCTGTGAAATAAAGCACTTCATTGTGCCAGGAGGACATTTAATTGGAAAGAGTTGTGAAGAGTTTTGCAGGCTTGCTTGAAGTCTTGGCTAAAGTCCAGTAGTGGTACAGCTCAGGTAAAATGGAGTCACAAGGGTTTTTTTCATTCTTTGGCTCCTCCTGGAGGTAAGTACGATGCATTTGCTCAGGATGTTGCTGCCCAATAACTACACAGGTGGTGTGTGTGCCACAGGATACACAAGTGCTGGAGGAAGGATGTTGTGATGTTCTGTAGATACTTCACCTGGACATTGTGGCCTTTCAAAATTTGCTGGTACTAAAAGAAACTGAGCCACTTGCATGCCATCCTGCAAAAAGTCCAGTGTTCTGAGGGTGCGTCTCCTCACAAGCAGGTTCTCCTGTTTTATCATGCTTCTCACTGAAGAAAAGGAGTGGTGGGGGTGTAATGCTCTCTTAATAAAATTTGTAGCATCAATAGTTCCATATATCTGGAGAATTCCAAATTACAAGTACAGCCCTTTTTATTTCTTTCCTTATTCTGTTTCTCCTCTATGCAGATACCTTTCGACTGGGGAGCTGTGGGCGAAATAAAGGGCAGTGGCACGATGACTTCTGTCACAGCTGTTGCCCACTGTAGAGTTTAGGCCTATGCTTTTATCTCTGCAGCTGATACCTGGTAAGGATGGTAAATATTGCAGTGGAATGGTTGGGTCAAGCTTGATTATCTTTTCTATAACTGTCAGAAAAAGTGCATGTGAAATTCTCATCCAGGATGGTTTGCTGGCTGAACGACAGTATGTTTTGTTAAACTGGTTTAGAAGCAATTTGGTTTGACCTGCAGTGGTTCCCTTCAGTCCCTCCCCATCCCCATGCAGTCAGTGATGCTGCTCTGAGGAGAATGCTGTGCACCCCACTTCACAGATAATTGTATGTTGTTATTTATATCTTATTTCTTTATCTGTAGATGTAGGTGCCACTGATACCTCATCTAAGGTAGGAAAAAATAAATGGCTTCAGAAACGATCCAAATGAACACCTGGTGCAAGAGAGAAGTAAAACAAGTTTTCTCTGTGTGTGTTGTTCACTTTGGTCTGTTTTGGAGAATTTGATGCTTGCCAGTGTATGGATCTTGTTGGTCACAGCTTGTCAGAGATGTTCATGATGAAACGTGTGTTATGTGTCTCAGACTTGGATAATCTGGTCACCTGAAAGTGCCAATGTCCAAATCTATCCTGACCCAACAGGCCTTAATTGCAGTGTCTAAGAAGCTTACAGTGCTGTTGCAGAAATACGTGGTGTGGCTGCATCTCTTATGAAAAGATAAAAGGTGACAAGAGAACTGAAAACCCGCCTGTTTCAGTATGCTCTGCTTTAACGCTGTTAATGAAAACCTGCTCCAGTGTCTGTGTGGTCCTCAGCCTGTGCAGCTGAGAAGTTTATATGTACTTTACTATGCTGCACTGCAATACCTATGGGTTGTCATTGTTACTGAAGTGATTTTGGGCACTGTGGACTCTAGTAAGCAACCACCCAGTTTCCTGACCTGGAGAATCAGTTGGAAGATCCTGAAGGAGAGACGAAGAAGTAGGAATGTGTGATGACTTCGCTCAAAGAAGAAAATGCTCAGTCTAAGTTTAATCCAAGTTCATATGTAGAAACCTGTCTTCGTGTCTCAGTGCTCATTCTGACAAGTGTGCTCTTAAAGAAATCAAGCATTTGGATGCTTAAATTTCACTGGGTAGTATACAAAGCCAGGCTGCATAAAAAACACAGATTGCAAGGTGGAGTATACTAACACATCATGTCATCATTTTTGAGGTGTGTGGTGGTCTAGATCTACTGCCACTGTCACATCCGTGTCAGTGCAGCAGGGAACTGTTGGGATTCTTGGAAATTATGGTCAGGCATAATGTGATTCCTGGTATACAGATTCACTGAACAAAAAGATTTACAATGTGCACTGAAACAAAGTGGAATATGGTTTCTAAGATTGATACCATTTATGCTAGTCTTGACACATAAATTTTGGTTTTAGATCCTCTTTCAGTTATCCTGGCTGTAAGTCCCTTTGGGGGAAGGAGAGGAAGTGTCACTGACCAACTGCTTATTTCAAAGCCTGTGGGGGGAGGGTGTAAACGCTTTCAAATGAAAGTTACTGCTCAGATGATAGTGGATGAAGAAGCTGTGATGAAGGTTGGTTTATTTTAATTGTTTCCTATGGAGCTGTTTGCCAAAAAGTTTCTGGAGCTTCAAGGTGAAAAGTGAGAGGATGAGTTCAGCTAGGAAGAACAGGTAAGTACTTGTATATCATGTTACTGTTTCCAAGTATCTTAATGCTGAGAATACATTGTGAGCTTGGAAAAACAGGAAAGAGTGGAAGGCTTCTGTGCCTTTTTAAAATGTTCTAAATGAAATTGTGGGGAGGCAACTGTTAAACCAGTATCTGGAAGAGCCTAGTATTTATAGCATAGTTGCATAGCCAAACGAGTGTAAAGCAACTCTGGAAATTATTCTAATGACTAATTATAAAGTGTTTTCCTTTTTTTTGTCTTTCAGCAAAAAGAAGAGTGCTCTAAGACCAGTCAAGAGCCAAGTTAGGATGGACATGTTCTTCAGCTGAAACATGGCAGCAGTTCAGTGACAGTTACACAATAGGAAAGGGTGTTCAGGCTGCTGCAAGTCCCCATGTTCTTAAGATCTGGTATCTGAAAGAACCCAGTAGAGAGAAAAAGGTGGTTGCTTCCACAGCTTCGAAGTCACTCAGTTCACTCAAAAAAAACTCATTTGAAAAGAGAGCTCATCTGATACTGAAACAGGAAATTGATTTTATTTTAGATACTGGGGAAGATAATCACAATATGCAGAACTTAAAAGTGCTAGTCAGGACACTGAAAAACTGCAAGTAGCTGAAAGACAGAGGAGGCTCCACGGTTCCAGTTGTGGGAAGCTCCCTTTTGGAAGGCACACTAGCAGTGGGGAGAACTTGCTAAACAAGCAGAATCAAAAGTTCTGCAGCTGCTATCTACACATGGATTTATCTGTTAAGGTGGGATGGCCTGACATGACCACTAAAGACCACAAGGCTGTAGGCAGACTGCATTTCTCTTAAAAGGACATATGCCACTACCCAGTTCAGAACCACCCAAACAGCTTCAGTTTTTGTCAAACACTCTTTGTTCCTGAAACAATAGCTTTTCTTGGTCCACCTAACTCTTGCAGAGCCAGCTGGTTGGTTGTAGCTGTGCACTGAAGATAAGCCTTGCCCACCCCTGCATTGCTAGATAATGGCGCACAAACACGGCTCAGATGGACTCAGGGCTGGGCATAAATCCTTTGGCTGCTGCTGTTCTGGCTATAATATGTACAATGGGTGCCCTGAGCACTTCCATGTGGAACAAGAAACACTTGGAGTGCATGTTTAGATGTACTTAGTGTGCTCTGCCCTCTTCAGCACAAAGCTTGATAAAATCCCATATTGCATAAAGCAAGTAGAGGTATCGCAGAGGTTATGGTTGGTGTGGACCTGACTCAGTTGCCACTAATCTGGGGAAGGTCTATTTTTGTTGTGGTGTGGTAAACCTGAGTTGGTAACTGATACTGTTGAGCTGATGGGCTTGCCTGTGCCGGGAGAGCAGTCCATGAGCTGGCAAACATTCAAGCGTGGTACTAGCTTTTATGTCTTTCAACATAAAAAAAAAAAAAAAAATTTAAATGTGGGAGGGGAGAGAGTAGAGGATTTTTAAGGGCCACATAAATTCTACTGAAATTAAAAGCTCACTAAGAATATCTTCATTGAAAGAATGCATTTGGGGAAATTACCTCCTTTGACAAGGGCAATATGAGCCTTTGGTTATGGCAAGTGTCCAGCACTGTTCGTTGGCTCTTTCTTTTGTGAGGTTGTAGGGGAAGAGTGTTGGATGAAAGGAGAGTGAAAGCCATAACCAGAGGTTAACATTTAATTTTAGCAACTTTGTTTATGTGAAGTGATGCACTGTTACTAATTTTCAAAGGAAGTCCCCCACCTAAATTGATGGAATCCCTGATCATGTGTGTGAGCATCTTTGGGTTCTTCTGCTATTTGAGTGCAATGGTGCAAAATTACATGTTGCTTCCTATATGATTCAGCTTAAAATACAAGCTTGGGCAGTGAGTACCTAAGGAATAGTAGTGTAGTCAGAGCATTCCTCAGTGCACACAAACCATTTCCTTTCGGGTAAGTAATGCTGCACTGTGAAAAAGCATGCAGCTCCTAGGACAGCATCATTTGATTGTGTTGCCTGTGCCACAATTCCCTGCGTTTCCTCTCTTCCTTGCTCTGGACTCTTAACCCAAACTTGTAGTATTTCTATATGTTACCACTGGTTGACTCTCATTTTTGGGCGGTGTTTTTTTGCTGTTTATTTGCAAATGCCTCTTCCTGGAAAACTGGCAGCGACAGTAAGTATCTCAGGTTCCTGGCCAAGTTTCTACTCACATGGTTTCACTTGCTCCATTCACAAGTTATTTACATGTGGTGTCCTAAGGATGTAATTTAGTGGATTGCTAGCGAGGAGCTAACCTTCATGTGTTGGCTGCAGTCCACATAAGTTACACAAACCTGCTTCCTCATGAGTTCAGTGGCTACTCTGGCAGCCCTTGGTTTCCTGATGCACAACTTTATGAAAAAGATGTTACACTGCTCTTGCAGAGATTTAAAGTTGGTCACATTAGCATTGCTCACTTTACCTGCTGAGTTGCATGACCCAGAACGTTTTCTGATCCTTGTTCTGCATGCACAACACCTAGGGCTCACAAGGTGAGAAGAGTGTGTTCTTCATGTCTTAACAGGTCTGATGTGCCACAATACAAGAAAGATAGCATAGAGATGTGTAGTTGATCCCTTAAGCAACCTTGCTCAAGGTAGTCTTAACCCTCGTGTTCTGGTTTCATGTGTATCAGCATTGTTTTGTTTCTAGTAGAGCCTCTTTGGGCATACATTCCTAGGTGGTATAATTACTTGAATTCCCTGCTTTGGAGCTCTTGAAAAATGCAGTTGCATGAAGTAGAGGCAGCAAGGGCACTGGTAGTTTGAGGAGTTTGGTGTTACCTTCTGCCCTTGCCTTCCCATGCTGCAGTACACCTTTCCCTTTCACGCTAATGCAACTACCTGGAGCGCCATATGGAGCTATTGGTGTCTTAATCAGGGTGTTAACGCACACTCCCTGCCCTGGGTGTGTTTTTCTATGGGTCATTGCAGATGTTTGGAGGAGGAGGTTTGTAGTTCTGTGGCTTTCTAGAACTTGAATTAGGTATGTGAACTGGTTTAGAGCATTTTCACCATGGCACAAAAACCAGGTGACCGGGTGCATGCTAGAAGTCCAAAGTTTTTGCCTTGTTGCTGAAGTCTCTGACTCATTAAACCACACATCTAAGGATGCTGTTAATTTTGTGGGGGAGGAGCAGCAGTGTCCCTTGTGCACATGGGTGCTTTTGTTAACCGTGTTTTTCTGTGTTAGGTCTCATGACACATCCTTTTTGTGGTTTTGCTGTGTGTAGCCTTCTGACCAGGCAGCTCAAGCAACCCTGCTGTCTGTAAGCAGCAGTGGAGATTGTTCAATGTACTCCAGACAAATCCTTGTGCAAATGGAGCTGGAGTAAGATGTGGAACACTTTTCTTCTAAGTTTGGAATTTTTTTTTTATTACTGAGACTACCAATATATTTTACTTTGATGGAACTAATTCTTTCACATAGGGAGTTGTACATTGCCCCTGCCCATGTAGCCAAATACAATTATATATTCAATGGCAGAGTAGAGCAGCAAAAGAGAGAATTGGGTACTAAAATGTTGCACATATGATAGGTAAAAAGCTAAACCCAATTGTCATTTTTGCAATGCTCCTGCTTACAGTGAAGGCTGCTCTGCTGTGAGCTCTTACTAATGCAATTATGATTTCCTCTCTCTGTTCTGATAATGGTGAATGTTGCCCTCTGATGAGGACTATGAGGTGACAGCTGTTTCAGAGAGACCTGCAGTGGCTTCACTGTACGTGCTCTGCCTCGGTGGATGTCAGCTGAGAGAGTAATTGCATCCCCCAAGAGTTAGACTTGCTGCTGTTAACCTTTCTGGAGAAACAAACATGAAGTAGAGGCACGTGCAATCCTCACATGAGCTGGCAGCCAGGTGGGTGCTGTGTGTCACCAGGGATGACAGGCAGTCACACTTCACTAACTCACAGTGGTGAGGTGCATTTTGGCCTCCTGAAAATTCTTGCCCATTGAAAGCTCTCAACTCCAGGGTAGATTTTGACTTGAGGAAGTGCTGTCCCAGTGCTACCTCCTGGAAACAAGGGGGTGATGAAATGGAGTCTATTTTACTGGGTCCAAAGAGAATAAATGAATGTTATTCATTAGAAATATTTATACAATAATTCATAAGTATTTTTATAGTATAAATTATGTCTAGATATGTATCTGGAAGTCTAGGCATATATGTCTGTATATAAAATGTATACATTTGTATACGTGTTTTTATATATTACTCATAATTTAACACATTAAAATACAAATTAGTGAGTGGGGAGAATCATGGAAAAGGAGAGGAGCTTTTTGACAAACTCATGGGATGGAGAAGCTATTCCTTCCTGAGAACAAATAGAACACAAATGTCTGGTCCACAGCAAATACAGTTGGAATTGTTTTGTTAAAACATGTGCTTATGTCTGTCTTTTAAACTTTTAACCTTGAGAGGGTTGATTAACCTTGTCATGAGTACTGAGGCATGTGACATGCTTGGCCATGAAAGCAAAGATGTGAGGGGTCTCTCACAAGTTTCTGTCAACACTTCAGTGATGTGGCTCTCTGGGATGGGTGGCATTGCTGCCATTCATTCTGAGTGACATTGCAGCCCCCTTCACATGAGTTTGATGGTACCTCAGCTATCCCAGCCTTTTGCTATATTCAGTTCTCTGTTACCTGAAGTTAAATTTAGGTACAAATCACATCAGCCAAGATCTTGCTTTTGGAATATGTCTGCCTCACTCTTTCTGATATGACTGTCTCTGCTTCTTGAGTACTGTTGATTTACCATCTTATTTCTCCCAAAGGAAACATGCACCCTGAACTTCCCCTGTGTGCTGGCAGTGCTTTATGTGTGCAACCTCCAGGTAATGTTCACCTCCATGGATGTAAGGGAATATCTATCTCAGTCTTTCCTGAATTTACTGCTCAGCAGTCAGTGACTTAGCAGGAAAAACAAGGCACTGTTTTGCTCATGTCCACCATCCACAAATGGCCTTTGATTTTCATCACCATTTTGTTTCTAGCTAGTCTGCCAACACACAGCTTTTCCAAACTCCTTTTTATTTTTTTTTTTAATTTTTCTACTATTTCCTTGTCACCCATAAGTGGTACATTGCACTCAGTGTTTAGTGTGTGAGAAACCCTAGGATAAATCCCTATAGTAAGAAATTTTTGCTGTGGGGAGATAGTGATTTTGGTGGCTGCAGAATTCCACCTATAGCATCCCATCATTATAAAGAAAAAATAAGTTTGGAGGAAAGAGCTCTCTTTGAATCTGGCTAGGGAAAGAGATGTAATAACACTTAAAAAGTAGACTAAAAGTGCTCTTCATGTGCCAAGTTTCATATATTTAATCTTTGCATTTTAAAATTTTCAACTTGTACCTTCTGTTTCCTAAACTGATGACACATGAGGAAAACCAGATCTCTGTAGCCAGTTGCTTCAAACACCTCCAATACAGAAGTGGAGTTTTGCAGATGCCCAGGGAAGATGCAGACCCATGGTATTGCTGGGAACCAACCAGTCACAGCTAAAATACAATAGTGCAAAAACCTGTCAGCAGGCTGAGCAAACCCAGCCCTTCATAGCCGTTATGTCTGCAGTGTTCTGTGTGAAAGCTTTTATCCCTTGGAAAACTTGCTGATGTATTTTAACAAGGAGAATCAAAGACTTAGAAGTGCCTCTGTGGGGTTCCCCTAATTTGTAGTGCATTCATAATCATAGTCTACTACTGCCCTCTCTTTAGTAAAGATTATATTAGAAGCCATCCATAGATAAAGAACTCCTTGATACAGTTTTAACTATTCACCCATTTTCATGTGCCTGGTTTTGACATCGGCAGGTATGTTCACATTTCTGAGTCCAAAATGCAAGGTAGCTTTGTATTATTTCTTTAGAAAACAGTAGATGTCATAAAAGAAGGCCTAATTTTCAAAACAGAAACATTACATTTGTATTTTATTTAAAATAAAATGAATGCATGCTGGTGGTGTGCAAGTACAGGGTTTGTTCAGGCAGGGTTTGTGGTTTCCTAGCCCACCTGTTTTGCCTGCAGAGCAGCAAAGAGAACACGGTTTGTGCAATCATAAATCCTGTTCATATCTTCTCTCCTGGCAGACTCCTAGGGACACGGCTGTAAGGTGAAACTCGGGCTGGATGCAGCTGTAAGGGGAGAAAGGGAATAGCAGAGCTTCCCCTTGCAGAACCCGAGGCACCCTGCAACGCAAATGGGCGCAGAGAGGAGCCTGCCTCGGTCCCTCCCGCTCCCTTCGGGTCACACTGCTCCAGTCTCTAGGGTAGCTGAATTCCACGTGGTGCTGCAAAATGCACGTCAGGGGCATTGATCTCTGCTGGCTCTGAAACAGGAGAGTGCTGTAGCTGCCTTAGCTGCTGGCCCCCTGTGCCCGTGGGTGTCCACCGGCAGAGGGTGGCTCTAAGACTGTTCATGTAATCCTGTAATGTTTAAACACTCCACAGTGTGAATATTGAGCGTGGCAGCCTCAGTGCTTCCTTCGGTGCTTAATACTTCATCTTTAGTTAGTAATTACAAGAAGGAAGTATCTAGCAAAGATTTTTGTTTCAGCTTTTCCTCTCAGATTTGTTTTTGTTTTTTTCTCCTCTGGCATTATTCTTCCAGATAAGAATAACCAAATATAGTTTAGGAAGACAGGTTTGAAATAATGTTGGTTTTGATTGGGAACTACTTCTGCCCAGGATTAAGGTGTTTGAAATACATAATTGCATAACTTGTCAGTGCTCTAGCATTTATTAGGGATTAAAACATAAGACACTAATAGTGAATGGAAGTAATTTCCCTGAACTTTAAACACCTAAAGATGCCCAGTGTGTGCTTGGGCTTTCCTTGCACTCTGTGGAGAGCACTGCACACATCCCAAGATTGATTTCAGCACCTCTTACCCTAATTCAAGATCTCAGTGTAGAGAACACAGGCTAGCAGGAGCCTGAGCCCAAACAGCACTTGTGTGTGTATGATTATTCTCACGTGGAGTCCCCCTATGTGCGACAGTTAATGACTAGATGGTTAATTATGTGAGTAGTTTATGTAGGAATAGGTTCAATTCTTGTGTCTGTGTGGCAGGGAGACTAATTTGTCTCTTGAGATGTTTGTTCACTGACCACAGAGGAAGCAGAGGTTAGACTAGCTCAGGGTTAGATATCTGACCTCCACATCTAGCTGAGATACAGCTCAGCCACTGTGCCTGCCGGCTGCTGCTGCTAACATCGGGTAAGACTCTGCTTCGTCTTTGAAGGCCTGCACACACTGAGTAGATTTTATAGATCTGATGTCACATCTAAGGGAATAAAGTGTAACAGTTAAGGTAATTAGTAGACAGTTATTAACTTTTCTGAAATCAGTGGAATTCCACATGGGACCACGTGTGTGTGAATATGTAGTTCAGGCTGTTGTTGACTGGAGACCTGTTAAAGAAGCTTTACAAAATAAAAGGTAGTAGTAAATGATGATGGAAAATGTTTCATGTTCTAATATATAGTGGTTTTTATTCTGAATTAGATGCTCTGTTCGGAATGTTCCTTCATATATTTAAGTAGCTTTAAAAGGTTTGAACTAAAATTCAAACATTTCTGTTCTTGATTTCAGTTTATTTAATGCTCAGAAATTATTTTCAAAAAGGAATTCCTATCTAAAGTGCTTCAATTAAAAAACCCAAACACCTGAGTACCAGCAGTTTTGAACATTTGCAGAAGTATAGCACAGATGCAGCCTTAGTATTTACTAGAGTAGGTAAAATTCCTCTCTTTGCAGAAATAGAGCAACTTAGGGACCAACTCAAGCAAAAAAATGAAGAGGCATCTTCACAAAGGCTACAAACAGCAGATGACCTCTGGCTTTCTCTTCCACAGAAGACAGGCAATACCAAATATGAATAGGATTCACTTCCTCTTTCCTGCTGATTGGCAGGTATCAAGCCTTTTGAACATGTTTCCAAAAGCATATCCATAGTGCAAGAAGTGTTTGATGTATGTAAACATAGAGACATGCCACAACAATGATTAAGGGATTAGAAGAAAAGGGTTAGGAGGATAAGAGGATTATTGCAGACACAAGGGTGTGTTCATGACACCAGCATACACTGTGGTTCTTCTGGAAGTTTCCAGTCTGCACCAGACTATACAGAGCTTTCTGCAGGATGTAAGCGTGCCCAGCACTTGTGCTCTGAGGTTAAGATGGAAAATCCTGTGTGTGATTCCTTGCTGTAATGACCTGTTTGTATACAGATGGGCTTTCAAGTTATGGAAATGACCCATGACTTATGAAATAGCCTCTTCCTGTTTCCAATGATGCAGTGAAATATTGAGTCATCTCTAACCCTTGAGCCTTCCCTCTACCAGCTCTTTGTTGTTTGCAACCTGTCCCCTGGGATTTGGATTGATGATACTGGACAACTGTTTTCACTTGAGCTGGTCCAGTTTTACCAGTTTTGGATGAATTACTGCTCTTTCCTAGGGAAAAGGTTTGATCCACATCACTGCTGATTTAAATTATAATAACTTACTGAAAAATTACCTGTGTATAGTTAGGTTTAAATTAGGGACTTCCTGATTTGGGGGATTAATTACTTGTATTTACTGTAGGTACCTAACTCTCCTCCCACAGTGTAATGAGTCCAGGAGTCCACAAAGTTCTGGATTCAGATGGAAAGTACATACTGTAATGCTCCACAAGATTATATTTCACTGCCTTTTGGAGAGAGGCCCTAATGCCAGTGAAATCTCAGCAATATGACATCTGACCCCTCAAGGGATGAAATAGGTTAGATGCCTGAAAACATAACACAAAATCTTTTCTGAGATATTTTGTTGGGTATTTTTATCTTTTCTCTACACAATATAGCAAAGGCTTAGGTAGAGCAGGTTGGATGGCCCTAACTTAGAGTGGTTAAGTTTAGCTTAACTTTGACATCTTGGCTGAAGAGTTGCATTTCTAGTGGCTGTGCAGACTGCTGGGTGTGCTGCCAAATAGCTGGAGATTGCAGAGTGATGTTGTTGTTAATTTGTTTCTGCCAGAGAGACATTCCTGTTCATCTCTGGGACAGCGTCATAAGTTCTGTCTTGGTTTGAAAAGACAGGTGTCTGCCAAGGAAGGCAGGAGCATCCCTTGAAATGGAAAATGTAAACCCCCTCCCTCCGAATTATTATAATTTTGAAATTAAGGGGCTCTCAGGCAAATATATGGGAATAGGAATAACAGTTCTTTACTATGAAAATTAAAATAAAAATGCAGTAGTAAAAAAAAAAAAAAAAGTACTGACAGAGTCAGAATATAACCTGACACGCTGTGGGTCAGGGTGTTGGTAGCAGTCCCATTAAATGGTGGCTGCAGTCCTCCTGGTGTGGCAAATGTGGTTCTGTTGAAGCAGTGATCCTGCAGAAGGGTGCAGTTTTTCTCTGAAGGTCGAGTGGTGGTGCAGACAGGTCTAGTCTTCCTCTGGGAATCCAGTGGGAAAAGGTTAAACCACCTGGTTTTAACAGCTGGCCCATTAACATAAAATAACTGTCCCACCTGGTTTGAACAGCTGGTAACAGAATACATACTTTTGGTTACATTGCAGCCTAAGACAGTCACTTACTGATCCTGCCCATCGCTGGACCCGGTGTGAACTCAAGGATAATGTATGTGCCAGTTTAAAGCCACCGTGCCTTCCTAGAAGCAGCTCATTTTAGCTGTTATCCTACAAAGAAGGTGGAACAAACCAAATTACATCTGTGGGGTAAAAGAGCCAACAGTTTTCCAGGTTTGAAATGCCGTTAGATATTAACAACTGACAGTTGCTTCATCAAGGCAGAATTTTGCAAAGCCTTTGACAAGCTAAATACAGATGCAACATGAGGCATTTTCTTGTGCAACATTTTTTATGGCTATTCTTGGTTTTCCCAGTGAGATCTTACTTTCTTAGAGCAGAGATTTGTCACCAGTTAATTGATTGCTCTGAACTTTCTGCCAAAATCAACAAGGAAGGAATTGGCAGGATGGACTTTAGAAACAGGGAAGTTGTGACGTGTTTGAAGAAAATGCATGCTCAGAGGAGGGTCTGCTTCTCTTTCAAAAAGCAGTCTCCTATCAGCAAAACAAGCTCTACTCTTTCCTGCATGTATCTTGTCTCTGCCTTGCAGCAATGCTGCAGGGGTGCTTCATCTTGTGAGAAGCGGAGGGAAAGAGATTTACTAATGAAAAACCTTGCACATGTTTTTGCAACTCCAGTCATTGTATTGAGTTGAGCTAAGGCACACATTAAAGCAAGCTGAAACTCTATGGATTAGAAGTCTTTTCAGTAATGACAGGGTCTGTTTTTCTACTGACGTGCTGCAGCTTCAATGACAAAGGAAAGAAGCACATATTGGTACAACACTACAGAAAAATAGCACCCTACTGCCTGGTCATGGGTGATGTGGGGCAGACATGTCAATCTCCTGAGAGAAATCAACAGTGCAAAACTTGGGTGGGTGCAAACTGCCATTTTTTAATACTAAAAGATCAAACTTCAAGCAGTGGAAAAAGTGAGGCAGTGCCCAGAACAGTTCTATCTGTCAGAAATGCAAGTAAACACAAGTAGCCAGGAGTTCAAGATAACTTAAAACAGAGATTATGCCACTTCTCTCTCCATTCTTCTCCTCACCCTTTCCTGAAACACTACAACCCAAACCAACAGCACACCATGTCTTCCCAAGCCTCAATATTTACTCACACATGAAGAACATGCAAAGCTTTTTAAAATCCCCTTGACAACTTGTACAAGAAAACTGCTTAGCTATCAGTGGAATGTCCTCTTACAAAATGCCAAATGGCCTTGTGTTTTTTAGGCCAAAAGCTAACAAGTCGAACTGTGAGCTCTTATTACTTGTTCTGTTCCTCTACAGTAAGAATCAGGAGTGTTTTAAAAATGCTAAGAGCATGACAGTGATTGACAAGAAAAGAAGGAATGTAAGGACATACTGTGCTTTTTAAAATTTGAATTATTTTTATGAAACAAAATTGATAGTGATGGAGGTCCTGCATTTGCAGTTTGAGCCAGGACTGTTATCTCAACCATGACCCTTACAAACTGCCTTGCACCCTTATGTAGGAACACCAAATTTGGTAAAATCCCAGAGTAACTTTAAGGAGAGAGATCCTAAGAAATTAAAACAGCTGCTTGAACCATTCATGTTTTAACTTTTTCTCAGTGAAAGCATGTCTTAATTTTAGTGTGTGCAGTGCATGTGTGAGGCTCTTTCCATCATTTTTACTGGATGCGTGCAGTGATGGATCTCCAAGCATATAGGTTTCGTTCCAGTTCACGTGACCACGTTGTCATTGAATTAAGTATGTCTGGCATGGAGTTCATATGAGTTTTTAACAGTTGGTAGCTGATATCTAATCTGACATGAAGTGACAATGGCACAGAGAGAGCAGTAGTTTTAATCACATTGTGTCAGTAACAAATCAGCAAAATTTTAGAGTAATTTTAACTGACAGTGTGAGTGAAAGCTGGATCTGCACCTTGGGTAGCAGGTTATGGTATATCGGGTCCTATGCCAAGGGCCCTAATGTTGGATTTTTTAAGCCATTAAGCCATGGTCAGAGAGGAGGAGAGTGAACGGTGTCTCTTACAGTTGCTGAAAAAGGAAAACACTGCCACTGGTATGTTCTTCTCCGTGAAAAAGCCAGTGCTGTGTGAAAACTGCTGTTGGAGATGATTCAGCCATCATCCGTCTGCATGTCAAATCTTCAAAATACTCTGTAACTGCATAGAGATGGCAAATGCAATGTGAAACTGCTAACATGTAAAAGCAGGGAGATTTAAGGATGTGTTGCAAGCATTTGTATAACTACACTTCTTGAACTGAGCTCGGGTACAGTTCTTGTCTGCTTGGATCATTTAACTGGCCAAAGACCAAAATATACCCTTAATATTCCACAGACACCTATGCCCAGTAATGACAGGGTCTTCCAGTGACATGTTAACTGTGTCAATAAAACATCAGCTAAATAGTGGCTGGGTTTTCCTGGTTAAAAGACAACTAGACCTTCATTATATTCCAAGATAAGCTAAAAAACACTTTTTTCATTATGTGACCTGGTTATCCTGGTTATGGTGACTGGACAATTTGGATCCGCTAATTTATTGACTTCACTGAAAACACAGCCTAAATCATCTAAAATATAGATCATTGTTTTGTTTGTCATCAGTCTGCTGAAATTTTAAGTGAACTAGGTGAATGTGCTTTGTCAGATTCTTGCATACATGGGACATGAGATGTGTTTACTTCATCGGCTCACAAGCCGGGTCACAGTCTGTGAGGGCATACAGCTCTGGGGTGAAACCACCAGCCTCTTGAACCCATCTCCACGGTGACTACCTACATGCCTTCCTTTACACAGGTTCTACGTACCCAATAAAGTGACCACAAGAGATTGCTATCTTGCAGTACTGACAATGTAGTTGTTTATACAGAGTATAAACATGCGTGTGCACTGTGCATGCACTAACATGCCTTCATTTACGCACATAAGTCAACACAAGGCACAAAATTGCCAGATGTCTTTGCCTCTAATGAGCACCTACCCGGGCACACAGCTGGCTTGGAACAGGACAGAGCAGGCAGTCACAGGGCATCTAACCCCACTGCCACAGGGCAAAGCAGCCACAGCCTTGGGCCTCCTCCTGCAGCTTGCAGGGGGAGTACCTGCTCTCTTCGTGTTCACTGTCTATTGTGTTCCCTGGAACACGGTGTGTAACAAAACATACAGGCTGTTGTTTTGGCACCAGGGAAGATGCTGCCTCTGTCTTGGATGCTGCAGCTGTGATTGGAACCCTGGAAAGGGGACAAGATGCTTTTCTTTGGTGCTGTTAAGCATGATCAGTTGAGTGAACCACTTAAAGGATAGGATGGACAGAGAAAAGTGTTTGGAAGAAAAAAACCTGAACTAACAAGGAGTTAATTTAGAAACTTTCTGTTTCTGTTCTGCCTAACTTGAAGAGTTCTCTGTTGTTGTTGTTGGGGATTTTTTTAAAGTATTCCTTTATGTTTAACAGAATCTGATTTCTCAAGTTAAGAGCTCTGTGTTTTAGGATGTGTGTTTCAAGGGAAAACTGGAGGTATGTCCACCTCAAAGATCTGCTGACTCCACCAGAGTGCCAATATAATTATAAATGCTTATTACCCCCAAAATGAGGAGGTGCCTGCTTTAAGGTGTCTTGCAGGATTATAATGTGAATTTCTTAGTTGCCAGAGATGCTGTTCTTCTACCCTGTGCTTAGTGGATTTGCACTTAGTAGATTTGCGTGTGTACATGACAAGAGCCAATTGCCAAACATAAAGATTTGAATGTAAACTCATTGCTAAACTTTGGCCTGGAAGCATCAAGTTGTTCTTCTGAGCATTTGCACGTACAAAAGGTGAGTACAGAGGTAAAGAGCAATAAAAGGGCAAGGCAAAAGAGAAGAACTCATAAAGCACCTCAGCAGAGCTAACCCTGTTGGCCTGTATCAATGAGTCTGAGTTTTGCCCTTTTAAATACTTGTGCCTTTGCACCATGGGGCTCTTTATAACAGATGCAGAGCTTGAACAAAGCATATTTGCAGCTCCTCTACCTATTTATAAGCTGGTCTGTACACTTTGCAATGTTTCACATAGTGCGAGTGAAACAAATAGGTACCTTGATGCTTCCTTATTCCTGATGGAAGCAGCAAGGGTAAAAGGGCAAAAGGAGAAGCCAGAACTTCTGCTATCAGGAAGAAAATTGAGATAGAGAAAATCTAAGATTTTATTTGAGCAACCTAGTAATGTGTCTGCTTGCTAATGAGTTCTGCTGTAAATCCCTAGCTCATCAGTATGTATGTATTCTGCTTATTTGCTGTATTTTCTTAGTGACTGGATAATTCAAATCTGCACATTTATTGACTTAAATTAAATTGCAGCTAAATCATATAAAATGTGGGGTAAATACATATATGGATTATTGTGGGATGGTTTTATTATGGGGCTAGACTGCATGTCCAGACAGAAACACATAACTTCTACCTTTGTCTACATATGCTTAAAAATATGCTAAGATATCCAAGCACAGTATTGTCACATATAAACCCAGCTCAAAGCAATAACTGGCTGTGACGAGACCAGAAACCCATCCCAGTTCTATCTCACTTGGCACATCTCCAAATGCTGATTCTCATGGTATATCCCAATATACCAGCTGCTCCCAGTACAAAGATAACAGTTAGTTAGTTCATTATGGATTGTTTATGACTGACAATATTTACTGTATGTACATTCTCAACAAACAGAGTGCTGTAAATAAAAGGGATATTAGGCAGCTGTATGTTCCTATACCATGCAAATAAACTGTAGCTGGAGCTTTTGTCATGCTAGCAACTCAGGCAAACAGATTGTAAAAGCAGTTGGGAATTAGCCCAGGACTTTTATGATGGTTGTGAAGAAGTACACTGCAAGTACTTCTGTAATTATTCCATCTAGCTCAGCCAGTGACTTGTTTTACTGTACAGAGTCCTCAAAATGGCTGCACTTAGTTTGGCATTTACTGAGAGACAGGCAAGGGCTTTAGGCATGGCCAGTAGGGCAAGAAGTCATCGTGCTCATATCGCTTTGTCTTGCAGTCCTGGGGAGTGGGCTGGCAGGCACAGATCTGCTGCAGGGCTCCTCCTTCAACGCCGTAATTTCTGTCCTCTCCGTGTCCCCCACACCAGTGTGCCACCATTGCACTGATGTGATTGATGGGCAGGGTCTACTGACACGTTTGATGAAAGAAATTATTCATGTGGCACCCCTTGGGCAGGGTATGCAGGGATGCTGTGACTTTAGCTCCATCCCACCCACTGCCAACCACTTTCCACCTCCTCAAAACCTTTGCAGCACAGCCAAGGGAGCTTTCCTTTTCAATATACTGAAGTGATTACTCTGCTCACTCAGGATGGTTTTTCCAAGAACTGTTGCTGCTGGCATTTGTATGCAGCTACAAAGCTCTGGGATCCTCTGGAGATGGATGCAGGCAGGATATTCCAGCTTAGAAGTCCTCAAGAGCAGCATAAAATATGTATAATCATTATGTCCTTCTGTTTATTCTGACCCTGTACAAGATGAAGCTATGTATCATATACTTAATATTAAATGGACTGAACAGGTTTCTCTTTAATTCTTTTAATCTTCTTACAAGATACAAAATAGGCTTAAGTCAAAAACTGTTCCTTAGTGTAAAGGGTTGAGGGGGCTGGTTGCTCGCTTGGCTGTATTGTGATGATGACAGCTAGGACTGGGTTTGTCGAGCACTGAGCACTCTCCCGAGCAGGTTTATGCCTCCTTGCATAAAGGTTTCCATAAAGATTTCTGGGAGACAATTGCAGGCCTAGCAAAGGAAGAGTCAGAATGTAGTTAAACCTCCCAGCCCACACACAGTAACAGGAAAATCCTGTTTGAAGAATCAGGGAAGAGCCTTTTCTGGATAACGAGATTATGTGCAGATAACGCTGCAGTTTCCCCACCCTCTGTGTGGTTATCCCGCTAGCGGAGTCCGGCCCCTTGTGGTTTGATATTTTTCAGGGTCTGTCCAGGGTGGGAGAGAAGAGGTTCTAGGAGGTGTTTCTGCAGTTGAGCTAGCAACAATTGTATTTTAATGAACACACGAGCTTGGGGGCACTGCAAGAATAATTTGTTTTCTGATCCATGCATGGGTTTTCTTCTCCGGGCTGAAAATTAGAGAGGGAAGAGATGTGATAGCAGGAAGATGCATAACGTTACAAGCCATCGAGCATGGGAGCGGGGGAAAAAAAAGAGAGGGAGGGTACCGGCTTTGTCTCCGAGGAGTTAATGGTGCTGGAACCACAGCTGTGTTAAGTAAGCACCATCCCAAGATGACCAGATTTTCTCTTCTCAAGAGAAATGATGGAAACTTTCTGATATACAATACACACAGAAAGATTGTTCACCGCTATGCAAAGCTGTTGTTGGGCTAGTAGTGTAAGCAGAACCCCAAAAATGGACACTTTCAGGCAAATGGGAGATTTTTAGCCTAGAATCATAACAGTTCTTCCCAGAAAAATGCCCCGGGGAGCAGTAGAAAATCCAATTCAATTAGAAGGTGCTTCCTTCTAATCTAAACGAAGAGCTAAAAAGAAAGACACCACCTATCTTATCTATTGATTTTGGGAAAACTACTTTGCACTTCACTGCAAAACTGAGCATTTTCTGTTGGACAGGGTTCTTTTGTTAAAAGATAAATGGGAGCTTTGCTTTTAATTAGAAAACACCAACCAAACAAAACCCCCACAAATATACATTTTAAAAAAAAGTCTTGCAAATCTTTGCCAATATTTCAATTTTTAATTTTTATTTTTTTTTACAATAGATAACAAAGACATTAGTAATTGACAACATCGATTTAGATGAAAAAAATCTTTTCAAACCAATAGCAAACCTTGCACGGATAAACAGATTCTTGGAGAGGAAAAAAAAAGCACTGAAAATGTCCACTTGAGCAGGGCTTTTGCCTCACATAACAGTTTCATAAGCAAAGCAGTTACAACTTCTAAGGGGGTGCAAAACTGGTTGTGTAACTGTTCTCAGAACATATTTATCAGTGATTCACTGTCAGAGCAGAGTGATGTGCACCTGCAGGCATTCATCTCAGGTCTGCTTCCATAAAGACATAAGGGAATAGCTCTTTCTCTTCAGAGCTTGATGTTTACACTGTCTTTTTTATTCCCAATTGATTTTCACAGTGTTAGTGCAAAGATCAGATGCTCCGCTGTTAGTCAAATCCTCGCTCGCTGTAAGCACACAGTGGTGCAGGCTGTAAATTCATTATATAAATCAATTCCAGCATTTCTAGTGGGTTACTGTAAGGTGTGTAACTTCAATACCATCAATAAGTAGGATCTGATGGCTTTGGTCTTTGGAACTAGCAAATTAAAGACCAGCCACTTTCAGTTCCTTCAATTTGGAGTAGCTATACAGTTACTTGTAAGAATTTGGAAAATAACAAGGAGAGGAGTAGCAGCTACCATGGTTAATCAGGTATAAATTATCTAGTAGAAATTTCAATCAAATTTATTTTTATTATAGTCTAACAAGACTCATAAATCAGCAAAAAAGTTGTAGATATCATCAGATATGTGGGCTTCAGTGAGATTTTTGTCATGGTGCATGTTCAAAAACAAACTAACTGAAACCCATACAGGCCCAGCACAAATTTGGTTTCATACAGTTTCAGCACAGAAAGGTGGCTCTATCCAATTGTTTCAATGTTTCCCTAACAATGTGGATGATGGAAGAAAAAAGACATGTCTGAAGGTTACAGATAGTGCAAAACTGGGAAGGCCACAGTTATAATGAAGGATGGGATTCAATCTCAAAACAAACCTGACAACCAGAGCACCTTTTTCAGGACTGCAACTTAACAGGGACCAGCACAAAGTCGGACACTAAGGCAGGAGCAATCAGACACACATGCTGAGTAGGAGCTGGTGAGCAGCTGTTTTTCCCAACAGGATGTGTGAAGTAAAAAGAAACACAACACACCTTCCATCACCTGCCATACTTTGCAACTGTTGTCTCTGGCAGAAATATCAGTTGCATGAATATGGCTGGATTAGGTCTTTTCTTTCTCATCTGGATCTGTGTGCTGGTGCTGTTTGGAGTTGAAATCACAACCAGAAGTCTATAGCTTTCCAGTCTCCTTATTCCACAGAGTTGGCAGGCTAGGAATATTTGTAAAAAGGAACCTAGGAAAATCAGATGCATTCTCCCATGCCAACTTCAAATATTTATTAAGCTGGTACAATGCCCAGAAGCCTCAAAACCCCCCAAGAATATCCCACAGCCAGAAACAGCTGTGATGGGAAGAACAGGGGAGGCAGGAGGGGCTATAATTCATTCATGTGGCAGCTCCCAGCACAATGATCTGGCACCTACAACCTCCAGTAGATGCAGGTGACCACCAAAGGCACGTGATGTTGTTGTGGTTTGACCTGAGATGGCAGCTAAGCCCTGTGCAGCCCCTCACTCACGCTCCTGCACCTGTGGCAAGGGGGAGAGAATCACAAGGGTAAAAGTGAGAAATCTTCTGGGTTGGCATACCGACAGTTTAATGGGTGAAGTAAAAGCTGCACACACAAGCAAAGCAAAATTAGGAATTCATTCCCCACTACCCACGGGCAGGCAGGTGTTCAGCCATCCCCAAGCCAGCAGGGTTCCATCACAGGTAAAGGTGACTTGGGAAGACAAATGTCATCACTCCAAACATCCTCATTTCCTTCCTTCTTCTCTCAGCTCCATAAGCTGAGCATGACACCTTATGGCCTGGAATATCCCTTTGGTCAGCTGGGGTCAGCTGTCCTGACTGTGTCACACCTCTGTGCACCCCCAGCCCCCTCGCTGGTGGGGTGGGGTGAGGAGCAGAAAAGGTTTTCGGTCTGTGTAACCACCACTAAGGGATAACAAAACCAACCCAGTGTTATTAGCACTGTTTCCAGCACAAATCCAAAACACAGTCCCCCACCAGCCACTATGAGAAAAATCAACTCTACTTCTGCCAAAACCAGCACACACTTAAGTGTTGAAGGACTTTATATCAGACCACAGTGTAACACACACAAAAAAAAAGGATAGTCCACGACTTGAGCAGAGGCTGGGCTAGCTGCAGCCAGATGAAACACTAAAACAACCCAAATACTGTTTAACTACGTGGAATTTACTCACAAAATTCTTGGGTCAATCTTCTTGCTAAAGATGGACAAGACTTTGGCTCATCCAAACACTGCTGTAGACTCCATCTATCTAATATTCAGGGATATTTATCCCATACTCAGTAACATCTACCCTGTATTGGTTGACATTCATTGAAAATGGTTGTAAAAGGTGATGTTGTTGTAGAAGGAGGAAGAGCTGAACTCTCAGAACTGAACAGCAGAAGCATGGATGAGAAGGGGATGGATTAAATACTTTGCACAGATGGAAGAAGTTGGAGTGACAGGGATTTACAACTTGTGCAGAGGGAATCCTCTTGAATATGTGTGAACAGCATTTCAGTTCTCCAGCGTAATGCCAAGTTTCAATGAGCACTTGCAGTGCCCTGTGTAAACAGAGCCTTTTAGCATCGTGAGTCCCTCACTGCTACGGGTACCCAGTGCTGCCTGTGCCAATGGCTGCTCGAGGGCAGAGAGAGCCAGGCAGACCTGAAACACCAGGGAATCCTTCCCATGTTAATTCCATGGTGTTAGGTGACTGCGTGCTCTATCTCTACAGCTGCCTCCTTGGCGGCTATGCTGCATGAGGGATAGCTGGGGGAGTGTGATGCCATGTGACAGGAGCAGGTTTAGTTAAACCAGCTCATTCTCTTTCTAAAAAACAATTGACAGAGAGGCATGCTGGAGTTGCCCTTCTCAAAAAAAAAAAAAAAAAAAGAAAAATGTTTCCGAAATATAGTCTACTTTAGTAAACATGCCTTTAAATCTCTAGATACTAGTTCCAGCTAATTGCAGCTGTTTTCCTTTCCTTGGAGCTCCCAGCCTGTTTGTATGGAAGGCATGGAGAGCTGGCCAGCAAAAAAGTGAATTATTTATGTTCTTGCTGAAAGCATGAGTCTTGTCACTAGAGCCGTGCTTGATTGAATGGATCTGCAGCGACAGTTTCTGTAGCAACCCAGAACCTTGCCCAGCAAAATGTCACCCAGCTAACACAGAACAGTAATAAGTATCTCTCTGGGTAACTGAAGATGACACAGATGTGCCAGAGTAAAATATATCTGGGTTTTGAGTCCTCCAGTCTCCCAAGACCCACGAAGATGTCATTTCAGAAGGTGAGCTGGTGGCATGTCAACTTGGGTACCAGTAACAACCTAGCTGTCACAACATGGGGTTTCCAAAGGTTACACAAACCTTCCTGGGGAGGCAGCAAGTCTTTAGCACCAGGAACACAAGGAAAAAAAGGTGCTGTGGTGAGGTTTTTAGTGGTAGCCCACATAGTTAAAGTCAGTGTAAATAAGGATGTGCTTCACAAGAGTTACTGTCACATCTTTGGGCACTATGTCCACATACCAAGTACTGAGTTTGATAATACTGTCCAAAATATTTCAGAGATCTTTTAATTGCCATGGTATTTAGTATAGATTGAGAACGACAGGAATACGTGGATTTAAGAGTTTCTTTCCTTTCTATCCTTAGCCTTTGATCATGGCTCATTGCTGTTTGAGGTCTGTCTGCCTTCCTGTAAAGGTGAACCCATTGAAAATCTTACACAGATTACAAGCTGCCAGCACTATCTTGCAGAGCTTTGAAAGGCAATACAGGTTGGTACATTTGTCTAGACATACTAAACATATTTTTCACTATGTCTGTATTTGAATTTTTCCTAATTATCAACCCAGCAAATGATCTTTTACTAAATATAGATTTCCTGAGGCTAACATATTAGAAAAGTTACAATACTCAGAATTTTGAAAGTAAAGAAATGTTAGTAGCTGGTTCCTTCATCTCCAACTCAGCTGTACTCACCAGAAAAGTAAACTGCAACTTTAGTGCTTCCACAGATCTGTAATTCCAGCATTTCCTACATTTTGACCTTATGAACAAAACTAGGCTCTCCGCATTCAGAACAACCCAGGTGCTTAGCTTTAAACACGAGATAATCCAGTTAGAAAAAGCTTGCGGTTATTCAGACAGAGGTCACCAAGGTACAACTCTAAAGGTGAATAAAAGTGAGGAAGGCTACCTGACACCTGTGTAACCTGGGTAAGGAGTAATCTGGCTGGCAGATGACAGGGATTTTGTTTATATTTAAAAGTTTTGCTGATTTAGCAATAGCAGGATGTAACAACACTCACCAATCAATACAGCTTTGCCAACAAAAACCCACAGGTGTGGTTTCAACAGCAAAACACCCTTTGCAGTTCTGGTATAAGCAAGAGCTAATCATTAAAGCAATTTAAACTGGATCCTGTCCCTAGGAGGGTTTACCAGGTCTTCTACTGCAGCTACATCGGCAAACTTTCTAGCCAAGGCTGTTGCAGAAATCAGCCGCTGGAGAGTGCGAGGCTGATGACAGCAGAGATGCTTGAAGCTTGAGGAGAGTGTAAAGCTTTGCACCCCCAGCCTCTGGGAAGCCCACCGAGAAACACGAGAAACCCAGCCTGCTTCCTTAAGAGAATCTCGGCTGGAGAACAAAGGGCTTCAGCTCACACACGGAAGGGTAATTTGCATCTCATTAAACCAATATTTTAAAATCGACACTGTGTTTGTTTCTCTAGTGTCTGTTTTCCTCTTCCAGACATGTCAAAAAGGATGCATTTTCAATTAGTTGGTTGTTTTTTTTTTTCTTTTCACTTTTCCAGAATGAAAAGCAGCAAGAACATTTTTGGATGCCTAGAGATCCTTCTCCCCCCCACCCCCTCCAATCCTTGTATAGCTATGAAACACTTTAAAGAAAATTTTTAAAACTTCCTACAAAAATTTATCTCATAACATAAGGACGTAAACACAAGCATGACTATTCTCAACTATAAATGTTTTGGAATGTAATAAATTCTTGGAAGGTGTTTTACCTTGATATGTTTTCTTATGTAGTACAAAAATTTCACGGCTATCCAGCAAAACTTCCTTAATCACCCACTGCTGGTGATTCTCAAGTCATTGTGCTATAGTGGGTCTAGTTTAGAGGCTTTTTAGCAGGTTTTATGCCAGCAAAACCCATTGCTGCATCTATAAAAAACCCTCAAATGACCCAAATATCCAAACTTTATCTGACAGCTATGTCAACTGTGATAAGAAGCAGTGGAATACAGCTGCACCAGAGGCATTTCTAGGTGATGCTTTCAGCAAAGCTCTGCTTTTGATAGGAGGTTCAAGAACACATGGATGAAGTGTCCTTTTGTAGGCATAGAGAAACCCACACTCTGCTGGTACAACACAATTCCTGTAATTAACAACACAAATAATAAACAATTCCGTAATACGATCAACTTTTTTCATTGAAGAGCCCGAGGACAGCAGACTCAATGGGTATTCCCGTGCCACTCTTAATGAGCTGGCTCAGAAATGGCTTAGAGCATGGCGTGTTCCCGCGATTCACCGGCACACGGCTTCTTCCCACCACCAGCCGCTGGCTTCACGTGAAGACTGGTAAAGGCAACCTTTATAATTACAAAAGGCAAAGTAATATTACACTAAAGCATGAGATCTGCTCAGGCACGTTGGTGTGCTCGCTCTCAGGAGGGCTCTGCGCTCCGGGGGCAGCAAACTGCTCCGCCTCACACCAGGCTCGCTCCTTTCCTGATCAGCGAACCCGGTTTTCAGGGTGGCCTTGCACCCCACGACATCCTCATCAAGGCTGCTTTGCTTCTATTCTTGGCTTTGCTCCTGTAATTAATAGGAACGAGCATTCTAACTTACAAACACGGACTTTGGAGGAGGAGCTAGATTTCCCCACCCCCACATTTTTTCCCCTCGCAGCAGAACAGCGTGTTCTGGTTTTGCTAAATAAACTGGGTATACATTGTGGCTTGATTCCTGGTACATAATTAATATTCTCCATAGACAGTGTGTCTTCAAACAGCTGGCTAATATTTACTCGGAAAAAGGTCTTGCAATCCCAGCTTTGTTCAGCCAGGGACGGGAACTTCAGTTTTATTCTCTTATCTTCTGGTGACACACTGTAAAGGCGAAGTGGTGTGTTCAAAGTACAGCGTTTTGAGGTTTCCAGGAACAAACACGAACATGCAATTCAACAGGCAAATGGAAGATGCCGTTGCATCTCCTGTTCCCGCCTTCTCTGGTTTTCATAAAGGGAATACAAACATGAACACACAAACTAAGTTTTTTAGCCATATGAAACAACAAGCAGCAGTTCTTCTCAGAAATGTATCAGGCTGACGTTTTTCCTATCTTTCTACTATATTTGCAGAATACATTTCTATGTATAAATATACACACCATTTGCGCTTTAAACACGATCCCACATGCCGTGTTTCATGCCGTGTGTTTTAACGAAGCATTCACCCCTTGCCTTGGTTTCACGCGCTGACAGCTCTCCAGTTACCAAGGAATAGGAAGTGTGGGGGGAAGGAATGGCTACACCTGGAAAATGCCTTGCACGCAACTTCACTTCCAAGAAATACCTCTGGGCAAATCTAATGACCGAGGAAAGGCAGGTTTTGTTACTTTTCTCTCGCTCCCTGTACTCCCAGCTCTCTCCGGCGGCTCCCGGCTGTGCAGACCTGGGAACGCTGGTGCGAGGGGTGACTGCTTAGAGGGACGGCGCCAGAGGAACACGGAGGGCAGGGCCGCTGCCGAGGCGAGCGACTCACAGTCACGGGACTGTCAGGGCTGGAAGGGAGCTCTGGAGACCACCTATCCCAAAACCCGCACGCAGGTGACACAGGAACGCGTCCAGGTGGGTTTGGAATGTCTCCACAGAGGGAGATTGCACAAACCTCCCAAGGCAGCCTGCCACCCTCAACGTAAAAAAAGTTCTTCCTCATGCTGAGGTGGAACTTCATGTGGTTTTATTCACGGCCAGTGCTCCTCGCCCAGGCGCTTCCCATACAGCAGGGCAATCCCAGCGCCCTGGGAGCGGCCGCCGCTCCCGTGTGGGGGCTGTGGGGGCTGAGCCAACGGCGGGCGGGGCGGGCCCGGCGGGAGGCGGGGCTACGCCAGCACCAATCAGCGCTCGGGGCAGAGCGGGAAGGCGGGAGGAAGCGGCGGGGCGGGACGGGAGACGTGGCCAATGGCGAGTCGGGACGCGCGAGCGAGAGCGGGACTTGGGCGCAGGAGCCAGTCAGCGGTGAGGAAGGGCGGTGCCAGCCAATCGGAGACCGCTGTGGTGAAGGGCGAGCCAATAGCGAGCCGCGCAGGCGGGGCGCCAGCCAATCAGGGCGCGTCCGGCGAACAAAAGGGCCTCTCCAAGGCGCCGGCCCCTCTCCTGAGCGCAATTTCACATGACGCAACGGCTGCGGGAAGCGGTTCGCGAGCCGTGCCCGCCGCCGCCATTTTGTGAGCGCGGAGACTGAGCCGGCGGCGGCCCGAGGAGCGGCGGCACCGGCAGCGCAGCCAGCGGGAGCCTCAGCGTGGAGGATGCGGTAGAGGAGCCCAGCGGCAGCGGCGGGGGGGCGGCATCGGCATCGCTCGGCGGCGGCTGCGGGGAATCGCGGGGAGGGGGCTGTCGGTCGGTGGGTCGGGTCCTGGTCGGAGCAGCATGTCGGCCCCGGAGAGCAGCGCTGGCAGCAGCGAGGCCCGGGAGGACGCGTGCCGCGACTACCAGTCGTCGCTGGAGGACCTGACGTTCAACAGCAAGCCGCACATCAACATGCTGACCATCCTGGCCGAGGAGAACGTGCCCTTCGCCAAGGACATCGTCTCCCTGATCGAGGCGCAAATCGCCAAGGTTTTTATATTCCACCGACTACTACTCCTACCTATACTGCTGGGGGGACCGGCCGGGGCAGCGGGGTAGGGCGGCCTGGGGGCCCGCAGGACAGGCGCGGGGGGAGCCGAGCGGCGGAGGCGGTTTAGGGGGACACAGCAGGGCCGGGGGACGAGAGGGCCCGAGGGTCGGGAATTGGGGCGAGAGAGAGGGGGAGAGGCTCGGGCGGGGTGGGCATGGCTGGGCCGGGGCAAACAGAGAGAGCAGGATTTGGACGAAGTTGGGGGAGGACGGGGGTGTAGGAGGCCGGGGGTCGCCGTGGGGGAAACAGGCGGAGGAGGGAAGCGTGTCTCAGCTGGGATCAGGGAGCAACGGGGCGAGGCGGCGGGCGGGGGCTCCTCCTTCCATCGCGAAGCTTAAGGGTGCCGCTGCTGCTTCTACTCCCCCATCGCACAGGGAGCAGGGGACTCGAGGGAAGGGAGCAGCCCCCACACCAGCCTGTTGGGAGTAGGGAGGGGTTTGGGACTCGGCCCAGGAAGAGCTGAGGGAGGAGGGCAGCGTGGCTCGCGCTGGGAGCCCCGCGTAAATGGCAGGCACAACATGGCGGCCCGGCGGTGACTGGGCAGCTGCACTTCCTCGCCCTTGGAGCGGGGTTTTCCCCCGACATGCAGCCTGGATTCGGTGTCCGAATCTGATGACTAAACCCTTGCATTTAGGCGATTTCTACCGTAGGTGGATACTGCAATCATTAGAGAGGACCTGAGTGGGGAGACCTCGTGGAGAGTTGGGTTTTTCTTGGGGGGTGGTCTAAAAGGAAAATAAGGTTAAGTTTCTAGAACGCAAATTGTCCGCCACTGAAGGGCTGAGTATAGTGACCTTTAAGTATAAGTTGAAGCTATTTCCCCAGTATAAGTTAAAGCTGTTTCCCTAGTGCGGTCCCTGTGAGAGATTGAGGGGTGGAGGCTCCCATATATCGTAAAAAAGTTTGTGGGTGAAAGGTGATCATCTGTTTCGTTAGAGAAGTGTGTGTGGTGGTGATGGGATTGTTTTGCTCTGCCTCGCTAAAGAAAATTCTCTGGGCTTGGGATAATCTATTTGGATTTCAGGTGGTCTGTGCCCCGAGTAGCACTAGCGTTGTGTGCGTATTTTGTTTTGGCTAGAGAAGTTTATTAGTTGAGAATGTGGTAGAAGAAATTCCCCCTGACTGTAGAAACTGCAGCAGCCTGTAGGATCCTAACATGGCGTCTGAAAGGCACATGATATAAAAAGGGAAAGAGGAGGCTCCCTCTGAGCCCAGCCCAGGCAGTTGCTGACATCAGTCAGCTACTGTACATGCATGGGGGTTTGCGGCACCATTTTAGCGAGCATTTTAAAAGAAAAGGGTTCTTCTTTCAATCCCCCACCCCCCCTGTTCGTGCCAGCCACCCCTCCCCCGTTGTTTCCCTTGCTCCCTCTGATCTCAGGTGTTAAAAGGCTTTTTTCTTTGGCTTTAATCGTGGTTTATAATGGTGAGAATTGTACTATCTAATGGTGGGGGTGGGAAACATCTTTTAAGATCTTTAATCTGTCTTTCTATCAATGCAGGATGTCTTTAGTGTGCCACAGACCTCTTCCAGTCTAGTTTTAAATGCTGCCAGTGGCTGAGTTTGCCTTTTGCCATTCCTTGGGGAGGTGACCTCATAATCTAATAGCTCTCACCATTATATCTCCTAAAGGGCAGTGGATGTGTATAAAATGATTTGTGATGAATAACAATGCTGTCAATTTTTTTTTTTTTTTTTATTTCTGGGTGATTTAGAACCTGCCCTGAAGTGTGGGGGTTTTTTAAAGGATGTCTTAAAACCTGTATCAATGGTTAGTTTTGCCTAGTTACTGTTTATGACTGTAGTTTATTCAAGGCAAGTTTTTAGTTGTTTCTGGGAAAGTGATCTCCTTTACTAAGCCACTTTTAAAAAGTGTTGCCTGGAGACAGTTTGTTTAGTGTAAAACTTGAGTGGTCTGCTTTACAATTTAATAAATGGTTCTGAAATGTGTGACTGGTATTATAAAGTTTGTAAATAAAAAGTGTGAAATATGTATTTGTCTTTTTATTTACCATTGTATAGTGCAGAGTTTGTTTCCAAGACCCATTTTGTATACAAAGTTGCTTTTTTCTTTTTTTTTTTAACAAATTTTTTCACAAGTTTGTGACTTGGGGTTGAATTGCCAGATATTATTTTAAACTTGAAATCTTTTAGGAAACTAATAAAAAAGAGCCACACATTTCCAACAATAGCTTTCCTACGTTATTTGAAGGAACAGTGGGAGTTTTGTAAAGAAGTCTTTAATATTATGCTGAGCTCAGAGTTAGTGTTCTTCTGCGTTCTGGTGATTATGCGGCACCTCCCTGCCTTTTGATTAGGGTCGTGTGGGCATCTTTCTTGCTTGGGGGTGCTGCAGAGACCTCCTGGAAACAAAATGCATTCCGGTGTGGGATTCCCTTTTGTGGTTATTGCAATACGTGCTAGGTACCTTGACATAATAAACACTTCCAGAAGAGAAGACTTAAATATTCCAATCATATTTAAGTCACGTTTCTTAAAATGCGACACCCGAGTAGCTTACATTTGGAGCAGGGTACGCTGCTGCACTGCTAATTGCGCTCCAGAGTTGGAAGTCGGCTTCCTTACCTAGATGATGGTGTTTCCGTGTATGATTGCTGTAACAGTCTGATGCATGATGAAAGGGACAGTCAAACTTCTTCCAGTGCTTTTGCTACTAATGCTTCCCCAGCATCTCAAACTTCCAGCTTAGCCGAGTGTAGTGAGCTACTTTCCTGCATTGGTGAAATGGAAGAATTCAACTTGGGGAGTAGCTCTTGGGCATAGGTACTTCTGGGACAGCTCTTTATGTCTCTAACCCAGCTGACTAAAAGTCAGAAGTGGTATGCTGTCATTTTGTTATAAAAGAAGGCACTCAGAACTGGAGTGTTTCTAATGTGCCATTGTGCAGGCTGCTTCAAAGAAGAAGCCAGTATTCCACAGAAATTTTAAAAAGCTGCAGATCCGCAGTCTTTTGTGTCTGAGACTTAAGTGATGCTTTTTTCTAACACTTGCACATTAGGTTGTTTACAGTTCAGTATTACGTCACAGCATGAAATTGACTTCTAATGTGCTGCAATTAGTTCTAGCTAACATAGCTGGGTTTTTGTCTTTTTATGCACAAAATGCATCACCTGCCTGTTTCTACTTTTTTCCAGTGTGTTCAAAGGCAGTGACACCCCCCTCTACTATCCCACCCAACTAACCAGGAATTCTGCCCTCTTCAATAATAAGTTTCAGGTTATGGTAAATTAGTACCTTTTAAGGGTGAGGAAGCCCGATTGCCCATGTAAAAATACTGTTGAGTGAGTGCCCTTCTGCCAACCATCTAAAAGGGGGAGGAATTGAATTTAAAATGGTGAAGCAGCAGCACTTCACACGTGTCTGGATAATGGAATGGGCCTGCGAATTAAGGTTTCGTTAATTAATCTAGTAGTCTGTTTAAAATGACCAGTGCGTGAAGTTGTTCTGCTTTTATTCAGAGCTTACCAGATGGTGAATGGAACTTAAAGTATTGCAAGTGGAAGCTCTTCCCAGGGGTTCATGGTCAACACACGCTGCTTGTGTTCTTTCATGTCCTCTTCAACAAGTCTCTGTACTTGCTGATGTTTTTTGGAACTTTGCTGTGCCTTCTGCTTTGTGAAAGCCACTGGCAGGCATTAAAATCACTTCTCTTGGTCCAGTACTGCTTTCTGTAAATTGGAAGTTGCTATAGCAGTCCAGGGTCACCACACTTTTATCGCACAACCTTAGTATGAGTTTTGAAAAAGGATTTTAAAAAAACCCAACCAAAACCAAACAAAAAACCCCCCAAGCCTCCTGTAGCAAAGCTGTGTCCAGAGCTTGAAGACAACCTTCTATGAAAATGGTGGTTGCAGTTCCTGAGCTTGTCTATGCATTTACCCAGTCGACCAGATGATTGAGTTTTGACTGGATTTTGAACTCTATTCTGACTGTTTTTGCATGCATTTTGGAATTAAGAACCATCGCCGTCTGCAAGTGCCAAGAGTGAATGGGACTCTGCTATATCCGGTTGGATTACAGTGAAATAATTGCAACCTTTTCTACATGTAATTTACAAAAAACTGTGATAATCAACGTATAATTTACAGCTACAGAAGTTCACTGACTTGGGCTACTTGCCAGAAGTCTAATTTGTGTTCTGTGAAAACCAGAAAAATCCACCCAGGAGGTTTGAATTATAAACGATTTTTAGAAGTTCCTTGAAGTGCTGACAGTGGTTTCGTGCTAAGTTGCTTCCTCAAGGGAAAGGTTACACTCGGTACACTAGTGGCAATACTGTCTCATGGGCTTCTTTTTTCCTCTTTTTTTCCCCCCCTTTTTTCTAAAGCTTTGATACACAAACCTAAGGTGTTCTTTTTTTTTTTTTTTTTTTGGGTGATAGACCCACTGCATTATACATTGAACTGAGTGTCCATTTTTCAGATTAAGTTTTTGTATAAACAAAAATCCCAAACCAAATCCCTTGGTATGTATAGTGGCAACCAAAAAGAGAGGTCTGTATTTCTGGGATTGGTAATCCCTTTATTTGGAAAGGTTAAAGTATGTTTTTGTTGTACTAAACTTCTCAGTTTCTTCTTATTACTCCAGGCTCCTGCATCAGAGAAGCTACCCGTTATGTACCTAATGGATTCCATTGTCAAGAATGTGGGAAGAGAGTATCTCACAGCATTTACTAAAAACCTAGTTGCAACATTTATTTGTGTATTTGAAAAGGTATATATACACTTTCAGAAAAGTACTGTATTCTAAGCAAAGTTTGTTCCTGGTAAAATAAGTACGTGATTTCAGGTTTGGGTTTTCTTGTGTGGTGAACTATACAAATTGATTGGTTTTTATAAATCTCAATGTCTATACTGTGAGAGATTATTCCTTCTGCTATCAAGCATGTACGTTAGCTGAAAGATGCAAAGTATTACTTAATTTGGTGTGTAAACATCAGTAGCTTTCTTGACAAGGCAAGATTTTACTAACAGGCTCTTGACTGTTAATGGCTTAGCTGGATGGACTTTTTGTAATGTATAGACCAATTAATTATGAAGCATTGGTTTAATTTTAAGATAGTTAATAGTCCTTATGCAAAGAATAGACGAATAGACTGAGAATTGTTTTTTTTGTGGATTTCTCAAAGCCTCACTCTCCTGTAGTTAATTTGTTTGATTTACATAATTCCCATTGCGCAGAATGAGTGCTTAAGCTCAAGAGGGAGTAGCACTGACACCTGGTTCTCTCTTGGTGGTCTGTCAGCTGAAAAAAATGCTGTGACTGTGTGAGAGAAGGACCTTAAAATGTGTTACTATTATAAATATGTTTTCATTCAACATTGAAAGCTGCTGCCATATCTTAATTCTGGCTTCACTGGCTTATCTTGAAGCCTGGTGAAGTAATTGTGCATACTTCTCAGTGAGAAAAGCATATCAAAGTCCATGTTTTGAAAGGCCAGACTTGAATGGGTTTAAGTTGGATCAGAAAAGAAGGGTTAACTTCTGTGGTTTCCTGTATGTTACAAGAAAGTGGTGTTCCATAAGAATGAGATGAATGAAGCTTTTGCATATTTATCATTACATATCAGTGAGGATCTGAAATCCCAGTACGCTTTGTATATGGTTTTCAGATGTAAAGTGTGTGATGAAGTAAGGAATAGATTGTGATTGTGACTGTAGAAGATTTAAACTCCTGTGTGTAGAGCAGATAGAGATAGATTTACTTGGTTTTTTGGTGTTAAATTGTGAGTGCTATTCTGCTAAGTTGTGTTTAAAGTTGCAGCTGATTGAAGCTCTGGATAATAACTCACCTTCAGAGTTTTATATGTTAACTTGCTAGTAATCTAGCTAGAACTATTTATGTGTACTAATTATATGTGTAAAGTGGCAGTCATTTCTGATAGCTTAGCTGGTTAAAGATGTGTGTAGAATTCCAGCACAGGCATTGGGTTTTATCAGTAAATGGTCACTAAGGTATCTTTAGACTCTTGAATTCAGAACTGTTTGCTTAGTCATTCCTGCACATTTTTGCAGTGAACTTCAGTGAAGCCTCTCATGGGAAATTGTATAGAGGCATCATCCCCCAATTACTAAGTATGAATTACTTTTATTGAAGCTCCTGCTTTTACCCAAAAGAACCTCCAAACTTTCCAGAATATTCTATGTCATCTGAAAATGGCAGCACAAATCATCTACACGGGCAGTGCTTAATGATTGAATTGGGATTTTGAAATTTGACAGCTGCATGTATTTTGTCCTTTAATTTTTTTTTATTTATTGTTTAATTGAGCGATTTAAGTTATGAGATTAACTAAATTTTGCTTTATTGTAAATTTCTAATTTAGCTGCCATAAGATAATCCAATTGTTTTTAAAGAGATAAAATGGGCTTCTGGTCCTACCAGTACATTTGATCTGTGACTCATACATAGATGGGTCTAATTCTGCAGCTGAACTGAAATAGTAATTGACTTCATTTTAGCGAATACTCATTTTATTGCATTTGTCCAAAAAAATCCTTCAGTGACTAAACAGCTGAGCAAAACACCTTTTTTTTCCATTCAGTTTGTTTTTTCTTGATTTGTTTGTCACTGTTATACTCTGGCACAAACACTTGAATGATGTATTGTCTCAGAGGCGGTTGCCTTTCAATACTTTTGTTACTGTATTTTTTCCACAGAAGTTGGGCCAGTAAAATGAGAATTTTGCTAATGGAAAAGTTGAAAGAAAATTCTCAGAGCATGGTAATACACAATAAAATCTTCAAATGGCCTTGAAACAACAATTGCACCTTTGAGCTTCTGTTACTGATCCCATTGATAGAGATGTGTTGTCTGCACTGCTTACAAATTTTGTGTAGCAAGTTCAGTATGTTGAAATGGCAAGATAAAAATAGGAGATGAATGAAATCTTAAGTTCTACAGAAAAGTTTAAGAAATTGTTCTATATTAACTTAACAAGCCATAGAATTGTTTTATTGTTTTAGGTGGATGAAAATACTAGGAAAAGTTTATTTAAATTACGCTCCACATGGGATGATATTTTTCCTTTGAAGAAACTATATGCACTTGATGTCAGAGTCAACTCATTAGATCCTGCCTGGCCAATTAAACCTCTGCCCCCAAATGTGAATACTTCTAGCATCCATGTGAATCCTAAGTTTTTAAATAAATCGGTAAGTTTTCCTGCCTTCTGGAAGAACAGATGGTAATACATGTAGTTTTCATTGTTTGTGTGCTGCTTTTTGACAATTTAGAATATTAAGAATTAATTATCTGACCTTTGTAAACAGGTAAGAGAAATTTATAAATTCAGAATATTTGAAGGATTTGGTTTTTTTTAATTTACTAATTGAATTCTAGGTTTTGGAACATTGAGGAATTGATATTAAATTCCCTACACCTGTCAAAGCAGGCAAATCATAGTGGGACAAAAAACTTGCAGTTTATAACTGCTGTATGATCCAGTCCCGGTGCTGGATCGTGATAACACTGAAAGGAGATGGATTTAGTTGATTTTATTAGGATTTTAAATGTAACTTTACTTTATTTTGTTTTTAGCCAGAGGAATCTAATGCACCTACCTCTGCTGTCACTTCTGGTGCCTCTACTCCTCCAGCTGTTCCTGAAATACAAAAGAATTTGACACAGGAGCAACTGATAAGGCAGCAATTGCTTGCAAAGCAAAAACAGTTGTTAGAACTTCAGCAAAAAAAACTAGAGCTGGAGCTGGAACAGACTAAAGCACAGTTGGTGAGTAGGATAGTTGATAAAACTTTCATAGATGGGGTCTCTCTTTTGGAGAGGTGAAGTACATTGGTTTTTCACTCATGTTAGGCAAGTCTAGCTATTTTAGGACTACTACAGCAGTGCAAGGTGAGCTGGTGATCCTCAACAGTTTTTACCTTAAGTATTACACTGAAATGTAAAAAAAAAAAAAAAAAAAAAGGAATTCTTGTGGTTTGTTTTAATCTCTCTTCAGAATGATACCTGACTCATCTTCCATCTTTCACCTCTTTCAACTGACAGTGAGCTGGGCTATTTTCAAATATGTTTGTTCCTAAGGAACAAGGGAGCCTGATTGTTTGTAAGCAAAGTCTGTTCCTTGGTTGGCAGTAGTTGGGAAGTCTTGCGGTATATTGGCAGTTGACAATACAAAATAAAGCATCTTTGAACTGAAGTGTGAAAATAGGATACTTGGCAGCTGTGTTGCCTAGAGTATGTAGAATATATAGGAAAGCTAGCACTGTAATTGGAACGTGTGCCAAATTTACGTATTTAGCAGTATTTACGTTATATATTGATCTTGCACTGTGTTTGATTTGTAATGGTGCTGCATTATTTTAGTGCTTATAATTAGCGGTTAGTGGGTCAATTTCTGTTAAATGGCTGAAGCTCATAACTTTCAAGACATGGCTATTACAGTTTTGGTTTTGAGACAGAATATTGGCACCTCTGGGTAGGAGTTGTGGCATGCAGATTAATGCTGGATTTTTTTCCAATTTCAGGCTGTATCTCTTAGTGTTCAGCAGGGATCATCTAGTATAGCTTCAGTTCCAGCACCTTCCAAGCAACACATGTCTCCCACACCTCATATGACAGTTAAACCACCTCATCAAACTGCTTCGCAATCTGAAAAAAACAAACCGTCCCCAAGTCCTCCACTTCATGATATCAAAATAGTGAACAGGGATCCTCGGCTTAATAGGATGGGTCAGCATTCTTCTCATACTAAAGATCAGTCTCACAGGAAAGAATTTTCACCGAGTGTGACCAGTCAGTCTGAGACCAAGGGAAACAAAACAGCACAGGCTGAAAAACAGAACTCAACGAAGTCAGAAAAATCGAAAGCAAGTGAAAAAACACAGAAGAAAGAACTTGAACAGTCCAAAGCAAAGTCTAAATCGCCATCCCCTTTGAAAAATAAGCTGCCTGATACTAAAGACAGTAAAAACCAGGAATGTGAAAGTACTAAGGCTTCTGACATCAGTAAGCGGGATCCAAGACTGAAAAGACATCTTCAAGATAAGTCAGAGGGGAAGGAAGAGGAGGTCAAAGAAAAGAGGAGAAGTACAGAGAAGAAGGAGAAAGAGGAGCATAAGACATGTGAACATAGACCAGTGGGGAGCAGAAATAAAGTGATTAACGGTGCTGTTCAGAAACAAGACACAACTACAGAGGAGTCAGAAAAACAGGGTGGGAAACAAGGAAGATCAAGTAGTAGAAAACGGTCACGATCACGCTCTCCTAAGGCAAGATCACCATCTACACACTCTCCAAAAAGACGAGAGAGGAGATCACCTAAAAGAAGACTTCGGAGTTTATCTCCTACTTCATCAACTCCTAAAATTGGAAAGATACGTCAGATAGGCCCTAAGCAGTCTCATGTTGAGGAAGGCACACAAGCAGCAAGAGATGAAAGAAATTCTAATAAGAGAAATGTTAAACAAGAGGTGCGTGATCCAAGGAGATTGAAAAAAGCCCAAGAAGAAAGACCCCAAGAGACAACCACCCAGCATTCTGCAAAAGCTTCTCCAGATCCAAAGGAGAATGCAGAAAACTGGCAGGGATCTAAATCAGGCAAGAGGTGGAAATCTGGTTGGGAAGAAAGCAAAAAGTAAGTTACTATCTCTTAAACAACTTCTGTGTGAAGTCAGTGGAAATTCTCCTGTTGGCTTCAGTATAGTTGACTTGGAGAGGCAGTGTTCAGATTGTTAAAATTGATAGGTTTAATTTGTTTCTACTAGTGAAATACCTAGGTCATGCATACTTAGATTCTAAAGGTGAATCAGCAATGTTTTGCCATGATCAGTTCTAGTAGGAACCATTACATCCTGAATAATGAATAATCTATATTTTACATATATACTTGTTTTCAGCTCACAGCAGAATGATGAACACCAAGCACTTGTTAAATCCCCTCACCAAAGACATCGGGAAAACTGGCCTGCTGGTAAAGGAATTCTATCACCCCGAGCACCAAAGCAGCAGCATCGGTTAAGTGTGGATGCCAATTTACAGATTCCCAAAGAATTGACATCTGCAAGTAAAAGAGAATTACTTAAGAAGGTAATACTAATACATCTGTCTTCATAGAAGTGTCCCAGGTGTGGGGTTTTTTTCTTGTCTCTTTGGAAGTCTAAATTTTAACTTTACATTACAGGCTAATGACCGCTTGACGTCTGGTGAAATAACACAAGATGAGTTTCTCATGGTAGCTCATCAGATCCGACAGCTGTTCCAGTATCAGGAAGGAAAGCACAGATGTAATGTCTGGGATAGCCCTACAGAGGAAAAATGTGGTTTGAAAAAGAAACCTCTTCTATCGGATGCAGAATTAACATATTATGAGCATAAAGCTAAACTAAAAAGGACACAAGTTCAGCATTCATTGTCAAGGCTTGATCTGTTGGATCCTGATGATATTTTGGATTACCATATACCTGATGCATTGCTTTCTGGAATAGAATGTGAGCAGGCAAAAGCCAAGCGGGGGGTACAGTTTGACAGAAAAGAACCATTTGCAGAAAGATCTAGGAGACACTCTCCTGTAAGTGGCACTACAAGACCATTTGCTGAAAACCTGTCACCGCTTGAGAGTCGACGAAGACTTGAAGACCAGCGTGCTACTAAAGGAGCAAGAGGTTCTGATCCTTATGACAGCTGGGGAGAATCTGATGAATTTAGAGATGCTCTCAGACAGCAGGGGAAAAGCGCAGCAGAGTTCCAGAAAACAGATGGAGATGCACTCTGCAGGTTTGATAATCGTGAAGAAAGACAGCTTCTTGGGCAAGCTGGTATGTGATTTTACTTTATTTTGTATCTCTTAAGTGATTGACAATGTATTAGTGAGTGGTTATGTGATTTGTTCTGGTTTTTTAAGGTGTTCGGGAGGAGCCAAGGTCACCATTCACTGAACGTTTCAAAAGAGCTAGGTATGAAGATCCAGAGAAAGCACCATTTCCAGAAAGTCCAGGATCCAGATTTGGAGGTATTGAAGCAAAGCAGAGGATAAGTGCACTGATGGAAGACAGACCTCTGTTTGATGGCTCACCTAGACCGACTGGTGCAAGGGTTGGCGTAGATGGACAAGGCAGTCCTTTTGTTGATGGTCCTGCTGCTGGTTCAAGTTCCAGAATTGATGGACCAGCTGGACAGGCTGCTATGAGATTTGAAGGGCCTTTGGTGGGGACAGGTGCATCTCAGTTTGATGGACCACTGGCAGGAGCAGGGGGAGCTGGAGCCCTAAGATTTGATGGGCCACCAGGGCAGCTGGCAGGGTCCCTGAGATTTGAAGGACCCCCAGGCCAGGTTGGTGGAGGAGGTCCACTGCGGTTTGAGGGACCTCTTGGGCCTATGCGGTTTGAGGGGCCTGCAGGGCAGCCTGTAGGTGGTGCTAGGTTTGAAGGTCCTGGAGTTGGTCTCAGGTTTGAGGGTCCTCATGGTCAGCCTTCAGGTGGTCTCAGGTTTGAGGGACCTCATGGTCAACCTATGGGGCCTCGGGGTCAACCAGGGGGTGGTCTCAGGTTTGAGGGACCCCATGGTCAGCCCTTGGGGCCTCATGGTCAACCAGGGGGTAGCCTCAGGTTTGAGGGGCCACATTTACAGCCATTGGGGCCCCATGGACAACTTGGAGGTGGCCTCAGATTTGAGGGGCCACATGGTCAGCCCATGGGGCCACATGGGCCATCAGGTGGTGGGCTCAGGTTTGAGGGACCACATGGACCATCAGGTGGTGGGCTGAGACTGGAAGGACCACGTGGTCAGCCAGGTCTAGGTCCTAGGTTGATTGATGGACCAGTACACCAGGGAGCTGGTGGACTTAGATTTGATGGTCCTCTTGGTCGGGCTGGTCCGAGATTTGATGGATGTCATGGAGCTGGATTTGATGGTCAGCCTGGACAGCTGTCTCTCCTGCAAAGATTTGATGGACTTCACGGACAGCCTGGTCCAAGGTTGGCACCTGGCCAACAGGCACAAGCAAGATTTGAAACAGCCATACCTCAAAGATTTGATGGACCTCACCAGCCAGCCTCTAGGTTTGACTTGCCCCTTGGCCTTCAGGGTGCACGTTTTGAAAATGTAGCTAACCATCCTGCCTCAAGACTAGAAATGTCACCATATGGACAAGGTGGTCCGTTTGTTGATCATCCTGGCCAGGGCTACAATGGACCGGCTCATGGAATGCAGTTCCAGAGACCTGATATATTTGATGGTTCACCCGGACCAAATTTCAATGGGCCAGCTGGCCCAGGAGCACAGAGCTTCCCACTGAGAGCAGCTGGACATTACTTCGAAGAAAAAGGTCTCCAGGGTCCTCAATATGGGAATTTCAGTAATATGCCAATGGGAGGTAGTCAGGTAAGAGCTGATTGCATCAAATACTTTGCTTGCAGAAATGTTTTTGTTAGAGAATTAGCAGGATTTCTTCCTGTAAAAATGGAATATTTTTCTAAAGAGTTGGCAGGCTGAGAGTAACTTTCAAACTAAAAAAAATCACTAGATAATTTAAGAAGGACATGCATTACTGTGTTTCAAGAATCTTTTTTTAAGTATTAGACAAAATACTGGATCTTAGCAATCACTTCATAGTTCAGAATATGTCTTTGAAATCATTATTTTCAACATTAGAACAAAACCAGGTAATTGGAAGCCTTTGGTATTCTCTTTAAGTTTCAACAAAAGCGAATTCTGTGTAAAGCATGAAAGATAATGTGATTACATGATACATGATTAATTTTTATAAAAGGTGTGAAGTTAGACTGGACCAAAATAATTGTCTTTTTGCAGCTGTACTGTTTTTTGCAGCTGTACAAGCCAGTTTTAGAGAGATATCCGTAACTCGGGGGAATTGAGGAAGATAGGGCCATTGTTGAACTTTCTTGCTCAACTGCATTGTTGTCCTTTAAAATTCTCTTGGCACCATCTTGCTTTGTCAGTTCAGTTGTCTTTGCTGTTGCCTCTTGTAAATGCTCTCTTCAAAAGGAGTAAATAGTACTTTACAGTGGTGAAACGGATACAATTTCTTGCAGTAGATTCGAGATTGTAAAAAGCGTTTTTAATTTTGGGGGATAAAAAGTGAATGCGAAGAGTTAACTGATTGTACAAAAGCAGGTAATGTGTCCTGCAGACCTCTAATGGGATAAAATCTTAAACAGTGTGTAAATCCAGAAAACAACCAGTTAGGAAAAAAACTCCAAACATTTTTATTACAAATGTGTTATAAAGACTTGTTTTTCTACCTACAGCTTACTGTAGCTGATGTGCTGAAAAGTCTTGCTTTCAAGATGTGTGTCTGTACTAAATGCTGGTTCAGTTCTTGATAAGAATTAACTGTGGCATTTATTAATAAACATTTACGGGTTCCTTGAATTTCTTGAGGAGCTCTATTTTGGTGAACATGAGCAATTTGAAAGGCAGTACTGTTTGGAAAATGTGATTGTTAAGTAGAAGGACAGGTGTTGAAGGTATTGTGGTAGGGTTTCTTTGGTTTGTTTGTTTGTTTTAATATTAGGCAAAACAAGGATGTGGTCTGAATTTTCCTAGTGGGAAATTAAAATGGGAGAAAGGTCATAGAGTTATTTGTGGTCTTTTCAAACTGACATGGTTCATTCCTGGAAAGAGTTTGGTGTATGTGAAATGATTGAGAAACATCTAGAAGTTAATAATAAAATGTGAAAAGTAAGTTTATACTCACATTATTATACAAAGAATTACATAAATGTTTACTTTTGCAGGTTTCTCTCATGTCTGCTCAACCAGGACCTTATGGCCAAGGTCAGCAGTATTTGCCAAATCCTGGAAGCTTTGTCCAGAACCCTGCAGGTGTGTTAACAGCAGAATTCCTTTTATTTCTTTTGGATTGTTTGTTTGGTGGTAGCCACAAAAATGGACATTTTTTTAATGTCCTGATTTACTGGGTCTGTGTGGATTAAGGGAAACCTCCTCAGTGAAGTGTCTGTGTAGTTACAGTGTCTGTAGCACCTTCATCTCTTAAGGAGCTTTTCTCAAACACTGGAGGCTTTTGTTAGTTTTCATTAACCATATGATTTGGGTATAAAGTTGTGCTGAAAGAACAACAAAAAAAAAAATGTTTTGATCTATTTTTCTGGAAGGCATCAGTCTGTAGGTCTAGCTTGCTGTGCTGGGGTGTGCAAACATTCCAGTGTATGAGTGGTTAGTAGTGAAAAACTTCAATAACATCGTGAAAGGTTATAAACTAGGTGATAAAGTAGATTGAGTGTGGGGAAATATGTAAGTATGAATCCAGGATAGTGTACTGCATTTCAAGAACCACCATCCAGCAGAGATCTGTGCTGGGCAACCAGCTTAGATAGCACTTCAGAATACATTATGAAGGAAGGGAAAATCTTGTTACAAAGATTCCCTGTTTCAAGGGAAAAAATTAGCCAAACACTAGATAAAGCAGAGAGTTGGTAAATAATTTGTTACAAAAAATGAAATAAATGGGAGGCAACAGGAAAATGGTGTTGTGAAATACACAGATAAAAGTGAAGTAGATTTCTGATGCTAACCTTTTGCTGCCTTAATGTCTATGTTCTTCCTCAGGAGCCCTTTCCCATTCATATCCTGATAACCACCTTGGACAGGTTGATGTGAATGAATTGTTTGCGAAACTGCTGAAAACAGGGATCCTCAAATTGTCTAAAACTGATTCCACTTCAGCACGTATGTAGATTTATTATGTCCTAACTGTCGAGTTTTTCCACAGCTCAAGTGTAAATCTGAGTATACAGACTTCTGTGAATTCTTGTATAGGTTTTTCTAAACTGAACTCTGTTTTTGGGAAGGAATTTAGTGTATGTGATTGAGTAAATTCTTAGTATCTTGTTTAATTTACTTTTCAGCTATCTAGAGCAGTCAGTTTGTCTTTCGTGCTGTGCTTTTGTAACTTGTTCTTGATTATAATCAGGGTCTTTTCATCTTCTGAAATATTTCTGTATCTGTGAAGACTGAATTTTAATGCCAAACACTGAGGTGAAATACTGTTTTCCTCAATTGAAATTCTGGCTTATTTTCTTTTATGCTTTTTTAAAATGGTGTCAGAAGATAACTGATTTAGCTCTTTCACAGTTGTGTTTGACCATAGTCAGATTGTATTAATAATGTTTGAAAAAAACCCAACTTTTAGGAGGACATAATTTCTTTCTGATGATGTACTGAAATTTTGATAAAATAATATCTTCATGGTTTCTAGAAGCGAACGAAACATCGTCCCAGCCGAATGCTGAAGAAGAAGATGATGATCAGAATGAAGATCAAAATGTTCCAGACCTCACTAACTTCATAGTCGAAGAACTTAGACAGTGCGTATAGTAGAATGGGCTTACTGTAGGAATAACAATGTGGCAGTAGCTACATAGTTCATCCAAGACAGTTAAAAGGCTTTAAAAAAATTATCTGTCGCTTTGTGGTTCTGAGGAGGTTAAACCTGCATTGTTTGATGTCAGCCTTTTTGAAGTTGAGAAAGGAAAGAGACAGAAATTTGACGTGGGAAAGCTTAGCTTCACACAAAGGTGTGCGTTGTTACTTTAGCATTAAGATTGTGATAGGCAGTGAAGCCCAGGCCTGGGCTGCATCAAAAACTGTGTGACAAGGAGGTCAAGGGATGTGATTCTCACCCTCTGCTCTGGTGAGACCCCACCTGCAGTGCTGCTCTGGGGCCCCAACTCAAGGAGGACATGGACCTGTTGGGAGTGGCTCCAGAGGAGGCCATAAAGATGATGAGAGGGCTGGAGCACCTCTGCTGTGAGATAGGCTGAGTTGGGGTGGTTCAGTCTGGAGAGGAAACTGCTACAGGGAGGCCTTCCAGTACCTAAAGGGGACTACAAGAAAAGCTGAAGAGGGACTTTTCACAAGGCCATGTAGTGATAGGACAAGGGCAAATGGCCTCAGGCTGAAGAACAGATTTGTTGTAGATAGTAGGAAGAAATTCTTTACTTGAGAGGATGATGAGGCACTGGAATAGATTGCCCAGAGGAGCTGTGGATGTCCCAGCCCTGGAAGTGTTCAAGGCCAGATTGGATGGGGCCCTGAGCAACCTGGTGGAAGGTGTCCCTGTCCATGGCAGGGGTGTTGGAACTAGATGGTCTTCTATGATCCATTCCAACCCAAACCGTTCTGTGATTTTAGTTTTACCATTTGTTGGCAGCTTGTAAAGCTGGTCCAAATGAAGGCTTTGCTATTTGTGCATCATTAGGTGAGAAAAGCTAGTAGGAATGAGACACAACACTAGCATGTTTCTCATGAATCGTTAATAAGAAGAGCCCATTGTTTTTTGAATGTTTAAGTTGATTGTGCTATGAAAATAGGATGAAATGTAGTCATGTTGTGTATTTTGAACTTGTAGCAGATCCTTGCTTTTTCCCTACTACTGTAGGCAAATAAGGCATTTTACTGAGAAACTTCTTACTGTCTCTTTTTAAAGAAGTGCTAAGATTTTTCTCTCTTTTTGTAGGCGTTATGATAGTGTTATAAATCGACTGTACACTGGAATTCAGTGTTACTCCTGTGGAATGAGATTCACTACTTCACAGACAGATGTTTATGCAGACCATTTAGATTGGCATTATCGCCAGAACCGGACGGAAAAAGATGTTAGCAGAAAAATTACACACAGGAGATGGTACTACAGTTTAACAGTAAGTAATGCAGTATTTGTGTGGATAAATTACAGGCTGGATTCTGTGCTTTACTCCTGCATGTGCTGTAGGATTGCAGCTGAAATTTGCATTGTCACAGGAGTTGGTTGTGGTAAACAATGATGTCTTAGATACTTCAAGTGGTCCGCAAATGCCTGTCAGAATACAAAAGACAATTGTGTGACGGACAATAAACAGTTTGAAGCTGCTTACTGCACTGTTTCCATTCCATTGTGAATGGAATTTGAAAGATAGTGATTTTTTTGGTAAAAGTTTTTGAAGTGTTGCATTGTGAGAAAGAGTACACTGTGCTAATGCTGCATGTGGGAAATATTTCTGTTTTAACAAAGTAACATTTATTAAATATGATACTTTGGGATGTCTGAGTGAGAATGAACACTTTCCTTAGGACTGGATTGAATTTGAAGAAATAGCAGATCTAGAGGAGCGTGCTAAAAGCCAGTTCTTTGAAAAAGCTCATGAAGAGGTTGTGTTGAAGACACAGGAAGCTGCCAAAGAGAAGGAGTTCCAGAGTGTCCCAGCTGGACCAGCTGGAGCAGTGGAGGTAAGTTTCAGCTTGCCAGATAGCAAGAATCTAGTTTTTCAAAAGGCTTGTATTGTATTCTTGTTTTGTACAAAGTCTAATTTTGACTTTGTACTTGGGCCTTTGTGTAGCCCCTCCATAGGTTGTGTATTTGTGTATGTAATGGTTGCTTCCCAGGGGCAGGAGTAGTAGAAACTTGCAGTTAAAAAAAATCTGCAAGCATTGGCATTGTGTGGTTTTAGCAAAATTGAAATGGGCAAAGTGTGTTAATTTGTTAAATGTTTATGTAGAGAAAATAGCGTAAGCGATTTGTCCTTTGGTTGTTTGTCATTCAAATAACTACAGGATTTACTGGGTTTTTGGTACTTTCAAACACAAAAATTTCTTTTTTGGTAGCAGATAGGCTTTAGAAGAAAGAAATACCACAAATTGAAAGTAATCAGTAGAGCTGTATTTTGGTAGATTAATTGGTGTCATAATCAAATACAAATGTTAGAATTGCAGTTTAGTTTTACGTGCTAAGTCTCTAAGAAGCTATGAAACCAGAAAGGCCTTTCTTTTTCTTTAATTTTAAGAAAGCACCTTTTGTGCTTTATTCTCTGGGTTGATACTTTTTCACAAAAGTACTAAAAAAATTTCTGCCTTGTTTGACTTGAAATTGCAGGTTAAGGGGGAAGAATTATGATATTGCAAGATATTGCCAGAAATAAAACTATTTAAATCACTGTAATGGATTGTCTTACATGACAGTAAGACAGCATTACACTGTTACAAAATGCTTTGCAGACTAACTAGCTAAAGGGGTAAAGCTTACCTTTCTCTACTGACAGAGTATTCAGGGCCAGAGGGTGATCCTTTCTCTGTCTGCAAACCATACTCAATTTTTAATTAAGGTTTACTAATTATTAAAGTGATTTTTAAAGTGTTGAGGAAAGATCATGTTCTAGACTTAATATACTTAATTTAAAAGAACCTTATTTGACTTCTACTAGGTTCTTGAATTTCATGTGTTCAGCAAATAGCAATAACATGATTTATCTCTGTTATTCCAATAACTTTTCAGAGCTGTGAAATTTGCCAAGAACAATTTGAACAGTATTGGGATGAGGAAGAGGAAGAGTGGCACTTGAAGAATGCTATCAGGGTAGATGAAAAGGTAATTTCATCTTATTTACATGTGATGCTAATTTATAGTAAAACCCCTGAATAATTAAAAAAAACAGGAGGAGGTGTTTTTTCTCTTGAAGGATTCCATTGTAGTTTTTCTGGCTTCCAAATATATAAATATCTCTGTCTTTGGAAGTGCCTGAAATCCTGGTGTCATTGTTACGGGCTCACTAGCTTTTCCTTACACTGCAATGCTCAAAGAAAAATTGATGTCTCTGTGTGTGGGTGTAGGTATGGATTCAGTTCTTCCTGCATGCAGCTGTGCACAGATAATTCCCAGCACTCACCAGGCTTCTGTAATTCCCAGCACTCACCAGTCCTCTGTATGATAACATTTCCTAAATAAACATCACAAAATCTTTCACAAAATCTTGTTGCAGGTATAGTTGACACCATTCTTAGCCTGCTCAGACCATAGTTTCTCTAGATGAATTATGTGATAATGTGTAATAGACACTGTTCAGTTAATTATCAGTGATCCTGCGATAATTTATTTTTATATATTTAATCGTATAACAATCTTTTTTTTCAGATTTACCATCCATCTTGTTATGAAGATTACCAGAATGTAAGTGAATCCTTCATATTTTTGGAAGCATTTTGCTTTCAGTTTGTTTGCTTCATCTCTTCGCTTTGCAGGGAGCAGATGTGTTCAGAATGTGCTGCCCATTTCTCTCGCCTAAGACTTGGAGGCCTTGGGCATGGCAAGTGTATAATACAGAATTAACTGAGATAACATTTCTGGTTGTGAGTACCATGACAGCTGGCGTGCCATAAAGCAAAGCCATGGTTGGATGGATTTATTGTGGAGTAAGATGTGTCATCTTAGGAATTTGTAACAATGGAGTAGATGGGTATTGGAGTGTGTGTGACATTTTTAATGCTTTGGGATTTACAGCGGTTCATGGTAATGTGTTAAGCACTTCATCACTGCTTGGTGATACTTTTCAAAGGAATTGGAAAAAAAAAGTGATGCTATTAAAAAAATGAATTTGTTTTCTTAAAAGTTTGACAAAGTAAAAGTTTGGATTTTGAGAGCCTGAGCATAAACATATTTGCAATTTGAAAAAAGACAAAAGGAGTAAGAGGCTAAAAATCATTATTTTAGTGTGCTAATGTACATTGACTTTCACTTTGTAGACATCATCATTTGATTGCACACCATCTCCCAGCAAGACTCCTTCAGAAAATCCACTAAATATAATGTTGGACATTGTTAAACAAGAAACAGAAGAGTCCTGTGACTCACCTAAAATCAAAGAAGAACCTGATGACACCCCTCCTGCCTGTGCAGAAGAGAGCACACCTGCATCTACAGAAATCAAAACAGAACCTGAGGAGTCTGTTTAAATAAACTGCGGTATGATTTTTTTTTTTTTACAGAAGAGCTGCTGTGTTAATTCTGGAAGGCGAATACTTTTTATATGAATAAAATGTCCAATTGAGGCGGGGCCTCAACTACTGTTTGGTTAATAAATACATTTTTGTATTTGAAATTTCTTATTGCCTGCACAGTTTCAGGTGTCATTGTGTGAAAGTTCTGTAGATGCGTGAAAATTTAATGGTATATGTAAAAATGTAAAATTTTCACTTGTTGAAATGTAAATTATAAATAAAAGATATTTTTGCTATGTATGGAGTGTAATGTTTATGCACACCATCAAATAAATACAGTGTTTCTGTACTTTTTTCAGTTTAAAATTAAAATTAATTTTTGGTTAATAAGATTCAGAAAAATGAAAGCAAGTCTCTTCCTTCAGTTATCCCATAGGTGGGTTATCAAGGGAAGGAGTTTCTCAGACAGGCCTAGATTCCTTGTCTTTTTAAAGTTATTTGAACAAGCTTACATATCCAGATATTTAAAAAAACAATTACAACAACAAAATAATAAAATCCACAGAAAAACTCACAAAAAGACAGTTCTGGGTAGAAGGGGAAAATTTAACCAACCAACTGGAGTGCTTGATTGTGGTGAACACAAGTGCCAACAAAAAAAATTAACAAACCAGGATGCCTGGTAGTTAAGATGTTTTTAATGATTTTTTTTTTTTCCATTAGTCAAACACAAATTTAATAAAGCTGAATTTTCTTTACGTTACAGGGGGGGGGAATGAATGTAAGAATGCTCATTTGAAACATAGTTAACATTTTCTTTTTTGTTGCTTATGACTGGACTTAGATGGTAAACCAGATATCCTGAGATGTTAATATTTCTTAAATGTTATAAATAAAACTAAGCATATATTTGAGTGTGAGTCTCTTCCTTTCAGTGGTGGGTATGTTTGTGGGTATTGAAATAAAGTTGTGTGTTTCAGCATGCTTTTGATGTTTTATTCACTCTGTTAGTTACAGTGTGTATTTTTAACTTGCTGGGAGCAAGACAGAAGCACTAAAAATCAGAAAGCAATGTCACAGTCCTAGCAGGTTATACTTGCGAGTCAGAATTCCTCCTTATTGTGTAAGTAAGTGCAGGAGATGTTGGCTGCAAAAACTTCTTTCCATGTTGACACCCAGGCTTCATGCAGTTTTTAAGATGCGAGTAATACTTAGATTCTTCTATTAAGGTTGGAGCTGTAGTTCTAGATAGTTGTTCTAGACGTAGTTCTAGTCAGCTTGCCCTTTTCTAGGTATGACACTTAAAAATGCTGTTTAATTAGAGACAGTCCAGAGGAACAAAAATACAATGGGTCAGGGTGCTGTCAGTCCGTGCAGTGGTGTGTGTGGCTGCTGTTTGTGTTGTGAAGGGGACTCCTGCGTTAGTTATTGCAACCTCTTCTGGAGCAGGGATGTAGCCTGCTCCCCTGGCCCAAATATGATTCTTTGGTCCTGGAATACTGTGAAATTCTACATCACACCAACTGATGCTCAGAGGCTGAGCAGAGACGTGGTATCTTTAAATATGTAGAAGGCTGTTCAGAAAAGGGAACAAATTACTCTGTCTACTGGAGATAGAACAAAAATGAGACCTATAAGTTGTAGAAATAGGCTTTATGACAGCTCTTTAATGACAAGGATAATTAAACCCTAAATGGTTCATTAAGTGACTTGGTCCATGTAATTATCACTGCACACCTGTAAATCTGACTGGGAAGGGTTCGTTCTGCCTGGAAGCAGGATTCTGGAAATACAGCGTCCTTTTTTTTTCCCCCATCAAAGGAACCCGGCTTAGCCCCAGGGTACCAGCTGGTTTTGACCAAGGGAATTGAGGAGCAGGGTCGCGTCGCAGCAGGAAAGAAATGCGGATTAAAGATTCCCACAACTTCACCGGAGTCCGATCATCCCAAGCACAAGCTGGTTTAATACCTCTTGCTCAGAGCATCACTGGGGGGTTCCGAGAGGAGAATTGGGACCTGTAACAATTCCCGTGGGGATCACCGCGGAGGCTGTAGCCCCGGGCTGCCTGAAGGTGCAGAACGCCCCGAGCAGCTCCAGCGCAGCCCGAGCGGCAGGGCCGGGCCCGCGCCTCTCCCGCCCCGCCCGCCATTTTCCTCCGCGGGAAGGGCGAGCCCGGGGCCCATGGCAACGCCGGGGCGGGGAGCAGCAGCAGCTGGAGGGAGCTGCTCCAGGCGACCGCGGCGAGCTGCCGGCCCGCTGTGCTGCGAGGGGCGGCTGTGCCCCGCTCCGGCCGGTGAGACCGCTCCGCCCCTCCTCCGCCTGCTCCTTCCCCCGGCCCCTCGCCGCGGCCGGCCCTGTGGGGCGGGGCGGGGCGGGACGGGCTCTCCCGAACCCCCGGGTCTGTGGCACGGGGCTCCGCCGGGATGCACACACAGCACTGAGGAGGCTCCATAGCCACCAAAAGCTTGGCGAAAGGCGGTGTTCGGCGCCGGCCGGCCGGGCCCTCCCCCTGCCCCGGGCCTGGCAGCTCCGCCTCCGCCCCGGCGGGTCGGGCCGTGTCGGGCCGGGTCGGGCCGGCGGCTCCCGCGGCGCTGGGGCTGCCGAAGCCGAGCTCCGGGGGATTGGGTTTGTGTGTTACGGAAACATCGCAACACCTGAATTGTGCCTTTCCCTATTCCGAGCCATGCCCTTCTTCACTTAATCTCTTTAACTGGATTTTCGGCCGGTACCGATCTCAAAGTGCTTACTGAATTCTTTCTGCAAAGTTTTCTCCCAGAACATTGAACAAGTGTTTGATAACAGTTTTTGGTAAAAAAAAAAAAAAAAAAAAAAAAAAAAAATTGCACTAGAATTGTGGAGCCTGCCCTTCGGTTTCAACATCAATGTGTCTTCTTACAGAATTGATGTTAACAGCTTTTTTCTGAGCTTCAGTCCCAGGCTGCCACCTTTGTCTTGTGCCAAGAAGCCAGTGCAGCCACCCACCCTTGGCGTTTGTCTTCATGCAGTAGTAGGTATCCAGGGGGAGAGGGGAGACAAAATTCTTTCTGCTGGTGGGCCTTGTTTGCTTATCCTCTGGGTTAAGGGAAAAAGAAAAAAAAAGAAAAAAAAAGAGAGAAAAAAAAAAAAAAGTTGCCTCGAACTGTACTGAAACATTGTGTTAAACACACTAGAACTTTGCCGAGCAGTGTAATGAGCCAGGCCTGCCTGTGATGTTGTGTAATTCAGCTGAAGTCTGTAACCCTCACTTGGTATAATGAGCAATTTCTTCCTTGGGGGAAAATTATGTCATGGTGAAACTGTTCTTCAAAATAACCTAAACAACTCAAACATGAACTAGATGACCTCTTGAGGCCCCTTCCTGCCAGAATTTTTCTGTGTTTCTGTGCTGCTGCTGTTTGTTTGTACAGTGTTTTGCAGGATGGAATCCTGGTTTTGAAGTTTTCTCAGCTTTGTGCAGGGCAGTGATGCAGCCTGCCAAGCTGGGGAGGTGGAGGTGGGGTGAGACACAGGACCCAGGGGTGTGTTACAGCATGCACAGGGTGTGTTGCTGTCAGACTGGAGTGCTGGAGCTCCACTCCCCCCCCTCCTCTCTGTAGCACCCCCAAATCTACCCGAGCTCTACTATCATACTACAGATTACATGAAAATAGGCACTGATAAACTGCAGAGGATGTTTTTAATTATATCTAGTGACTTTTTACAAATATGACAAACACGCCTGTGCAGTATCTCTTTTATATTCTTTAATATTTTTTTACTCAAATTGTGTAACTGTGTTAACTGCTACTACTATTTCTTCTCCACAGGCAGAGAAGCTGAGGCACTAATACCTTGAGACCTTCAGTTTTATGCTTTCTTGACTTGCTAAACAGTAGCCCAATTCTTCAGGACTTCCAGCAGTGTGAAATGTAATCAGAGTGTTGGTGCATTTTGGTACTGGGATGATGACTACTGCAGAAGGTGAATACTAATTGGTTTAGGTTCCTTCCATTTTCAGGTATCTGAAGTTAGCCCCCTTAGCCATTAGATCTACTTACATCTCATATTTCTGTTTACAAGTGTTGCCAAGGTATCAAGATGTTGCAAGTTGTTTGGATATGTAATTCTCATTGTTTCCAGTCATGTGGTTAATCAGTGGAAAGGCCTGAAGGGAGAACCCATGTCATTTGATACCATGGCTTGGTGACAGAAGATTTTTTTTTCTTTTATCCTACTGCTTCTACATTTAGAGTTTGATTCTGTGCCATGAATGTCAACTCTGATATTTTTTTGATTCATCACACATTCTCTGTCTCTTAAATGTTGCTGATTTAAGCAGTGGACTAATGCCCTTTTATTACTCCTCACTAGTTGTCAAGAAGAAGCAAAATTACACTAGTGTGCATGAAGCAGTGAAAGCTGGCGATGTAGAACAGCTTGCATCGATGATAAAAAGTGGAGCCAGTATTAATGAGGTGGATGTAGTTCACAAATTCACACCCTTGCAGTGTGCTGCCCACTCGGGAAGTCTGGAGGTAAAACACTACCTTACTGTATAGCATAGCTGGGCTTTTATATGTCCATATTTCCTTCTTTGGGAGAGGCTGAACCAAACATTGCTATGATCAGACTAAATCAATAATCTTTGCCTGTTTTTCTTATTAAATATATTCACCAAGGGCAGGAGTACAGGATTTTTGATTTTATTTTTTTCTTTCTGAAGACCCAGGAAATTTACCTAATCAGCTCTGCTGTATTTTGTGAAATCATTTGGTTTCTTACTCTGAGCAAAATGTGCTTTATGGCCTCCCTTTCAGACTCATGACCTTCTTTTGTCTCTACTGCATTTTCGCCTTCTCTCGAGACACCTAGAAAACTATAGGATGTGTAAAATGTTCTGAAGGTGACTGAAACAGGTGAATAGTGACATGAAAATATGTTCATTCTGCTTACCAATGTCCCATGCCTCATTCTCCATAGAAGTAGTCCTAATACATTTTATTTTAATAAATGAAAATGTTGAATAATGGTAGAGAAATCAGCAGGTGATTGCATCAGTATTTTAAACTTCCAGAAAGACTGAACTGCTGTGTTCAGCACAACATTTTCCTTCTTCTTGCAGCCTCCTTGTTCATTGTCCACAGCAATCTAAACTTGAAGCAGCAAGGCCATCCATGTCCCAGAAGAAAAAACATTAAGTTCTTGCTAGACTCAAGAATTGTTAAGTGCAGAGCTGCTTCTGGAATGCAGAGACACTGTCAAGAAAATGCTAATCATCATGCTAGCCCCAAAACCAGATTGCTTACCTACCCTTTCTGCCTCTATAAGTTCTGCCATTTTTCATTTGACTCTCCTACTTTGCAATCAGTCTGTTAGACTTTATTGAATTATCTGTCATCTGTTTGTCACTAAGCTCCTTGGCAGAAATAGTGGAGGAAGCTGTAAGATGGCCTGAAAGAAGATAATAAATCATAATAATATATAATAAAAGGTTCTAACTGTTCCTCTAGCTGTCTTTGGATATTTCATAAAGCTTTCCGTTGCAGGCAATGATATCTGCTGGAAAAAGATGAATAAAACAAAACTAGGCCACGGAAGGATGAGAAGAGAGATGGGATTACATATGCCTAAGAAGCCTAATAATTTAAATGTGTCTTTAAATTTAGTCTTGATTTTTTCCTGCCATTAATTTTAGCTGGAATTCATGTGAGCATGTTTGCATTGTTTTTCCAGTGCTTTTACCTCATGCCATATGAATACTCTCACAGATTACATTTTAAATCTGGAAAAGTAAAATGTTAAAGTCATACTGTAACATTGATGCTAAGATCTGAATTAGTAGGTTATTTGCACATTTTGAACCCTTGGGTGAATCCTGGAAAGTATAACTTACCCATAACGTCCTGTTGCACAAATACCTGTTTAAGGCATGCTCTGGGGTCTCCTATTTCCATAAGGAAGTATTCCAACACTGTTTTGAAATGCAACTTTGCTGGATAAATTCTAGCTGAAACGTGCCTCAGAGACACGATGGGAATAGTTAAATAAAAAGCCCTTTGGTTTTGTTGAGCAGTGCCTTCAGTGGCTGCTCTGGCATGGAGCTGACACCGCACGCGTGACTGTGAGAGGCTGGACAGCGGCTCACCTGGCGGCCATCCGAGGGCAGGATGCCTGCATGCAGGTACTGCAAATCCTCACTAGCAAAAACTAGTAGAACAGACCTTAATACTGGAAAAATTCATTATGAAGATCAGCTGAGGGAGCCCCTCAGGGAGCTATGAGTAGCTCATCTTGATGTCTTGACATGTCAAATTAAGTTAGTCATTTTCAAAGCTGAGCACTCATTTGCGCTGTCTGTGCAAACAGATCTGTTTTGTGCAATACCAGACCCCTGAGGTCAGCCCAGAGTTATCCTGCTGGTCATCATAAACCATCCTTCTGGGAAATGTTTGCTTTTTCATCTTGTGAAATGAACGTGTTCTTTGCATTTCTTCCAGGCCCTGTTACTGAGCGGAGCGGACGCAGCAGCTCGGGACGAGCGCGGGTGCACGGCCTCGCACCTGGCTGCAGCCCACGGGCACTCGTACACGCTGCACACCCTGCTGCGCACGGGCGCGGTGAGACTCCTGCCGCCAGGCCCGCTGCACTCCCCAAGCCTCTCCCGAGCAAAACTCTCCCTCGCTTAAACTGACGTTTAGGGCTGTGGATTAATTACTGTGGGGGGATTTCTTCCGTGGGTAAATTCCCGGTTTTTTAGATTGTGATATACATTTAGGGACGTGATCAAAAAATGTAGGGAGAATCAATAGTGTGAGTAAATCACCTTCTGCTGTGGATGTCGTTAGTTGAGCATCAGGTACTGGGGTGATGGTAATTTTTTGCAGTTCTAAAAATCTTCTGTAGTAAAGAAGGCATAAACTTAAAAAAAGAGGAAAATTAGCCCAGATGCATATTTAAGGAATAATGACCAATTCAGGTCATTATGATGATAAAAACGTGTCTAAAAATGCACTTTTTCTAAGTGTATTAAGTAAAAGCAAGAACCTGTGAAAAGTACCTGTCTTGAAACTGGAACTGCATATAATGCATGAACTTCGGAAAATGTTATTTGGTTTGATTTAAATAATTTAACACAATGAACAGCGGATTCCCATATATAAAATTTGTCTTGTGTCTTAGGATTCAGAAGTGAATGAATTAACCTGCTACTTTCATTCTAGGATGTAAATGTTTCAGACAGGAATGACTGGAAACCTGTTCATTATGCTGCTTTTCACGGTCGCTTGGGATGTTTGCAGCTTCTTGTTCGATGGGGAGCGTGTGTAGATGATGTGGATAACAATGGAAACCTTCCAGGTATATCAGGATAAATCATATGTTTTAAAGCCTTTTGTTTACAGTTGTTGTGAAATGTGATGAATGAGCAAATTATAACTAATTCACAGCAGCAACATTTGCTATTTGATTCCATGCAATCCACATAGATAGTTCATTTTTCTAATGATGGGAGGATTTATAAAATCCAAAGTGTTACTCTGTTGATGGCAGTATCCCATTCACTTCCTGCTGCTGCTAGCAGGGTTGAGAGCTCTCAAATGCTGGGATGTGGAGCAGGCTGAGCCTGACTGGGAGTGGGTGAGCAGCATCTCCTGTGTGTGTGTGATGGAGCTCATGTGCCAGTGGAGGTCCCAGGAGAAGGACAGGTGGAGGGGGAGGCAGTTTCAGCTGCTGTATGCTACTTTTTGACTTGGTGCCAGTGTGATGAGGTTCTGGTGTGTTTGCATGCAAGTTTTTGTATCCCACTGTTTCTTAACTGATTTTGTAAAACAGTTGTTTTCATTTTCCTGTGATTTCTTCATCTTGATTTCTGGAATACTGCTTTTTCTGGATTATCTGTAACTTCTTTTCGTAATTATCAGTGTATTCACTTCAGCATAAAAATTTGCCAGTGATTGTTCCTTGCTTTTTGTATTTTCTCCAGTATCCCTCTGCCTAACATACAATATCCTCTGTAAGCTTAATGGTATTGTTCCTGTCTTGGATTCTCCTTGCATACTTTCCCTTTTAGCATGTTCCTTCTAATAGTTTGTCACATTTTTTGTTCCAAAGAGCATATGTTTTTCTCTATAACTTGTACAGAGTTATCTTTATAAATCCCTTCTTAAAATCTTTTATCCTCTACTAAGGACTACTTACCTAGGAAAGAGATAGCCATGCTGTGTTTTGCAAACCTGGGTCTTGTTAAAGGATGTGAGGCTCCTGCATCCCAGCAGGAGATCTGGTGCATTAGCAATAAGGGGTCAGGATGTGAGGCACCCTGGGGGCAGCATGGAAGGCAGCTTTATTTGCATTTGGGAACACTTCCCTGATAACAGACTTCTGTGGAGAGAAAGCAGATGCCAGAGCAGTTCTACTTAAATGCTCTGTATTAAATGGTTAGGAGAAAACTGCTTTTGTTGTACTTTGACATCTACAGAAGCTTGATCTTCCAACCTTTGTTCTGTTTCATTTGATCATGTTATCTCCTAAAGGAAAGAGGATATTTTGGAACATGGCTAGTAACAGATTAGTAGAAGTACTGTGCAAACCAGCTCGTTGTCTGCTTGTGTAACAGAAGTGAACTTAAATTATCTTTACACATGTCAGCTTCAAGATTAGCTGAACGGTGCAATAATTTTTCCTAAGAGAATACTGGAAGAAATTATTTGAGGTTGCAGTGCCAGGCACCTGAAACTTAAAAACTGTCTGCATCTTTTGTATACCTGTGTTATAGCAAGGGGGTCTAATTATCTTTGCTAATTTCCTTGCCAATATTTTGGAAGAAAAAAAAAATTGTGTCTCATTCAATGAGCACAGAATGGGCTGTGCTTATTAACTGAACATTTCAATATGCTTTCTCTGTGTATTCATTTTTGGGCCACGTCCATGCTTCTTTTATTGCTCACTAGTCAAACCTATTCTAAATATTTTTCACAGACACAATTTTTTGACTTGTGGCTTTGAGAAGAGTGAATATTGTTAGTCTGATTTTATAAAAGTCAAGATGAAACACAGAGAAGTTGGGACACCAACAGATTTTAGGTATCTGAAAATGGATTCGTGAGGGTTGAGTCAGTTTTTCACTAGGTGACTTACCTTCAGCATGGTACCCTTCTTTTCCCTTCTCCCTGAGAACCTAACTCACTGACTAAAATTCAGACAATGGCAACAACTGCCCTTATTTCAGTGAAGCTCACATTTTAAACAATCATCTGTACAGGGGTATTGTCAACTTGCTGTAAAACCATTGTCCATAATCTTGTAGAGCAATTATGCTCTGGAAAGCTGTGGATGATTTGGTTTGCTGTATATAGTATGGTTTGCTTGTGTATGCCAAAAATGAATTTGTGTTTGCCAAAATGGGTTTTTTGGGTCCTGTGTACATTGTTGTTTATGAAGATAGTGAGATTCTTAACTGGAGACGAATTAATCCTTTTGTCTCTAGAACATCAGCCAGCTGCTATAGAGCATTTTCATGGAGCGAGAGATCATAACAAGCATTTATTTGGCAAGTTCTTCTCATTAATGGGATTAGAGGCTATTACTTATGTCAAACGAGTCAGCATGTGTTTGGCACCTCTTTTGTTGTTATAGGCCCAGCACTGTAGCATTATTAAATAAGTAAACCTCTGCATAGCCTAAAGGTCAGGTGAGGAATGTACCTTCAAATATTTTGTCCAGTAAAGCACCTGTCACTGTTCTCATTTTATGGGTGAGGTAACCAAGGGTGTGATGCAACTTGTTTGTGGTGGCACAGTAGAGCCTAAAGCAGAAATGGCCTTAGCTCCTAATCAAGGACAGTGCTTGCTGTCCCCCTGTAAGGAGTATCTCTGGGACAGCAGGGAGATCCATGTTCCTGGGGAAGTGAGGCCCCAGCAGTGCACTCTGGGCTAGGCCTCGGTGCTCTGTTGGGAGTCTGTTTTGTCTCCTGCAGTCAGCTCCACCAGGGAATCATCTTTGCAGATCCCAGCCTTGGCAGCTTTACCTCCTTTGCCTAGAGCTGAACTGTGTCCTGGGTGGGAGCTGAACATCCACAGTTCAGCTGAGGTGCTCTTCCCCTTGTGCAGTGTTGGATGGCTCACGTGCTGGTAGATGGGCCAGCTCTAACCAGTGGTGGGAGCGTTGCTTTCTCAGTGGGCAGCAGGGCTCTGCTCTAGCACCCTTTGTTTCATTTGTGCTGCAGCACATCTGGCAGCAGTGGAAGGACACTTGCATTGCTTTAAGTTCTTGGTCAGGAAAATGGCCAGCGTTACGCACGCTCTGAAAGCCAGGAATGACCATGGAGAGACTCCAAGGGACTTGGCTGAACGGTTCTACAAAGATAATATTCTGCAATATATTGATGGTGTGGAAAAAGAGGAGGAACATCCAGAGACACAGGAAGGTGAGTATGGATCAAGATACACTTTAAAAAGGCATTATATGTAATTCTGCAGAAGTACACGAAGGTGTACTTGTTATTTCAGGTCAGTGAAATTAATCTCTTAACTGCATGAGATGCCTGTAGCCATAACTAAGACATGTTTAGTCAAGTGTCTGGTGAGCACTGCTGGTTACACAGCTGCATTTCAGCTGATTAAGGAGCATTATCCTTGCTACCTCTGAAATGTTCATACATAAGTAGCTATGAGAGGTGAGCTGTGAGACAAATACCAGCATATTCAGTAGAACTGCTGGCATTTGCTTGGAAACATATGCCTTTTTATTTTCAGTTTTAGCTTTCCCAGGTCATGATGCTGCTTTCAATGGGGACTTACTAGTGGTTAGAAGACTAGTGAGAAGTGGAGTAATCAACATTAATGAGCGGGATGATAAGGGATCCACTCTCCTGCACAAAGGTCAGTAAATATGATCTGTGTTTCAGCTTGTTACTCTTTGTTGTTGATTTATTTACTTTGTTTTTCAAGTGGCTGCTTATCAGATAAACGTAATGAAAAACAGCATCTCATTTCTTAAGGACTTGGAAAGGCAGCCCCAAACCCCGTATTTTGTAATGCATGTGTGTATGGGTCACTTTGAAAACAATACAACCAAGCTCAAGTCAAGGAAAAAGAGCTTACAGTGAAGAGAAATCAGCATCTAAATGGAAAACTAAGTAGCTCTGACATTTATTTACTATTTGTCTATCGATATCATGTCAGGTTTGTTGGAATTAATCCTGGTTTTCAGTGATGGAGAAAGAACAGATCAAGCATATGAATTCCAGCTTTGAGTGATAAGCAAGGCTATATTCTAGCTGTAAAAGTTTTTAATTTTCACTTAGTTTAATGTAACTAAATAGTTCTGATCTTTTTTTTTTAATCAGGCAAGATGTGGCTTTCAGAAACATCTGTCTGGCTAAGTATAAGAATGATCTGTATTGTGGCCTGGGACTTTATTTCCTGAACACATCAGTACTGTGGGGATATGTTGTAAAAACTACAACAAAGTAATTTGGTAGGATGTTGTGAAGAAAGGTAAACTTCTGGTTGACACTTTGACACGTAGTGGACTGCTGGCATTACAGAAAAAATGGTTGGTTATTTTGTGTTTGGGGTTTCACAGTATTGTCTGAAAGAAGAAACAAAAGATGAAAGAAAGAGGGAAGCATTTTTGTAATATGCTTTTAGCAAATTTCCTACATTTCTTTTTGACTAGATATATAGTAGAATTTTAAAAAACATAATTGAAGTTCTTATTAAAATAACTGATATGTAGCTATTTTAAAATCCCACTTTCTTTTCTTGGAATGATACTGACCTATAGTTATTTCATCCCCAGTGTTTCCATGCTGATGTTGTAACTTCATTTGCTTTTCTCAGTGAGAAAACAAATAAAAATATCCAACAGGGAGTGCTGTCAAGAAATGGATTTACTCTTCCTTGAGAAAAATCAATGTACAGTTTCATCTAGACTTGCCAAATACCATCTTCCATAAGTGAGACATTGTTCCTGGCACCATGTGGTGGGAGCAGTGGCCATGGCACATCATATGAGTAGGGTTGTGTTAGGATGCTGCTGAGAGCTGCTGCCTTGAGTGTCTGCCCCAAGAAATGCTGTACCTTCAGCTCCAGCACAAGGCCCTGCTTCTCTCTCCTGAGGCACAGCACACACACCACAGGCTGGGGCAGCCAGCTGTGTCTAACTGCTGTGAGCCCAAAGCCAGGGAGAGGTGACAGAGCTTGGCTGCCAAACTGTGGCATGCACGCCTTTCTTACTGGGGCAGCAGTTTTTTGTGTGTCTTGTGCTTTGTACATGAGACTGGGCAAGTTTAGTTTAGCTCGTGTTCAGCAAGAGCTGCCAGTACATTTCCAGAACTAGAAAGAGCCACCAACCACGCTGCATGCTCTTCCCCAAAACTGTGTGTACCCAAGTGTTTGTCAGCATCTTGACACAGAGGCTCCTCTGGAAATAGTACCTCCCTTGTAGTGTCTTAGTGAACCCAGTCTCTGACATGTCTAAAAATGACAAGAGGAGGACATTTTAGGTTTGAAACACTTCAGTTGTGTATAATTGACTTGTGTATGCCTTCCTTCTCTTAGCTGCTGAACAGGGGCATGTCCATTGCTTACAGTGGTTGGTTGAAAAGGGAGCTGACTGTGACATTACAAATGATGCTGGAGAGACTCCAAAGGATGTAGCCAAGAGGTAGCAGTACATATCCTGTAGCTCTGACACTTATTTACTTACTATTTGAGTATCAATATCATGTCAGCTTTGTTGGAGTTAATCCTGATTTTCAGCGATGGAGAAAAAAACAGATCAAGCCTATGAATTCCAGCTCTGAGTGATAAGAAAGGCTGTATTGTAGCTATAATATTGTAACTACAAAAGGTTTTAATTTTGACTTAATTTAATTTTATTTTTAGTGAGGTCAGACACAAAAGAGGAAAACTAGCTCATTTGCCAGAGGACAGTTTTGAGCCCGTATGCTCACAGTTTGCTGTACAAAGTAAATGAGAAGTAGCAGAGGCCAGCTGATTTTTGCATTAATAAAAATAATGCAGATTCTGATGAGATTCAATTAAGAAACCCTGCAAATGAAAGAGATGCCTCTGATGTAGGAGCCATTGCCATAAGATCCCATCGAGGCAGAGCTCATGCCATAAGAATGCTACAAAAAGTAGACAGATAGTTGTAGTGTGTGTACAGTGCTTTCTTTAGCTCTGAAATCCCTCTGATAAATGGGAACATGGGCAGTTTGAGAGTTTCTACCACACGTGTTTTTCCACATTTTAACTGTTCTCTGTGCAGATTTGGCCACCTGGCAGCTGTGGAACTTCTGACACCAAGAACCGGAAACAGCAACTCTAGTGATGAAGAACTAGATGCAAACAACATCAAGTTTTTTGAAACACATGGTGTAGAAGGGAGTACAGATAGCAAAGAAGATTTAACCCTGGATAAAGCAGAGAAAATGAATGCACGCAGTAAGCACTCTATTTCCATAATTTCTTGTTTGCAAAAGATGTTATCAAGACATTATAGTCCTAACTAGGACAGTCCCAGCCAACAGCTCTGATCTTTTTTGTTAAGAGATGGTTGACAGGATATCTGTAGTACTGAGCATTGAAACAAATTGTGGAATATTAGAAAGCAAGCAGAGGGCAATCAGATCATAATTGTTATATCATTTTAATCCATGTTGGTGCAACAGTGTTGGGTTGCTATTTGTTTTTGACATCTGCTTGCTGTGTGGGTGTCAGGTGTATTTCAGTGTTGCTGAGCAGTCTGATTTCTGCTCTCACGTTTGTGAGACTATTTTCCACACTATTGGATTTCAGCATGACTGTCTTCTTGCATTTTACCTACCTGGAGAACTCTGTCTTACAGTAAGGGCCTATCACAAGATTAAAGAACTTCAGAGACTTCTAGAAATTGCCTACAACAACTACAGACAGCTGGGGGGAGTAACTGAAGAGGAGAGGAAGATGAGACAAGAAGAAAGGAAAGTTGAGAAGTAAGGTCATTCTGCCCTGCTAATGTTTAACTCTGTGGGACCCATTTTAAATTCTCCTTTAAAGCTGATTTACACTCAAATTTGCATTTGGCCATTCTGTCTTTTCCACTTACCAACTTCAACCAGCCCAAAAGAAATGAACTGCAGCAATTTGTCTGGCTATTTCTAAACTTCTACCACCAGGATAAGCCCCACAACACAAGTGTTTGATAGGTCCATGATTCTTGTGCGAGATCATCTCTTCAGTCTTCAGGTTTTTCTGCAGATGTGTGTAGTAGGTCTGATAGCTTCTGGCTGCTTTGTTTCCTCTGAGGATGCTAAAGACATGCATGTCCTTCAGGAAATCTGAATATAGGCAAAAGTCTTAGCATGGCTTGGATGGAAGTGCATATACAGCAGAGATGGGAAAAAAACAACTATCAGCAAACCTGGCCTTGCATGTGAAGCATTGTTCATAAGGTCTAATTCTCAATGTCTCCATTAAATCAAATGGTTCTGTTAGGTTGGTCAGGTGATTTGATGGGCAGACTGTCTACATTTCAAAGAAAAGTCTATCAGAGATGTAGAGATTTAACAATACTGCAGCCTCCAAAGACAGGCCTGTCTCCATGTCTGCCTGTCAAAGATTTGGCTGCCCTCTGTTCTCAGTCTCTGTAGATAACCACCTCCATCATGGGTTAGGGCCAACCCAAACCACTGTCTTTATCTGGTCACTGAGAGGAGACTGTCTGGGGGGATTATATGCTGTGAAGAAGACAGCAGATTTAGCAATCTGTGTGGATCTGAAGCAGATAATAGGTGTCACAGATTGCAACTAAGTACTTTGTTTTACAGCCATATCTGAGCCAGGAAACTTGAGGTCAGGATTTCATCTGGTTCCAGGTCACTCTTTGACTCAGCTTATGCTGAAAGTCCATCTTGTTCAACTTGATATGTATACAATAGGTAACAGACACCTCTGTCCAAGTTAGTTATCATGAGCTCCTTTTTCAGCTTCTTGGAGAGTTGTAGGCACTTCCCGGGCATAAATTAGACATGTACTTCAGGATGAGATTCATCACTTCTAGAAGTGTCTCTCCTGGTTTTAGAGGAGAGTGACCAGCTTAAGTGTTGATGCCCACATTAAAAGGTCAGAGCAATCTGGTTTTAATGATGGAAAAGTCACTGTTGACTAATGACAGACAGGGAGGTTAATTTTGGATAGAGCAGCTGCTCAGAAACTAACAATGTCTATTAGAAGGCTCTGCTGGGGCTCTTTAAGTAGTGTTGCTTTCTCTGGCATGTGTGGCTAAACTATAAAAATTGTGAGGTTCTCTGAAGGGTTTCTTCCACCTGTGAAGGCTAGAAAGAATCCCTAGCTCTAAACTCTTCTTTTGAAAAGAAATGTGGCTTCTCAGAATACCTGCCTACCCTTCTCAGGGTACCTATCTGTAGATAAACCCCAAGGTGCTTGTATCGTCGGCCAGAAAACCTCATTACTGATAAAATACCTAATGACAACACCATTTTGTTAGATGAAAAGCAGGAGTTGCCACTTGGGAAGGCCACTGTAGAGCAGATTTTGATGATTTCTGCTTTAGTCCAGGTTTTTTGGCTGTTAGAGGCCTGGTGTGAATCACTTCACAGTGCTTTAACCAGGGTTCGTTGCAGGAAATTGTCACCATGGGTGTCCCACACAGTTTGGGAGCTGTGCCTCTTTAATTGGAAGCATAGAAGAAGTCAGCTGTCCCCTGAGCACAGGCCATTCTTGCAGTGTCAGTAAGGCTGATTGGTAGCTCAAAGGGCCTGAGTCAGGAATTCCTTACTCTGAGAAACAGGGAAACATGGAAACATGGTAGTTCTTGCTGAGAGCCTTCGCCCTGTGTTTGAATGCATAGGGCAGATATCTCCCCTTTCCTTTTACTGAGCTTCCATCCTTGTAGCTGTGATAATTCATCCTGATACATAAGAGAGCCAGCTCAACTGCAGAGACTCAGTTTATGTGTGAATTATGTATCAGCTAAACAGTTCCAGGAATCTCAAATAATTTAGAAGCCTTTGAGGGTGTGGCCAGTGAGATCTTGTGCAACTGTGTATAAGCCAGTCATGCAAACTGTGATCTGAGCATTCCTCATCCGTGCCTAAGCCAATCAATAGGAAGGATGTAGAAGGACCAGATGTGAATGAGAAGGCTGCCCCTGACCTTTCCAGAATGCTGCCGGCTTTGTGCTTTTTCTCTGTTTCATAAGAACTTCGTTGCTGCTTGGGCACTTCTCCCTCCCCCGCAGCTGGAGCTTGGCCCGGGCACAGGCAGCGCGGCCCGGGCTCGGTGTGCGGGCAGACGGCTCCATCTCGTGGTGCCATCGCTGAGCACCGCTGGCAGCCGGGCAGGGAAAGCTGCTGCTCAGCGCTGTCACCAAGGGTCCGGAGCCTGAGCACAGCTGCCGTGAGGCGTGCTGCGCTGCTTTCTGCGTGACTGACCTGTTCCCTGGCAAAGGCACTGCGCCACGTGGAGCAGCCAGGGCAGCTTTGGATGTACTTCATGCTCTGCTTGTCTCTTTTGCTTTTGGCAGGGCTGTGAGGGAGCTGGAGGCCCAGCTGGAATATGAGCGAATCAGGCGGGAGAAGCTGGAGAGCCAGCTGGATGATTACCGTGCTGAGATAAACCAGCTCCGAGAGGGCCGGGGGAAAACTCGCACCGCCTCTGCTGCCTCCGAGGTGAGTATCCCACCAGCTCCCCGGGCCTGGCACAGAGGCCCCTGCCTGTTGCTTGTGTGTGCTTGTTCCCTCTATCAGAGGGCACAGTCTACAGAAAATGTGCTACAGCTTTCAGCTCGGGATGCTGAAGTGAGCAGGAGCCCTCGTCTGGCCTTGACAGTGTCTCTGCTGTGAAAGAGTATTGGTTCCTTTCCCTGAGAAATCCTGGCAGAGAAGCACTGCTATTCTTCATCTTAATGTTCACCTAAGGAGTGGGCTGATCCTGAGTACTTCCATACTGCATATCCAGTGACTGGCAGTTTCCCTCGGCTGAGACCTGGTGTCTGAGACTCGAGCGGTGCTTCAGGAGAGGTGTCCCAGCCTGCACGGCAGTAGAGATTCCTACCATGGGTCCCCAGAGCGGGACAAATTCAGTAACAGGGACTTGATCCATGTCACGGCATCTGGAGTCAGTCAGGCATACTGAATGAGAGCCCAAGATCTCATAGAAAATTCATGGAGAGAATTCAGTCTGTTAGGGAAAGGAACAGTACATGCAGCACTAGAAGTTCTAAGACAGAGGTTCTATTTTGAATTAAAAATTAAGCTCTTTTTATATGACAGAGACATAAGAGGGAAGGGGACACCAACACTGCAAGCTGCCAGTAGGTGATCATGTTTCTAATTTTTTATTTTTCACCTGTACAATGGATGGCAATAGATGATGGTGCTTCTATTCTTTCAGAGCATTTTTATTTCCCAGACTATTTTCCACCTTTTCAGTCAATTGCCTCTGCAGTCCTTTGTTTTTGTGCTTCTTGGTGGAATCTCAGGCTCTGGATGCTAGGTGCCACAGCTGTATTTCAGAGAGGCCAGCTGCACTTTTTCAAGGATGTTTCTGCTTCTCAGCCTTGTGATTGCCAGGCTGGCAAACATTTTCTTTGTAAGTATTTTTCATTAGGCAGGTTTTTTTTTGTAATTTTCCCCTTCTAACCAAGCAGCCTTTGTGGCTGAGTGACTGCTACAGCCAGGGGACCTTCAAGTCTCACACTGCTGTGCTGCCATCCCATGCCCCTGGACTGTGCTCTGCCCTCAGCTTCAGTCTGAACACAGTATTCTGTGGTTACTCCCAGACGTAGATTTTCACATCCTTCCAGTGGTTCCTGTTTAATGGCTGCAGTATTCTTGGTTTCAGGAAGCTGAGACAATGACCAAGTCTCGCAAAGACGAAGATAAAGAAGCAGTCAGCCTGCAGCCCAGGAGGCGTGCATCTACACTGAGGAACGAACCTCAAAGGAGGGGCAGCAGACTGGAGGTACAAAAGCAATATTCCAGATAATGCCAAGTGTTTGCACAGCCCAGCTCTACAGACGAGCTGTGGGTCTCTACCCCACCTTTTACTGAACGGTTTTTACTTCTCCAGTTCTCTGGCCTAAAAACAAGAAAGTCACAGGCCTCGTAATTCTGAGGAATGTATCTCCATTCACTGGTCTATTTTGTACTGCCACCTTAGGATGGAAAAAGTGCACATTACCTCCTGGCATATTTAGTGTGGAAGCTGAATAGTGGATGGGAGAACTGCTTCTCAGCTGCAGAGAGGTGCCAGGCCCCTTGATTTTCATCTTTAGTAATTCTAAAGGCAGGAAGTGACTCCTTTATGAGGTGCCACATGACCTGCAGCAGTTGGTCTCTGAGTGTAACGCAGGGCTGAAGGGCTTACTAAGTTAGGGAGCAACCTGTAGTTAGAAAGGACAACCCCATACCTAAAAACCATTTAATGACTACACATATAAAAGCTTTTCTGTCAGCTGTGTGCTATTGTGAAATTATTTTCCCTCTGGAACCCTCATTTTGAGACTTAGAAGATAATTATTTTAGTGTGTCAGTCCTAATCTGTCCTCTCCTTAGTACCAAAGAAAACTTAATCTCTGAGAATTTCAAAGATACTGAAAAATAAAAATCCATGTTTTTGTGTGCACCATGAAGGAGAGGCATGCTGACTTAACAGCATATGCCTTGCATCAAGAGCCTGCTTCAGGGTGTGTGAAATGGTGGTGGTGACAAGCTGCACCAGATGAGCTATTTCCTGCATCACCACTGGTGCTAAACTTTCATGCAGAAATTCTCAGTCAGACAGCAAATATAAGAAATTAATTTTATTTTTTTGAATAAAGATGATAAATAATTTAATTCAGGGAATATAAGAATTGGCAGAATACCAGAAGTTCAACTGTAAACAGAATAAAACAGCAATAAAAAAAATTGCCAGTACTCAGTACTACAATAGTCCTTAGCCCATAAAAGACCTATTCTTACTTCAAAGTTAATCCAGAAAGACTTAAAAAAAATGTATTATACTAAAAGAATCAAACCAAGCATATGCACTTGTACTCAGTAAGATGGAACTGCTTCACTTTTGGAAGGCAGCCACTTGTGTTGCAACTCTGCAACAGGAGCTGTCAAGTCCTTGCAGAAGGCAGTGTCAGACACGAGGGTCAGTGTGTCCCACAGGATTACAAAAGAGCCTGGAGGAGGGGGGAGGAGGATCACCACCACCACCACCCTGGCACCACTGAGATTCTGAGTATTTCCATTTTAAAAGCCAGATACTATGCCCAGAAAATATGTGCAGGTTTCTCGGAAATACTCTGCACTACTTGATGGGGGAAGTTAAGAGCACTTATCTGTCTCAGGACTCCACACAGCTGCTGGGAGTGAAGGCATTTCCCCTTGGAAAGGCAAAGACAGAGAAGTTTTCTCCTTCTTTGGACCTCTGGGCTTACAGAAATTGCAGGAGATACAAACAAAAATCTATAGAGACATTTTGTACATGAGATTTTGAATTAATGTAAATCAGTTTTCAAGGAAAAAAAAAAGGGTTCTTTAGTAAAGGCCCTGGAGTGTGTTTTTACATATGAAGATATGTGATTAGGGTTTCAATTCAGAACACCAAAGGGTTTCAATTAAAAAAACCCAAAGCTTCAATTCATCAAAAATTGAGGAACAGACTGGCAGCAAAATCCCGAACCTATGTTCAAGATTAATTTACTTGGGTCAGATTAGGTAGGTTGAAATCTGGTATTAGCATCCCCATACTGGGAACTCTAATTTGGGAATTGTATTCCCATTTCTAGAGTATATAAAAATGTTTAATATTTCCATTTTGAAAGGAGCTGAGAGTGAGAATTTTCCAGAAAGAAAACTGATTTAATTCTAAAAGATATCAGGAAACTTTCTGGTATAGTGTAAGAAATACTTTGAAACAAATACAGTACTGAATAGGAGGCAATGAAATATTACTATTTGGCTACTTCCCCCCCACTTATTTTGATCTTTAGTGTTACATATTCAGAAAGCATTTTTATTATACAGTTAGAATATCAAAACCAAAAGGTGCCAAGGTTATCGTTCAAGTGGTGTTGCTTGGGTGGCCTTTTCTGTCTGTATCTAGTGCAGTCATTCCATGTAGATCTACTTCCAGAACCTGTAAAACCCCAGTGCTATTGCTAGGCAAGTGAACACTGAAGCTGTTAAAAAAAACCAAAACACAAAGAAAGGAGATAATTAGCTGAATGCTGTTGTACCACTTTATCCATAGAGGAAATTGGCTGCAAACAGATGGAAGAATTAACAACTCTAGAGAAGAGCCTCCTAAAGCTCCCAGATTGCTGCAGGTGCGACAGAACAATTCCAGAAGCCAATGGTTGGTCTCAGATGCCGTGCCCTGCTCAGCAGCACAGCCTCAGTGCTGAGATGGGAGGCCCAGTGCAGCAGCCTGAGGAGCCATGTTTTCAGGGACACATCCCAACAACTAAGCTGGATACCTCAGAGCACCACAGGCTACAGGGGCTTGTACTGTTGCCACCCAGCTACTGGAAACTGCGCTACAGGAGACCAGGGCTCACATCAGATATCCCAGATTTGCCATGGAATCAAAATGACAATGAATTTGAAAATGAGCTCTCAAACACGGCAGCAGTCCTCAAGCCTGACGAGTTGTCTTTTGGACTTGTTATGCTGCTGTTTCAATTAGTGTTACAATAAAGCTAATTACATTTTTCTTTGAACTTATTCTCACTTCCAGATATAATGCATTACTCTTTTTATCCAGCTCCTACACAACAAAAACTTCACTGGTTATGTACATATTGAGAAGACTAATCTCAAACTGTGTTTTTGAACAAGCAGAAATTTGTTCTGCTTGGCAGTGGAAAGTACAAGTCCTGCCTCACAGAAACTCTGTGTTTGTGGAGACTCAATGGGAGGCAGAACTGGTCACTCTCAGACCAGTCCTGAATGACAACAAACCTTCAGGGTAACGTAAATGACCTCAGCAAAACTTCTGTAGCAACTCCATCACATCAATGGCTGCTGCAGCAAGCAGAGGTACTGTCAAACTGGGTAAGGCATTTAGGCTTTTAATTTTTTTTAAACCATGTCCATATTCATCCTAATCCCAGTTCTGGGCACAATCCTAGTCCCATGGTGGCATGCTCCCAGCTCTTCTGTGTTCTCTGTCACATTTCTTCCAGCTGGAGGGGGAAAGGGAGAGGATCTCCACCCAATCCCAGTAGCCTGCTGCTACAGCTGACCTCATTTACCATATACTTCTGAACAGAATTTTATACAGCCACAATCCAGTACCAGTACTCACCTCCTTGCCTGTCACATACCTGCCAAATAGCGAATGGTATCAAGTTTATTCGATTCCATGAGTGTTTTTAAGGAAGCTATTTCAGTGTCAATTTTATTACTGATTTCTGAGATAATGCTGTTGGTATTTGCATCCTGAAATATTAAAAGACAGCATATATTAGACAACGGTCTCTAGCCCCTTCAGCTTTCCAAAGCTGAACTGAAAAACCATGCTACCAGAAACAAGAACATTTCCAACCTATCACTGCTAAGAGACTTTAGAAGACAGAAAAACTTGCTTCATACAATCTGGGAAGATTGCTGAAGGGATAGAGACAATGAAAGAGAAAACTTCAATGATCATAGAATCACAGACTGGCTTAGGCTGGAAGGGACCTTAAAGACCATCTTGTTCCAACCCTCCTGCCATGGGCAGGGACACCTGTCACTAGATCAGGTTACTCAGAGCCCATCCAGTCTGGCCTTGAACACTGCCATGGATGGGGAGTCCACAACATCTCTGGGCAACCTGTGCCACTGTCTCACTGTCACCCTCATGACAGAATTCTGTCTCTGATGTGCCAGTGCCTCCTGAAGGAGATACTCTACAGCACACAGAACAGTATTCCTGCATTTCTGAAAAACCAAGGTTTAAACATTCACAAGGCATATCACAAAAACAGAAGATATGCTCAAGATGGGACATGGTCCCTCTTCAGCCCCATAGACTTTGGTGTCCTCTAGCAGCTTTGAGACCTCCAGCCCTTGAATTGCTTGGCTGTAGGCACCTGCACCATCCCTGTGATACAGCTCATCAGTTAACACTGGGAAAAAGGAAGCATGATAGCTCACATCCCAGCTGTGCCAGCCTGCGACAGCACTTGGGAAGCAAGGGACGAGGCTGGAATGCCTCCCTCTGCTGACTGGAGTTTAGTGTAAATCCCACAGGCAAGAAACACCTGCAACAGCCCTGAGTGACAGAGCCTGGCCTTTTGCTTTACCACACCCATAAACATATTAGCTTTCACCAAAGTTTGGGGTTTACAGAACATGCAATGCACAACTATATTCTGCTTTGTTCAATACTTACTTTTTTATGAAACTCTGTAGTTGCTTCCATCAGTTTCCTCTCCTGATCTGTAAACTGTGGATAAAAAATAAATCACAGCTATAGCAACAGACACACAACACAGAGCTAATAAGGGCATCTCACAGACCAACTCACCATATCTGTCACCCTGCTCCTCTCCAGGTTTATGTCTAGCTTGCTGTCAGCTCGGATTTTACCGGTTTCAGTCTTTAAAACAAATTAAGATTATGAAAATAGCTACTTAACTTATTTTCCCTAATGGGAGTGTGCAGGTACTTGCTGTTTACTTACCATTAGCTGCTGTTTAACTTGATCCAATTCAATTTTCATTTTCTAAGTGCAGAGAAGAAAAAAATAAAAGATTTTTACAAATTCAGGAAACTTAACCAAATGAATCAGTGATGTGTTATCACTGCATCCATGCAATTATTCTTTCTCCATTTTTCCTCCCAATGGGTCAATTTGTTCTTGATTAAATATCCTAACTAATGTGTTTGGATGTACAAGCATATATAATCTGCTGGGAATTTTGTTCAAAATAAAGGAATTATTTTGTAACAATGATGATCTTGTTATTCTGAGTCTAAAGACAGCAGAGAAATACCAAAATACCATGAAGTAAAAGCAAAATGTGTCTCAATCACCAAATTAATTAAATTATTGCAAAGGAATGGCTGACTCCTCTACCTGCACTACATGGTTAATGGCCAGAAACTAGCAGTTACCCTTAAATAAAATTACAGAAACTGAAAAAAAATGTACACATCTTAGAATCCTTTACAGAACATCTGAGGCAGGTCACAGCAAGTGAAATACATTTTTATGTGATCTCTGAAGTTGTAACATACAGACTCTTCAATTCTGATGAAAGTATCCAGAATTACTTCTACATTTATATTTTGTTCCACAAAACTGTACACCAGGTAAAACACAACAAATACTGCAATTAAACTGCTTAATGAAAATATATATTAGTACCTCATTCTCTGCTCTCAGGTTTGCAAATTCACTTTTCTCCAGGATGACCATATCTTTTCGAATGGAGTCCAAATGTGCCATTATCTGCTGTAAAGTTATTTCCTTTGAAAAATAAAACATGCTGTTGATTAAGGTGCACTCTTTCTGACAAGTAAAGAAAAAATGTTTAGGTCTGAAACGATTAAATTAGCTACTGCAAAGCCCAAAGCGGGGAGTGTCTCTAACAAGAATGTGACAGAAACAGACAATTTAATACCAGCAATTTGTTTGAAAGACTCAAGAATTTTGTGCTTTTTCTGTTGCTTTAATACACCAACTCTGAACTTAAGCAAATAGGCCAGAGGTGTTGTTCCAAGTAGCAATGAAATAGACCTGAAACTACAGGTCACTCCAGCAGTCTCTTCCACTTCCAGTGAACATTCAGTAGCCTCAGAAGCATTAATTGTTGATCTGAATGCAGCTCTTCCTAAGCACTTCCATTTCTTGCCTACAAACTCGTTGAAAGCCAAAGACTTAATGAGTATCATAGTGCCAGCTTCGAAGTCTGACGGACAGAAGTGAAACACTGCTAAAAAGCACTGAGAAAAGCCTTCCTGGGGTTTGAACTAACAAGTTCAGAATTCAACCACTACAAAGGAAGAACCCAAACCAGAAAATAAATGAAGAAACTCAGAATTTTAGAATGCTGAAAGCAATACTCCTTCTCCCAGCATATGGAAGTTACCATCCTATTTAGCATGGAAACAGTTTTGATCATTGCTCCAGAAGGCTGTGCAAGCTGAAATTATGTGCTATTCTTCTTCAATTACTTAATGTAATTAAGCATTCATTGCTATTTTATTTGAACTGCTAAGCCTTTCTTCTAAAAAAATTTTATCTTACTGGCATTTACTTGTAATAGAAGTTGTCTAGCATTTTTTTCCCTTCTAAATCTCAGAAGAAAACAAGAACTTCTGTCTCTGATTTTTTTTCATCAAAATGAAAATCTTTCTTTTTGGAAATCCTATTACATGCAAAGCATCCTAAACAGAATTTGCATGGAATTGCATTAGGTAGAAACATTGTTTTTTATAGTGTAGTCAGTACTGATAATTAGTATTTTAAGATGGTATGAGGCATATTATCTCCTCAGTGTAAATGCAACTGAAGTCTTCCCAGGAATTGTGACAGCTTCATTGTGTTCAATGAAGTAGTCAGACTTCAGTGGAAGCTGGTCAGGGCCTATCTGTTAAAATCCCAAGTGAAACTTAGGAAAACCTGGCACAGGGAAGTGTTTATAGTACTAGAGAGAGCTGCCCACTTGTGTTTTAAAGATGCACACATGAGCCTTTATAGCTAGACAGCTAGATGAGTTTTTACCTGCTGGGCCTGTGTAACCATGTCCTTGTAGACCGTGTCTAAGCTGACATTGGACAGGGTTATCAACGCCGACACGATGGTCTGTGCTTGCTCCTTCCCAAAGCCTGGGGACAGTTGAAGGATGACAAGTTAAGGTGGTATTAAAAATCTGGTTAAGGAGCAAGAGACACTCAAGTGTCATACCTAACTACAGCAGCACACGGGAATTCACACAATGACTCAGAACTGACAGCCAGGAGCCAGGCACTGTGACTTCAGCTAGAAAAAACAAACTTAATGCTGCAAAATTCTGAAGCCCAGCACCTTTTAATATACTGAAAGTCTAGACATGCAGCTGACAGAAAGACCAAATTTCTTCATACGAGATCCAGCCGTTCATGCATTATAAAAATAATTTAGCAAAACTTCACTTCATAATGAACTTTCACAAATTCTGTTAAAACCAAACTTACCTGCAGCTACAAAGCATGCATTCTATAGAATAATAACAAGGCATTCTGCATATATTGGACTGTCCTGCAGAGATAGGAACATATACAAAACTGATTCTTAAACTGCTGCATCCACTGCCTCCAGAATGAACTCTTAACTGGGATTTCTGCTTTCTGATGATAAAAAGTATACTTTGTAGCTTGGTGTAAATTTGAAGTGTTACAGACAACATATGGTAAATACTGGGGGAAAAAAGTTGCTCTTATTTTAGCTGGATCTGGTGAAGTGGTGAGAGCTTTTGCCCATGAGACTTATTTCCAGCAATGTGACTACTATGTTGTGTTTCAACTACCCCATCTTATAAAGTGGGCTAAATTAACACTGAAAAACACTTTCAAGGCACATATTAAGAGGCTTATGCCACTGCACCCTTCTAAAATACTGGTACTGTCCAGGTGCACCACTGGTTTATATGTCTAAAAAAACTACACATGCTTTATGACAGCTTCCTTCCACTATGAAGTGTGACAGAATTGCTTCAGTTTCCCTGAATTTTCAGGGTTACTTAAGCTCTTGCCAATTCCTTATGTTGCTCTTCCTCCACAGCAAGAAATGACTGTGTTTTGTGAGAGATAGAAAATGAGGAAAAATTTATATAGGTAAGAGATCGGAGCCTGAAAACTGCCTGAAAATTTGAGAAAAACTAAAATGGCTCTCTTAATTTTGTGGTTTTACCTATACAGACCTGTTACCATGGTAGAAGTATTTGTAGAAGTTATATAACAAATTAAACTGAGTAACAACTGGCACCAGACTTCACTCCACAAGTTCTAAAGGAACTTGAAGAAGAAATAGCTGAATCAGTTCCTGGGACAAGTCACATTTCACAGCCTATCGTGGTTTCCCATGGACTGGAAAAATGCAAGTGCCAGTTTTAAAAAGCAGTTCTAGAGAGATGTAGGGAAGTGCAGGCTGTCTAGTCTGACAAGCATGATAAAAATAAACATAGTAAGCAGACTACTGTTAATCTTTTAACTACTGACACATATTATTATTAGACCCAAATAGTGGAAACAATCCTAACCTCTGACTGTACAAAGTTTCTACTGTCACTTGGGATTTTAAAAAGATAGTTGCTAGTCTGATGAAGACATCAGCTCAAAGCTCAGCAGGGATGAATAAAACAAACCAAACCCTTTGAATTACTAGGAAAAGGAACAGAGAACACAACAGACATAACATTACTTTACTATGCAAATCCATAGGAAATTCAGTTGTCAAGTAATGCCAGCACTGTTCCCTGAAAACATGAAATGGAATGGAATGTGACAGAAGCAGAAAATATTAAGAGAAGGACATCATGAATAATCAAAAATATGGAAAATCCTCTGCTTCAGGAAAAATGCAACAAGCTAGGATTCTTCTCTTTGGAAAACGATGGGGCAATATGACAGAAGTCTGCGTAATCATGAGTGACATGAGAGATTAAATGTTCACTCCTTCCCACAGAAGAGCTGAGTGGGCATCAAATTCACCTCACAGATGCCAGATTCTGCATAAGTAATACGTGTGGATGTCTGAAGTTCCATGAGGAAGGATGTTCTGGATAGTAATCAGTTTATAGTGGCTCAGGGACTGCATAAATTTGTGAAAAGATTTCCACTGAAGGTTACTAAAACTCTCCACTGATTTAAAATACCTCCAGGGTGACAGAAACTGGAAACTTGGAAAGCACAAGGGGATGTGTGACATACATCTGCCCTGTGATAACACTCCTCTGCAGGCTCTGACTCTCAGCTGCTGCCAGGAGACAGAACCCAGGGCTGGATGGACTCTTTATCTGACTTCAGCCAGTCTTACTCAAAACAGAAGAGTGGGCACTGAGAATGCATCACAGCACCGTGCTGCTGAAAATATTTCTCATTAGGAAAAAACCTTTCAGTTATTCTTAGCAGGCTAGTAGAAGGAATTTCTTGAAAAGCTTCATTGTTGCTATAGAAGTCTTTAACTGTTACATTTGTTACCTGTGTTCTGTTCCTCAGCTGGAAGACACCACATAAACCTGCCTACAGCTACCAAAGAGGTAAATCTAATGTCCTACTTGCTTGTATGGCACACCATCAGGCGTCTCTCCTTCACCAGCCTGCTCAAGAGGCTCCCAAAACATTTTACACCACTGGGTACTGGCACTCTGGGAAAACTGACAGCACTCAAAGTTACACTACTTAATATTAAAAGTTTTCCTTTGAATTATTTGTCTGATATCACTTACCATGGGCTTCCAGATCCTGCACTAAAGCATGGGTATCAAAAGTCACCTTCCTCTGCTCCAGGGGAGTGATATCAACTCTTCTGACATCATATGACTTCCTAACCAACGTGGCAGCAAAACCTGGAAATAATCAGACATGCCTTAATCTTAGGTTGATTGTCTTATTATGCAATACACTAATCTTAATTTCTTCCACCACAGAAAAGCTGCATGGATGTTGCAACGAAAAGCTGGGTTACAGCACCCACCAGAAACCATCAACACTTTTCCACAGGGAATTTACACTAAACAGGACTTACAGATCTGTCTGAAGTGTTTTCATGTAGCTGTGCAACAGACAAGCATCCTGATACAGCACAAATAAACCCCACAGCCAACTGTTTTATAATATTTGGGAAACATCACTTAAATAATTTTTGCACTTGTAAAACACTGAATGACTTTATGCAATTAAGCATTCATTGGTGTTTTATTTAAATCGCTGAGCCTTAATTCCAACAGCTTTTTATTTTATCACAGAACCACAGAATGGTTTGGTTTGGAAGGGACCTTTAAGATCAGCTAGTTCCAACCCCCTGCCATGGGCAAGGACACCTTCCACCAGACCAGGCTGGTCAAAGCCTCACCCAGCCTGGCCCTGAACGCTTCCAGGGATGGGGCATCCACAGCTTCTCCAGGCAGCCTGTGCCAGTGCCCCCCTACTCCCACAGTAAAGAATTTCCTCCTTATATGTAGTCCAAATATCTCATTTTCAGTGGCTTGGGTGAACATAAAGCTACAATTAAAAAAATAATGTATGCAAGTCTTATTTTCATGATGGATGAATTTCTTGGTTCACCAGGAACATAACAGGGCAGTAAAGGGATATGAGGTTTGTGTCTAATACCTGAGATATTAGGAATACCTAATCTCTAAAGAGGTATTAGTTAGCCTCAGGTATTAGTTAAAGATCCACTCCATGGATCTTTATGACATGCCCTCCCACAAGCAGGTTTCACTGCTTCTCCTACTTTTATTTCAAGCATATGTTTCTCTTCACCTTATGTTTGTGTGGTTTCACATATTACAGATTCTGCTCTCATTAATTCTTTGTTATCTAAGCAGCCCTGTTACTTCTTAATCTGTTTATTTGAAACTATATGCACTGCTGGCTCTCTGCCTTAACCAGATTCTGTGTCTTACCCAGATCTTGACTCAAAAGCTTTATAACATTTAAACAACAGGGAATTTATAATTTTTTGTCGCTACTAGATAAATCAAGTCATGTGCTATCTTATACTATAAAGATTTGGCTATAACTAAACCAGCCACAGCACTCTATTATTAACGACAATATTAGAGTTAAGATGCACCAAATGCTACATACAAATAATGCAAACCATCTGATAACATCGTTTTTATGGAGCTGTCCCAGCTTTTAAACACACTGCTCTTGTCCTCTAAACACATAGGTGGATATTTTCATTGGGTTGATCTCGACTGGATGCTCCTCTCCCAGCCGGGGCTCCACCAACCCGTCACCCTCTGGGTGAGGCCCCTCCGCGCTCCCGGCAGCTCCTCCCGTCCCGAACACGGCCGGACAGCCCCGTACGCCGCTCACCCGGCTGCTCCCGCCCGTGGAACTCACCCCTTGTTCCTGCCCCGAGGGAAGGCGCTCAGCGCTCCCTCACACAGCGCTCCAGGGACGCGGCCGCTCCCACGCACCGAGCCCGGCCAGCGCCCTGTGCAGCCCCAGCGCCGCTCACAGACACGGCCCGGCTCACCCGACACCGGCAGCCACCCACCCCGAGGGGCCGCAGCACGGCGCTGCGGCGCCTCTCACCTCTGCGAGGAGCCGGGGGCAGCCGGGCCGGCATCGGGAGCAGGAGCGGGCGGGCCCAGGCGCGGATGGCACCGCTGCTCCCGACGCCCCTCATGGCGCCCCAGCCCTCCGCTTCCGCCCGCTCACGGCCGCTTCCGGTCGGCCCCGCGGGGCATGCTGGGTATTGTAGTCCGCGGCCGCACGGCAGGGCTCGGCCGGGGGCGACGCAGCGCTCCCGTGCGGATGGGAGGACCCCAGCGCTGTGGCCGCCATGTCCGTCTATGTCCGCCCTCAGCCGGCGCCGCACCGCGGGGGCTGCTCCGCTCTGTGACGCCAGGGAAGCGACCTTGAAAATCATCTAGATCCAAACCCCTGCCATGGGCAGAGACACCTTCCACCAGACCAGCTTGCTCAAAGCCCTATCCCTGGCCTTGAACACTTAAAGGGATGGGGCATTCACAGCTTCTCCGGGCAACCTGTGCCAGTGCCTCACCACCCTCACAGTAAAGAATCTCTTGCTTATATCTAATCCAAATCTCAGTGGCTTGTGTGAACATGAAGCTACTTATTTATTTATTTAGAAATACATACAAATCTAATTTTCACAATGAATTAATTTCTTGGTTCAGGAGGAAAGTAACTGGGCAGTATAGGGATATGATGTTTGTATCTTATACCTCAGAGATACCTTTTCTGGGCAACCTGTGCCAATGACTGGCCCCCCTCACGGTAAAGAATTTCTTCCTAATATCTAATCTAAACCTGCCCTCTTTCAGTTTAAAACCCTTGCCCCATGTCCTGTCACTACTGGCTCGTTTAAAAAGTCTCTCTCTTTTCACAAGCCCTCTCAAGGTGCTGAAGGCCGCAGTGAGGTTTCCCCTTAAGCCTTCTCCTGGCTGAACTGCCCAACTCTCTCAGCCTTTGTAGGAGAGGTGCTCCAGCGCTCTGATCATCTTTGTGGCCTCCCCTGAACTTGCTCCAACAGATCCACATCCTCCTTCTTGCGCTGATGTCCCAAGAGCTGGACACAGCACTCCGGGTGGAGTGTCACAAGAGCAGAGCAGAGGGGCAGAACCCCTTCCCTCGCCCTGCTGCCCACGCTGCTTTTGCTGTAGCTCAGGGCACAATTGGCTTTCTGGGCTGTGAGCACACACTGCCAGCTTGTGTTCAGCTTTTTATACATGAGAGCCCCCAAATCATTCTCCTCAGTAAGTTCCTCTTCCAGTCTGTGCTCATATATGGGATTGTCCCACCAGATGCGACTCCCTGCAGTTGTTGAGCTTCATGAATTTCTCATGGGCCCACGAATCAACAGCTCTTGTGTTGCCGAGATACAGACATTAGAAACAAACCCCAACAACAGCAGCAAAGAGCTGTCACTATGGGAGAAGAGCCGCAGATCGGCGCCTTCTCTGCAGGGGTGTTTTTGTTAAACGCTAACACTGTCACACGCAGGCTCAGGATGCCAAATGCTCCTTGAGCAGCACACAGTTCTTTCCATCCACAAAAGCTTCCCTGGCGGCGCAGAAAGGCCGAGTGTGCCCCAGGGTGCTGATTTTCTACTTCAGACAAACAGCGAGATGGCAAACTGGGTGTTTGGAAGCTGTGATTTCTGTCAGCCGGAACCAGCAGCTGAACTCGGTACGTTTCAGCAATATACAGAGCTGCTTCGGGCGTCAGGGCTGCTGTCCCAGTTTGCCATAGGAGGGCAGCAGCCTACAGCCGGATCGACTGGTGACGGGACTGTTCTGATCAGTTCACTCTTCTTCTCTGTTTTATTCTCATTTGTACACATTCAGTGCAGGACAGCTATTCCTACGCTCTCAGCTGGCTATTCTACAGCTTCTGCACGCACACAACTCACACATCTCGATATTATCAGTCCGTTTGTCTGGGTGAGGGTCTGCAGCAGCGATTACTTTCATGCTGCCATACTCTGCAAGGATGCTTTAGGGTAGAAGGCTCTCCTCTGAAACAGATGAAAATAGGGAAGGCGAGTGGATGTGGACCGCCAAGAGACAAATGTTGAAACCAATGAGATGGTTGGAAAGAGGGGAAATAACAAGACATCCTCTGCCTGGTGTTGGGACCATCCATCTATCATCCCTGCCTCAGCATCCATGAGCACACCCCCCTCCCAGCTCTGTTCTGCTTCACCTCAGGGGGTAAGAGGGGAGTATTGCTGGGAAGCAGAACTGGCTCCCTTCCCTCTCTTACCACACTGGTGAGACAAAGCTAAAGTGCAAAATACAGCTTGGGAGGCAAAGGTGAACAAGATTCAACAGCCTGGAGTGAGACAGAAGAGAGCTTGCATCTAGAAGATGCTATTAATCATAATTTTGTCCTCTAATTGTTTCAGCACTGGTTGGTATTGTATATATTTAGGAACATGAGACCTCCACAGTGTCTCTTACTCAGGTCAGTGTGCTCTGACTCTCCTGCATTACAGAGGCAGTCTGTGCCTCTGCTGGCTACTCAGTGGGCTCTTGTGCTTCAGCGTTGTGCTAGGAAACATCTCTCAGGATTTCACTCTCATGTGCTAAGGGTACATTGGAGGTGGGAGGGTGTTACCCAGCAGCTCTCCAGAGTTGCTTATCTCTTTATGGGAAACCCAGAGAGAAGAGCTGGTGCATTCTACCCAGTTTTGAGCTGACTGGAGTTTAGGAGCTTAACTGTGCTTCACAAACATTCAGAGACAAAGAGCAGGGAGCAGGTGAATAATGCCAGTGCAGATCAACAACAACAGTACAATAGATTCTGTATTCTTCATGCAAAAGAATTCACCGAGGCATGCATCCTGGAAAGCTTTCTTCCTCCTAAAGTACCTATCACAGTTTGCTTTCCATCTAGATAAACACATTTGCAGCAAATTAGATTACCTTCCAAATAAACATGCAGGGTGGGGCATAGTGGCCTGGGGTAGGACAGGTCAGTGCTCTGCATGATTAATTTACTTACATCAGGCTCAGATAAATCTTACTAAATTGAATTTAGATGGAGTATGGGCTGTGCGCAGACAGACTTTGAAGCTGTGGTTGACATGATGTTGATTTTCACCCTTGTCGGTGTCTTGAATAACACTGAGACCCCCAATAGGAGAGTGATCACAAATGTATTTGATTAAGTCTTCTCTAAGTCAGTGAGGTGGCTGCAGTCGATGGAACCATGCTGACTTCTATCAGCAGAGGCTACTGCTTGTTCTTTGTAATCTTGTAGTGCTGAGAAGCCCAAACCCTGCATCAGCATCTCACCGTTGTGAAATCTCATTATGTAGATCCTGCATGCAGACAAAGTCAATACAATTCTAGTGTGGAAATTAGTGAAGGAAAAAAGACTTTGGTGCTTGTTGCCCGATGCTCCTCTTGCCCATCTTTCTGAATTACCCTCTCCCTGCCCTTCCCAGAACCTCCATCTACCACCTGTGTGATACTTCGGTGGTCAGGTGCACCCCTCAGGCATAAGCCCACCCACATATTGCATCTTTCCCTAGATGTTGTGATGTTTCATGGGCTCACTAAACTACAGATAACTACCCAGTCTAGGTCACTCCAGAAATCCAGATGGATTCTGCTCCCTTGTAATTAGATGATGTTAGGGTACGCTGTGCAGCAGTGTCCAACAAAGCCTTCTGCTTCTGTGGATCACATGCCAGGCCATCAAACCAGCGTTGTTGGGTGGGTGCTTTGTAGCAGTGGTTTTCCTTGCAGTCCGTGCATGTGGGCTTCTTGATTTGAGGTGGGCACATTGTTCCACTTCTTCATCCTCCTAATTGTGCAGGAGGAGCCACAGGCTGGCATGGCATGCCCTGGATCCCCCTTTCCCTCTGGACAGAAACAACTCTGTGGGGCATCTCAGGCAGCTGAGACCTAGACCTTTGGTCAGGGGGAGGAGAGGAGGTTCTCTTTGAATCCTGGGAACCATTGGAACAGTCACTGTGCAGTTAGTGGTTCGGGGTCTGTGCAGTGCATCAGCCCCACGGTGTTGGCACACAGCACTGGTGAGTTATGTGCACCTTCTGCACATGGACTGGGTGCAGTCCCACCACCTCTACTTCCCTCAAGCATTGGATGCCTTTTACAGTGGTGGTTCTCTTGCCCAGGCATCGTACCAAGTCATCCTTGAGGGAGTAACTGCTTTCATTGTCAACAGGAATTATGTCCAAAGGCTTCCCTTTGCCAATCCCGGTGTGTCTCCTTAGGGATCCCAGCTGCCTGGCTTGCTGGCTAACTCCTGGCTGGCTAACTCCTGGCAGCAGACCCCAGTATCCTGACATTGGAGCAACTAGGCAGCAATCTGCTCACCTGGCTTGTGGCTGTAATTTTTCCACAGATCTTGCAGGTCCTTTAAAACTTGGGGTTTATGGCCTGAGTGATTTCCGCCTCCTTGGTCTCTTTGTCACTCCCTCATCCTGCCTCCCCTGATGGTTGGGCTGAGGCTCAGTAGGCACAGGCCAAGCCCAAAAACATTGCCAAAATTCGTTGGGTCTCATAGGGTTAGGCAAGGCACCTTCCTTCAAGTGGTGAGCCAGTTCAACAGGTTTATGTGCCTGTTCAAGTGTAAAGTCTCAGGCTATTGAAGGTGATAACTGCTCTAGGCACTGGCTTTAGGCACCTTCCCAAATCCTCCCACAAACCTTGCCAGTATCAACTGGCCATCTTGGTGCACATTTCTTTGTCACCTCACCAACAATGCTTTATGCTTTGTTTACTCTTGTGCCAGGACCAAGCCAGGTTCTGCAGGCCCAACAGCAATCCAACAATGCTTGAGAACATAATCAAACAGCATGCATGATCACGTACAGGGAACTTGGGAGCCCATGCAAAAAAGCTGGACACATCCATCCCAGAGGAGCAGAGGATCCATCCCAGGGGAGCAGAGGGAGGTGTAATCCCTAATGCTTCCCACAAGGCAGCTCACACAGCACGAGAGGAGCATCAATGCCAGGGCTGTATGCCAGCCCTGGCACACGGCCATTGTCTTTTTCAAAAGGTGTCCAGGCATGGTGAAGTAAAGCAATAAGCACCACAGCAAACAGCAGAAACAGCCTTGGACTGTAATATACAGTGAAGAACACAAGCTGCATGACCAGCACAGGACCTGCCTTTAACAACTCTAACTGCTGATAGAATGCTCAAATTGAACCTGTTATGTCAGGCCCCGTGCTGTGCTTGGAACAGACTGTTGTGGGTTCACCCTGCCTAACAGACACCGACCCAGCTGCTTGCTGACTCCCTTCCCTCATGGGATGCGGAGAAAACAGAAAGAAGGTGAGGAGATTTGTGGTTTGAGCTAGTGATAGTTTAATGGGGAGAGCAAAAGCTGCATGCACAGGCAAAGCAGGAGAACATAAAAGGAATTTACTACTACTTCCCACTGGCAGGCAAATGTTTTGCTACTTCTTGGCAAGGAGGACCTCAGCTTTAGTTGAGAAGACAAATGCCATAACCACAAACATAGCTTCACAGAATCACAAAATCACAGAACCACAGACTGGCTTGGGTTGGGAGGGACCTTAAAGACTATCCAGTTCCAAACCCCTGCCATGGGCAGGGACCCCTTCCACTAGAGCAGGTTGCTCAGAGCCCCATTGAGCCTGGCCTTGAACACTTCCAGGGATGAGGCAACCTGTTCCATTGCCTTACCACCCTCACAGTGAAGAATTTCTTCTTAGCATGCTCCATTCTTCCTCCTTCCTCTGAGCTTTTACTGCTAAGCACAATGTCATATGGTATGGAATCACCCTTTTGTCAGCTAGAATCAACTGTCCTGGCTGGGTCCCCTTTCAACCCTTTTCCAATCCCCAGCTAACTGCTGGGTGAGGTGGGCAGAGGAGGAAAGAGAGAAAACCACAGATGCTTTGTAAGCTCTGTGCAGCAACAGCCAAAACACTGTTTTGTTACCAACACCATTTCAGCCACAGCTTCAAGGCATCGCTCCACACACAGGCTGTTAGGGAAAAAGTAACTCCATCCCAGCCAGACCCAGGTCTAATAAAGATCCTGAAGGACACAGTTGTACTGGAGAAGCTGGCACATGTTCATAAACAAGTTAATAAAAGTCACTGTGATCTTATTTACAAGTTATTATGGAAATGGCTGACAGCTCCCAGGGAGAGTTTTTCACATCTCCTGATGTTGCTCAGAAATTCTGATGGAGTCCAAAATGCTTTGACTAAGACTGCACAGCGGGGTTTTAGAGTTTTGAGACCACACAGACACTGATGCATTGCCATGTAGGCATGAATAGCACCCACTCAACCCCAGTGCTCTGTGTCATGGGAACAGCTTGCAGACCACTGTTTTCACAGCTCTTTTGCTTGAATAGGTTATGCAAGAACTAAGAGCCTTTTGCAAAGTGATCAAGTGCTTATGAACCAGGAAACAGAGCAAATATATTTATTTGCAGGTTAGTGTAAATCCAGCTGGGATCTTAAAAAATTTAACAGATGAGCTTCAGAAAGGTACACTGCGTGCTTCAAGACAAGTGGAGACATGGCAACATCCCCACTTAGAGCTCCCTCACATGCAGAGGGTACTGTCATTCTGGCTTGGCGAGGTTGTGTCAAGGGAGACGTGTCCCTGTAGCAGCTGCTCATTTCTAGATGCTCATTTCATCCATCTGCCCTGCAACCCGTTGTGCTGTTAACTGCATTTGCCTGTAAGGACATTTGTCTTCTCAGCAATTCTGTAATGGTTAGACATGCTACAGCCAACTACTAAATGCCACAGACCATCAGAAATGAATGCAGAGTCATATGGGCTGTTGCATAATGGAGTTAGATGAGGTAATTTTTCTCCCCTCTTCCAGGTCCCACAGTTTGCACTGAGGAGCTCTGTCATCTCACCCAAAACTTAATTAAACAGGAAGTGTCTAAACTTCCAGAGTAAGAGAGCCCACACCTGACCTTCAGTCCCTAGGAGGCACTTTTGCTCAGTAGACAGCTGAGTGACAGAGTTTCTGAGTTTATGAAACACACACACACTCATTCAGGTAAATTTGGTTCCCATTATCATGGCTGTAAATTAGGAGTGGGTTTACTGCAACACTGTCAGACTCATTTGGCAGCAACCTCCAAAATGCTTTATGCTAGTTGAAATTCAGTTGAAATCAAATCTCTGCTGATGTCATTCAAGTTCTGATTGTTTTCCCTGACAAGAAATTTGTCCCCTCTGTTGGTACCATGCATGAATGAGAGTTCTTTCATTCCTAGCCACAAGCTCACAAACCAGGTGAACAGAGGCTTTCTGCACTGGTGACCTCCAGCTTGGTTTGCTACAGGGATTGTAAATAGGGATGAATAAACAAATACTAAATATTTGGATTTTATTCTACTAAAGGAGCAGAAATTCATCACTCCAATATTATGCTGATTCCTCAGCAATCAATCCAGCTTAAGGCTATACTACTCCTTTTCAATAGTTTTTACTGACTTTAGGTAACAGATATGCAGAATATGGAATGAATTTCCCTGATGAGGTTGTTATGCTGTTTCTCACACTAAGGGCAATAGGGTTTGTCCCAACAAAGGAGAAGATTTATAGGAGCAAGTTATAATTATTTTTAGTAACCAGGTTTTGGCTATTTCATCTTCCCTGTCCCGGCCAAATGGAAGTTTGGGTATTAGAAATTCAAATGTACAGTTATCTGCCCTTTCCAGTTTGCAATCTCAACTCCTTCTAAAATGGAAGGTTTAAAACTCAAAAAAAAAAAAAAATCTCAACTCCTTCTAAAAAGTACAGGTTTTGGAGTTGTGGAAGAGCTTGAAGCTATGAAGCACCTAGTAACTGCTGTCTCAATTTACAGGATACACGAAGAAATTATTCTGAGAGAGGTGCACAACACATTCCTAACAATACCACCTATGTATGGCCGACGACACGAGGAATACATCCAGCCATGAAGAAATGGCCTCTCAGCCATCAGTTCATGGTCAGATCTGCATCAGAGTTTCCGACTCTCTTTTCCCCAAAATGAAATTATTCTCAGTATCTGCAGGTAATGTGCAAAATTGAAATCTCTCCTACCCCAGTAGACAAATCTAATTAATGCTTGTGTAAGATGTTCAAGGTGTTCATCATTGGAAATAATGAAGTTGAGGCTGGATGGGGCTTTGAGCAACCTGGTCTAATGAATGGTGTCCCTGCTCATGGCAGAGGATTTGGACTAGGTAATCTTTAAAGTCTCTTTCAACTGAAATAATTTTGTGGTTTAATGATAAATCTCTCAGGTTTGATATGCCAAGAGGATTACTTCAGAATAAATGTTTTGTAGATCATCAGGTTCTAGTGTATGAAAGGGAATGTGATGCTCAAGATCAACAGTGAAAGAAACTGTATAAAGGGATGCCAAAAGAAAACTGATTTGGGGCAGGCTTGAGGTGGAGTTCAGACTCGTTTGCATAAAACCAGTTTTTGGCATGGCTCTGTGAAATAGGTGAGGTCTTTTGTCAGGAGTGGAATGGGAACACTGCCTACTTGTACCATTCACAGAGAGAACAACTGAGGAAACAGGGGCACAACTCTGCTCAGAGCTCTGTAGTTGCTCTGCAGCAAAGATGAGAGTAGCACAGAGGCATTCTGGGTCCTGTGCCAGAGTCTAGTCACTTCATGGTATAACATCTTTTTCCTTACTACAGTTTAATCATTTGGGCTGAAGTATTCAAAGTTGGAAAATCTGTTCATGGCTGAATTTGAAAACTTAAGGCAGAATGGTTCAGATATTTCTGAGCAGGCAGCTCTGGTACTCCCACATCTTGAAACAACATAGGAATTTTGGCAAGGCATTTACTGGGGTCAAGTCCTTTGCTTTCATCTTCAGATTTTAAAACAAGGAATTTAGAAGAATCTGCAAGTTCATTACAGTTCTGCAAGTGGAGGGGTTAACCCACACTTCTGTGAACCATGGAGATACAGAATCACTGTATGATACTAAGCACTGAATGATCACAGATCTTTAGGAAAATACCATGTGATCTTGTTATTTGGAGCTGACTCATAACACATGCACAGCATGAGCAGGGTAACCTTAAATCTGGCATTATGGTACTTGCATATGCTTAGATTTTCAGGTTTAATAGCCTGTATGTAATATATATTTATATGTCTGTGTCTATATACACAATATATGTGTTTAGGCTTTGCTATGGAAAAACAGCCAACCTCTTCAACAGTTTCAGTAGCAACTGGGAATTACACAGAACAGTGAAATAAAGCTGTGGAAAGGATTGTTTTGATCTGAGATGTTATTTCTGTTCTGATTTCTCTTTCCTTTTCTTCCTTTGCCTTAATCAAAACTATTAACCCAAGATCATACCTCAGAGCTAAAGCAAGCCCATAGGGAATTTCTGAAATGTTCAAAAGGAGTGCAAAGAAGCGATTTTGCTTTATTTTGCAATGATTGTAGATGTTCTGTGCCAGGTCTGGTCCCTCCTGTAGGCTCAGAAAAATTACTTAAACAGTCCTTATTGATGAACACCAATTAACAGGCATAGGTAAACTAGCATTACTGTGCCAATCTCTCCATGCATGAGATGAATCACCCCCTGGAACAGACCCAACCTAGAAATTGTGCTGCTCTGAGAGTTGTAATAAAATTATTTGAGTTTCCACATTCTAAAGTAACTCTTCATTTCAGTGCTGATATGTGGACATGGCTAGCAGCAACAATCTTGGTTGTAATAGGATTAAAGAGTAACAGGATTAAGCTAAGGAATGGAAAATGAAGCTTCCATAATAAATTTCCTGATGATGAGACTCCACCTGACAAGTAAAGCTTATCACCTGACACTGAATCACTTAGGAACTATACAGTGCAGAAATTTGATAAGAGAAGGGATTAAATCTAATGCCTACTCTCCATCTCAGAGTTTTAATGATTTCTGTCTTCTTTGCAGGAGCATGTAATTTAGCATGAAGAAAACAATTTAAAAAATCAACAACTTTTGCAAGTCTACTTTTATAAATCACTCTCCCTGGAGAAAAGGTGGGCCTCTCCTGTTGTTGACTCTGAACAAAATGATCATGAGTTGAAAGAGAGGTTGGACTCAACTTCAGGGACTCACATGAACTCCAAATGTTCTTGTGAATCACTCACATTTGCAAAGGAAGAGGTCCTGAGTATTTCAGGCAATTCTATAAACCTGCTTTCAATATAGGCAAATGCTTTTTACTTATTTTAAATTCCTTTGGAATACCTTTAGTTATTTGTGTGTTGCTTCCTCGAAAACCAGAAAAGGAAGATGGGTGTGGATGATTCAGCTGAAAAAAAAGAGAAAAGTCTTTTAAAGACTTCAAAACTGGCTGTTCTCATATTCCTGAGAGACAGGAATGAATTTTCATTACAAAAGTTCCTGTATCTGACAAAATACTTAGGAAAAGATTAATCTGGGTCTAGGATTGTGAGTCCTAAATCAGAATTGTACCCAGCTGGCAGTACATGGGATATTTCCTTCCTGTCTGCCAACTTTATCCATAGAGGAGCTAAAGACTAGGCTTGCTGACTTCCTTTTGTTCTCAGAAATGCCTGGAGAGCAAGCTAAAATACAGGGTACGTCCTCACTTACTCACTTGCCATACTGTCTGCTTTGCATATGGATTGGTTGGCAGCCTGCATCTCACATAAAACCTGGGGCACCTAAATGATGAAGGAGGATGTCCATGGGCCTTCATGCATAAGTAGACCAGGCTAAGCTTTTTATTCTTTTTCAGAATGTGCTCAAAACTGGTAACTGAGAGTGAATTTCATATTGAACCAATTTGGATTGAGGAGAGCGTGGGCTGAGGTGATCAGTAAGGCTCAGTTCTTAAAACCTGTGCCACTATCTTAACCAGAGATCCTATTTCCCTTTTGAATAAGTGGGATTTTATTCACCAGGGCCAAGAATCACTTTATTCTATGGCAGGTGTATGAATTGAAGTTACTATAGTTTTTATTAGCTTCAAACCATGATTTTTTGTTTCCTTGAAACTGGGTTGGTGATGCAAAGGAGCATAGATTAAAAACAGTTACAGCTTCCTTCTCTAGTTTCTCTCATTTTTTATGAGGAAATGAAGGGCCTCTCCTTTCGTAGGCTGAAATTATCACCTGCCTTCTTCAGGAAGCCTTTTCACAATGGGGACACTAGGACAAGCATGTGGACATTGTTGTTTCTAGGAATGCATTTGTGAGGCTGGACATGATGGCCACTGCCTTGTCCTTGGGCACATCAGCCACACAGACAGGTCAGTTCTGATTGGGATCAGCAGCAGCAAGGAGGCAGCTTTGGGAGACAGTGAGCAATTCAAAAGGATGTGATGAAATTCCTGCTGCTGTTGTAGAGTCAAACATTTCTTCATCTGCTCCTGTGTTAGGCATAGATAATTGTTTTGAGTAGTAGATGTAACATGGGCAAAACTGGTTAAAACTTCCATTTTCCCATGAATCTGTCTGAAAAAAATTCAGAAGTATTTTCAAGCCAAGGAGTTCCTGGTACCCCTTCTGGTCTCTAAGAGTATATCAGCAGAGCCCTATCTGCTTGACAAACAGACCTGATGTTATTTGAGTTTATATCAACCAAAAAGCAATTATGAGTGCTCTGGCTTGGCAGATACCAAGTCCAGGTAGGTAACTGGCTTGAGTTGGAGAACTGTAGGCGTTGCATCATAAAACAATTTCCTAAATCACCAATAGCAAATAAATTTGAACAGCGTCTTTATGCTGCCAGGCAAATCCAGGAAGGTAACATGGCAAGGCAGTGAAGTGTGAGAAAAATCAATTTTCATTTAACTCTGGTGGGAGTTAACTGGAGTGTTAAAATTTGGTGGTCAATTCCTGCTAGAGAAGGAAACTGTTCTCATTGTCCTGAGGGGCAGAACTGTGGAAACAGCTGTTTTTCTGTATTCACGGCCTAAGTGAAAAATCACTAAAATTAATTTATTTGGGTTTGATCAAGAGCAAAAAGACAACAACCTAACAGTAAAACCAAATAGCTTTCATATTAATTAGAACAGTTAATTTTTTTTAAGTGTTGAGGAAATACATTTAGGGATGTGCTAAGAAACTTTGTTTCTGTAAAAACAAAATAAAAAAATCCAAGTGTTCCATTAAAAAAAAAAAGGTGGAAATAGGATTTGACACTTTTAGTTGCTGAGAGCATCTGAATTTTTGACAGACTGTCTGATCAAAACATTTCATGCCACTTTGCATGAACCCAAGAAAGTCTGTAGTGGAGCTACAAGCTGCACAGAGACAAGTGTGTCAGAGCAGGAACTGCTAAACAATCCTTCCACCTTAAATGACAAAAAAGCCCCATTTCCATGAAAGTGGAAGCAGCTGTACAGAGGCGACAGGCCTATAAAAGATGAACGAGCACTGACAACTTGGTGCTTTCCTTGTGACGTGGGTAGTCATGAAGAACAAGTGTGTCCCAGGGTTGTCAGGTGTTACCGGTGTGTTTAAAGTGAGCTGATGTGAATGGAGAGCTATGACTTGTGCTGTGCTGCACCTTCAGCATGTGTGGTGCTGCATGAAGCCCTACCATGAGCCAAGTGACTGCAGTGCAGGGGTCTGCCAGTTCTCTGCCTGTGTGGTTGACAAGGACTCTTCCTTCCAATGGGCAGGACTTTTTGTTGAATTTCAGGAGGTTCCTGTTGTTGCCTTCCTGCAGACTGTTTAGGTCCCTCAGAGCAGCAGTCCTTCATTTTGATTTTGTTGCCAGTGTGGTGGAAAGAGAAGGCAGATAAAGAAATAGAGATGTTTCTGCTTCCTTTTGTTCCTTGAGCTGCAAAGATGTTTCTTTTGGGGACAAAATCAAGAAGCATTTACCAAAAAAGTGTAATTCAGGTAAAAACTAATTAGTAAGCTCCACTTCAGTAAGTAACCAACAATGAATCTATGGACAGGAAAAAAAGGATACAAGATTTAGATAAAGGACACAAAATTTAAAAAAGCTTTCATTGAATGAAACCAGCATGATGAGCTTGATGTTCCTTGTGCTCTTTGATACAGAATTACATTGAGCTGGTCAACCAAATAAAGGCAGAGAGTTCTGACTTCAAAAGCCTTAAGTCTCGCTAATTTTAACAGCCTAACGCAAGCATGCAATTTCTCTTCTGTGAAGACATCCTGGTGCCTACTAATAATCTCATTCTTGGGACGTCTGAACTCGAGCAGCTGCTGCTCCAAACTGGCTGTGAAATGGGCAGTGTCTAGAACGAATGGAATTCAGTCACACTTGATGAGATAAATTATGGCATAACAGTTTTCTGCTCCTAAAATGGGAAAGACCAGCATTTTGCAGTAGGGAACAGGTTGTTTCTTTTTTTCAATGCCATCACTCTGTGACAAATGAGTGCAAACTTGGTAAGAATCAGTAATATCCATTCACAAAGAGTTCCAATCCAGGTGTTACTACATGAGAGGAGAAAATACCATGCTCCTTGAACAGAAAATCTATTTCTTTCCTTTAGAACAAAGTGTTACCAAACAAGATCTCTTCCCTATTCCCATGAGCTCAGACCTACTTTTATCAAGATAAATAGCCAAATGAAATTCTTAGAATTCAAAAGGGACAGGCAGGCTCAGGTATTTTGAATATTTGGTGGCTTAGAATTATTTCTGAATAGAGCTGGAAATAGTAAACCATACCTTTTAATGTAGAATTAATCTGCTCAGAAGACTTGAGCACAGGAGCAGTGTGTCTGGCTCAGAAAGGATAGCCAGACTATCCTCACATCCCAGCACAACAGCCTGGCTACTGCTGCACAGTTGTGCTCCCTGCATCCCTCCAAAGGTTTAACTTCTTTGGAGCTACTGGGTGCTGTGATTTATAGGCATTTTCAGCCTTTGGTAAATTAACTGGGTGCTTGTCTGGTCCACAATTGTAGGATTACCAAAAAGAAACGTATACAATTTTCATGGTGTGGTCTCAGAATGAAGGTGAAGGTTGAGTCTGGAGGCTCCCTCGGCCTCCTTTGAGCCTGTGGAGATGAAGGGACAACACACTCATACTTTCTGCTTGTTGACTATAGGTGCAACTTGTGGCCATCAGCACAGCTGGGTGATGTGGAGGAAAGCACAGCTTAAGCCTATGTACTGATTGCATCAAGGGCTTTCAAGGAGCAGCCCTTTAGATCAGCTGTTTTCCTCATTAGCTCACCCAGTGGTTTTCAGAAGGAGCAGCTCAGCAGCCTTTGTAACCATTGACAGGAATGTTTCTTCTTCCTTGCAGGGAAGATTGTAAAATAATGTGCTATCATTCAATATAGAAACTAGATTTCTTCCCCTCCACATTATAACGCTGTGTGATGTGATTTAAGTCAGCCTTAGGAATACAGATTAAATGCAAATAAAAAAGAGAAGGATATATTCCCATACATATGTAATATATTCCAATATATTCCCCTACTTGCAGATGTTGCTAATACAGTTTATGCAGCAAATTCCAATGCAAGAGTAACTACGGTTCACCTACCATTCATAACTTTTAATTGTGATTCTAACTACTCCCTTGCAAATGTGTATATTGCTCATAAACTGGAAGCTTCTATGCTAATGACCACTAAATTGATGAGTTGATATACACACAAAAGAGATTCAAATTATAATTGCTGCATAATTGAAATACCTATACAAATACAGAGCTAGGCATAATGGCAGATAGTGCATTTATTTTGCAAATAATCATTGTATTTCTATTCAAATGATTCCTTGATTCTTGGTAAAGTTTATAGACGTGAAACAAATTTGCCTCACTAAATGGTTGATATTGTATACTCAGTTTGAAACTGGGGTGGAGGAAGACAGGATGGGAAAAAAAGGATTAAAAAAAAGTCCGGCAACAACAACTAGAATCATTATGGTTGGAAAAGACACCTAAAATAGTTGAGTCCAACCAGGGATAGTGATGCTACCACTTTCCCTGATCAGCCTATTCCAGTGCCTGACCTCTCTTTCAATAAAGAAATTTTTCCTAATATCCAATCCAAACCTTCTTACCTGGTGCATTTTTTTTTTTTTTAATTTTTTTTTTTCTTTGAGAGAGCAGCACATTCCACCAGCCAGGCCTATGGGGCTGAAGCCTACCCATTGCACAAGAAAGGTGAAGTGCTTGAAGCAGGCATTTTGTGGACATGCTGTAGTGAAGAAAGAATTCAGCATTCCTCCCCTTCCATGGAAGCCAACCCCACTGCCTTCTAGTTCTTTTCTAGGCAACCATGCCCTCCCAGGCCTCTGGCACTTCCCCTTCCTCCATGCTCCCTCCCTCCTTCCCACACCGGTGCATGGCCACTTGGCATGGCTCTGAGCTCATCCTTCAAGGGGCAGGATTTGTAGTTTGTGATTTAAAAAAAAAATCCAAAATTAAGGTTCTCATGTTCTTTCTAAGCTTTTAAGAATAATGTTTTTATCACTGAACCATACATTTTCATATAAATTTGCAGATTACAGGCAATAGTTACATACTGTATTGCGTGGTGTAGTCTGTTCTCTGACTGTTGTATTGCAGTAGCTATTAGTACACTTAGATTCATCCTTTTTTACAATCCATAGCATCAGTCACAAGAGCAAGTAGTTCTAATATTTAGTGGATTTTGTAAGCACATTTTATCTAAAATACTCTTATGATTTATTACAGAGACATTTTAAACCTTAATGTGTTAATGTCTACAGTAATAATGTTTTAATGCTAATGGCCCTATTATTCAATTAGGAAAAATATATGTTTTCTCATTCTGCCCTTATGTTCAAGGTCTTACATTTATTTCTGTTCTGCTGAAGTTTTGTGCATGTGATGTATCCTCCCATAATCAGTAGTGGGAAAAGAACAAGTCTTTTTATAGAGGAGATAGTGATGATTGCTTTTAGCATAGTGAAGGGTTAATGAGCATGTAGCAGGTCTATATTCAGGTCAGCCAAAGGGATTCAAAAACATACCTCATGAGAGAATGGTTTTCACAGCCTAATCAAGACAGACATTTTGGAATCTCCCACCCAGTACAATACCACGAGGCTGCTATATAAAATGTGATACACTGATGTAGGCATGCAGTCTGTGGTAACTGGGAGTGGGGCTGAGCCTCATCCCCAGTGGCCTACAGCTGTGCAGGGCTGTCAGAACAAGAAGGGTGTGTGTTTGCAGTCTTCTGATGTGATAGGATGTTACTTTGTACGGGCAGATGCTGGAAGCCTTCTGATGAGGTATGGTGTTACTCGGTATGGGTTGAAGCCTTCTGCAATTGTATGGTGGTACCCTGTGTGTTCTGGCCCTCTCAGCTGTGGCATGTGCTGCAACATACTGATAGGTCTCTCTTTCTGGCTGTGTTTTAAGTGCTTATCCCTGTACTTTGTAGGCTTTTGGCCTGTTAGGCACTCTGTAAGAGCGTGTGCTGATCTGATCAGGGGTCTGTGTGCTTCTTTGCTTAATTTTTGTGTCTGGCTTGAGTGAAAACAGGTGCTACTGTAGTGAGAGGGGGAAATATGCAGAATTCTCTGCAGCTGGGGAAGCTTTGCAATCCAAACAGACCAGGTGAGCTGCATCTCTCCAATTCAGCTATAACAAGAGCTGCCCTATTGGGTATTGTAAGATAATTTTTAGGGAAACCAGCACTAAGATTGGTTGTAAACTATTTCTCACTTTAGCTGTATAGTGGGGATATTTACTGTGCAATATTGCTGACTGCAGAAATACTGGTGTTTGCATTTATGAAATTTAACTGGAATGTTCTTTGCTTGGGAGACATCTAAATGCCTCTCGCAACATAACTCTGAAGAATGAACCAGAGAGCAAGAGCAGGTTTACTGTCCAATAGTTGATGGGAAAAGGTATGGCCTATTCTCCTCTGAACATTTTGAGGGTTGTCAAGAGCAATCCTGAGAAGGGAAAACATTCCTACTCTTGCACTGTGCTCCAGTGTAGTGTGCCTATTAAAGACTATGTGTTACACAAAGGGTTTTCCTTGGGGTGGCCCTGGTGACAGGGAGCTCCCAAATCCAGCTCTTGGGGGTTGCCTGGTAGCACAGCATGCAGTCAGTTTGACACATGTTTGTATGGACTGGAGTCAGTCACATGTCCAAGATCCCACAGCATTATGGTCTTTAGAGTGAGTTATAGAATCTTAAGGGAGTCTGGTATGATGGATGGGAATGGACGCTCCAAAACTATTCTTCAGACTATCTTCTCACTGCTGTGCATAGCCCATAAATCATCATAGCCTTCTCCAGCTATTAATTTCCTGAAGAGGGCCACTTACTTTTTAGGGGAAATGCTGCTAAAGGGATTTTAAGCCTTAGCTGGGTACCTTCTAAATATGACGAATGTGTTGTCTCCTATGTGCACTCTTTCTAAGATGAAATCCAAAGTGATTTCTCTTCTATGAAATTATCAAGAAACTGCATGAGAGCATCTCTTAGAACATGGCCAGCTGGCCATGGTCAAAAGCAAACCTAGAGCTGTGCCAACATGTGCAGGTGGTGTCATTGCATTGGCCACAGCCCACGTGGTTTCCCCTATGCAGAACACCTAAAGATGAGAAGAATTGTCCTGACTCTGGGACCACACCAGAGCTCACACAAAACTGAGCAACTCTGCCAGGGTTAGCCAAGTTGTCTGCATGTCACAGGGGTGCTTCCACCACAGTTTGCCTGAGGTGAAAGCAAAAATAACTCCCACTTTTGGAGTAAGGGCACCTTTTCCATTTTGCAGCATGTGCAATGAAAGCTCTTTTTGCTCCCGTTAAAGGTTCTTGCTGACTCAAGCAGTTCTTTGCACCTACAAAGGTTAAGAGTGGTACTGGCTGCCAGATCTAATAGTAAGGGCAAGATGACATATTTTACAGAATTGCAGGATAAATCAATGCAGATATCTAATTTTCACTGAGAGTGAGAGCTGTAGGGATTTATAGCTTGACCTGTGAAAATTAGCTCCTTAAATGTTGACTGAATTTATTTTTCAGGCATTCACAATGTTTTAACTAAAACGCAAAATTGTTATTTGCACAACATTTTATACAATAATTAAATTTGAAATTATTCATTTTAGTGCAGTTATGGATAGAGAAACCCTAACTCACACCCTTGCTGACTCAACTGATCTGCCTACCTATAGTGGCATATTTTAAATCAGTGAAGCAGCTCCTGGAGTTTAATTTTATTAATATCTGTGGAAAGCTCATATGCTACAGGAGAATGCATTGCAATCTATTTTAGCTTTTGTATCACAAAACTGTTTTTACTAGTGAATGCTTTGCAAGTCAATAAAACCCAACCAACTTGACTTCCCAATCCTCTGCTGAATATGCTGTCAGTTAGGAACAAGACCAAATCGATTTTACTTGCAAATTGGACAGATTTGATGTGGAGTCATTGATCAAGTACAGAGACTCTAAGACTTGGGCTTTTAAAAGAGAGGAATTGTCTTTTAAATTTAATAAAGCTTTTTAAACATGCAGTCATCCTCCCTGCACTGCAAATAAACAAGCAGCTATAACTACCCAACTATTTCTCCCCTGAATTCTTGGTAAATAAAAGAGGGGGGAAGTGATTTTAAGAAATGCCAGTACATATTCTGTGTTACAGTCTGGGCAGCATGCCACACAGCTGCTTATTTTCTGCTTCTTAATTTCTAAAGCGTTTTTGTTCAAAAAGGACCATGTCTTTGCTGCACGTGCATTGTCTTGAAATCTATCTTCTAGGTTGCTGCTGGGTGCAAGCTTCTGTTTTATTCTGTCAGCTGGTAGCTTAGGAGGCTGAGCTTAGTGAAAAACAACAGCACTTATGTGAACGGTGGACTCCAGGGGACACTTAACATCAAGGCTTTTGTTGCTGGTAGCACAAAAGGAATTGCTTTAATGAGCTTTAAAGTCACATTAGAATGTAATAAAAATCAAAGTTCTCACAGAGTGTACTTAGCAAGGTCTGCTCCTTGGATAGACCCCATGGTTAAGAAGTTCCAAAATGGGTTTCAGGTAAAAATATTTTATTGTAAAGTTCCTCTACTAATTATTTCCATTTTCCAACTACTTGTCCCTGGTGCTGTAATAATGTTTAGCAAAAAATGAATAGGGAATGAACTTTTAGTGGACTTTACTGGTTTTAATCAGTGGCGCTGGTTGTTAACCATTTTCTTAGAGTTTATTCAGTATTTAAAATCCATAGATGAGTAATTCCAGAGTGATATTTGGTCTCTAATTAGTTGGCAAAGAGCTCATTATTCCTCCTGGATGTGACTGATGGATGAGTTTAAACAGATGTGTATGGCATGTGGTTGGTTTATTCTTTCATTGAATGCATTTAATAGGATAATTGCGTTCCAGTACAAAAAACTGCCTTTAATTTAAAGGTTATGGCAGAGTCCTCTGAATCTTAACTACAGTAGGAAATATCCATGTCAGTGGGGATGTGTCATCTGTGATCAAAAGGCTATAGATAAATAGCCCCCTGATTTCACTTTTTCTATTACTTTCCCTTCAGATGGGGTAAGACTTCTTGGTCAGGCTTAAAATCAGCTTTTTGTGATGTGCAGCTCTAGTTGGGTTAAAGGAAAGAGGCCAATGAAAGACAAAGTCTCCCAGAGAGGATGTCAGGGCTCTGCCCTTCCTGCCTCTTGCACAGGAGGAAAAAGTGGAGGTTGCTGCCAATGGGAGCTGACCTTGCATCCACGCCTTGTGGGCACCAAGGTGTGCTGGGAAAGCTGCAGGAAAAGCTTTATGTCAGAAAATGTACTTTAAGAGTCCCAAGCTGCCCTGTATTACTGCGCTGAGTGGTGTGCTGGCAGAAATGCCTCCTGGGAGAATACCCAGCTTGTGGCTGCTATTTTTGGCGCAGTCAAAAGCCATTGAGAAAGAAGCTCCTCCCAGCTGCTCTCTGAGCTGTTACTTTGTGTCCTTTTGGGCACTGAGAAACCAGCTGAGGGAAGGCTAGCAGATACTCCAGGGTGGAAGAAATGAGCATCTTTGGTTTTTTAAATAATAAAGTAGGAAAGATAAGACAACATTTCAATTCTTTTTAGAGGCCAGGATGTGCCTCCTGTCTAAGCAACTTTGCTGATTCAGGTTGATGGCATCGCAGGTGGAGTAGAGGCACTTGTTTTCCCTTGAACTCTTCATAGCCTCTCTGCCTCCATTTCTGCCCATTTCCCTCATACACACACACACACACACACACTCCTCATCCATACACAGTGCAAATCAATCAGTAATACTTGACTTGTAGGCTTGCCAATTTATTAGAAATAAGAGTGCTAGTGCCAAAGCCCAGGACAACATGGAAACCTCAAATTTTATTTTTGGCGTCTTAGATTGTGTATGGTTTACCTGAGCTTCCTCCTGTAGAGCAGAGGCAGAATGACAGCACCAGAAACTTGAACATGAACTGAATCAGCTGTCTCTTGTCCAAGGTCTGTGGTTATCCATGCTTTCAGGTAGCTGCTGGGAGAGCAAACCAGTGGTACATGAGAAAGAAGGTCCAAGTGCAAAGATTGGGGCTGCAGAGACATGGCATGCACCGTGTCTATTTCCCCAGCTCTCTTGCAGATAACATCATGTAGCTGTCATTTCTCCTGCTCCTAATTCCCATTACTCATTGTACCAGCTACAGTGCACCTGATGTCATGAATGCTGGTAGCCAGCCTGTGCTTCAGTGTACTTCACAGTCTGCTGATTTCAGGACAGCCCACTGAGTGCCAGACCTTGCAATTTTCCATGTTGAACCTCATGAGGATCCCATGGGTCCATGTCTTGAGCTTGTCCATGTCCCTCTGGATGATATCTCATCCTTTGGGCATGTCAGCCTCACCACTCAGCTTGGTGTTGTCTGCAGACTTGCTAAGGGTATACTCGATTCCACTGCTAATGTCAGTGATGAACATATTGAAGACTGGTCCCAGTACAGACCCTTGAGGGACACCACTCATCACTCACTGGGACTCTGAGCTGTTGACCATTACCTTCACCCACCAAACAGTCCTCCCATCAAATCCATGTCCCTCCAATTTAGAGATGAAGAATGTTGTCAAAGGCCTTACAGAACTCTAGAAACTTGGTGTCTGTAGCTCTCCCACTGTCCACAGATCTAGTCTCTCCATCAACCTACATATGTAGACTCATGTCAAATAGTGTTCTCAAGAACCCAGCTCAGTGCTACTGAGTATAATATAAATTGTGACTATCCATCTGTCATTATCTAAATACCTTAAAAACTCATTAACTGAGTTGCCACTATATTTGTCAGGGATGAATTCAACTCATTGCTGTGAGATAAGTTTTCCTGCTGTTGTTTATGTGGCTGTAAAAATTCAGCTCAACATGACATCAGCTCTCATTCCTCATCAACTGCAGTAAGATTTATGACAGTGTTTCCAGCAGCATGTTTTTTCTGTTGTTAAAGAAGACAGAGGAGATGAGCACATCAAAGGCATGCTCTCATCTAGCAAAAAGCAACAAACTTTACATAAAGCAGCACATCATTTTTATCTTCGATTTGCTGCTGATGTGTTCTGTAATGTGGCAGGAGCAGTGAAAGTTCCTGATCTGTAACCTCCAGCCAGTGCTGGCAAATGCTGCAGAAATGCTGTGGAATGATGGACATGCAGTCTCTTTAGACAAAACTTTATGCTCTGGAAAACCTTTCTTACAGGGTTTAATTTGGCTGCATAGACAAGGGACTTCCACACAGCTGGCCTACTGCCATGTCTCCTTCCTCTCACTTGTGTGAAGGAGCTTCATTTACTTTGACAATGGTGTCTGCTTTGCCAACATATCTCCCTCATGCTTTTCCTTGTGCTGCCCCAAAACAGCTTCCTGATGCTCTCCTTCATCTTACCCCTGCACCAGATAGCTGCAAGTTGAGTGACTTCACTCATGGGTCTTTTCAGCTGTACATGAAATGCAAACCCCCAGTTCCAGATATGAGATGAGATCAGATGAGATGAGATAACTAATTTATCCCAAGATGTGACTGCAGATAAGGAGAAAGTATTTAAATTTGGTGTTACAGGAGTTAGAAAATAAGGATGGAAGAGAGTTCAGTGCAAACTCAATTGTCAGTGGAGTTCACAACTAAGTGAAGTCAGAGCAAATAATGAGGCAGCCAAGCTTATGGCTTGAAGACCATCAAGCTGAGAAAATGGCAAATGAAGGACAGGAAGGAGGTGTCTGAAGAGAGGAAACAGAGTTCAGAGGGGCTGTTCAGAGACAGGCTTCACATCTTGCTGAAATGCAATCAGTGTAATTGCTCAAAGGTGCTGATCATGATGACTGGGTGGGGTTAACACATGATCACAATTTGTTTCTCCCTGTCTTTAAGAAGGCAGCAAGACCTCCCCAGGACAAAGCTGAGGCATTTGTAGGTGTAAAGGAAGAATGCCATCTTTTCAATTGAAAACCTACTGCTTCTACTGGCTAGGTCTTCTGTGTAGCTCCTGGTATGGCTTCATGGGCAAGGAGTAATTTGAGGTACTCTCTTGATCAACACCCCACACATGGCAGAATTGTGGAATTTCCCACTGACTGCTGGCGATCAAAGGGATCCAAATATATTTATTTTGTGCCTCTTTTAGTTCTTTTACTTATTAACAATGTTCTTTAAACATTGTTAATGTTAACAATGTTCTTTTAACATTAGTTATTTCCACACACGTGTTGAAAAAAAATCCCTTCTAAATGCTTTGTCATCAGGCAACTTTCAGTTTACTGGTTTGGAAATGACGAAAAAGAGACACATCAATTTTCAGCATTAGGCATGTTATGACAATCAGTCTTTCTTCCGTGTTCACTGTGACAGCTCTTCAGACGAGCATCAATCAACTGATGTTTTCCAAATTCAAAGGCAGTGTTTGGCCTATGACACCACAGACTTGTTCGTCAAGCAAGATATTCTCAAGAGACAAGGTAGCATTTAGATGCTGTGACTTCCCTGGTGAATATACTTGTTCAATAAACAATGCAAGTAAATAGCGTCATGCTTGGAGCTTCCTAAAAGCCAAAACTATAAATTACTAGTAACCTTTGGCAAAGCTTAATTTATGCATTCCCATTCATGCAACAGTCATGTCTGACTGCATCTGTTTACAAGTGATCTCAGACTAATTTCTTCTTCAATTCCACTGATGCATGCAGTAATAATCTCTATTTTTGCTAGTGAGTGTAAAAGGTGAATCAGCTCCATATTATTCTCAATCTTCCCTCCCACCCTTGGGTTAATTATGCTCTAGAGGGAGATGAAGATTGGAACTGGGACTGAACAGAAGCATTTTATTCCCAGCCTCAGGTAGGTATATACAGATATATTCATTCAAATGCAAATTTATACCACTTTTTCCTCATGAAGTGCAAAAAAACCCCCAAAAACAACCAACAGAACCAAACCAAAAACTTGAGGTGAAGTAAAGACCTGATCTCCCATAATACTTACTCCCATGTTGTATTTTCTGAGGAAAAACAATTGTTAGAGCATTTTAGAAAGGGAAAATTATTGGAAGTTCCAGACCTCTGCCAAGACAAGCAGTTGGAAATTTTGGTGTCTTGTACCTCCACAGTACCCCAAGATAAGGGAGATCCAAACGACAGCAAAAACAAAACCTATAATAACCTTCCATGTAGGTCACCCAGGACTCATAACTCTTCCAATTAGCACAATTTTATTCCATTTTAATATTTTGATTAATAGACTAAGATGCATTTCTTTTACCCTAAATCTTATCTGAATAAAGCATAGGTACCTGGGTAAGATAAGGGAGCACCATTCCCAGCAAGAGGTGAACACTGTTAGCAGTAGTGGGACTGCTCTGGGTGTGTTGAGTTTACCCTTCTTTGGGTCTGCTGGATGCTCTTAAACAGCACTGCAAGGGCCAGGCTGTAGGATGGTGGTCCTGTGCCAAACCTGGGGTGAGTTTTCCCTTGTCCTTTCTCATGTATAGCTCTTAGCTGGAGAGTAGGAACAAGAGATGAAACTCTGGGATTACTCTGAACATGCCACGCTGTGCCATATATTGGAACAGAGAAAGCCTGCAGAAAATTTCTAATAGTTGTGAGATTTTGCTGGTGATACAATTACCTTTAGTTGCTCTTAGTCAAGCTGTGCAAGCCCTTCAGGGAGTGATAATTTATAACTAGTGCATTATAGAAACCAACAAAAAAGACCTAAAATAGAATTCCATCTACAATGCCTCTTTTTTAAATGTCAAAATTTTAGAAAGATTCGATCAGTTCCTTGTTGAAGAGGTGAATTCTCATTTTCCCAGTTGAGTAGAAACACAAGATGTTAAACCTTATGTTGTCACTGATGCAGGACTTTTTCCTATATCATTATTTCCAGGTCAGTGGAAGAGGTGGTTGGGCTGTATGTTTGAGGCTACTTCATAGTTCTATATGGTGACCATCAAAATCCTGAGAGAGTGTTTTCATGTGCATGGGAAGTACCTAAATATACATGCCCGTCACTGGCTCTTATCCACTTAGTGACATTTCTGAACTTTTTAGAATTTGTAATTCCTTGGCCTTGACTATTCTTGGACAGTTCCTGAGCAGAATTGAGGAGAAGGAAGCAAACTTCCCTTGCATCTCCTATCAGCATTTTGCCAGCTGTATTTTAGAGGTGAGAAACGTATGCCTGGAGAAATTGAATGGTGGGTTGCTGAAACAGACTGTTCAAAACTTCTTGTATTTGTACAGAGAAGTGTTTTGATGGATACACCCTGGTGAAGGACAGCTTAGATTGATCCCAATGCTAATAAGTTACTCAGTGCTTAGATTCAAACAAGTGTGGTACCTTTATTTCCCCACACTCCCTGTTCAAAAATACTTTTAAAAGGTGAGTCTCATCTGACCAAATGCAAACACCTACACACATGATCTCATCTCATCTACTTTAGTAATCAATGGGAGCTTAATGGGCACTTCAGCTCATGCCAAAATAGATACTAAAAATTTGCCAGAAGTGTCACAACTTACAAGTGAATGTTTCCCCCTGTAGAGTAGAAAGGGAGCCAATGGGGAGTATTTCAGATATGGATATTGATACTATGGATGTTTTAGGCTAGATTAAGATCCTTGCACCTGTTCTGGCAATGCTCAGCAAGACCTTTGGAACTGAGATTTTCTGCTTGGTTTTTTTTTTTTTTTTTTTTTTTGGTATGTGTTCTGAAATTGTGGTCATGAACTTTTCACAAAGGGAGGCAAAAAAGTTTAAAATACTTTGAGCACAAAAGTTGCATAATATATATACTAATGTCTATAATGGCTTATAATTAACCTCTCCATCATGCATTCCCTGAAATATCTACTATATTCATTGTAGTGCTTGAAACCAGGCTAAATGCCATCAGTAGACATATTTTCTCCACCTTCTTCTCTGTTATTCAGAAGTATTCACAGCACAATATGAGACATGGCAGATGACGTTGTCGACATAATTTGCTTGGTGCTGGTATACACTAAGTAAGGGGTAATAAGAATGGAATTGGAAGAATTATGTCAATACAAACCTGTGTGTTCAAGATCAGAATTTGGCTCTTTTTATTTCTTCTGAACAGATAGACCCCTAATGAAGCAAGTTCTTTTTGCAGTAATACTGGTGGGAATCGTATTGAGGATTGGTTAAATTTCTCAGTAGCTTTCTTACCAGCACCCTCATTCTTGGATCTATTGAAAGTAATGTTAATTGGTATACTTTCCTGCTCTTACTGTAATAACCCTTTTATACTAAAAAATTCTTTTATACTAAAAAATTCAGAAATGCCAGCAGACAATAATGTCCATGAGTGAGCTATAGATTTGAAAACTGAAAGAACAGCCTCACAACACAACAGAAGAGACATGGGACTTTGAGTGAAATCAAATTTTTCCTTCCAAGCTAATGTTCTGTTTATTATCTAGAGCAGTGAGTGCTTAGAGATCTTTTGCAGACATCCAAACTGAAAACAGTGGAGTGATTCAGACATCAGAGGATGCAAAATACAACAGCAAATACTGATACGCTAATTGTTGTGCTGCTCTTGGGTTAATTGAAAAAAAATCTGTCATTATTTATTCTCCTAAGACTAATATCTAGCTTACAGGCAAGCTCTATTAGTATCTGCTTTAAAAATTAATTTGCCATATCACATTATTGAGAAAAAGCTGCATACAAGAGAGTTGCATCAAATTTCTCTTTGTATTTATCTGCAAAACCAACAAGGGTAAATCACTAAAGGACTTTTAAGGACTTTTCACACTTCAGTTGTATCCCAAATAGAAAGACATAGGAATATGATAACATTTAATAGAGCGACGTGTTCATACTAATTCTTACACTGAAAAGAGCTACAAGATTTTATGATCATAAAAATCTTAATTAGACCAGGAACCAAAATGCTGGATGATCTGGAGATCCATAGAAAACCAGTGCTTCCATTTGTAATCCTTGGCAACCAGGCCTGACTTAGTCATGCCTTCCTTTGTAGAGGAAGAACTTCTGACTGGCTTGGATAGATACTGCTTCTTCCATCACCTCCATTCTTAAATATCTGCTTCACTCATGCCTTGAAGGACCTCTTGAGTCCTGTATTCTGAAGGCTGAGCCCTTCTGTGCCTTTGTGATTCAGTGCAGCATCAGACTGCAAGGGCTTCAGGCAAAAGAGTAATGCAAACCAGTAAGTTCCATATTCAGGAAAAGATGTGAATGGAAGTGCTAACCTAGCATTGCCCCCGGCTCCAGTGCCTAAGCATTGTGCTTTTTCATAGAGGATTGTGGATTCTCCTGCACCTCAGAGAGCAATGAAAATAAGAAAGTGTGCAGAATCATAACAAACAAAGCTCAGAGGACCACAACAGGAAAGTTGTTAAAGCCATGAATGTTAGTATTCTGCCTCTTGGTCATGCTTTTCTCTCAAATGTGCAGCAAATAAAAGACACCCCATTAATTTTGGGTTTACACCAGCACATACACCAGCTTCTGGGAAGTTTTCAAAATCACTTTATTATATCAGTCCCTCCACAAGCAAAATTCAAGTATTTGAATTTGTGTATATTTTATCTTTTGGAAAGTTTTCTGTGCTTATTTTCATGTTTAAGAAAGACTTTCAGCAAACTCCTCCAAGATTTGCTTCTGCTCCCTCTGAGGTGCAAACAATATTAGCAACATGTGAGTTACAACTGGATTGCTGATAGTACAAGAAATATCAATTGTTATACCAAAAAGAAATTAGCCATCTGGGCAGTTTCAGCTCTGTTAATGCTTATCTAATCTAAGCCATAATTGCAGTCCCCTAAGAAACTCGATATCATAACAAGCAAACCCAAATGCTTTCAAATCTATCTTGCATATTACACTGATCCAGTTCCAAGGCAGTTATTCTCATTAACAGAAATAAAATTATTAATCTGAATGCTTTTCATGTCCTTGTGAAATACCCTTTCTGATATATCCCAGTCTTTGTCTGCAGGAAAGGAAAGAAGAAAAGATTTATTTCCTAATTAAAGTGGCCTGGTCAGAACAGAGTCGATAGCAAAAGTCTAATTAATGGCAAGAGAGGCAATACTGAATTAAGGCTCATTGAGAGACCAATAGATTCAGCAGAAATTCAGGTCATGTTGCCCTCTCATTCCTACAAGTCTGTTTTAGAATTTTTAAGTAGTCCTTGTCATAGTATTCTGTTTGGTATCCAATGAATGGAGGGAAATTGCCCATGTATTAAAGCAGTACTCCTGTTTTAGAGTCTCCAGGTCCCTTTTTGCTGTCCTTGCTCTGCTTCAGCTTTTCTAGCTTTACTATGGACATAATATTTAGTCACCTTTCAAGGCTGTTGTGCTTTCTAGAAGGGTGGCCCACAGGATGTGCTGGTGCCTGGGACCATCCCACCCAAGGGCCATGACTTTGTTTCTTTTTGTTAAACTTTATGAGATTTCTGCTGTCCCATCTCCCCAGCCTTTCAAGATCCCTCTATAAATGGCAGTGCAACTGCTGGTGTTAGCAGCAGCCCCTCCCACTTTATCTGCAATTTGCTCAGGGTGCAGCCTGTCCCATCATCCAGAGTGTTGATGAGCATGTTAAACAGCAGTATCCCCAGTGTCCATCCCTGAGGTACATCACTAGTGCCTGCTCTCCAGCTGGGCTTTGTGGTGCTTGTCAGAACCACCTGAGCCCAGTTCAGCCAATTTTCAGCCACCTCACTGCCCGTTTATCCAGCCTGTACTTCACTGGTTTGCCTAAGAACATGTCATGAGAGCAATTGTTGAAAATCTAACTAAAGTCAAGAGTTAAAGATGAGTCAAGATTAAACAGTGTCACCTTTTTCACCCCATCCACCAAGACAGTAATTTCATCACATAAGGCTGTCAGATTTGCAAAGCATGATTTATTCTTCCTAAATCCAGGCTGAGTACTCCTATAGTCACATTTTCATTCACATGTGTGTTTGGAAGCTGTTTCCAGAAATGTGATGCATTTGTTACTATTCTGAATTTCTTTATGCTTATAAGTATGTATATATACATAAAGGGGAATCCAAACACAAACCTGCAAAGCCATAGGTTGTAAAAATACTAAATAGTCATGGGCAGAGTTTGAAAGTAGGAATTTGTAAGAGAAAAATTGCTGATGCACAGGAAGGGCTATAAGGTGCTATATATAGCTACTCTCCTGCTTAAATTTACATGGCTCTATTTGTTCTATCTTCTGTTGTGTTAGATAAACTCAAGGAGGAGCCTGAAAGTCATCTCCTAACAAGTGCTTTCAGTTCTCTGGAGAGGCCCATGGCTAAAAAATACCCTGCTCACGTATCTTGTTGCTGAAGTATTTGTACTTAAAGGAAAGAATAATAGCTCTAAGGTCTGTCTTTCTTCCTGTCCTCAGCACAAGAAAGGATTCCTTCAGTAGTGTATTCTTTCCCCTTGTCTGATCAATGAGCTCCTCTATCTGTTATCTGTGGTCTTTGCCCATTAATCTCTTATCCAGTAAATCAGTTTGATTTTGACATTCTTTGTCTTTTGAACAAATCCTCCAGGGTGGAATAAGATTCTTGCTTTCTAATTCTGGAAATGAGTCAAGTAGAAAGGTTCCTCTAAGTAGTATGACAATTTTGGGACTGTCTGCAAAGAACTTCCTTAATCTTTTGGACGTGGAGGACTTTTTTCCCATGTCTGTGGCATACTGCAGAGCTCTACTTGATGCACAGGTCTGTCTGTTTCCCTTATACCTCCTGTGCTGGGCTGAAGCTCCAAGGAATTGAAATTTGATAATCTCTCTGTCAAGACTGAAATTTGACAAGCACTTTGGGCTTAATAATGTGGTAACTCAGCAGCATATTCCTTGGTGGATTAAAAATTTAAGTTCATTGGGGTCCAACTGCTTGATGGGATGGTAGCGTTACAATTAGGTGTAGCATAGAAAGTACAGTGTGTGATATTTCCATGCTTTGCAGGAGTACTAACTTTTGACCCCTCAGGGTCTATTGCTACTACAGATCTCTGAGCTGCCGTGCAAGCTGGAAGAACTCCTTCCCTCAGCCTTACCTCTGTACCATACTGGTGGATATTTGTGGGACCACAAAACTTCAGTGGTGGAAGTTCAGGTCACTAGCTGGTTTTCCCATAACAGCCCATGCTTGGTGCATTGTCACAAATGAAGGGGTGTCTTGGGGACATGAATGAGCAGTCAGGGGCAGACTATGCTTAGAACTGCAATGACTGCGTTAAAAAATGACCTGGGATTTTCTCAAGAAGGCATTGAGAGGAAAACCAAATATCTCATTCTGCATAGCATGAGGGGTTTTAAATCTCACCAGGATACAGCTTGAATTTATGCAACTCCCAAAATAGGAAAAGAAGTCCCAAATAAACAAAATCAAACCAACCCACTTAGTGCAAGGCTGCACTTTAGAAAAATCAATTGGCTCCAGAAATTCACTGAGTCGGAAGAAACAGTGACCTTGTGAGCAAGGCATCTAAGTTAAACACATCAAATCTGGGTCTTGTTATACAATAGCAGACAAGTTATAGCCTCAGCTTCCATCTATGAAAGATGACCATCTTGTGTCCCAGCTTTTTAGATCTGAGTTAATGTGCTGGGACATTTCTGCAGATCATGGAATGATTAACACATCAAGGAATTCACCTGGCAAGTGGTATATGGCTAAACAAATCCCCAGATACGTGGAGTCACTCCCCATTGAAATTTGTATTTAGATAAGTGGCTTTCTGATTTTAAGTGAGTGTCATGAGCTGGTCTCCTGTTTTGGTGTTGTCCCAGCTGCAGCAGCCAGAGAGCAGCAGCACTCCCTCCCTGTAGGAAGTAGCAATGCCTCTGCTGACAGAAATCTTCCACAAGTGAACTCCACTAGTTTCTTACACAGACGACATGATCAATAAACCTTGTGCCATTTTTGATACCATTTGTAACCATTGTCATCTGTCCAGGTGTGACGCTGCCCTGTCCCAAGTGGTGTTGTGTGGCTGGAGCCCATCCATGGTAGTGGCATAGTGGTTGTCATCTGTCCAGGTGTGACGCTGGACACAAGTGTTGTGTCCCAAGTGGTGTTGTGTGGCTGGAGCCCATCCATGGTAGTAGCATAGTGAGCTGGAATATGTGAAGCCACATGCGCTGGCCTTTTTTTTGATTGGTCTCCTGCGATCTCTTCATTGACTGCTCTGACCTTGCCTGTGGCAACACGGCTTGGGCAAGATTTTTGGAACAGTCCTTGGGGGAGTTCTTTCCTCCTTACTTTTTGTTTCCAGCATTTCTCAGCTATGTGTGCCTGTGTGCAACTGGAGAAACAATGGTGTCTCTACAAATTAATTATCCCTTACGTTTAATTTTCTAGATTCATATGTTTATAGTTACCTGAGCTGCTGCTACCCTTGCAGGCTACTGTGAAGTCAATCACTCCCTGCCACCTTTCATCATGCTGTTTTATCAGTGAACTGCTCCAAATGCACTTATCTTGCAAATTGCACAGCACGAATTCACTCTTCGTCAAGGGTCATTTTAAAAATAGTTTTCAAGAAGGCTTTTTTCCTAGTTCAGATTGCTTCTATTCTCTTTAAAATAAAGGAATACTGCCTATGGTGGCTGAACGCAAAATCCTGAATTTAAACGTGCTTGTATTTCAGGCTGTTTCAAGCCTGGATCCAAACTAGCTGGCTAGAGCTTCTTTTACATTTTCCTTCACTCCCTTGAAGATTCATATATTTTCCTGAGGCTTATTTATTGGCAGTGAGCAAAAGAAAAATGCACTCTCATGCAAGGGAGGGAACATTTTAATGAGTAATTAATACTTGAAACAATCCAATTATGAGTATTCTTTGAAAAAAATAATGAATTATGAACTGCCTTTTTGCATAGCCAGTGACTAACTTTGAAGAAATAGAGAAATGTATGTAACTCATAAATCTGTTGCATTTTGCAACTGATGCTGAGTGACAGATGTCATTTATTTAAGGACAAATCAAGGTAGTACTTTTCTTACCCTTTGCTTGCCCTGTCTCAGAAAGAGCAGGTTTGGTGTTTATGGCAAAGGTGGTTGACCTCCAAACAGTCATGCACCCTGCATTCCTGGAAGCCCTGTGGCACAGGACCCAAGGCTAGTAGGATGGGACTTTTCTGCCAGAAGCTGCTGGCACAGAGCTGCAGGGGCCAGTGAAGCAGTGCACTTCAGAGGGAAACACTTTTTTGGCTACCTTTCAGGCACCCAAAATGAAATTCAGCAATTAAAAGAAATAAGGAGCTTCTGTATTTTGTCATTTGATCACAACTAGGCTTGCTTCCTACCAGCTTGCCAAAGCCTAGTGACAGTAAAAGGATCCTGCCAGTCTTGCTGCCAGTTCCTCTGATAACCAGCTCTAGATAAAGTCTTCCTTATGTTTTCTCCCAAACAGACCTAGATCTGAACATGTCCAAAGGCAGCAAGAGAGGAGTGTTAGTGGGAATCAGAATAGAGTTCTGCTTGATTCTGGGTTGGAAGTAGCGTCAAAAACTAGAGTGAGCTTTCAAGGGACTTTTGATGTCCAAAACCCAGAGCCAGGTCTGGATCTGCACAGTGTGCCTGAACACTCACAAAGCACTGGGTTTCTGACTTGCCAAGATTTTGCTCATCTGGTAAGCTGCAGAAAATATGTATTCTCAGGCCATTGCAAATGTGAAATGAATTCCATTAGCACAAACCTGCTTTTATGTAAGAAGACACTTTTAGAGGGATTGGAACAACCACTTTTAACTTCATATTTTTTTAAGGGGCTGAGAGCCATCCATCAGCCTATGGCTGAGTCACGAGAAGCAAGCTCCTTAGACGTCAGTATCTTGGTTGCTTTTGCTTTGGTGAGTGTTGCTGCTTGCACTTTGATATACCAATAGCTGCAATGGCCACATATCAAATGGCACCACAGCTGACTACCCAGCATTGTCTTCCCAGCCAGGTTTGATGGTCTATTTGGATAGTACTAGCCCTGCACATTGTAATTACTTTCTTCTGGAAGAAAAGTTCTTAAATTTATCACTAAAACTTATTATTAGAAAACATGAAAATAATTGCTCAAGGCCTTGGTTTCCACCTGATCATTTCATCCTGAGAGACACTTGTACCCTAAGTGGTAAGATTTTTTAATCTTCGGTTTTTATTTCATTATTTATTTTAGCTTTTAATTATGTTTAAATAATTTCTATTTTTAACTTCTAGCCTATTCATAATTTGATATAAGTGTGAATATTGTGGCTGATGGCATATAAAAAATCCTGATGAGCTGTTTCTCTTGGGATTTTTAGCTTTAGCTAATTTTGTTTTGTGCCACTAACAGTCTATTCCTGAGATGTGCTCCACAAATATCATCAGATATTCCCTTGTTCCGGTTTATGACACTCTGGAGTTAAATTTACCTGCTGAGGTCTGAGTCATCATTTCAATTACATCATGTTGTATACACATTGTCTTCTCCCTAACACAACCATCCCAGTCCCCAGTCTTTTCAGCTCTTCCTACATGCCATTAAATATTTGCATTGCTTATCCCCAATTTCTCTGCTTTCCACTGCATTCTTTGCAACCGCAGAACTGGACAAGAGCAGAGTGTTTCAAGTGAGGAATGTAAAGGAACTTGTATATTTTTCTCCTATTTTTTTCCTAAGCTGAATATTTGTTGGCTTTTTCTTTCCCTTTTTTCTTTTTTTTTTTTTTTTTTGGACTACTCCAAGGTACCAGGCAAAGCAACTGTAGTAATGATGTACCTTCAAATGAAACTGGAAGCGTGGCGAAGTAATAACCCAGCAGTACTCACTGGCTGGTGAAGCCCCTGACCTTTGTTAGCACTGCACTTTGCCTGTTCTCATCACTCCCTGTCTGTCCATTCAGCAGGATGTGAAAGACTTGGGGATTTTAAATTATGGGAAACTCAGCATGTCCTGGCAATGTGCACTTGCAGCCCATAAAGCCAACTGTGCCCTGGGCTGCATCTTGAGCAGCGTGGGCAGCAGGATGAGAGAGGGATTCTGCTGCTCTGCTCTCATGAGACCCCACCTGGAGCACTGCACCCACCTCTGGAGCCCTCAGAACAAGAAAGACATAGACTGGCAATGAGCTGGAGTAAGTCCAGAGCAGGGCCATAATGATGATCAGAGGGCTGGAACATCTCTACTATGAAGACAGGCTGAGAGAGCTGATGCTGTTCAGCCTGGAGAAGAAAAGGCTTCAGAGAGACCTTAGAGCACTTTCCAGTACTCAAATGTGCTACAGGAGAGCTGGAAAGGGACTTTCTGCAAGGACATGTAGTGATAGGACAAGGAATAATAACCTTAAACTGAGAGAGTTAAAAAATATTAGATTGGATATTAGGAAGAAATTCTTGACTGGGAGGGTGATGGACCAGTGGCACAGGTTGCCCAGAAAGCACATCCCTGGAATTGTTCAAGGCTAGGTTGGATGGGGCTGTGAGTAACGTGGTCTAGTGCAATATGCCCCTGCATGTGGCATGTAGATGAACTTAAAGGTAATTTCTAACCCAAAACATTCTGTGATTCAATGATTCTTTGCTCCGTGGCCAGTTGGTTCATGTACCCAAGCCTGTCCCCCACATCTCGTGGGAGTTCTTGTGCTTTCTGCTTCCTTCTGTATGAATGGTTTGCTGTCAGTCACCACCCTCCATTGGGTGGAAAAGCTTCATTTCACCCCAGTGCAGGCTTATGTCTACAAACCATATAGCTTTTTCTTATAGAAGACTGAAGGTGACCCATAACCACCTGACAGCACCTTCCAGGTTCTCGCCTCATGGCTATTGCCATGACATTCATCTCCAGTTACATGCAATTTTCTATTAGATCCTTCTTTTTTCTTGTAATGAGACTGTAACATCAAGTCTCATTATCCTTTTGCACAGAAGATTCAGACTCTCTCAAAGGCAAACAGTTTATAGCAGTGGGCAGGTGCTCACAGCATCTAATTTACAATTTGTTAACACCAGTAGGCTTTTACTCGGAGGTTATTTCACCTTCCACAGCTACTGCCTCTGACAATAATTATTTTAAAAAATCTTGGTTAGAACAATACAATTTCTTTGCCAGAACAGAGAGGATTTATATTTGAGGTTAATAAAATGTAACATTTCATTCCAGAGATCACAGCTTGTGTCTCATGCTGTAATACTCTTTGCTTAGAAACATTTTCCTCTGGGGTGAAAAATGGCTAGGTGAAAGCATTAACATAGAAACACTACTTTAGAACTGTCCATGTCTATATTTGTTTTCATGCAGAACCAAAAAGCAGACTCGTAGACTTAGTAATCTACAAGCTTCAAGAATTACAATAAGATAATACAACTGGACAAAAATGGCAAAAAAATACATCTAGTTTTCAAAAGGTAGTAAAAGAGAGTTCTTTTTACTCATGAAAAAGTTTCTTATAGTACAGATAGATTCTGATTTCAGTGTAGAGGGAGGTGCTTTGTGGCATCTCCTCTGCTGTGAGCTTTAAGCCATTAACTGAAGGAGTCAGTTTGCTGTCTGAGTCCTTACCCAAAGGACAAAGTGCTCCTTGACTGCACTTAGATGAACACAGAAAATACGAACACACATAGCTCTTCTGTCCTGCTTGGAGAGTGAGACTGATAGCAATAAAATGAAGTTGTTCTCCCAGTTGAAGAGGAAAATATGGGTGAATATGCCCAGTGGAGGCAAGGGCAAGTAGGTCAGAGATAAAGCCTGGAGATAGACATGGAAGACAGCTACTCCTTTTCGAGATTATTTACTGCTTTTAGAATGTGTAAGACAGCTTCATTTAGAGCACAGAAATATGATGGAAGGAATCAACATATAGGAAGAAAATAAGAATTTTTGACACGAGATGTCTAAAAGTGTAGCATTTGGTGAAGACATCCGTGAGAAAGCAGCAGCCAAAATCAGGAGCAGCAACAGGAAATGGATTTTGAAGTGCTGAAATCAGTACAGCTTCATTATCATCTCAGCCTTATAAGCTCACAGTTCAGCAGCTAATGTTCTCCCTGGTAACCACATAAAAGAACAACGTCATACTTTGAGAAAAGAAAAATCTGAATGAACTTTTTGCTCTTCCAGTTTATGTGAGGGATCATAACATTTCTCCTACACACATTGTAAATAGGACTGTTCCTTATGATCTTGTTCAGCAAAATCACCTCTTTTTGGTAAGACCCCGTTACCTGCCCAGAGGGCTTTGGAGAAGACCGATGCACATAATGGGGACCTGCTGGGGTGCTTGGATACAAGATGAAATGGGGGGAACCCAGTGAAGAAAGTCAGACATCCATAGTGGGATTGCTTTTGTTTCAGTCTGATAACACCTTTTTCATCTCATTCTCCAAGGTGCTCCATAAATCACAGAATCACAGAATACTCTGAGCTGGAAGAGACCCACAAGGGTCATGATGTCCAACTCTTAAGTGAATGGTCCATGCAAGGATTGAATCCACAACCTTTGTGCTATTAGGCAGATAATTTCTGTAAATCCCAGCTTTGCAAACCATCAACTGCCCTCTTCAGGCAGTTGGGTTTCTGCATGCCCCCTGAAAGCCATGCAGCTCAAAGTATCTCTCTTCCACAGCATTGGTGTAATGCCCTTATTACCTCATGGAAGGTTCCTGATGTAGGGGAGGAAGGAAGAAGTGGCTGTGGGCTCTGTGGTGTCTCTGACAGAGAAGAGCTTTTCACTGTTGCCATATCAACCCCCCTCTCAGTCTTACTATGAAGCATCATGATGAATGAATGCACCTCAGCATTTCTCACCTAAGATGAAAAATCATTGAATTGGGCATCTTTACACTTCAGATCATAATGTAACTCTGTACAATCATACTGCCAGAGACTCAAGGTCAGATCATGGGCAATTTCCTATTTAAAGGCAGCAGTTTCTCTTTTTAGAAAGCTGCAGAAGCTGGGGCATATATGCAGGCAGCACCCTTTGTCATGCCTGTTATCTCCAGGTGCGGGTGGATTAATGCTGAATACAGTGAAAACTGCAATACAGCCTGTCAGACCCAGCCACATGACTTTCACACCAGGCACAATGTGTGAGATTGGCAGTACAACCTTGTTTAGTTCTTGTGGGGTTTAGAGTTTAGATATAATCCACTGTGAAAATTCAGACAGGGAGAGCTTTGCCTTCTGTTTTAGATGGATGAAGATTTTATGAGTGGTTGAATAGTTCCAGGGCTGGTCAGCACTGGGGTGGGGCAACCAAGAAAAACAGTGGGTTAGCTGGGCGAGGCTGTGGCTCAGAGTCGTAAGTCCTTCACAGGGCCAGGGTGAAGTCAGGCGTTTGCTTTAAAATTGTTGTCCCACCCACCAGTGACTGACTGATCTTTGGTCTTGCATAAAATGATGGGAGCTCACTTCTGCACCTGTGTTGCTGTCAGCCTCCTTGAATTTCCTTTTTCTGGCAGAAAAATTGCTCTTCTCTTCTGAATGCTACAGGAGGGGGCTGGCTCCACCACCCAAAACCCTACTCAAGCTCTGAGCTCCAGTAAAAGAGTGGGCAGTGGGGGTGGTAGAAGCAAAGACTTATTTTTGTGGAGTGCCACTCTAAGTGGTGTATTTCAGACAGATAAGGTCTGTTGCTCTGCCAAATGCAAACTTAAGTGTACAGCCCCCACCTTGCAAAATGGTATTTGTATTTTTTTTCTTTAAAATTACCATAGTCTCCATCTGGTAGCATCCTGCAGGTCTGAGCTGTATTTGTGAGGATATTGGGATCAGGATGTAGAGTACAGCCTCTTCTTGCACCTCCTGTTTTAGTTTTTGTTTTGTGTTTGTGCAGTAGAAATAAATGAATTCATGCCATCTTCCCCCATTTCCAAACAAAACACATCTGTGTTAGACAGCAACAGAGGGATGTGCAGGGCTGCTGAGGTTTCCAGAACAGACCCTGCAGTGTCAACATGCTGCATCTCTGCACATCCTGAGGAGAATGGTCAGGGCATTATGCACTTCCAAACAGGTGCCAAATGATGGATTTGGAACCCATACTGTGGGCACCAAGTTTGAGAAAACTTGCAGGAGTATTGGCTCTCGTCTCCTAGCCTTGCCTGGATATAACCAGCAGTTTTTGTCAAAAATCCACCTACAGATTCCCCCTCTTCATTTTCTCTCCTGACTGCATCTCCAGATGAGGGTTTTAGTGCTTCACATTATTACAGGGCCTTTTCTGCCAGCAAGAGGTCTCCTTAACATACAATGCATATATAAATAATATGTGTGGCTTTGGAGGCTTATACAATTAAGTGGGTCATACCTCCTTTCATGTATAACAATTTTCTTCACAAAAAATTGAGTGTGATTTTCCTTGGGAAGATCTCCAGTCCTAGCAAAAGGAAAGGAGGCCAGAATGCTGAGTGCTTATACCAAGTCTCTTTTTGTATCAGGCTTTCTGAAACACCAGCACTAGAGCTGGTTTTGAGTTTTGCCTAAGAAAGGAGAGCAAATGCCATGGTGTGCAGTTTAAAATCTGGTTTTAAGGTTTTAAGAGTTTCCTCTCTTTTTCAAGTACCTATTTGTCTTTCCTGCTCTCTCCTGCGCTCCATGCATTTCTGCTGTGATGATTTTTCATGTAACCTCTTTGGCAGCCACAGGAGGAACTTCCTGCAGCTCAGACTGTGTTGGCACTTAGGCCTCTTGAAACATCAACCACTGACTTAATGCATCTGACTTAATGAAGCACATTGAACAAAATGGCAGGAAGCTGTTGGCCAAAAATAGGTTTTTTGCAAGTGGTTCTAAGGTATATTTAAGCTGTCAGTGCCCAAGAGCACTTCCCTACTTCAGGGTCCTTGGGTGGTCTTCAAACTGCAAGTCAGGCTAAGACCCAGGGATGCCATATCTCTTTGCTTTGGAAGAAAACTCTGGTAGATGGAGGAAGTAGGAGATGCTCTGGTCTGTCCTCAGTCTCAGGGGGGAGATGGGATATATGGGTGTCCTGGATGTATGGTTTTGTCAGAGACTTTATATCATCTTTAGGCCTAAGCCAGGTGCATTATAGGAACAGAGAGAGAGTTACAGGGTAAAAGGGGAAGACCAGTTCATGGATTAGTGCCTGGTGAGCTGAACTCAGGATCCAGCTCATGTATGGTTAGAGCTTAGGGCTGCTCCCCGGCATACTTTCTTGTAGGCCAGTTGGGAAGAAAATTGTTCTCTGCTTCCCAGGTGCATTGAGAGATGCCCAAAAACTGAATAAGTAGCGCTATGTAAGACAGGTCAGTGTGGTTTTGGATAGCTTAATTCAGTAAAAAGTAAAAATAAAGATAAGCACCATATTTCCTTTGTGCATCTTAAAGCCCTTTAGAGGCTCTGAGGTCTGATTTATATAAGAAACATGCATAAACCCAATAAAGGCATGTTTTTAATAGGAATGAGCTTTTTGTACAGTAGAACAGCTCATGCTGATTTCAGTCAAATTTTTACTAACTCCAATTAAAACCATATAGCCTACTGCTTAGCAAAAAAATTAGAACACTAAATTGTTTTTAGATGGCTTTAATGTAAACCATTGCACTTCTCTTGGGGGAGATAAACCTAAAGAACAGGATTTTCAGAGGAGTTGCTCTAAGCAAGCTGTTTTTGGAGTGGCAGCAGGAGATACTCAGAGTGTCCAAATTGGTTCCTGATTGGCCTCTTCTAACAGAAAAACACATCTGGACAAAACCTTGGGAACTGCTCTGATTCTATCACCAACAAGTAAATATGCATAGGTGATGGCCAGAGATATGCACAGGCATACATCTCTAAATCACTGTCTTTTTTTGTGCTTCTGGGGACCATTTCACTGTAAAAAAACACTTCCTCAGAGAGGTAAATGATTCAATTGGATGCACACTCGAGGGGAAATGTTTGCACTAAAGCCAAAGAGAGGTTCAGATTTTTAACTAGGAGCTACTTGTTTACTCAGTCTTTTACATTTTTTATATAATCCCTTTGCTGTTACCAGAATAATTTGTGCATGGACTGTGCATAATGTGGGATTTGAGAAACTACTTATCAATGCTGTGAAAATTGAAAATTGAAGTAATGCCTTGCAAGAATACTTACACATAGAAAATGGGCATGAAGAAATCACAATCTGTTGAAAAAAACCCAAAAACATTTGGATCCAACCTGTCTGTCCTGCAAGATGTCTTGGTCTTTATTCAAAAAATGTGGCATTTAGGAACATGGTTTATTGGTGGGCCTGTCAGAGCTGTGTTAGTGATTGGATTTGATTACCCCAGTGGTCTTTTCCAAACTCAATAATTCTGTGTTTCTATGACTCTATTTAACACTTACTGTTACATTACTGTGCGGCAGGGAGAAGAGGCCAACAGCTGCAAGACAGTTCATCAGCTGTGGGCAGTTTCTAGGCTTGGTTTAGAGTAGGGATCAAGATTTAGAGTTGCCTGGGGAGATTAAGAGCTGGGACAATGACTGAGATGTATTGGTCCCAGAAAAAAAAGACTGAGGATATAGTCATAATAAAGATATCTTGTTCATCTCCATCTTACTTTTCCTTTTTCAAATCTCATAGTCACATCCAGAGAAATTCACCTGCTCATTCTTCTTATACAAAACAGTTTTCTCTAAGGATTAAAAAAATTACACCCATTTGATGCTTGAAGATTTTTGCATTTTATATATTTTTCATATATTTGTATCTCTGTAGACTATTATTACATAGTTATATAGCTCCTGGTATTTTTCCTATCCTTTCTCTTGGATTTCAGAATAATAAGCTAACCTTCTAAAACATTCCTGAAATACTGTTTAGTCTTCTTTTCAAGAAGAGAAGCCAGACAAGGACATTTTACTTTCAAACCAAAATCTGAGGAGATGCAACAAGAAATGGGGCAAAGAAGCCCCTGGAACAATTCCAGTAGGGCAGAACTCAGGGAAAATTACATAACCAACTACTTTTCTAATTGAACAATATTTATTAGCTATGCTAATTTGTTAAACTTATAAAAATTGTAGAAATCTGATGCTGGGCATGCCCATGACTACCAGGACACCTGGAAGCTTCCAATAAAGGTCTGCTTTTAGGTTTACTATTTTAACAGTGTTGCAAGAGTTTTTGTCTTTTGATGTTAGGCAACACAATGAAACATCACGTCTTTTATTTGATTGTTTATCACTTGACTATTTCATGTGCTAGTTGGCCCAAGAATTTCATGTTTATCAGTGGCAGTCAGGAATGGGTTCTTCATTCATCTCCCAAAGATGTGTCCCCTCTGCTGTGGGAACAGCAAAAGCATTGCAGCAAGTCAGGTGTGTTCACAGAACTCTAGCATGTCTTGAGTTGGAAAGGACCCACAAGGCTCATCGAAGTGCAGCTCCTGGTCCTGCACAGGACAGCCCCAGGAAGCACACCATGTGCCTGAGAGCACTGAACTCCTTGGACTGGCAGGCTTAGTGCTGTGACCACTTCCCTGGAGAGCCTCTTCAGCGGGCCCTTGTCATATATCCAGTTCTGACCCATAGGTGTTCATCTTTTAGAATCCAGGGCCTTTGCATGGATACACTAGAAATGTATTTTCTGTAGATGGACAAGACACTGTACTGGTGGTTTACCACTAACACTGTTGTAATCTGCTCTCTGTCCCCACCAAACACAGTCCAAACTCATAGAGGGCCCAGTGTCCCTTATTGAAAGCGGAAGGAAGGAGGCTCCATGCAGAGTCAAAGTCAGGCCACTGAAATGGCTTTTACTCTCTCCATGAGCACACTTAGGAGAGGAAAAGCCTGTCCTGGAGCAAAGTAAGGCAGTGGAGAGAGCTTGTGGGTACCAGCTGTTAGATTTTGGATGAAAACAGCTTTAAGTTTTATAGGTAGAAGATGGCCAAGCTGCTTCCTTGGGAAGGATTTAAGTAGCAGAGGTGTGGAGGATAGACAAGACAATCTGGGAGGTGATTCCAAGCTGCTGAAGTAGAAGGATAGGTAGATGAAGTGATAAAGGAGGCTATGAGCCAGTGGTGAGGATATTGTGATTGTCAGGGATGAGGGAAAAGACAGTGACCAGAAGGATTAACAAATTAGAGTACTTACTGTTAGAATATTTGCTCTTGCAGATCTGGGCAACTGAATGCATTTGGTGCAGAAAATCTGCCTGTCACTCAAGAATTGTGTTTGTGGCACTTAATAAAGGTGGAAGTGAGATTGGTGAAATTGTTCTGAATTTCCATACTGCTCATAATTCAGGCGAGCATGAGGGATTTCAGAAAGACCATGCCTCTGTCCTTGCCTGTCCATATGGTATGTGCATATGCAAAAAAACACATTCCCTAGAGAATTCACCAATCAGATACAAAAAAAGAGAGAAAAACTGTGGTTTTTTGGTTGTTTTTCTTCTCTCACAGTGCTAATTATCATGGTATTCAAATGCTATTTGCTAGGCCTGCATAAATCAGGGCTTTTCTAACAGCTTCCTGGGGGAAGTTTTGTCTAATTTATTGGGACTCACATAGAGAGAGTAACACTAGGTGGGCAGGCTGGCAGGCATGTGCTTTGCTCCAGTGGTCCCTGCCACCCTTGGGAGCATCCCAGCCCAGGTCAGGGCTGCAGAGGAAGAGCTGTGAGTGCAGCTGAGGTGGGAGAGGAGGGATGTCCTGCCCTGCAGTGAGGAGAGCTGAGAAGCACTGCCTGCTCTGTCCTTCCTCTTTGGCTGTGGCACTTCGTGGCCCAAGGGTTTTGAGGAAATGTAGCATGATGGGACCAGTTTAGTGCCCATCTATTGGGCACAGCTCCGTGGACATGAGTGATGACAAGCAGCATGATAAGGGTGCAAAAGGAGGAAAGGGTATGATGGGAAGATGGGGAATAGTTCCTTTGAATGCATGGCACAAAGCTTTAATCCTACCTGAATGAAACATAAGTTTGGCTAGTGGCAAGTGTAGCTAGAAACAGCATTCTTTATCCTCACATGAAACCACAAGACCAATTTTCCTTTGCTGTCTTAATGCCTTACTTTAGCCAGACCCTTTCTCTTGGGTAGCTATGGCATATATTCCTTCCTGTTGTCTTCATTTGTTGCCTCTTGCAATCTCTCTGTCAGATGGAAGTGCCTTGTACTGTTCATGCTTGCTGTACTTTTAAATAATTTTCTGAAGTCTGGGAGCAAAACTGCGCTATGTTTAGGGCTACATACAAAGTGTTCAGGAGTCAAGGGATTTAGGGATTTGAAAATATATGGGCTACCTCAAAGGTGATCCTTTGAATATTAGAAGCAGAAAACCTGCTGGGCCACTTTGCATAAGATACTGTATAATGTGGGAAGCGGTTCCAAGGTGCCTGTTACCATGGCACCTCTTGGAGAAGCTTAGCAATATTAGCAGAAAAACAGCAGTGGTGGGTTAAAGCAAGAATTGCAGCTCTGGGCTCAGGCACACAGTGGCTGTGCCTCAGCTGGCTGCTTGCTGAAGTGGACATGGCTGTGATTGTTTTCTTACTTCATCACAAATTCATGTTTCACTTGAACTTGCATCTTAACTAATGCTCAGCCCAGTTGTGCTGCTTGACTGAGGTCACCATGGTCCATCAAACCTTGGTAACTTCTCTGTGTCTCTGCAGTGGATTTGAATTCATGTTGCATCTCCCTTTGTGTTCTGGGTCACTCCTGAGAGCTGGGTTGCAGTTGCCTGACTGCAAATGCCTACTTCTGAGCTGACCTCCTTCTGTTTGTTAAGAACAGAGAGAAATCGGCTCCCCTGGATGCAGTATATTTCTTTCTAAAATAAATCCCTGAAATAGGCCACCTGAAATATATTCTAAACACCAATTTCCCTCCTGGTTATAAAGGAAATCTTGGATCATTAGCTTAGTTAGTACAGGCAACCATATTACTGATATTTCCATGCCTCAGCTAACCAGAAGGGGTTGTTAGTGTCAAGTGAGATGCTCTAGGGAACTGAGACATCAGCACGGGGTTGGCAGGCATGACATGGGACTGGGAGGAGGCACATGTCCTTCAGGAGTGGCAGATGGAGGCCAGGTTGCAGAGTGTCTCAAATGGCACGAAACGCTGATTGCTGGAAACTGAGTAAGGCACTTTGGGTGGGGTGCAGCTCCAGCCTAAGGCACTTCCAAGTCTTCAGGTGGACTCAGTCTCTAAGCATTCAGGGTGAATGATTACTGTGTGCAGCACTGGGATTCACAACATGAGGACACGGACCTGTTGGAGTGTGTGCAGAGGAGGGTCAAAAGATGATGAGAGGGCTGGAGCAACTCTTCTGTGAAGACAGGCTGAGGGAGCTGGGGTTGTTCAGCCTGTAGAAGAGAAGGCTCCCAGGACAACTTTAGAGCAGCTTTCCAGTACCTAAACTGGGGCTACAGGAGGGCTGGAGAGGGATTTTTCACATAACATATAGAACATATAGTGATAGGGTAATGACTTCAAATTGAAAGAGGCTAGAATAGATATTAGAAACTTTTACTATGAGGGTGAACTTTTACTGTGAGGCCCTGGAACAAATTTCCCAGAAAGGTGTATGCTTCATCCTCGGAAATGTTAAAGGCCAGGTTAAAAAGCTTTAAAAGATTTTGAGCAACCTGGTCTTGTGGAAGGTGATCCTGCCCATGGCAGGGGAATTTAGAACTAAACAATCTTTTAAGGTCCCTTTAAACTTGAAGTGTTCTATGAGCTCATTGCAGCAGCTCATCCATGGGTGTGCAGTGCCATTTGAGATGTACCACTGGTTCACACCTGGTCTCCAGCTGCTGTTCCAAAAATGTGCAAATGCTGCATCATATTACTGCATGTCTCAGACATCCTAGGGTGTATGAAGTGACAGAGGACATCCTGAAGAACTGAATCCTGACCCTGGTTAACACAGTGAGTGGATCCTAACACAGTCAGTGGATTCCTCCAGGGATCATCTCAAAGCAGATACTTGGTATCTGGTCTCTGAGGGACTCTAGGGTGTCTGAGACATCTGCATGGGATTGGATAATATGACACAGAGCATATGGAAGCCAGTAGGTGAGGTACCATAATTGACTCTCAAATGACCCTAGACACCTATCTGCAAAAGTAGAGCCACCTATATGGAGGTGGGTGAGTGTCCAGCGAAGTTCTTCTCTTTAAGACAGATGCCACAAATCTCACTCTTCTTGCCATACTTCTACTGGGCATCTTTTATGTGGTGCTCAGCCTAGTGACAAAGTTGTTCCCCACTGAGGCCTTTCAGCCTCATCATATCAATGATGGCAAGAGAAGGATGTTACCACAGTGGAGGCAGTGTGCTTTGATGTCTGTCTGCCAGATTCTATGCCATACTTCTCAGTGTGGAGAATGCCTTTCCAAAAGGGCCTAAGCCTGCTGGGCCTCCTCAGCTACCACTAAGGAAGAGTCAATTAACTTCAGATCTCAGTACAGTTACACTCAGAGATGTACAGCATTTTTGTATGAGCAACGAGTGAGCATGGATTAATTTGATACAGGAACTTTGAGACATGCAGTTGTTTGTACGACTCAAAAAAAGAAAAGCACTATTTTTTTAAAACATTTTAAACATATGGAAAACCCGTGCCATAGCTGCTAGAGCCCCAGCTTCCTCCCATATTTGTCTTTCATTCCAAGAGAGAAATTTTTTTATATATCCTCAGGGTTGTGGTTAAAGCACTACTATTTCCATGGAGTGAGATTCATCCTAGCTGACTTCTGTCTAAAACCCACCCAGAGCCGGATCAAATTCCCTTATAACCACTGTAGCTGGAAAACATTGTTTGTCCTGCTCTCAGCCCTAGTTACTCCCTTGTGGAATGACAGCAGAAATATTCACTGTTTTCTGCATTTCTTGTGGAATGAAAGCAGAAATATTTACTGTGGTTTGTTCTGTGGCTCAAGCCAATAAAGCCTGTAAAAATAAATATGACCAATATATTGTTGTGATGGTTCATGAGAGAAGTTGGAAAGATTCAGTTATTGCCAACTCATTAATATTTTTTTGAGATGGTTAGTGACAAAAGTTTTGCCAAAATGTACGAAGACAACACCCTTGGATCTGTCAGAGGTAGAGACAATACATCAAACATTTGCTTAAATGGGAGTAAAGCTCACTGTCTCTGCCGTTATCTCCTGTGACCATTTGTGGTTACTGCCTAGTCTTGATTTATTGCCAATCTGCCAACTTTCTCCCTTCTATCAGACTCACTCAATTTTTTTTCACCACCTTCCAAGGAAAAGTCTTTGATCATAGTTTGGGTATTGAAGAATGAAGTGGCTGCCTCAGTCTCCCCTCTAGCACATTATCTTTGTAATTTTCCACTCACCCATGGCATCCCTTCCTTTGGTGCAGTAATTTTGGTGAAAAATGTACACCTGGCCATAATGTACACTTACCTGCAACAGCCTGATGCAGGGAAATAGTTTGTTTATGAGTTGTGTTTGAATAGTGGTAGCATTTTGACTTGCTTTTGTTTGGTTTGGTCCTTTGGGAAATTCCAGTTTTGTTTTCAAGGTTTTAGTCAATTGACTTCATTATGAATTTGAAATGCAAATAATTTGATATTTTTATTTGAAATTTTCTTATTGATATCTATTGATACAGGGTGACCCCAACACAGGGAATAATGTGCTCTGACTCCGTGATTCAGAAGGGTGAACAATTGCTTTATTAAACTAGGTTGCATTACACAAATACTATATTAAAACTATACTAAAAGAGATACTAAAGAAAAACCCATGACTGTCTGAGACAGTCACAACACAGCTTTGACCCAATTGGTCAATCAGTCCAAACAACCATCAGCAGAGTCCAATTAGCAAATCACTTTCGGTAAACAATCTCTATAACATATTCCACTTGTGCCAAACAACAGGAGCAGAAAGTAGAGGTAAGAATTGTTTTCTCTTTTTCTCTGAGCTTCTCACTGCCTTCCCCAGGAAAAGTCCTGGGAGGGAAAAGTATGTGTCTGTCTGTTTAGAGGATGTGAATACCACAGATATCAATATTTGATTATTTAACATTTGCTTTTGCCAGTTTTCAACAGATGGAAACTTTCCAGGGGAGAAAAGGTGGTTGTACAGGGTTTGATTCTGTTGGATCCATGTCCTGGGATGTGCTATTGTTCTCCAGCATGAGCTGAGGCATTGCTGAATTATGAATGTGCTAATCGAGCCCACAGGGTAAATCAGCTGCACAGTGCCTTTGAAGAGATACTGCAGCAGCTCAGGCAGTTAAAGATTTTAAAACTTTTCAACATTAGTGGTCCCAGTGAGAAAAGAAAATCTCACCAAAAACTTAGATTGTACAGAAACTGATTTTTTTCTTAATCAAAAATATTTTGATGGCAATTCCCTACTGCTCTCCTGAGAAGAAGAGCTACCATGGTGTGGAAACTGCAAACAGTGTAAACATACTAATGATGTGATTCAGAGCCTGTGTGGATCTCACTATAGATATTGCCCTGCCAGAGCATTTTTACTGCGTTTCCCATAGCATAGAGCTTTTGTGACATTTTGTGGTTTTCTGTTAATGAGGAGTCCTAAATTTTGTTCTAAGCAGTTGATTTAAATGTCACCTTCCCCCCCGACACCTCCTCCCCCCGTATCTGGCCATTTAAACTTCTGTCCCAACATCCTTTAGGTTCAGCTCAGTCTTGTACAGCCCAGATTGCTCAGAGCCAAAAGTGTGCTAATAGTGTGTGTGGAAATCTTCCTTCCTCCTTGACCAGAGGAGGTCAAGGACAGTTTCCACCTCTAACTCTGTTGCACAAGTTGCTGAGACACTGAATTTAAAATTTTGTTCAAATTGTAAGTGAATTTTAGGACAGAGAAGAACAGAGAGCTTATATGTCACTATGCAGTAGTGGGGAATATCTGCTGGATATGCTGGATATCAGCAGAAATTTTTTCATGGAACCAGTTGTTAAACAGTGGAGTGGACTGTCCAAGGAAGTGGTAGAATCACCATCCCTGAAGGTGTTGAAGAAATGGCTGGATGTGGTATTTAGTGCCATGGTATAGTTGATGAGGTGGTGGTGATTGGCCAAAGGTTGGACTTGGTGATCTCAGGGGCCTTTTCCAACCTTAATGATTCTGTGATCCTGTGATCTGATGGCAGACACAGTCACAACATGTGGAATCTGGAAAGAAGCACTCAATGAAAATCTATTTTATGCAGAATGGGAAGACACTGCAATATACAATGATTCCTCATGAATCATGTAATTGGCAGTTTGTAAAGCAAAATACGAGGTGTGCTATTCTGTTAACCATGAGTAGAAAGTAATTTTTGCTTTCATAATACAGCAACTTACTGCAAATGTCATGGCAGAATGTTTCATTAGTAGACAAAGGAAACTTCCTTTGCTGCCAGTCAGGCTGTTTCTTGCTTCTGAATGACCCAGGTGATGGCAATGCTTTGCTCAGTGCTGCCAGCAAGCATCTCTGCAATCTGTGTTTACAAGAGATAAGATAAAATTTTGCACAATCAGGGCAAAATGAGGGCCTATCCCTTAGGAGGTGACACCAGGGATGTCTTTCCTGGTAAAGTTGCATTGTCTTCTTAATTTTTCTTACCTACCAGAACAGAAAAATTCTTGCACCACTTAACAGCAGTATATGCTGATGAATGGGAGAATACATTTGAATCCTTTACTAGTTCATCAAACCTAGCAGTAAATGATGCTTCTAAATAGTGGCAAATATCCTTAATGTGTCAGCTGTGCAGTGATGCGTGGAAAAAGTTTTTTTCCTGATTCCAGTACAAATAGCCTGGAAGAAGAGCTTTGACTGTCTTTATCTTACCACATGTTAAACATTACTGGTCAGAAAGTTCCCCAGTCCTCTCAAAAATCTGTTTGTGGAAGCAAGCATAAGATAGGACTGGAGCATTTCCCAGAACTGATTCCTGGCCATTATGACTTGAATCTTCTCTTTGCCAGAAGCTGATAAGAAGATGGGTTTTCTATGTTATCAAGGAGAATAGCATGTGACAATATTCTGAACCTGCTCTGTTCCCTGGAAGGCTAAAGGCAACATTTTTTACTATTTTCAGATGGAGTAGTGATAGAGTGTCAGAATCATAATTTTGCTGTTGCTCAGCTCAGTCCTAAATACCCAAAGTGATTTTAAAGGTCTTATAATTATACAATTTTTAATCAATATGATTTACTTATTAATCAGAAATATTCTATAGTAAAATTTTACCACAGTTGGCTGAGTTAGTACCACTAAGTTATACAATTCCATACACCTGCAGAACTGTGTTCTTGCTGGAACAAACACTGGGGAATACCCTGACCCATTCTAAGAACGTCCTGAAGGAAGCTAAGCTGTAAGTAATAGATTTCTCCTTATTTAGCTGAATTTTTCATAACCAGACAATAAAGCGAAAGAGTGTTTGCATAAATAATTTTCACTGTTAATAGGTAGTAATTTTCTTCTCATTCTCTTAATTTAGTATTGTGATTGATAATGAACAAGTGCATTTGTGTTTATAAAAGGACTCATTTTCTTCAGCATGTTTTTGATTTGTTGGAAGTTCAAACCTCAGCAATGATTTTTGTCCTTCAGCTGCTCTGGGAGAGGTGACCTCCTTTGGTCAACGCAGCTCAAGTGCACCAAGAGTCCTTTGGATGTACCAAATGGATGAAGGACCTCAGGTGCTCACTTCTTTCCCTGAGAACTGAAGATTTCTGGTGGGAGGTTCCCACTTAGCTGATTAGGTGTCTTCAGGTGCTTAATGAGTACTGCATTAACACCACGGTGCCATTAGATTTTTATGTGCTGTACAAGTCAAAAGGGTTCAATCCAGACAGCCATTAATTTAAGAAGTTTTCTTGGATTTAGGCAAGAAAGTCCATGTAAATCTTAGAAACCAATGTAGACAGTCTGGATACCATTCAGTGTTCCCAGTCCTCACTTGGATGCCAGAAAACTAAAAGCAGTACAATAGATGGGGATCCAGGAACATCTCTTATCTTATCCTGCTGCCCACTGCCTAGGAACCAGTCTTACTAAAGTCTCGCTTTAAAGGTGATGGTCTTGTTCTGGGCAATCTGAGGCTTTAAAAGTCACAACAAGCAGCTGTGTTGGCTCCTTGAGGTGCACTGGTTGATTCAGGTCCTCATCTGCTGCCAAGCAGAGAGGACTGGTTCTTGTCTGACAGACATTGTACATTGAGATTGTAGCCCCATTTCCACACTGCATATTACAGAGAATTTACTTGGGCTCTTCCTTGTTATCTTTCTCTACTTAAAGTAGGAGTAATTCAGGGTGGAAATGTATTTCCCCAGACTTTACACAGCAATACAGAATAGAACAGTCCTGTAATGACGCACATAAATAATTGCTAGTGCTCCAGTAGAGATTAAGTAGGTGCTTCCACAGTTCCTTGCAAAAGGTAGCTAAAAATTCAAATTTTGAGTTGCAAAACAAGAAACTTAACGTCGTGTTACATTCCTGTAAGAAAAAGTATAAATTGAGCCCATAACTTCAATTTATGTGACTTTAAGACTCACAGGATAATGGAATAATTTAGGTGGGAAGGGAGCTCTGGACATCATATGATTTGACCTCCTACTCAGAAAGAGTCCCTGAGGAGCAGGTAGCTTTGTCAAATTCAATCTTATTTGTGTCCCAGTTACAGTGCTTCACCACCCTTGTGCTAAAAAAAAATCACATATCTAATTGGAGATTTTTGTGATGCAGCTTGTGTTCACTGCCTTTTTACATATTGTTGTGCATCTCCTGGAAGAGCCTGTCTTCATCTTCTCTGCAATTTTATATTAGGTAGCTGGAGATAGCAGTAAGATCTGGAAGAAAAGAATTACTTCCGCTTGCTGAGTAACAAAATATTGGAATTTTCTACCCTCAAGGCAATTTTCCTTACAGCTTTAGTGCTATTCAAAAGTGTCTTCAAACAAAAGCATTCTGCTTTCTGAGGAGCCTTTTATTTCTGAAAAGAAATCCTATTTAAGGAAATGTCCTCGTACAAGGGGTTGACAGGCAATTCTGCTTATCGTCACCTACTCTTCACTTCTTGTACACAAACTGAGGGTTGAGAACTGTAGTTGTCATTCTGAGCTCATGATAGGAGCAGGAACTTCCTTTACCACCCACACGTGAGAAACACTGCAGAGCTGCTTGGGTAAAATCTTTGCCATGTTCCATGACTGTAAGAGGACAAACTGTAATTTACAGAATTTAATTTCAGAGAGAAGTAAAAACTTATGGCCTGCCCCATTTACTTTCTCTCTTCTCTGGTACCTAAAAGGAAGTAAGATTTGCTTTGGATTAGGTGCCTTCTTCAATCCAGCTCTCCTTGGCACCGGTTACATGTTCTTTGGTTCACTACTGCAAGCCCCTAACGTGTGTTTGCAGCAGAATGTGTGCCTAAGCTACATGCCCAAGCTGAGTTAAGCTTTAGTTAGGTGAATGTATGGGAAAGACAAGGATCTGTTGGGGTGGATCTATAGCAGGGTCACAAAAGTGATCAGAGGGATGGAGCACCTCTTCTCCAAGGAAAGGCTGAGAGATTTGAGATTGTTCAGCATGGAAAATTTGAGGCTATGAGAAGGTCTTTTAGCACCTCTCAGTACTGTTTGGTAGTGCCTGTAGTATAGGACATGGGGCAATGGTTTTAAACTAAAAGGGGGTAGATTCAGATTAGATATAAGATAAATTGTTTACAATAAATGTGGTGAGATATTGCCACAGGTTACTCAGCGAAGCTGTGGATTATCCATCCCTGGAAGCATTCAGGGCCAGGTTGCATGGGGTTCTGAGCAGCCTGGTCTGGTTGAAGATCGTTGCCCATGGTAGGAGGACTGGAATAGATGGCTTTTAAAGGTCTCTTCCAAACCAAACTATCAGATGATTCTGTGATCCAACCACCCCCTTCCTCCCAGAGGGGCACTGTAGAATACATCAGGGAACAGGGATCTTGCTTGGCCCTTGTGCTTCTCCAGAGCTGCTACTTGAGTGGGGCTGTCAGCAGATGTGCAAAGTCACCCGAGTGACCTCATTGGTCTTCAGCTGAGGAGCAGCACAGGTCAATTTGCACAGCATTTGTCTGCTTGGAAACCTTTGTTCTCCCTACTTATCCAGAACAGATTATCAGACTCAAAAGATGACTTAATTTGTATCACCAAAGATATTAGTGTAAGAATACAAATATTTTTGTTTTAAATACAGTCCAGTCTGGACTCCTCTCACTGTTTTTATGTATATAGCCAAGTATGAGCAATGATATAAAAAAACGGCATACAGATTCTGAGCAGGTATAAGAAGTATTCAAGATATATCACCTTTATTCCTGAGCCATTTTAGTTATGCTGGAATTAAATCAGGAATAACTCCATGGCAGCCAGGGAAATCAGAACTAGGTTAATGTGCTGGATGAGGCCAGCAGATACAATCTTATTATTGTTCGTGTCACTCTTAGAAACTTTCCTTTTTTCCAGGTTGCCCACTAGGAAGCTTTTATTTTTAGTATGGAAAGAAATTTCACTGCTTCTTACGCATTCTTCATTCTTAGTCTTCATCTGAAGAAGTGTAGAAATAGTGCTCTACTTAGATAGATAAGAAGAAGGTAAGAAAATTAATAGAAAGGGTCAGAGTTCAAGCAAGGTTCATCGTTTCCTTAGTCTAACCTCCAGGAACAGGAATCTTTTCTGATACATTTTCCACTACTTTATCCAATCCACTTTTTAAATAAATCAAGCAATTGGTCTGCAATACTACCCTGGAAATTGAATCAACTCAAGGAAACTCTCTATACAACTGAAATTTCCTCTTGTTGCTTCCCTGCTATAACCAATTTCCCTGCTTCACAGGAGTGCAGCAGCATGGGTTTAATCAGAGCTGGACTGGTGAGAATTGCTTTGAGAGGAGCAGGTCCCCTAAAAAGCCTTTAGGAATGACAAATGTTGAGGAGATCATCATAGATGCAGAACTGAGGTTAACAAGTTAGCATAATTTACCAGTTTCTCCTGCCTGGGTATGCTCCTTTGCCGCTGCATTTATATGAATCATAGAGGCAGTGCTGCAACACGCAAAGAAAGCAACAATAATTCAGCCAGTTTTCATAAGCATTTTCTCTCTCAGTGAGAGATAACACCCCCACAGGCAGTGCATTAACATTATAATTTCTGTAACAGTGCTGTCTCCTGGCCCCAGCAGAGATCACGGCCACATCTGCTTGGAGCTACAAACACATGTGCTAAAGGTCTATCTCTGCTTCACAGTTTTTGTGCACTTACATAAGAAAACTAAAGAGATGAGGAAAGTTAGTATTGCTGTCATCAGTTTATAGGGAGGGGGTGGAGGAAATAAAGCACAGACAATGTTACCAAGTGCCATAAAGCCCCCTAAAACTTCATCTTGGAAACAAAATACAACCAGGCTGATGGCCACACATAGGTAGGTAGTGGAGAAGAGCAAGATCCAAGAGAAGATAGGCAAGTTGTGATTTGTTTCAAAATAAAATCAGTGACATGGAATTAAATGTACAAATTTTACCTGTATAAGAAAGGTTTTAAAAGTCAGGAAGCACAGTGTGAAATTACAGAAATCACATTTTAAAACAAAAATGTCACATTGCCTTATTTATAGCATTTAGAGCTTTTGCATGTGTAATAAACTAAATGTTGAAATGAGAGCTACAAATATTGAAAGCATTTCTGTAAAGGATCAGTGTCTCTGGGATGCACAGCAGAATTACAGGTAGATAGCCCACCTTATACAGCCCCCTATTTCATAGTTATAAGTCTGCTCATCTCGTGGCTTGCCTTCTACTAATGAGGTAGCAATCAACAGAAGCACTACAGCACATAGGAGATTAATATTCGAAAATAGTTGTAATCTTCCTATCAGATACCTCTGGCAAGCATTGATTGCTGCTGATTATACCCATGTACAAGAGCAAGAGTCCTAAAAGATTCACATCAGTACCTGAGAAAGCACAAAGGTGTTCAACAGTAATAACAGATCAGCAGTGAGGCTGTTACTGCCATCTCAGGATCTTGTGGGTTATAAAAATCTTAACTCAGTCCTTCTCACGTGGTTGTAAATGGCTTCTGGGACAGCAAGAAGTTATTCTCATTGCCTTGTCATCCCTGACTGTGCCTGGGTTCAAGGTGTTATCATCGTCATTGTCATCATCATCCTCATCACCAGACGGTTTGGGTTGGAAAGGAGTTTACAGGGTCCATCTCATTCTCAGAGAGACCATGGCACTTTGTGGGCACTTCCTGCCCTAGGCCAGCACAAGTGGAGCCCAGGTATGACCAAGTAGCTCCTCCTTCTCCACTCACTTCAGTCTCTCCAGTGCTTTGGACAATGGAAATGAAATTGATTCCTCATGGTGGGCAGTCAGCTTTTTTGGAGGGAGTCTGTCCCTCTTCCTTACCACTGCTTCCTTGTCCACGTCCCATCATTCCAGTGCTGCAGCCTGCAGCACACTGTGCATACTGGGTATGTTTCTCCAGCATGTTTTTTTCCCAAACCTGGATAAATGTGTAGCTTTATGGGAGGTCTCCAACATGCTGTGAAAACTGAGTGCAGAAAAGGCCTTGGCCACTCAGTCATGGACCTTCAAGAGCACCCTGGGAGGAGATGCTGGGAGGCTGCAGAAGCCTCTGAATTGCTTACCCTACTCAACAGCCAACAGGAACAGCAATATCCATTGCTCTTCCAAGGCTGGAAGCCATTAAACTTGCATATGTAATGTACTCTTGGCTTCCCTTAATGCGATGCAGCAAATGAAAAGAAGCATGAGAGCCAAAGTGTACAATTAGCATGAGCGCCCAACTAGTTAAGTAGAGTAAGAGATCTGAATCATCTACCAGTCTCAATGCGCATGGCTCTCATGAACTTTTCCATAAGGACTTTGGCAAATAAAGAAAAAAATCACAGCAGGGCAATATTACACCCTCCCACCTTTCTTTTCTATTTTTCACCTTTGTGTATTTTCCTTGGAAAAAAAAAGTTTTTTGAGAGAAAGCTGCAGGAAATGTCCAGCTGACTCAGCTCTTAAGAATTTCCCCCAAGATCTCATTTGGTTTTTTGTTCTGCTCTGCATCCCAAAGTATACAGACTGTATTTGCTCAGTGTCTGTATCTCTGCAAATTCACTGCTCACTGTGAGTGTTAACATGTTTAATAATTCATCTTCAATTGCAACAACTATTTGGCCATTCAGATCAGGTTTTTACTTTCTAAAACCACCCCACACATTTGCCGAGGTGAACCCTTCTACTCATACTGATCAGAAGAGTTATCATTGGTTGAATAACCTTGCATATGCTTTTGCTAGTGTTTGTTGGTATTTCAAGGACAGAATATTTCAAGGACAAAATTCTCTTATCTTTTTGGATGATGCTGAGATAAAAAAAAAATTGTTACATCTGGTGAAAGTTAATTATATTTCAAATCTGTTGCAGCTGAGTTGGCTTGGCCAAGAAATACTAAATAGAATGTGCTCAGTGTTTGAAGACTGAGACTATTTTTTTTTGTGGGAGTTAGTTTTATAAGTTAATGACTCCATGGAAGGACAAAAAATAAGCTTTTGACAGCCAGTTTTGAAATCCTCTGCTCTGTGCCAGATAAAAACCTCAACAGTACTGAGACCAAATGCAACTTGGGTTTGTATTCATTCAAGTGCATTGCACTGTGGCATGTGGTCTGGCACTCAGGGCAAGGGAAGGTAAGAAATCACTGTCTGTCCTTACTCAGCATCATCTCACACAACTGTGAATTTGAAGTTCAGGCTTCCTTCTGAATAAGGCCTGAAATAATTTTGGATTTGTGTTTGTCTATATCACATATCAGTGGGGAACCTGAGACATGGAAAGAAGCCGGAATGGAATCAAGGCATTCCGAGTTGCAATTTATCATCTGCCTAAGGAGATTGAAGGTTTAGCTCCTCTAAGACTTCAGCATCACAGGGAGGAGGCAGGCAGGTCAGGCAGAGAGAACTCCATGCTGGAAACAACATCAGCTCGTTGATGTTCAGAGGCAAGAGACAAGAAGTGGTTCCCAAAACACCCAAGAAAAGATACATCATCCTCTGGGTGCTGGGTGAAACAAACAAACAAACAAAAGGAACAACCTGAATTCTTCTGAATACAGGAAGCATTGTGTTAATCCATTTTAAAAATAGCTCTATAAACTGAAGAAATCCTTGTTTCTGACCATACTACTCAGCAGCACACTAACAAAATCCTACCTAACACATTCTTGGGCACAGTCATCACAAATTATGATAACCAGTCGGGTTAGGGTGACTGATACTGAATCTTTTCCATCCTCAGGCTGCTTGTTAGTTTTGTGGTGAACCAGTGATGACAGATGACTGCACAGCCAGGGTTGGGCAGGACAGACCAGTGCTCACCTACTCCTTCTCCTTAGACACCTCTGTGGATATAATATTAAATGTGGTTTGGTCACTGGATGGTCTCTCTGCAGATCAGCTCTCCTTCCAAAAAGACCAATGAGAAGATGTCTTTGAATTTTCCATGGCCGGGACCTGTGTGAATTAAGAAATAGCAGTTGCAATGGCTGAGAAAATTTCTATGTGAATGTCTTTATGAAGTGAAGACAATTCTGAAGTCAGTGGGACTCATCAAGATCCATAAAGTGCTTCTGTAATCCTGTTTATTTTTCTAAATGCCTGTGTTTTGCATTTTCAGTCATCCCTACCAAGGTGCTACCTGATGCATTTCCTGCAGGATGCAATTACATCTTCGCTGCAGAGATGGGTTGAAACAGCAGCTTAACTGCAAAGTCAGCTAGTCCTTGATATGCCAGAAGCTGTTGAGGCCACTGAGAAATGAAGTTTCTGATAGTGGTCTTGATCTTGTAAAAACACCTAGTAACAGATATCCTGTTGCATGAGGAGCCCCGCTGGTCCTAGGAAAACAAGTGACATGGGATGTCTGTTGGCTTGCATTGAATGTAAGGGTCTAAAGTTACAAAAGCACTTGAACTAGTGTAAAAGCTGTATGAAAATGTCTTTTAGGATCAGGCTATAGATGCATACTGTGACCCATTCTTTAATTTTAAATAATTTTCTCCCTATGGAGGTACTAGGTATTACATTTTTAGAGATTTTAAAAGCAGTCAACCTTTAGCAAGCATAATGTTAGTCAATGATATTTGTGAGGTTAGAAAGAATATTGGACTTTCATGCAAACACATCAGTAAGTTTATTTGTATCAGCTGTTTTATGATTGTGTTGATTTACATAGGTATAATGTCTTTTCCTCATTCTGACTAGATGCTTCCTCTTCTCCCATAATGTCATGGCCTATAAATTTAAAAACTTGTAGATGGTGGAGTTTTCACTTCTCTCTTAAATCTTGCACAGGCAGGTAAACACAGGCCTAGTGGTTGTGTCTAATCTTCTGAAGGAAATGGAAGGAATATTTACAAGTCATGTCAACTGTCTTTATCCTTGAATCTCAGACAGAAGGATGTCTTTTTTGGCCAAACTGCAAGATCAGGTACAGCAGATGGGACTCAATTCCCAACTCAGCCCCAAAAAGGATCTTTCATTAGTCATCTGTAGATTAACTGATTTTCCTGGTGTTCAAGAACAGATGGGTATCTAGGTGTAGTTTTATAGGTCTTCATACTGTTTGGAGCACAACAGCAGATTAAGTGCTTTTGATGAGATCCACAAAATTCTGGGCAGATGTTTTGTTTCTGAAGAAAAGTGGGTTTGGGTGTCTGTCTGGGTTGCAGAGAAGGAAATGAGTAATAAATGTTGGATGCTCAGATTCACTGGGGTATCTGAATCTAAAGATAGGTCTCCTTGCTACTTGTAGTTGTCTGAAGACCATATAAAGCCTACCTCAGCTTCTTCTCACGGTGTGAACCATTCTAGAGAGTTCTTTCATGTCAAAAATGACACAAAATGGCATTTTATAGGCAGGAAAAGAAGGGGCTGAGAGAGGCAACTGCTTAAGCTGACACTGCTGCCGAAAGAAGGACAGTCCCAGGAGTCTGGTGATCTTCACAGTTGGGCAGGTGTTTGGAGGAGACACAGATCACAGCTATTTTTTAGGAATAGCCTGTTTTGTTATTAACAGAATCAAACAGCAATGAGTGATAAAAGATTGTTAATTCACCCTGTGTACTCACCCATGTAGCTATTAGCCCCTCACTCATCGCTGAGTGGTTGCAGCAGTGTCTGGAAGTCCCAAGCCCAGCTGCATAATTGGAACCACGGGGTCAAACTGGCTCATGTGGCTGCCTGGCAGGTATCTGCAAAATCCCTCTGAGTATATTCTGGTTCATCAGGGGAGTGTGTATTTCTGCATACAGCAGCTGTCACACTCCTGGATAAAGTCTGAACCATGTAACCTCTCATTGCTGCCAGGGGCTCCAGCAGACTCCTGTTCACTGAGTTTATTGGTTCTTCTGGACTACACAGCACTGCCAGTGTAGAGTGCAAATAAATCCCTGGAAGAGTTTCAGGCACTACCTTCTCACTACATACCTTCCCTCTCTTGTTTTCTGGTGACAGCATCACCTGACCAGTGTTTTGTGACTTTTTATTAGGACTGGATGTTTTTAAGAGCAAGCAAGAGAGAAACATCAGCAGAATTGAATTGTCCAGCCAGGATAGAGTCCATGATGAATGGCTGGAAAGGTTTTTTCTTCTGCCCACTGAGTTTGGACATCACATATCAAACTGGAGCATTTGGATTTTTTGAAGTGGCATTGCCTTTAAACTAATTAATTATTTAATTAGAAAAAAAATTGATTTCCTGAATTGCTAGTCTGCAACTAGAATTTCAACCATTTTGTCTTAAGTTTCACTGGTGAACTTAAATAAACTTGAAATATGCCTGCAGCTCTGGCACTAATATGTCACCGGTGGGGAGCAGTAACTGACAAAGGACATAACCTGAATGCAGTCCATTGCATGCAAAATCCATATTTCCTCAGCTAAAAATATGATTGACATTTTTTATTATCAGTTGAAAAATTCCACATCTTAAAAATGTGTGATAGGTAAACAACAGTTTTTTGCTGCATTCCCAAGCTGAAAAGGCAGCTTGCCAGGCAATTTTTGGCAGAAAACAACAAAAGCTTACTATTACACTTGCAAACCAACTGAGAAACAGTGAAAGTGTACTGGTGTAAGAAAAACACATGCAGACTAAGCTTCACTTGATCTCTGATGAAAAATGGCACCTTATACTTCAACAGTTATTTATTTTTATGATTTTTATGCCTGTCATCTTCAATTTCTTCTTTTTCAAAACATCTTGCTGACATTTTTTGAGAGTATTTTCAAGCTTTTGAAATCCCATCAGCATCTCTCACCATCTCATAGTCTACAGGGCTTGACTGACCATGTCACTATAATGTTGTCTTTTACATTATTTTACCAGTCTTTATGTCTGTAAAATTATGACGTCAAAATTTATGGTATTACCCCTTGATGACCTCAGATGCAAAATTTGAAATGAGATTTTTAGGGTGTCTTCTCAATTATTTTTTATTATTTATTATGACTGTAATAAAAGAGTAAGAAAAAACAGCCAAGTGAGCATGCCTGGATTTGGTGTGGGAAGACAAATTTGCTTGTGTTAGTGCTGTTATGCAAATGTGAACCATTTTGCAGGGTAGTTTTTAGGTTATGGGTTTTTAAGTCAGAGAGGGGAAATCTCAAGGGTAATCTTTGCTGAGTAGCAAGAAACATCTCTCATGTGTAAGGACATTTACTGCTAAGTTCAGAGGCAATGAGGGGTGAGGGGGTGTACATTGAGTTTCCTTTCCCAACAAAAGGCATTTGTATTAAAGACTCTTGAGATGAGTTGTTGGGCCAGAGTCCTTCATAGAGTCACCATTGCTCTGTGGTGGCTGCCTGGGTTTGTGCCATGGGACAGGGCAGAGACTGGGCCTGTGGTGCTTGCTTTGACCATGGACAACAACAACAAAAAAATCCCTTGGTTTAGCTATCTGTGATTAATGCTTAGTGCTAGTGGTCATTGTCAATGATTGAAGTGGTAGGGATGAATATTTTGGCATCTATTGCACAGCTCCTTTATCTATTTTGGAAGAAATTTTAGCTTTGGGCTGAACATGCAAATTGTGAATGTTAAACAGCAGGATAAGTAAGAGGCCAGAGGCTTAGCTGGGAAGAGGCAGAAGCAAAACAATGAGATTTGGCTGCTGTAAGTATTTCAAGTGGGTCAGACTGTGGTATCTGTAGCAAGATATTAGGCATACTGCCTGTTGAATTAGGCCTGTGGGAAGGTCTGCTGGATTCCTGAGCAGAAAAAATGGGCAAGTGAAGATTCATAGCTCTGAAACAATTTTTGTGCTGTTTACTAGACAGCAGGGCAGTCAGGTGTGGTGTCCTCTGGAGGTTTTGAAGACACTGATTGCATTCATAGCATACTGTAGGGGAAGAGTGCCAGTCCTCTCAGCCCATCAAGCTTCTGGTTGCCTTTGTCTAGGGGATATTCTTCAAACAGACTCATTTCTAGGCAGCCTCATTCTCTACTCCTACTCCTTCCACTTTTGACTGTGCTGGTTTCTAACAAATTAGCCTCCAGTCTTATTTTACAGATTTTCTTTTACTGTTTGTCTCCCTTTAATCTGGCTGCTCTTTGCTGTCTCATAATTCATTCTGCATGTCTCACATGGCCAATCACCATGGATAGCTGGTTTCTACAAGTCCCTGTTTAGTCACCTTAACTTAGTTTTCCTGCAACTTGAAACATATTCAAACATTTTTACCTGAACTATCTTCATTTCTAGTTCTGCAGGATTTATTGTTTTTCTGGTTTAAATATAGATTCTTTGAAAATATACAATTAGTAGAAAAAACAAAAAAAGTTATAGAAAAATAGTAGAAAAAATATAGTAGAAAAATTATATATAAAAAAAACTTTCAGTAGGTGTTTGATTTTGGGGTGCTTAGTATTTCTCAGATATACTTGGTTCCAGCTCACTTGTCAAATAAACATTATTTGATTGTAATGGTCAAAGTCTGTAGTCCCTGCTATATAACACGTTTTTTATTTATCTCCTGTCACTGTTGGATGGGAATTGATCTGGTTAAGTGTATGATATGGTCTCTTACTAATGGCTCACAAATCTCTCTCTGTCAAGTGAGTGCCCATATCACATAATAAAATTCATCTCCATTGTGGAAGGTTCTCAGGGGTCTGAGCAAAGCTGGTCACACTGTCTGGAATAAACTCTTTTTTTTCTCCTTAGACACTGGTTTATCTCAGAGTATCTTAGCTGGACCAAAAGACAGATATTTTTTACGCTGTTTTTATATTAAAAAAAGTAACCAGCGGCTAGAATGGGTTTGCTATGGTCTGTCAGTCTGAAATGATCTGTTCTGAGTCCTGAATGTCAAAATACATGATGTTTTTGTACTGACATTTTGGGGGCATTATTTTTTTATGGCAAGTTCAAGTACATTCAACTAGCCATCTCTTTTTTGGCATGCAGCCAAACCCATGAAATTTTAAACTGAGCAGAAAACTTTTATTTTTCTTGTTGTTATTGTTGCTGTTGTTATTATCATCCTCTTCCTATTTAATTCTGTCTGTGTAATTTAGTTCTTACACATGTCCCAGGACCAGCAGTGTCAGTAGTCAGTAAAGATACAATTCTGTAAGTTATGGGAAAGGTGTAGATTTAGGATAAGTCTCACTGAAGCCTTGATGCTATTGTCAAGTCAGCTTTTCATAGCTGCACCAACCCCTTGGCTTTTTGTACTACTTTTCCCCTTCTGCTCTCATCCTGACTGATCAGGACAACTTTAAGGTAGCGAGACTCATCGTGCCACTGTAACTGCAAACCTATGGAAACAGCAGGAGGTGTCAAGGAGTGCAGAAGGGAGTAGATGTGCTTAGCACACTGTTCTGGCCAAATTCCAGCCTGACTGTAATTTAATCTGTTAATGTAGTGCCTGTAAAGCTTTACTCATGTGAAATGGAGGCTGAATTATTTTCAAAGAACTTTCAGCCTTCCAGCTCAAGAATGCTAGGATTGGCCAAAATCAGGCAAGATGTGTTGGCTCTTTTTCTCTTCTTTTTCTCCTCCAGTTTCCATAACATTGTCTGGAATTTGGATACATAACATATAAGGGACTTTTTTTCTATTCCCTGCCTGGACTTCTTGCATCATTGGCTAAAAAATAACAATAAAGGTGCTGTATTTTAAATTATTTCTTGCCTACATGGTCCTTGCACAGCAGAGATTGTGCAGATACTGTGTTAGTGTGAGGTGGCCTTATTACTTCCCTGCCCCGTGGGCACACATCATATGGAGCAGAATTCCTTAGTCACAGAATCACAGAATCACTAAGTTGGAAGAGATCTTCAAGATGATATAACAAAAAGGTAGAAAGTGCCCCTGAAGGACAGTATAATTTTTTTTTTTTTGCTATTTTTCTATGGAAAATTTGGGAAGACAGTTCTAGCTGCTCTAAAGATAATTAATTCCTAATAACCAGCACTTCAATGACACTGCTCCAGCGAAGGTGGCAAACCTCCATGAAATGAGATGTGTGTATGCTCTCCTTTTTTGTTTTAAAGCTTTCCAGACAGGCTGGGCAATTCAGGGGGACTCTAGCTTCATCTCACTGAATCTCAAGGCAGCTATATAGAAAATCCACTGTATGCATTCCCTGCCCTAGGCTGGACTGCTAGGGACCTTGAAGGGCTGCCCTGTAAAAATTCAACACCTTAAGTGATAGCATCAGAGGCCAAATATTGCAGAATTTCTGAGCTCTGCACAGGGATTTGAAGGTGGGAATGCAGTGCTTGCAGTCCAGGGAGAGACATAACAGCACTGCTGCCTCAGCGCTTGCCACAGCAGCTTCTCTGATGCTGAGGCACTCAGAGTGCTCAGGTCAGAGATTTGTGTCTCTGGGTGCTCTGTCTGAGCCTGTGTGTGTCTGTGTGTGAGTGGAAGAACAAGTCTGCAGCTACTCTGCAGAGTCTGTTGAGCTGGCTTAAGGTGATGGCTTGGGACACGTGTTTGGAGGGGCCCTTCAGAATGCATTTGTGGGCAGCGAGATGATGCCTTGGCTCTGTGGGTCTCTCTCAGGCACTCATTGTTCTGTGGTGCCTCAATTCTTGCTTAAAGGAAGGTAGTTGCTGTATTTATGGCAGAAATTTGTGGCCACTGGGGATTTGTCTGCATGAGCAAAGGCTCAATTAACACGTGGCTTCTTCTACAGGACTATGAATTACTGCTTTCCTGGTCCCTAGTGTTTTACTCCAGGTTCTCTAATGCATTGAAATTGGTATTTGCCCTGTGTAACTTTATGCTCATCGACCTGTTAGCCTCCATCTGTAACTCTGCTGGTTAATGCAGTGAAGCAGGCCCTAAGCAATGTGAGTGCTTCCCACACCCATGCCTCTCCATTAGCTCTGTCTTGGGCCCATGGCCTCGCTTAGATATCTGCTATAGCTCTCAAAATGACCTCCCCTTTTCCAGCCCAAATCCAGCCAGCTGAGTAAGGCATGATCTGTTTGCCTCACATCCACACACTGTACCTGTTCCCCAAATCCAGTTTCCCCATGGACTATGTTCAGGCAAACATCTGAGCTCATTTAATTGGAAATGGGCCTTCTGCCAATCCCTTTGGAGTTGGGGATCATCAGGGCTTTTCCCTGTTTAGCAGACACAGTCTCACAATAGTGTTTTCCTTCTCATTTGGTATCTCTAAAATAGGATGATGTGTTGTCTGTTGAGAAAAGAGGCTCTGGATATGCTGCCTGTGAGATTTCACTGTAAGCTGATGAGCATACTTACCTACAGCAAATGCCAGTGCTGTTAAAGAAGGATTATATACAGATGAGGAGTTAATAGCTTAGAAAATATTTGCCTAATATTTTAGTGGAGATGTATTGCCATTAATGAGCAACTGACTCCCAGAAAATCACATCCAGCAAGCAGAATACAGCCAATAAATACACTATCAGGGGAGGAAAAATGGTGCTTTGGTGACTCCTGCATCCTACAACTCCTGTCCAAAACCTCTATTTCAGATGACAGGAGTGTAAGGCCTGAATTTGCCCTCAGACCCTTCAGATTTGTTCTGTGAATCATCAGGCTGACAGTGTTCAAAACATGGTTTGTTAAAAAATAGAGAAAGAAATGGGTGTTAGACATAGGTTTGACCCTTGCAGTACTTAAATATGGTGATAACTGGTACAATTTTGCCCTGTGCTTTGATTTGAAGGTAATGAACTGCCCCTGATAAGCTTTAACTGCAGATGGCACAGTGGCAACATCCTTTCTTGGGAAAAAGAAAGAAGTAAGAAGACCTTAAAGAAAATGTTTCCTTGAGTGCAGCATGAGTTTTGCTCAGAACAGTCTTATGGAGCAGGTAAGTCAGGCAGAGGTCAAACAGGGTTTGGTGGTGCCACTGATGGGTTTCTGCTTCAGACTGGGACTTCATATGAGCTGTTAGGGATGGATTTTACCCCACATTCCTACCATTTTATACTTCTCTTACATATTTAAAGCCCATCCCAGAGTTTTGCAGCTTAAAGACATTTTCAAATTGCCATTTATAGCTGATGCCCTACTGCATTCCTTTATTCTACTGCAAGAATAAGTCTTTGGCAGTGTCAGTGAGTCCCTGTTGGAATGGAAGCCAGAAGAGGCTGCATTGAAAGCTCTTTGTCCATACATTCCAGAGGAAGCCCTCAGGCTATTTGCTTGCCCTGATTCACTAGTTAATCATTTGGTATGGTGTAGGGTCCAGCTGTGTATTGGCCTTTTACTGACGGTGTAACAACCCTGTCACTGTTATAATATGTTAGACCTAATTAATTTTCCCTGGTTGCCACCACCTGGTTCTGCTTAGATCAAGCATTAATGAGTAGTTGACAGTAGTTAATGAGCTTCTGCAGCAAGCAATTCAATTTTTTCACTGACTAGAATGACTTATTTCTTCTGGGCACCATGCTCCCCCTCCCTGGGATATTTGGCATCATCAGCTCTCCACTGGATCAGGCAGGATCCATCTCCATCAGTAAGAGCAGCAGTGGGTGCTGTCCAGAACTGCCCTCCTCCACTGAGCAGGGGAGCTGTGCTTTTGTCCACAGCTTTCCACACTGGTCTGCAGACCAGCTCAGCTCTTTCACTGGTGACATGCCCAGCCAGCCAACCCAAGCAGTCCATGCTCTGCAGCTGTGATATCACCTTCCTTGCAGGGATGGGCTTTGTAATGGTGCTTGTGGTGAGTCCTGCTCTGGCAGGGCTATGGTAGGTCTTCCTCAGCTGTCCAATAGAATTATGGAATGGTTTGGAATGGGAGGGACTTTAAGATCATCCAGTTCCAATCCCACTGCCATAGGCAGGGACTCCTTCCACTAGACCAGGTTGTTCAGAGTCCCATCCAACCTGGCCTTGAATACTTTCAGGGATGGACTTTTTGATAATAAAGATTTCAGTATGGATGGCTCATGGGGAAGAGGATCTGCTCTGTGCCCAGATATTTGGGAACTATCACCATTTTCCTGCTTTCCCACAGGTGCTTTAGGTGTCATTGCCTTGCATTGTGCCAGTTATAAAGTGCTCTGATTATAGTGAAATGAACAACTTGCTTATGCTAGACAGACACCTAAATTCTTCTGAAAATCACGGCGAAGTGACTTCCTTAAGATGAATTTGGCACTTGGAGGTATCTGTACAGCAGAAGTACTGCTCACCTACCTTGTAGCTTTGGTCCCAAATAATTTTCCAAACTGGGAGATAGTGTCTTTCAAACCACAGGTTGTGAACGGACAACCGGGTCCAGATACTTGGCTGTCTGTGTGAAGGAACCATTAAAAGGCAGTGGGACAAATGAGAAAATGTGACCATTAGGGACATACTCTATGCCTGACCAAGGCAAAAGGCCGGCAAAGTTTGCCACCACTGCCTGAATTGATCATTACAGCATGTAATGATCAATAGAATTATGTCCTACAGTTTTAAGTACTTTCTGTCTCCCATCCACTTTATAAATATTGTTTTCTAAGTTTCTCTTGTTTCTATGGAATATAGTCTGGGGAATTGGCTCAGATTGACCTAGAGAGAAGATGGAGAAGAAAGTACTTTAATAAGAGATCCTGCTCAATGTCAATTGTTTGGATTTTCTCCCTCTTTTGAATCTACTGGAGAAATCTAAAGCATCACAATGAATGTTTAGATGATTAACCATCCTTGTGATAGCAGATGTAAAACCCGTGGACAGAGTTTTTCCTGACAGTCTCAGTTGTGGCTCCCAGAGCCATGTGGAGGCTCTGTGGTCCTCTGCAGACTGCAGATAGTACTGTCCATGTCAAAAGCAGTGTCCCCATACTGTTACTGCCTCTACTGGGGACTGAAAATGTTCACATGGCCTCCCTGGAGCCCACAAACCATCTGCAAAGATATTCCTGGAATGGCCAAACCCCAAGGTTCTTGAGCTGTTGGGATCCCATAGCAGAAGTGAGTTTATGCTCCACTAAGCTGCTTAGAAGCAGCTATAATGTAATTATTACAGTCCTTTTCCCCATGGCTGTGCAGCAATGTCATAAACATAGAATGATTTTTTAATTATAAAAAATATTCTGGTAATTATTCATCAAGATGCTGATGATACTGAATTCACAGAAGAACTGTGGTAAGGAGAAAGTGGCTGTACTTCACCAGAATGAATCTTCTTGGTGGCAATTTCCACATCAATGTGAACTAAAAAAGAAATAAAAAGGGCAAGAAGGAAGAAGGTGTCTTATTCTTAGTAATTTTTGAAACCATCCTGCTAAATCCAGACTTGTGTCAGTCTCGTGTGATAGATGTGATAGTATCTCAAGACAAAATAAAAGCATATTTCTCTTTTACTATTCTGCTCCAAGGAAAAAAGACAAATTATGCCTTGTGAAGAAGCAATTTGCTATAAAGTGTAAAAATGCTTTAATATTAATATTTTATAATAAAATTCATGACATATTTAAAAACACTCTATCAAGCATTTACAACTGAACCACAGCTGAGAGCTTGGACTGGAATAAATAAGCAAGGACACAGCTAGTATGAAATATACAGCTTAATTTTTATAATTGTGTGTGCTTTATTCTTTACACAAATGGAATGGATGCGCAGAGTATTTACACATAACAGGAGTGTAAGCTGGACAGGGTGTTTTGTAAACTCCAGTTCAGATTCTGAGTACCCCACACTACAGCTGGACTGAGAAACATCCTGCTAAAGAGACGCACGCTGGACATTGTTCTGGAGGGAGCAGCTTGGTGCACACAGGCTGCTGCACTCAGAAATTCAAACTGGCCAATTCAAATTTAGGAGCACAAATCCAGAAATTAAAAGGCTATCCCACTAAAAGCCAACAGTGTCGCCATTTCCCCCCCCTTTTTTTTTAATCCTTTTTCCCCCCCACACCAAAGTTCTTGCCTAGGATGCTGGCTCCCATGCCCAGAAATGCTGTTTTACATCAGGGCAAGTTGCCTGTGCTGTAGGGCCAGAAGGTGTAAGCTGCTAATGTGGAGCAAGAGATGATGGATTGCCTCTCCTGCCTTTCACCTTAAAGGCAGAGTCTCAACAAGGGCCAATGAAGTGGTAGTTCCTATAGCTCTTGGTGAGATGTCAGTGCAGCTGAAGCCTTCTGTGAATCCATTCAGCCCTTGGGGTCTTTTTGTTACCAATTTCACAGCACTGGCCTCAAAAGGATCTTGGTCCATGCCTTGGCCCTCTGGGTGTTACAGTAAAATAAGCAGTAAATAATGATGGAAAGTGCTGAGCCGCTGTTTGATCAGGTGGCCTTGGTGTTTTACAGAGGTGCAAAAAAATCTGTGATGAGGAGGATGGATATTTAACTTCAGGTGGTATAAATGGGACGGACTCCATTGAAATCAGAGGAGATTTCCACCAGCTGAGAATCTAGGCTAGCTATATGCTGGATAGATTTTAGATGTTATCTGTGGTCAGCTTTGATGCTGATTTGTGTCCTAGAACGGAAACTTTCTTTTTTTAGCATAATAACTTCATCCTTATTTCTGAACCAATTGACAAAATGTCTGATTTTTAATGGTAAAGAAAAAAGTTTATTCCACCAAGGAATGGGCTTGCGCACTTGAATGCAGTTGCACAGTGAACCACATGCATAACTTGACAGGCAAAATGTTCAAGAGGGAAAATATTGAGATTAAAAGCTGTGAAGGATAAAAGACCACTTTCTGTGAACACGGCAGATATTATGGCTTTAAATCTGCATCTGAAAAAGGAGGTTGATACTTTTTCCTCAACACGGTTTTTCCTACAAATATCCTCATGTGTTTTCACTCAGTGAATCCTCTGGTCAGGGAAACAATTTGAAAAACAAAAACTAAAACACAAGAAATCCAAAACAAAAATACAATTTGACCGGCTGCTGATGAGCGAGTAACAGTGAAGGTGTAATGCCAACAATTTCTCCATAGAAAACAAATGTAAATAGGTAGGTGGGTGCTGTATACCTAGGACACTGTTGCTGGCTCGTAGTGGTTATTAGCTCAGGTACCACACTGCTCTCCAGGATGAGGATTTGTAATTTCAGTGCAATGGAGAGATTTCCTATCCTTGACTTTCACTAAGTGGTTCTTAGGACCCTATCCACACCAGAGCATCAAACCATGCTAGCTACAAACACAATTACATCACAGAATATTGATCTAGAAACAGCCTTTACTACCAAAGAAATTACAAAGCGCTAGCATGGACAGGGTACCTCTGTGGGAAGGGGGATTAAGCAAGAAAGAGGCTCTTCCACTGGTTGATGGTCAGACTGTAAGACCAGTGAAGAAGTGCCATTCCACTGAGCCCTGTTAGCAAGCTCTCAATGAGTCAGTGCATGGAAGATTTTTTTTTTGTTTGTTTGTGGCAAGGAAAAATAATTAAGTTGTAATATTGCACATCTGCACAAAGCTAGCGAGATGTCATTGTGATCATTCATGGGTGGACAAAAAGCTGTGATAATTTTGATTCTGCTTAGACCCTATGGTGCTACACACTGTGCCAGAACATGAGCTATAGCACCAGGGGTGTGATCTGGCACTTTTCCTAAAGGGTCCAGCATTTGCATTGGTCTCATGGTTAGATGCTCCCAAGTCTTTTACATGGACAGAAAAGGAATCTGATTATGCTAAGCTGTGTTAGCACCAATATGGAGTCAGGTGCCAATTGCTGTGGGTTGTGAGTTTGGACTTCTTCTTTTTCACCAGATGTAATTTTTCATGAGTCTTATGCTTTTCTTCCTCCTCCCACTACCACCCAGTATGATCTGAACAGCTGCAATGCAAAAAATGGACTGCAGCTCTTAGGATGCTGCAACATGGAACGCAAAACATCAACATACAAAACAAATGGGAGTACAAGTCCTACGGGAAATAAGACCTCTCACTGATTCTCTTGATGATTTGTTTTTAAATATATGTTTTATTTAAAAAAAAAAAAAAAAGAAGTGCAATGTCAACTCTAAAATGGAAGCACAAACAACAGACAGGGAAAAAATAAATAATGTTACTACAGTAACCAAGGACTGATGGAAAAATTGATTGTACTCAGCCGTAGTGTTACTGTTCACTGTAAAGCACAGCACATGACAAAGCAAAACAGTTACTAGTAGGATAGTACCATAAAAGGCTGCATGCTGAACTAAGAAACAAAGAAGCAGATGTGATCGATTGCTTAAAAACAGAGCTGAAAATTAGAATGAAGTTCCTGCTTTAGGATACTTGGTTTTTCAGGTCTGGTGGGCTATTTCCCAACCTGGGGCAATAGTATTTTGCTAGCATGGAAAAATCCATGGCTTCCAAAGATCTGGGGTCACTCTGTGGACTTCTGCAGAATTATCCAAAATCAAAGCATTCATTAATTAATATTTAAAAAAAAAAAAAGGTTTATAGCCCTTCTGGTTACAAAGCTCTTCTGGAGACTTAACTGAAACCCTTGTTTATAAAGCTGTGCTGACCAGGCAAGAAAAATAGTTAAAGAAGTGTGAACTTCTCAGAGTTACCATAGTTGGGCAGTAAGCATGAGAGGCCAGCTCAAGAGCCAGTAAAATGCCCGTGTTTTTAACCCTGTCACCGCTGGTGGCTTTTGCAAACACCCAGCTCGTCGCGCTGTGCGCGGAGGGTGGCTGGGCAGCCCTGTCAGCTGGACAGGGTGTACAAGTGTAAGCTTCAAACAGACAAGTGCCAGAGGAGTCTATTTAGCATTTGCCCTTAAGACATCCGTAAGCATTAGGGCTGCTGTAGCCACCAGCTATAAGCATTGCACTCCTGCAGTGCAGCAGAGGCAGGAGTGTGGGTTTTATAGAGAACATGGTCCAGCAGCAGCAAAGGCAATTCAGTTTTACTGTCATAGCATCTGTTGCAGTTGTCCCCTTGTAAGTCAGTGAGGAATGGCATCACTACACCAAAGAAGGGCAATGTGAAATGAGAAAAAAAATACCTCCTTCTCCCCTTCTGTACACCCCAGACTGCAATTCCACAGACTTTCCCCAAATCCCTCACAAATGTCTATTGCCTCAGTTTTGCTTTTAAGACCCTTGTTGACTGTGAAATGAATGAAGATACAAGTTAGTTGGTGACCTGCCTGCAAAGAGAGGGAAGATCAAATGCTTTTGTTATTTCCCTGAGGGAAACAGGAAGAGCCATAAAACATTTGGGGATTCAGGGTGCCTCCTTCCTAAGAGAGAAATTATTAGCTGCATTTAAGCACAGGCATTTTGCTTCTGAATAGTTGTCCCTCTCAAAGATGCATTATCCTTTTGTGTTCAGAAAATTCCTACAGGGCAGTGAGTTCAAGAGATCTTTCCACAGGAGTTCATCATGATTAAATAGAGGCAAGGGAGAGGATTACATTGAAAGAAAAAAAAGATGACAACTGCTATTTAAGGAATTTTCTTGCTTGTCATTAATAATAGAGAATCTGTTATGGAAGAGGTATAATGCAACTTGATGGTCCTCTTTACATTTGACAGTCACACAAGGGTGTAAATATTTAATCTTTCAATTAATTAATCTTTACAAAATATCTTCACAAAAACATTTTACCTATAGAAATTAGTTTCTATACATCAATATATTTTTATTTTTATAAATTATTCCATCTTTAAGTGCCTTCTATCAATATAAATGATAAAATAGACAATCAAAAATTTTAAAGCTTTTCCCAGTTGTATCCCTCCTTGTTAACATAGGTGCTGTGAATCCTCATACATGTGTCTGTCTGCATGGGAATGTGTTTGTGTGCACATGTGTGTGGTGTGAAATGCTTCCATCCTCTCCCACCCCTAAACACCATTAAAATAAACCATATTGTTGGTAGTTCCTGATGCAATAGTGCTTCCAAAGGGGGAAAAAAAAAAGCTTGACTTGGTTTCAGAAATCAAAAGATGTGCATAGTTACCAAAGTCGAGGTGTACCAACTACAAATGTGCAATGACAAGCTTGGAACAGGACCCACCTCCCAGTCAGGTCACAGAGTGTCCCAACAGTGACCTCAGTAGGAAGTGGACCAAATACTCTGAGCTTGATTTTGCAAGGTGCATGTGGCCCTGATCTAGCAAAAATGCTTAAGCCTGTGCCTAGCTCTGAGCACGTGAAGAGTCCTACTGGAACTGTGGGACTGAAGGGCATAGGGAAGGGTCACAAGTGACTCCAAGTCAACAGGCTACTCATGTGTAGGAATTGGGGTCAAGTGCTGAGCGCCTTGCAGGATCAAGCCCTCTGTGAGGTTCAAGAGCTGGGAACTTCTCTAAAGCAATCAACACACTGAGCTCAGCCATTGAAATTGATCAAAATGTCCGCGTGGGCACAGGAGGTGGCTTAGCTCCCTTTGACAGAGGGTCTTCACGTCAAAAGTTTATACCTACAACTCGTGCTCTGAGCACACAACAGATTTGCTTTATACGGTAGAAGTCTTTTTGTTCCTACCCTTTGACTCATCAGTGTCCTTCATGGCTTCAAACACTTTGTGTTGTACATTCATCAAAATTCACATTGACTGCAAAGAACATAAATGCAACAAAAACAGGAAAGCCTCCAAATAGTATATTATAGTTTTCTTCTAAATATTCTCCCGTCGTAATCAGAGGTGCAGTGGCTAATTTATAATTTTTCCTTTGAAGGAATCCAGATGAAAGGCCCAGATTGTTCTTCAATTACAAGTTTGCATTGATTATATATATCTTCTAAGCTATCTCCTTGGACAATAGCTGTGGTAGAGAAAACATATCAATATTTCTTTTAATTGATAGATACAGCATCTAGTGTCAGCAGATCTCCAGCACACTCACAGATACTCATGAAATGAGAAGGAATACTGGCATACTGAGATGTTTATGGAAAAGTCATACCCCTGCAGATGACAACTAAGTTCAAATCAATGGCACCTGCCTGTGGCAGAGACCCATCCCACTGCTCGTACTGAGAAGACTGAGCCAGGTTAGTTCAGAGAACTGGCACTTCTGTCCTGGGGAGGGCAGCACAAGAGATTCCCACTGTTGGAGGTCAAGCTTTACACTTCATTCAATTTAGAACCTACTTCAGCAGAGGGCAGCAGCAGATTTGCAACCTTTCTGATCTGATTATAATGAGTTCAGCTCTTGGCTGCTGAGGCTAACAAGATCAGGCCCAAGCTGACAGAAGGTAAAGTAACTGTAACACAAAGCACAGAGGTTTGTTCCTTAATTTCCCTCCACATAGATACTCCTTCAGGACATCAAACTTTTGAGTCAAGTGCCTCAACTGCTCTTGAATTTCAAGGAAACAATACTCTCAAGCCAGAAGTCCTTGCTCTGGGCATACTCTACTAATAGGTACTCTAGCTCAAAGACAGGGTTGATCCAGTAGTTTTGCAATAAAAGACTATATCTTGGGGAAAAGAAAGGTATTAATAAAAACATACCTGTGAAATATTCTCCAAATTCTTGTTCTAATTTAATTGCTCGATCATAGGTTTTCTTTGCTTGCTCCTCTGTAAGACGTTTATTCATTTCCCTAGAAACATGGACGAAGTAATCAAAAAGTTTAGATTCTTGCTAGAATGGTTTTCAAAAGGCATGCTTAACTGAATCACAGATGGATTGAGATTGGTAAAAGAATGAAATAGTAAAATTCTTCCAACCATTCATGGATAGCTTCAATATTTTCAATTTGATTTCATTCTTAAGTGGTACAAAACTACTTCTTCAGACTGTTTCCCATTTCACTTTTCTCCACCACGTTTTTATCTTGGGTTCACTACTCTATATTCTCAAACAAAATACAAGGCCTGAGTCTAGCAGCTGCTAAATGAGATAGACTTGAGACATCAGGAGCCCATAGACAGGTCTGGAATTCAGGATGTCCCATAGTCTAAGCACTCAGCACTCCTGCCTGAAGCTCCTTCAGGAATCTGTATCTCCCAGACTCAGCTGATGGTCTCAGATGGATAAGGCTGTACTGACTGCTTATTGGCTGCTCATAAATATGAAAACAAAGACAGATGGTAACATTGTGGTTTTTTTCAGTGTTTTGTTATTTGATGGAGCATTTCTGTTTCAACAGAAACATTATTTAATAACTTTAAGAAATGAGTTGTCTTGCCCATGCATGCTCAGGTATTAATACCACTGCATACTTGCAATGAATCAAGATCATGCTCATTCACTGCCGTATACTCATATACCTGTAAATGTCTAAATTATCAATAATAAATAGAGTTAGCTTGTTCTATCATTTTTTCCCAGTGTAGAGTCTTTTTTTTTCTTAAAACATGACAAAAATTTTCTGAGGCAACTAGGAGAGCATAAATGTAATTTTCTGCCTTGCACTGAATCATATGATTATATGGTAATGGACTGTATACAGTGTGCCATGGGTGATGCATGTAGGAAATTATGGACTTGATAGTGCAAAAAAATAAAAAAAAAAAAAGCAGCTCTATGAAGTGCACAACAGTATGAACTTGCTACAGCTAACACCTACTTGACTTCTGAAAAACATCCTGGAAAATGTCCAGGATACAAAAAGGAGTTTTCAGAAATGGCTTGAAGCTGCCTATCTATATAAGTAACTGTATAGCTGGGAACAATACTTAGAAAAAACTTTTTGCAAGTACTAATGCCATGGAGAAAGCAGGTTTATAAAATGAAGGCTAAGAAAGATTTATTTCAAAATTTATGTCAGCTATTTGTAGATTATATAAAAAGGTCTAATATAATCCATGTGTTGTTCTGCTAAACTAATACTAATTCTATTTATTGGAAAGATTGCTATCTAATCAAGTTCAGGTGGACTTCACATCAGCTACACCTGCTTTAGGTGACTGAACTAAAACTCTGACTTTTAGTGGGACATAGCACTGCAAATTCTTAGGCAAACTTAACATTTTCATCTTATGGGCACTTAACAAATATTGTAATGCTAACAACATCCTCTTCCTTTCAGATCTCTTTCTGGCAAATTTTTGAAAAGTCTTTCTCAAGATTTTTGAACAGCAGAAAAGATGATACAAATATAAACAAGTGTTTAAAATAGGAAATACTTTGAAACAGGTAGAAATTTGCATTACACTTTCAGGTTGTAGATTTGCCTGGGGTATAAAACCGTGCTAGTTCCTGACTCTGCCTATTCTGTGCCCTTAGAAGAGAGGATGGAGAAGGGGGAGGACCATGATGTCCATTTTTCATGATGAAATTAAAGTGCTGCCATACTGCAGTCCCTCCTCTTTCTTATTTCTTAGGGTGTGCAGGCTGGGGACTGCACAGCTGGTGAATTCAAAATATAGTGCATATTTTCCAGGGTTTTCCTCCTCTTCCAGTGAAGAGCTCATCCAGGTGGGTTCTTTCTTACTTCCATTTGTCATTCCCATGATCTTACCACTGTCCTCATTCCTCTAGAGAGAGAGCCTGATTGGAGGGTGTGAACAAGCATGACTCTGGGAGTAAACCAGGTGGAGTCATGTAGGAGTGGGAAGAGAGGAAGAGGAGGGAGGGAGAAGGAGCAGTTTGTTTACAGCAATGGCCACGTGTTTTTCAAGTGCAGGTGCAAACTTGATTTATGCTCCCTTGACTCTTCTTACCTCCACTTCAGATGGCTGCAAATGAGCATATGCATAAATGAAAGACTACAAATTTATGTGCTGATTTTGATGAAAGATAAATCTTTTGTCTTTGTTTCTCTGCATCTTGTGATTAAAATTTTTTGTCTTTTGTGTTTTGACTTTGCTATTGAAGTAGCTTTCAACTCATTTGTATGAACAGGAGTCATAGTTATGACAGATAAGCCTATATTTTTTTTGTGTTGCGGTACTTACATACCTAAAAAGACTGAATCACAGAATCATTAAGTTGAAAAAGACCTCCAAGATCACCAAGGCCAACCTTTGACTGATCACTACCCTGTTAACGAGATCATAGCACTGAGTGCCAAGTCCAGGCATTTCTTGAACAGCCCACTTGTTTTATTGCCCTAAGTGAACTATTAGCATTGCTTTGGTTCAACACCAGAATGATTGTCATAATATTTTGCATCTTTATAACATCATTCAGTCTATTCAAGGATTTTCTGTTATAACATCAAATCAACAAAGCCTTTATATTATTGCCACTTTTCTGGTTCTGCCTGATGTATTTTTTAGAGTAAGGGCCACTTTTATTTAATTTGGGTTTTTTTTAATCACTCCAGAGGCAATGCCAGCATTAAACAAATAATGGAAATGTTTTATGAATGGGAAAACTGTATGTTAAGATCTCTGTTAAAACAATCAGTGCAGAAAGCAGGCTATCAGACTATCCTTCCCCTTCCATACAGCAACAAAATCAGAATATTATTGTGTTGCAGGCTGGTAGAAAAATCAGAAGTCAGGATGGTGCTGTGCAAGTACCAGATATTGCACATCATTCCTTGTAATGTGGCTAGACATACAATAAGCTCATTGTCAAGGCAGGGCCAAGAAGAATGCATATTCCAGGGATGGGTCATGTTGGAATTCTCCAGCTCTGTGACCGGTGGCTGCAGGTACACTGTTACCATCACCAGACACAGATCTGTCACAGGAGGGGGAGTGCCAATGTTTTAGCTGTCAAACCTATGGCACAACCTGGCATTTGCAGAGCAATGAGGGAGGGGAATCAGAGAATCGCAGAATCACGGAATCACTGGATTGGAAGAGACCTACAAGGTCATCGAGTCCAACCCATTCCACAGAGTTCAAAATTTCACCCCTATCACAGCAAATTAAGTTGATAGCTCTTGCATAACTGTAAGTGTACATGGAAAACAAATTGATAACCATGTATTTTATCCTGAGTTTTAACTCAGGATGAATATCAATTCCATATTTCCTCCTCAGCCTTCTCTCTGTGACACTAGATAATTGCTGCTCCCCCTCCGCCAGCAGGGTGGAACCCAGAATCAGGTCAGCATTCCAGATTAGGCCCCAGTAAAACAAAATAGCAGTCTATTGTGTCCTACACAACACTGATATGAATACAATATGAAAAAGAATGTGAATATGAATACACAATGGCAAGGTCCTTTTTTTGCAACCACATTACCCATCCATTCCTGTGATCCACCCCAACTGCCAGATGCTTTTCTTCAGTGCTATAGCTAAATTATTCCCTGCTTGTACTCATGCCTTTCATTGTCTCTCCTTTGTCTCTGCTGAATTTCATCTTATTGATCTTACATTGAGTTTTGATCTTATCCCCCAAAGTGTGTGTCCCCTCAGACAGTCTTGGCAGCATAGAGCTGGTGCCTTCTCATTCATTCTTGTAAGTGTTGTTTGCCCTTCTCCAGTCCCATGGCTCCTTGCCTATCCTCTTACAGACCTGCAGGTAAATGAAGGGCTGCTGAAGAGGAGCACACCTCAAGTCTGACACAGGTTTAACCCCTGGTTCGTGCCCTTGGCCAGGCTGTAAACCATAAGAGCACCCAAGGAAGCATGGGACAAGGCAAGCTGTGTGTGTGAGTCCCTGATGAACTCGTTGCACAGGTTGGAGCAAGTACACCAACCACTGGCAGGGAGTCCTTTGTGCCCAGCACATAATCCCACATGTGCCAGTTTGAAAGGTTCAAAGCTATGGCTTGATCCTTGAGAAACCAGGATAGTGGATGACAGGTTTTGAGGGCACTCTTCCTACTTCATCTCATTATTAATCATTTTAGAGAACAAGCCGAATGTAGACTCAAGACCTGTGTGGTGCCACTTGAGGCTGTACCCGAAAAGAATAAAATGCTTGAAGAAGTTTATACTCACATCAGAGGCTCCCATGATTTGGGCTTAATGAAGATAGCAATGGGATAGAGTTGTGCAACCTGTAGTCGTTTGATAGCATTTCCTGACACATCAAGTATACAGTGCTTGCCCTGTTGGAAAAAGATGAACATGTGTTTATTATTTTTGCAGACTTTGCTGCAGATCAGCCAAAAGAAAGGAAGCAAATCTGCAATGCAGTGCCCTGGAATGGGGCCATTACTGGCACACCAGGGAAGGGGTATCCCAGGGCATGCACTCCACTACACTGCGTTCTTTCCTTTGCTTTGGTGCCAGTATAAATATGCACTGGTGATATGGGAACAAACTTGGGATTTATTTTTCACTGCAAGGAAATTTGCAGGGGCAGGAGGATTTTCTTGAGATGAGGAAAATCAGCTCATAAAAGCAATAGGATGTCCATGTTCTAAACGATTAATTCAGTTCTTGTTTACGCCAGAGACTCCCTGTGTCACCTGAGGCAAATAATTTAATCTTTCTGTGGTTCGTTCTTTTGCCTCTGTGAAAGTGATTTAGTTTATCTACTTTTACAGAGGGAAGAGTAGAGGCAGTTTTGAGGAGTACGTGAGGCACTGTGTTAGAGCCCTGAATTCATGGCACTTCATCCATGTACAGACAGTGCCAAGGATGATGTCGTTCAAAGTCAGAGACTCCACCTGTGCAGTCATTATAAAGCCTATAAATATTAGGATGCCGTTTTGTAGCTATTTTATATTTTTGGCAGACAATCATGTCTGAGACACAATTTGGAAACAAAGCAGATCATGTTGCACCAGCAATAAAACTACTGTCAACCTACCCTTTCTGCCACAAATCTCACAGACTGGACACTAGTTCCATACAAATTATCATTGTACTGCCCAGCTTCTATAAATTTGTGCTCTTGGATATCTTTTTCCATTTGTTCTCTTGAAATGACAAAATGATAATCTCTCCCATCCACTTCATAGTCACGTTTTGGCCGTGTGGTATCTGCATGAAACAAAAGACAGAAGATGAAGAAGACTGAAAAAACATTTAGTGCGAAAAATGCCACCATGATTTGCTCAGTGGGCAGTGCTGGGTCTGCTCTAAGTGAGGGCACTTCACATCTGAGAGCAGATCTCTGGCTACTTCATATTGTTTTTAATGGAGCAATGCCAATAAAGCTGTCTTTTTGTAGTAATACCTTCTGATGTTTACCTCCAGTCAATACAGGCGAAAATAAAATTAGGGTTTACCAGAATTCCACTTTTTCAGCAGAATCACACACAAACCTCAAATACAAAATGCATTTCATATTTTAAATTTAATGTTATTACGGTGATAAAATGAATTGTGATCTCATCAACTCAATTTAGCCTTATTTATAAGCCTGATTCTGTTCTCATCTCTAGTAGTTTTAAGTTAGTGTACTGCCAGAGACAACCATTTAAAATGAAGTATGACTGCAATTAGGCCCTCAAATAAACAGCAAGCTCTAATTGTCCAAGATATAAATGGTCTGTTTAATTCAGGGTCTAACATTGCTTTTTGATTCAACAGTCTATATCTCACACAAATCACAAATAATTCTGTATATTCATTGGTGGATGCTGTGCAATTGAGTTGAAACATTTTACTAGAATTTCAAACTTTTCAGAATTTTTTCCCAGACATTCACAACCTTTAATTTTTTTAAAAAAAATTATTCATTCTTTTTGCCTTTTCTGTCTGATGAAAAAATGACTTTTGAGAAACACAACTATGCATAGTTCACGGATGCTGCTTTTGTAGAAATTTACTTAATGTGTGGCACCAAGGGATACCATTCACTCAGCTGCAGAACTAGGAGTGGAATCATACTTACGTGGTACACATGACCCAAACTTATCAGGGAACTCAGATATCAAATCATCGTTGATCCGATCTTTCATAGGACCCAGAATAATAACTGGCCTGGTGTAATTAACTGAAAAACAAAAGGATCACATTTTGATGGTCTTACCACAATAATAAATAAATGCACCCAAATATCACTAACCAGAGTTTTTGTCTTTATGTATGAAATGAAAATATAGGTGCACATTTTATTGATTAATATTTTATTTCTTGACATGAAAAAGGGGAATGGAATGAGTACCACTGCAGAGCTCTGTGATGGTCCATGCACAAGTCAAGTGACTGTGTAGAAGCATAGATACATTTGCTATCACTCAACAATGCCACTCCCAAATGCTTGCAGATGGACTCTTCTATGAGGTATGGAAGGCTATTGTAGCCCTTTTCCCACCTCAAGTTATATGAGTGAATCCTCCATTAAACCAGATGGAAGTACTCCCATTTTAAGTTGCCTTTCCATGTTTATCTACCCTGGACAGTGGCACATAGCATGTGAGAAGCAAAACAATAAAGGCTTTCTATGTGACAATATTGCAGTAAATCTAGAAAATCTACATCAATATTTTGCAGACTGATTAATTTTTTGTACTGGTAAAGTCCATGAGAACGTACTGGGGAAAAGAGTCCTGGGAATGTTAAGAAGTGGTGGCTTCCAAGGAATACTATAACATCAGGGGTTTTTTCATATAAAAATAGACTGAGTGTCCAAGAAAAGGAAGCCATAGTGAATCTGGGACTGGCAGAGCAAGGCTTACCGCTCTGCTGGCCCCCAAACTCTGAAATGAAAAACATAAGGAAGAGTGATAGAAAAGAAGATGAAACTTACTTTCCTGTCTTGTGACAGGTTCATAAGAAAGGATGCAGTCCTCTTGGCCTCCTGATGAGAGAATAAAGAGAAGAGATTGAAGCTGATGAGTAACATGTCAGGTACTTAAATTTGATAAAATGCTTCACATAGAGACAGACCAGATTCAACACTTCTATCTTGATAAGTCTCTCACCTGAACCATTCCAAGTCCATTTTAACTTCCAGGTATGGACACAGTTTTTTTCTTCCCCACCCTCCCCTTCCAAGTGTTTAAATTCTATTTACTGAAGTTGGAGTTTTTTATTGACGGGCAACATACCTTTATTTGTGATTTGATACAAAGCTGTTTATAAAGACAGTGCGGCAATTTAAGATGCAATGCTTTTCCTATTGTTAAGGTCCTAACAGGTTGCTGCAGAGTAAATCAACAGGCTACCTAGACAGAACAATTTTTATGTACAGAATAAATATATATTTTTGTTGAATGTCCTTCAGTACATAGCTTCCATAGTCCAGTGCATTCACAGCCTAACATTTAGCTATGAGCTATTTTCTGATCCTTATCCTTTCCGTGAACACAAATCACAGACTCAATGGTTGGGGCTAAAAGGGACTTTCAGCTTCTGGAGATCACCTAGTCCAATCCCCCTGCTAAAAGCACCTAGAACAGGTTGTACAGGATCATGTCTAGGCAGGTTTTGAATTTCTTCAGTGAAGCTCTCACAGCATCATATTGTATATGTTTGTCCTACCTATGCCTTTTTAGGACAGTGCTGTTTCCTCATGGTGATATTTAGGGGACTAAAGCAGAGAAATTTGCCATGAGAAACAAGTGGCACTATATGGACCATGAGTTGGGTGAAGGTGTGCAGTCCTGATGCATTGCTGTCCTCCCATCCAAGGGAGTGAAAGAGAACAGGGAGAAGGATTCTTCACCTAAACCATGAATAATTCCTGCTCATTTCTCTTTCTGGGTCACTGTCACATACTTGGTACCACATGAGAGCTCTGGCAGGTTCTAAATACATATTAGCAAATTTTAAAATGATGACTTTGTTTTTACTCAGTTCAGGGTTAGTCTCTGAGAAGATCCACAGATGGGTGGAACTGACAGGACCAGCTCCTGCCTAGCAATGGTGCTGAAGCAGCAAAGGAGAGAACTAATTTTTAATAAAAGGAAGAGATTAGAAAGCATTTGAAGATAAGGCCACATAACATATGAGGAGTGTGGACAAGGGATTTTCTTTTCTGTTTGCAAATGTTTGATATTGTAATCATTTTTCTTTGGCTTTTTGCAAAGTTGGAAACCTAGGATTATTATTACACTAGGTTTTATGCATCACATGTATTGGTTTCCCTTAAGGTTCTCAGTAAATTTTAGAGGTGATGTAGAACTCAGGACGTCTCATTTCTCTGGAGATGAAAAAATCCACTCTCTAGGGTGGACTAGGATCCTCCTGCACTGTGTGTTCTCTACTCCACAGAAGCCAAGGCTATATTTTTCAACAGCCTGAGAAAGTCAGTCTTAGGGTGGGCAATGAAGCCATCACATACCAGCCTAATGGAGGGGAGCCTGTTTGTACATATACCATCTTAAACTTGATATTTGTTTCAATAGCAAACAGATCCACAGCAGGAGTTTCATTTCACTAATTTCAGAAACCTGAGGCGTGAGTGCTTATGTCAAGCTAGTCCCTAGGTACCTTTCGGAGCCAATGGCTGCCTACAAATAGGCAAATGCTTATTCGAAGACATGAGTCATCTGACTTATTTTACATGTCTACTTTGTGAAGACAGAAAAAGTCAGAAGGATGAATTTGTGTCAATTGTCCCCTAACAGCATTTAAACAGCAAAGCCAGATGCAGACATCTGCAGTTAAACAGCAGAATCTCATGGGAGTGACAGTGTCAATAGCAATTGGAGGCAAATAGACAATAACTCTGAAACTATTTTTTTTTTCCTTTCTGTGGACTAATACTTGGCTTTGGCACCGATTTATAACAAGCACTGACAAGCCAGTACAGATTTGACTTTTTTGTCCACTCTCTGGAAGACACGTTCCCATACTAAAGCTTTTGGTACATCCACACTCACTGTAGGGTATGGGCTAGGGAGAAAAATAAACCTATTTTACACATCTTGTGCATCTGTGGACAGGTTAAAGTCAAAGAAAAATTCTCCAGCCCACTCAAATTGTGCTGAAGTTTAAGCCATTGGAAAGTGTTGCAATAAGTATGGAGAAACTTTGAGGCTGACTGTGATATACAAGAACTTAAAGACAGATACCTTCCTGAGGTAAGGATCTTCATCTCTCAGTTCCAGACTCAACATGGGAATGTGACTGTGGGGAAAAGCTGCACCATTTCCACTATTTTTCTTTTCTGGAAAAATGACTAAGGAAGCTTAAATTTCAAAGTGAATAAAATCCTGCCATATACAGTCCAGACAAAATCTTGTAGCTCCTCAGAGGTTGTTTTGCATGTTAACTACAGCAGATGGTACTCTTTAATGATCTCCACTCGGCCAGTACTGCAAGTAGTCCATAAAGTATTAAGTATAATGGAGAGTTCTAGAGCCAATCAATAATCAGGTGGCTATAACCTTGTGATGGCTTTGAGGTGTAAGACACAGTGTGAAATCCATCAGGACACAGGCACTTATCATTTGCCTAAGCCTCATTTAACACCCACGTTAACAGCTTAATTAGCACAGGTTAGCTGTATTGATCTGGAAAATCTTTGTGACATTTAACAGATAAAACAAAAAGAGAAAAAGAAAAAGAAGACCTTTCTCTAGGATTTTGGTATGTTCCCCTGTTCTTCAGTAAAATCCCATCAAGTCAAAAAGAGAAGAAAATAAATAAAATAAGGGAATGGAAGACAAAAAAAGGGAAAGTTTCCTAAATGTAATACACTTACGGGTAAAATTATTGGAGAACTTTCACTTTCTCTGGACCACTCCCTGCTTCCCTTTGCTCTTGGTTTGCCTGTTGGTGTTTTCTCATGCTTAGGAATAGAAGAATAACCTGGAGTTTGTTGTAACTCATAACCTCTATAAACTGGGCAGCGAGGTCCTGTACTACCAGCTAAATTTCATAAGGAGTATTAATTTAATCTTTTTAAGGGATGTTATAGGGTTTCAGATGGGTAGCTCTGAAACAGAGTTAGTGTGATGCCTCTGTTTTTCCTTTCTGATTAGATGGCAGAGAGCCTGTGAAAGACTCAAACCCAGTTTCATTGCAGACCTGGCAGCTATCAGGCATTTTTCATGTAACCCATAAAAAGGCCCCATTTCCTACTGCCTTGCCAGAGCACCCAGGGCTTGCACAGGTCAGGTGTACCTGCACTCATGGTGTGGGTAATGGGGTGGGAGAGCTGCTGTGAACTGCCATGGGGCAGCCTCCATGTAAACACCCTCCCTAATCCAGCAATCTATGCAGTGGAAATGCATAGATTTTGGCATCCTATTAATGCCTGTGAATGAAAAAATCTGAAAATACATCTAAGTAAATGAATTAAAAAAAAATAGTAGTAGTAATGAAGACAGCTAGAAGTCATTTATGATTTAAAAAAAATCAAAGAGAATTTTTGGGTTCATTAAAATGGTTGGACTACTGGTGGTGGTTACCACCCATACATGTGAAATTCTTGTAGATGAGCCAAATAATTTAATTTTCAAGCTATTGTCTGAATATTGTTGCTCACCTGAATTTAAAATCAAAGAAGGCTTATTTTACTGCCACCATCCATTTAGGTTTTTGGGATAATGGATGAACGACCTAAGTTGTATTTGCAAGATCTTGGCGAAATCAATTTCTTGTTGCTTTTCTTTTGCACAGGCTGCACTGGACAATATCCTGGCCTCTATCTGGTTCAAAATCCCTTTGCTGGGGCCCTATTTATGTGAACACATGATTTTTGGAAATTTATTGATAGCTATGAAAGGCTGAAAATCCAATACATAAAATGATTATCAGTAGTCTGAGCATGAACCTAAGACTCAGAAGTTGTCTAAGGGCAAAGATCAATACAGCTGTGTGGGTATAAAATGAGACTTCAATACTTGTGCCAGTTTGAGTATACCTGAATAATACAGTAATGCTGGGAGCCAATGCAAGTGTCCTTATTAATCAATAACCTATTGCAATAATGAAGACTCCTTTAACCTTGTTATGAATCTTCAAATCTCATTAGAAGAGGGACTTGCTCATTTGCTGACAGAAGGTAAAAGTTTTTTCCTACCATTTTTCCTTATTTTTAACTTTTAGTTATGTATTGCCTCTCTAGGTAAGTGGTGCAATCACAACCAGTTATGCAATTAGACTAAACAGATACGACAATGTGTGTGTAATTTTGATGACAGCTGTAAAAAACTTTACTGAACTATGTGTAAGAGTGTTACAACACATATGCAGGAAAGAGACTTGAAATTCATGCCCATTATGAAAATCATGTCTCACAAAATAAAAACTGATGAGTCCATGGTAAAAAAATCTGTCCTTACAAGCTTGATTTGAAAAAGAAATCAGAACATTTTAAGTTACAGAGCTCAAAATAAACTTTGAATCATGGTTTGATTAACTGGTCCAGGGATAAGTAAAAATTGGCTGTATGCATCCTTATCACAAAAAGAACAATCTTCTGCTAGACCAGGACTTTATACACCACTCTGCAAACTTGGATTTACTGCTGAGAACAGGAACAAATAAACTAACATGGACTTCATAAGAGCGTGGCTCTGTGATTCAGAAGCAGCTGTGTAGCAACTCATCCCCTTCAGGATCTAGCCAGCATTTGTTCCTGGCCCCAAAACACTGTTATTTATAAAGGGTTAGATTCTTCTTTCAAATGTGTCTGTGGTTTGCCCTGAAATTAATGGAGCTTAAGGTTGTCTGCTGGGAGAAAGAATAGCCCACTGTTGGCTCCAGCCCTACTTTTTATAACAAACCAAGTGCTAATGGCACTGGCAGAAGAAATCTGGTTTACTTTTTCCAGCTTCTTGTTGTTTAGAAGTGGTCAAAGAATTTTCTCTTCAGACCACATTGGAGGACTTTCAATTACATTTTTGAAGTAAAAAAAAAAAAAAAAAAGGCTTCTGATTTTTTTAACCCTGGAGATATAAGCAATACTTCAGCTAAATATTTAAATTTTTCAAGAAATGAATTTTTCTAAAAAATAATGAACACATCAGAATATTTCCTAGAAAAAGCCCATTTGATTTGACCACCCCCCCTCCCCCCCCACCCCATTCCTCACTGCCCAGGTCACAGCCTGGACATTTCTCAGAATCCTTCAATATTGCTGGTTTGGAATGGTTCTAGGAATGATCAAGTAGTACAGGTTTTGACACTAGCTACTTTTCACTAAATGGTCATAATGAGAAGCAAAAGTTAGAGAAATATGTTAAAACAATTGCCAGAGACCCAGTAGAAAAAATGCAGAACACCTCACTCTGGACTCCAACTGGTCTGTTTTTATAGGGATATATAAGAAGGTTTGCAGGAGAACACCCTGCATTTGCCAGTCATTTCTTGCCCACACACGTTTTCTTTGTTCTGGCCAAGGTGTGAATTGAGATTTCATAGAATCATAGACGCATAGAATCATTTAGGTTGGAAAAAACAAGTCCAGCTCTGCCAACTCACACTAACCATGTCCCTGAGCATGTAGTTTAAATCCCTTGGGAATGGTGAATTAACCACGTCCATGGGCAGCCTGCTCCCAATGCCTGATAACTTTTTCAGTGGAGAAATTCTGTCTGTTATCTAATCTAAATCTTCCCTGGTGCAACTCAAGGCCATTTCCTCTTCCTGTTGCTTTTTACTTGGGAAAAGAGATGAACTCCACCTCACTACAACCTCTTTTCATCTGCTCCTCATCAGACTTCTGCTCCAGATCCCTTCCCAGCTCCATTGCCCTTCTCTGGACACGCTCCAGCACCTCAGTGTTTTTTGTTGTATTAAGGGGCCCAGAACTGAACACAGGATTTGAGATGTGGCCTCACCAGTGCCCAGTACAGGGGACAATCCCTGTCCTGGTCCTGCTGGCCACACCATTGCTGATCCAGGCCAGGATGCCACTGGCCTTCCTGGCCACCTGGGCACTGCTGGCTCGTGTTCAGCTGCTGCTGACCAGCACTTCCAGACCCTTTTCCACCAGGCAGCTTTTCAGCCAGCCACTCTGCCCCAGCTTGCCACAGCTCAGAAAGCAGTGGGGCAGGCAACCCTTTTCTTCCTGCTAATTTTCTGGGGAAACAGAAAAGAAAGGAGGCACAGGGACAGGGTCACAACCCCATGCAAAACCCTGGATTCCTCCAGTGGTTTTCCATTTGCTCTCCATTAATTTTCCAGCTTTACTTTTTTTCTCCTCTGCATGTCACCAGTAAGCTCTATGTCACCAGTGCATAGATTGAAGGCTAGATGAGTTTCCAAGTCAAGAGACATGGTGTCATTGCAAAATAACTTGCAGTGCCTCACCTTGAACACACAGACTCTCCTCAAAGTAACTACATCACACTGAGAAACAACTCTGCGACATGGCTGGGTCCAAATGGAGTTAATACAAACTTGGTTCTGTGGCAGTGGCCGATGCTGAGCTCCATTCCCAGCTACCCAGAGGCAAACAAGAATAGCAGAAATAGTAACTGCATGCTGACTTCTTCTGCCAGGAATGTTACCTTGGGCACTCCAGGAGGCAGTGAGGAATACTTTAGGAAATCTTCGAGGAATATGTCTGGTAATTATCCTTCCCACATCAGAGATGTTGATAAATTTTTACAGTGTAGCACCCTTTCTCAACAGTCCCACAAAGTGAGAACTGTAGTGAAAAGAGAACTTCCTTTGACAGGCCTCATCTCACTTATCTCCATCCCTCACAATTTGTTGAATTCACTCTCTGACCACCTGCCTCTCACTCTCATTTGATTTTTCTAGGGGAGATTTGCTGTGATGAGCTGCGCAATGGGATGTAGTCAACACACCAGATCTCAGATCTCTTTGCCAGAAGATTCAAAGACTAATAATCCAGACTCAGGAGGACTTTAATTCTCCACAGGAGATATGCTGATGCACCATGGCCAGGTGGAAATTGAACATAGTCAGGTTAGACTTCAGGTGCCACCATGGCCATCTGAAAAAATAATTTCCATGTGGGAACCACAGCTGCTAATTTGTCAAGGTCATGCCTTCAAACATCATGTTAGCACACACCAATGAATCCTTAGAAATTAAATCAGGCCCTTTGGGCACCAGGTTCTGACCAGGTTCTGTATTTTAAAGCCTCTTTCATTTGGCATAACCTTAGATGGTCTTCCTCTGCTTCTTAATGGCATAGCTATCCTGTAGGCAGACAAGAAATCCCTGCCAGCATCTTCTCCACCAGGCAGAAGTTGTTTGAAATACCAGTAATGTGTGGGAAAATCCAGCCAACAGGATGCTGCTGGAGTGAGAGCAGAGCTTGTGCAGATGGAAACCACTCTAGAAGGAGAGTGACTGCCATGGGCAGCTGTTGCTCCAGCACTACTTTTTGTTCCAAGTACTTATGTTCCAGCTAACTTTCCCAAATTGTTTCTATTACCTTTCTTGCACCTCAAAAAATACACTTTATGTTAAGCTATTACACAGCCAGTGAAGGACTGGCTACCTGGCCTGTCTTATGTGCTTTTGTGGACATGCTCCAAATATTTTGCTGCAACTGGGCACGCCTATTAAGGCTGCTGTTTGGGACAGTTCATCAATCTGTATTCTCCTCTGGGCTTTTACCTGAGCTCTCCCTGAAATATACAGGTTTGGATGAGATTTGACTTGTGAAATTCTTTGAAAATTTAACCCTTTGATTAATTTCTGATTTTAAACTCAGTCAGGAGAAAGAGCATCTTATATCTCAATATAAATATAATAAAAAATAGTCTGCCTTTCCTCCCAAGTAGAGGCACATTAAAAACAAAACAGTTCAGAATTGGATCTTGGCAATTCAAGATTGCCTACCATTTTCTTGTGACTCTGGCAATTGCTTTCCAAGGAAACCTTTTCAGTACAAGAGAATACAAACTAATTTACTATTTCTGAATAGGATAAGGTTAGCTGTTTTGCTGAAACAAACCAGTGTTTATCAACAGAGTTCAACTGCTGTGTGTTATATCAGGACTAGTAAACATGAGCTATGATACCATTGATTACCTGAATGTATGTGGGTGCTTAGCACAAGTGCTGAGTGACTGGTGGAAAACTTGATTTGTTAAGCAAATGGCTTGAATAAATGAAACAACTGGGTCTAGCAAGCACTCTGTCATTTTAGTTATCTTTTATTACATTTCTAGTAATTTATTTAATGCCTTGGTTTTTTTTTTTTCTGTTTTTCAGAACGTCCAAAAAATAGTGATATTTGTTAAATTTATGGGCATTACTAAGAGTTACCCAGAACATACAATCTGCCACTTGGTTATATGATCACATGGAGTCTGTAAATCCCAGCAAATCAGATTGCAGGGTTGGGACCCCCACCTACATGGTATCAGTGATATTCAGTGGCAGTGCCTAAGCAGTGAAGGTCTATCTTACCTTTTTTTAAGCCTGCAGTATGAATTAGGAAATCTGTACTGTCAAAACTGAGGGCTCAGTAAAATTTCTGGGACTGTTTCTTAGCCATCCATACAGGCATGCAGAAATGCAAGTAAAAATTGTGACCTTGTAAAAAGGATGCCTCTTACAGATTTGACTATGGCTGTGCAGTAACTTTACTCTTAAAAGATCATCAAGAAACTTCCCCCCACCCCCACTGAAATACACTTTTGTCACTAAATGAAATAATCCTGACTTGCATAGGCTACCCAAAGCCAGGTTTAGTTTTATGTCCCCAATACATCATAAGTAACAACCTTTCTCTCTTCTCTTATAAAGTTTGCCAGTTTTCTTTTATGGCTTTGTACTCAAGACATGGTCATAAATCTGAATTCCAAGCCATTTGCTCCAGTGATCTTTTTAACATTAACAAAAGAGTAGCAAGGAGAGAAACAAAATAAAAGAAACAAAACAAGCAATGCAAAATAAAAGGACTCTAATGAAAGCAGTAACTTACTGTAGCTACTTTCACTATCGCTGGCATTAGAAGAAACATGTTCTGCAAGAACAGTACAGCAAATTAAAGAACATAACCAAGCACCACAGAGCTGCAGAAACTTAAAAGAACTGCCACAGTCATGCAAAGGTAGTTATGCAGAGCAGAAATAAAAGCTGTGCAGTGACATCACCTGAAAATGCTCAGATATTTTACAGAGGTAAAACGAAAGCTTTCTCTCTTGTGGCATTTCAGAAAGAGACTGTATGTATGTACGTATTAGCTACTGATATGTGCCATAGTAAAACTATGTCGTTTTGTGATAGACAGTAGATGACATCTCTGATAACTTCATTTCAGTGTATATTATGATCAACTTGGATCTCACTTGATGTCTTGAGCAATTTATTGAAATCTGTCTGCTCATATTCTGCACTATCAGTGATGTGCATCATTAATGCATTGAAACTATTCCTGCTAAACTTCTAGCCTGTGTCTGTCTTTAATCACTGTGCACTATCCCAAATGATTGTGCAAAGTGATTAACAGATTAACATGAAAGTTATTTTGGTATGAAATATTGTAAATGTATCTAATCTATCCTGTCCAAAAGGGGGAAAAAAATTAAAGAATACAAAGCCAATGAAAAAACAAAGGAAAAAAAAAAAGGAAGAAGTCTTTTTCCAGAAATTGTCTAGCCTCAGGATTTGAGCTGGAGTTTGAAAACCTTTAGCAGACCAGTCTGGATGGGTGAACATGAATATAAGAACTATCATGATGGGTCAGTCTTGTGGTTTGTCAAGTCAGGTGTCCTGTTTCTATTACCATATTATTGAAAATAATTCCAAAACTGTAGTCAGCAGACTATTTATGGACAGTAAGGTCATGCTATATGCTCTCCAGGAGGTGTGCAGGACCACATTTAACAGTGTTTTTTCTGGTAGAAATGCTGATTACTTTGCACCTGAAAGATCATTTGGCAGTTGAAATTTTTCAGCTGGTCCAGGACATTTAGAAGCCAATGGCACAATGGCTGTACATCTGGGAGCACCCTGGGCTAATGAGAAAGACAGGAACAGTGCTGAAATTCCCTGCAAGGTGCTGCCTTTCCTCCATGTACCAATCACATGGCTTAGGGTTCATAGATTGGGAATGATGGGACTACCGGAGCACCAAAAATGAGAAAAGAAGATATCTGATAAAAACAGTAATGGGAAACCTTGATCTTGGGCTTAGGAAGAAGCTTTTAAAAATTCAACTTACATTTTGAAGAAAACAGCATAATGACTTTCAGGCATTTCATAGCAAGCTAACAAGGGTTATCTCAAAAATGATGTGCTATACAGCTGAACAACTTTATTTAAAAATAACAAATATCCTTTGTAGTAAGAACTGTCATAAAAAAGCATGTCTTAGTTGAAAACTAACAAAATTTGGATTGGTGGGAATGTCTGGAGGTGTACCAGTAATTTAAAATTAGGTGCAATATTAATGCAGGCATTACAGCCTATACAACACCTTGGTGCTACTTTGTTCCATACCAATTTGCAGAATTCAGGTAACTTTCAAATGGTTGGATGTTATGGATGATTCTCTTTGTAAGGACACATATTCAGGAAGGTTATCAGATCTGAAGCATTTTACTTTTCTCTAGCAGGGACGGATTTGCATTTGTTACTAATGAGCTGCTATGACACTTAAATGATCACAGAATTGTTAAAATTCAGGTGGCAGTGACATTTGCTGTCTATCACTGACAAAACCAGTCTTGCAGAACTGTTCTTCCTTGTACAAGAGATAAAGCTTTCATCTTTAAATTGTGAGCCACTGCATGGCATTAAGTTAAATCATTAAAATGTTCCTTCAACAATTCAGTCAGAAACAGAATAAGCTCCAAAACTGTGTGCATGGATGTGCATTCCTGCAATTAAAAAGCACACACAAAACAGTAGGTGATGCAGCATTAACACACATTTCGCTCCAATTACTTGGTGCTTAAGAAAAGGAAAAAGAACTGAGGAACAAGTAGCCAAATGCATGCAAGTGGCATTTTGTTTACATTATTTAGCTCTGGATACAGAATTTAATATAGCTATACATGTAGAAGTCAGCAGCAAATATTTCATTCTGTACAGTTTTTCTGGTTCACATTTTAAGGAAGAAAAATTGTTTCTGAGCAATTATCTGACACATTATACACTCTGCAATGCCAAGTCTTGAGACAGGATTGCTGCATCAGAAAAAAAAATAAATTATTAAGGTTGTGTGACAGAGAATAGGTTGCTAATGGTGAAAACTGGTCCAAAATTAGCTTTGGAGAATGCATGATCTTCTCTAGCCTGCAAATGACTTCTTCCATTAATAACAAATACTAATCTAAAAATTCAGCAAAGTAACAAACACTCCCATGCAAAAAGCTGAAAATGCAGAAGCAACAGCATGAACTAATTTTCTATTGATCTCCTCAGGATGTGATCATGTTAAAATGTTTAATTTTCCCTTTAGATGGAGAGGGAGGGGTTGTTGCTGAAAAGAACAGTCTAGGCAGCAAAACGCGTTCTAGGTATGCTACTCTACAGAACTGCCATGATGGGAACAATCATATACTGTCAGAAACAAAAGGTGTTATTACAAAAGAAGTGAAAGTGTCTGCTTGATACACTGTATGTTATTTAATACCATGCAGAACAGAACGATTGAAACATTTGTAATGCATTCACAGCTGGGTAACAAATAAAACTCTATCTTGTGCATGCTAGGAGTGGAGGGTCCTCAGAGAAGAAACAGAAGCCAAAACAAAACAAAACAAAAAAGGGTTTACAGTGACCATTCCTGGGAACTTACTCAGAGTCTTTGTTCCATAACCGTCGTCACCTAATCCGGGGATGTCCTGCACGGAAGTCCCCAGAGAGAGCAATGAGAAAGGAAGAACAGCCGCAGAAGAGGAAGGAAGAAGTCAGTGGAGTTGAAATGGATACTACCATGACTGACCATGTTGATTGAGCAATCTGGATCCCTGCCTTTTCATTCTGAAATGAATTTAGACCCATATTCTATGGAAATTCAGCCAAAGAAGGAGGCAGTGACTGTGAAACGTGCCTTTTGGAGCTGTGAGGAAGAAGGAACAACCAGATAAATAAAGCTCCAGAAACTGTCCTCACTGGATAAATATAGGACAGAATTATTAAGAAAAAAAAAAAAGGGAATATTTGGGCTTGGAACTAGCAAATATTTTTAATAATGCTGGTTCCTTATATAATTTAAGCAAGCAATAAATGCTTGTGGTTATACACATTCCAAGAACCAGTTTAGTTCTTTAAGCTGTTAACATGGTTGCTTCCCTTAATTGTTAAACTTCCAGAGAAGCTGCCCATGGAAATCAATTTGGTGAAAGTCAAAGGCAAAAAAAAAAAGATAAGAATAGATATTTTAAAAACTAATTAGTTTAGTATTGTGAAAGAAATCACGTTTGCCTTACTTTGAGCCAATTCTGATCTAGAAATATTTCTGAGAGATGATTTTGGATTTATGACAGGTGTCACAACAACTTTGAGGAGCCATATTTCTACTTCCAAAAGTTAAGGTCACTGCTTTATTCTTCTGAAAATAGTATTTCCAGAGATGGAAGGAGAAGCTGGATCCAAACTGCAGTCATACATTGGTCACAGTAGTAATACCTCTCCTGCCTGCCTATGACAGATATTTGCCTAGATGTGTGGGATACTGGCATCATGCGTGTCACCCATTTGTTGTGCTGCTGCATGTGACATCGTCTCCAAGAGGTTACTTACGTTCTGGATCACTTGTTTCCTGCTCACTCTGCTCCTTGCTCTTGTAGAATGGGAATTTTCGTGAAAAGATGAAGTTCTTTTTACGCTTGTCATTGAATGACTGTGAAGGAGAAAAGGCATGGGGCAAAAACAGGGACGTCTAATTGTTGTCACACTCATGCTGACAAAACAACTAGTTTGTAAAAGTGGAGAGAACTGTAGTGACTCAAATCAGCACAAACTAAGTGGCTGCAAAGGATCAGAAGTGTGGTGAGGTCTGAAATTTGAAGGCAAAGCTCCTGAAGACTGGATCAATTGGACTCCGGAGGTCTGAAGTCACAATGTGCAGCTCCTTATTTGGAAGCTGTAGTGTTTAGCATGTTTGGATGAAGGGCTACAGATGGTTCAGCATGCTTTGAGATCAAGGCATCCATCTTTAATCACAGCAGACTGTGCACAGAATTAATTAACTGTCTGAAAAGAATAGGCTGTAATGTGGAAAGCAGAAGCCTTTGATTTGCTTATAGTGTGCGAATTCAGCCCTGTGTCAATTAATATTAAAAATTCTTTACTGGTAGGTGCTGTTGATTTCATAATGTCGTATTTGGCCTCTTTATTGACAACTTCTTACGTGTGTTTTAATGCTTCTTTCGGGCATAATGAAAAAAACCCCCAACTTTCTTTTATTTTATAGATGTATATTTATGCATTAGGTTTCTCTGGATATACTTTTCGTTCTAAGTGATTTAGAAATGGAATTCTGCTGATAAGCAGGATTTCATTGCATGATGATCAACATATTTTGCTGTAATTCTTCAAATCAGAAATTAATATAGGAGAAATTGGTGTTTCTTACATGATAAAACCTTTGACTTCATAAACATTTGCAAGGACTTACAGGACTATCCTGTGTAAAAACAGGATTTGCCTACTTGGAACATTTATTTCAGATACTAAATAAGGAAATAGGGCCCCTGCAGAGTGAATTGAAAGAAGCTGGCAGTCTTGAGGGCACACAGAGCTGCAGACTGTGTGTCTGAAGTGATCTGTGCTATCAGTCAGACAATGACCTATAATGTCTCTTATACTGAACATAGACACCGGACTTGGCAAGTGATGACCTCCAAGACAGCAGAGACCTTCTTAAATAATTTAAAGGACCAATCTCATGTGCTTGGCATTGCTCAAATTGAATATAACCAGTATTTGGTTCTGCAATGGAATATATTTTGAGTCTTAGAACACAATTTATTTCCTTATATTTTGAAATCGTGAAATAAAATGTGGTTTAAAATATGTATTTCTGAAAGATGGATACTGAAAATCTGTTGAAATAGTTGCATACTCATGTCACGAAAGTTTCATACCACTTTTACATTTCAAGCATATTTAAAGTTTAGTAACTGAAAACAAAGAAAAAAATGCACATGTAGAATAAATGATCCATGAAAATCTCTCAGAGTATGTAAACATTCAATGTGAAATTAAAGTGGAGGTCATGCACAAATAATCCAGACAGCATGCAAATTCAAAACAAAGCAAGTATGAAAGAAAGCCAGAGGAATTAAAAAAAAAAAAAAAAAAAAAAGCACATGAGGGATTAAAGTAATCTGTGGATGAAAGGAGGACTGACATGCACATTACATCACTTTAATGACCTAATGGACATAATTAAATTAAATTGTGTTTTCTGTGATAATTTCTTTTACTTTTCCAAAGAAAGGAATGTAGCATGTTAACATTTCTGTTTGTGAAAATGTTGTTTGTCATGATTTATCTGAATTTGACATAGTAATGCAATTGGCATTACACACTTTAAAAGGGAAAAATATATATACAATCAATAACACCTCAAAAAGCAAGGGGGCTTTAAAATTAGAATCACTTCATTACAGCACTTTGGAATTCAAGCAAATGTTATCAAATTAATAAATAAATATGCTGTGTTTCAGAGAAAATATACGAGAAATAACACTTATATACATTGCTTCAATTTTTTCCCCAACAGTCTAGAGCAAAAACTTCAGAAAGTACATTTTCCCCAGAAAAGCATATATTTTCACACTTAAGCATGATCTAACAGTATACATTAAATTAGACCGATGTTTTATACTGTTGTATAAACTTTTTCTCCTTTTGCTGTTTCAAGTACTGGGTTGCCTTTTTAATAAGATATTGTTCCACTTCAATTTGGATGATCAAAATCTGGCAATTCACAGCAGATGACAATCATGTGCGACTATGTCACTGTATTCACACCAGTAAAAAGCTCTCTTCCTAAAATAAGGCTGATCTAGTTATATTAATATCCATAACCAAATATGTTTATGCATGTGATAATATTTCTATAGATTAATCAATGTGTATATTCATGCTAATGACCATATATACTAGCATGGTCTAGTCAGGGGGTTTATATTTAAAATAACAAAGAAACTGTAAAATATTATAAAACATTAAAGTGGGTCTGACTCTGCAAACTTAGAGAAATAGTTAGTCCTTAGTATTAACTGAATAAGCTTACCAAGTGTTTATTTTTTTTAAAGTGGCTGTTTCTTCACAAGGAATCAAAGACAAGAGCCTTGGTTTTGCTTTTGTATGCAATATAAATGGTATTAAAGCCAGGCTGATGGTCTCACCTTTAGGATATGAAATCCTGCTGACAGCCCCAAAAAGGCTTCTTATAGATATCATGATTTATATGATTTATATCTCTAATGCACAGAGACAAGGGGCTTAGCAAAGCAAGAAGAGAGAGACTCACACAGAATAAAACCATATTTCTATTGCACACACCATGTTAATTCCAGATTTTGCTAATTGGTGGAAGAGTAGAGACTGACTGTGTATTCTCTTTTTTGAGAAAGAACCACGTGTATGAAGATCTGTGGCAAGGTTAAACTCCAAAACTCAGATGTATATTTGAGAAATTTTATTTCACTACAATGGAAACTTTGGACCTGTCAAATACTCTGGAGCCATAGGCTCCATATGCTTCTGGAAAGCTGTGAAATAGATGTAGAATAAATAAGACAGAGGTATTTGCCTACATCTCTCCACCTGATACAAAAGTTGCATGCAACTGGAATTGCAATTGTGATAGCAAGCTTAGCCTGATTCATTTGTGCAGGCAGAGTTTCTAAAGGTCAGTGGAAAAAGCACCTGAAAATGGATTCCTTGTAAGTCGCAGGTTTTTTGCCATGATAATGTAAAAACCTGTAATGGCAAATAACTCAGGCATTTCAGTTGCAGTGAAAAACCTGTACAAGAGATTACTTGTATGTGTCACTGCCATCACACAGATCACCATAACCTAGGCAGCAGCAGTAGGAGGCACTTTAAACAGACAAGTGCCTAAGACTAAAAGGCAAATGAAATTTTCAAGTTGTTTGACAACAGAACAGTGACATCATTCACAGCACTTGATCTGTGATGGAAAAGAGTCTCTTCTCGGAAAAAAAGTGGAGGACAGAGTTCACTCATGCCTCGAATTCTTGTCTGATACTATTTAAGCATAGACTGTGTTTTGAAGAAGCCAAGGAAAATAATTGTGATGTGCACGGTGCACTGTTGCTTGACCAAGTATCCCCAGATGTCCCCGGTTATGTAAGCCTGGCTTACACACACCAACCTTCCCTGGTTGTGACAGACATTAAACCACTGGGTGTTTCTGCTTCTCAAGAACCCACTCGGGTACTTTTTTGTGTCAACATCAGTTTTGTATTCTAAATGTTTTTCCCTAGGCTCAGCAGGCATAAATATGTTACCCATCAGCTAATAGGGTAGTGTTTTTTAAAGGAAATTTTCATGTAACATTAAATAAACAATCCAATTTCAAAATTTTCTTTGTAGTGGTAAACATAACAAAAACCAATAATTTGATAGTGGTACCATACTGCAATAGGCAACTATATTGTTGTTTACTTTGAGCTGCTTCCCACATTTTTTTCATAGTGTAGCTGATCCAACCCCTACTATTTAGTGCTCTTGACACAGGTTGTCCTCTTTAGGCTCTGCAGAAGATGCTAACATGTTGGGGAAAGATTTTTTATAGTGCTCTAACAGATCTATTTTCTCAACCCCAATAAACTCCCAACTGCTTCAGGAATGCTTTCTTTTGCTATTTTATTCAACAAATGCTAATCCTCAGTCATGTGTGGGGAACCAGTGTACAGGGACCACCTGAGAGAAAGCTGTTCCAGAGCACGGGCTGTGAAATTCTTCTTTACAGGGTGTAGATGGATTTCATATACCATCTAATTTTAGGCAGGTTTGAGCTATGCTTTAACCTAGTTTTTATGTTATATGATTATGTATGTCAGTTTTGTTCTCAGATTGGTCTAGCAGTGTATATGAGAAATTATTTTACTGCTTCTCATCTGCAATCTGGTTTTCTTATTCTTCTTATTTAATACCTGATTTTGGCCTAAACTAAATGAAAATCCTTCATGTACTCACCCTTCTACAAAAATCTACACAATTAATTATCAACATTATGTCTCTGCAATCCTTTTCTCTATATTTAACTGACACTTTTTGTATTAGGGAGATTAATTTTCTCATTTGAACACTGACTTTAATAACAGACTGGGCACTCAAACACTGTTAAATCCCTGTATTTAAATATTTTAATTTTATAGATCTCTATAGTATATATTTTAAATCTCTCCCATCATACCAAAAATTTGCACTGACACCAGAAAGAAAATTTTTGGACTGTAACATATACTCAGTGTTATTTCTCCTTGGAAGCATATATATCACTTCACTGGTTTTATAATGGGATTTTTCTCCTGGCAATCCTGAGCCATGAATTTGAAATCTCAGGTTAAATGACCTGACCAAGTCTAGAGGATTGCCAGTGCCATTGAGCCACTCTTGCTTTCTGATGTAACCCCAAACTTGGCCATGGCCTGGGCTCACACACAGAAAGCAGCTCATGGTGTCCTGCAGACATGCAGAAGATAAGCTGAGGAGCTGTCAGTGGCAACTGTAATCCTGGCTGTCCAGGGATCACAGAGTACATTCTCTGAGATGCTGATCTTCCATTCTCAGTCTGCACACACAGTTACGTGCTGGCAAACAGCACTAGCCAGCTTCCCTATGATTTTTTATGAGATGCAAGGGGAAGGACATCCCTATTCTGTTAGGTTCAGACTTTATTTTCTTAGATACTTCAATCCTGGGCTACAGTCATTCCTTATTGAATTTTTGTACCATAATCTGTTTTGATAAGTGAGAGCCAACTGGGTAAGAAGAAGCTTAGATGAAAATAACTCTGCTTGCTTAGTTTTCAACTCCCATGAAGTTGTAGGGAGATTTGGGTGTTGGCAATCCAAAATGAAAAAGTAAAAGCCTGATTATAAACTCCATGCTCTGTAACTTCTCAAGACCAGGGTAGGGGGGCTTAGTATTCATAAGTATGAAATTTTAATGCTTTTTTTTTTTAAGACTGAATTATTGCTTGTTGTCTGCCAGCAATTCAATTTTAATTCCTGACAAAACAACAGTTATTACCAACATAAGCTACTGAGGGAGAAGAAAGACTAATAGACTTTGAAGAAAACACGTAAAATCAGTATTTTCCAATTTTGCAAACCTGTATTTAACTTAGTGCAAGGTATGAAGGGAGCACTTTTCTATGCTAATTTGCATGGTTATATCAATGCTAGCAAGATGAAACACCAACATAAAATCTTGCTTATGTGACAGCCAAAGTAATTTACACTTATCTGAAGGTTGTACACCAAGATACAAGTGGGAAGGAATTGTTCAAACAGCAGCAGTAGAAATTGATAGTATGAAAATAAGAAAGGGCAAAGCTGCTTGACAGTGAAATCAATTTGGATGTAGAATAATCTGCCCCAAGGGAAGTGGAAAAGCCTAGATAATTTTTTCACATTTAAAACAAATCTGCTAATCTTAAGTACTGTGGGGAATAACACTGCAGTGCTTGGAGAGAAGGGGGTGGTGAAGGGAAAAGAGCTAAACAACAATCCTCTCCCACCTCCAACCTCTGTGTTTCTGTGATGAGATGCTCACAAACCCAGCATCTCAGATTTGTGCTGCAGTCCAGCGTGGGCTTGGACCTAGCCGAACTCACTGCAGCCATATGGGCAGTGTGAAGGTCTTCCTCTCCTTCCTCAAGTCTCCAGCTGGAATCAGAAAGTGAATTTGCTGTTTGGCAGAGTTGTCCTAAATGTTCCTCTATGCTGGTCAATATTTTTTCCTGACAAGGAACTTTCCCACTTAGAGATGATGTATGTCATCAGCTGCGATCCCGCTGATAAATCTTTGTGTGTGTGAACCTGTCCCAGCACTCCTGGTGCAACGAGGATGTCAGAAGAGCCTCAGACATCAAAGGTAGCATAGTGTGCACTTGGGAAAGATTTGGGAATGTCTGATCATCCAGACCCATAGGTTTTCCTATAGCACACTGCAGGACCTTAATCCACTTGAACTTCGTTCCTGAGTCATTAAGATTTTCTTAAATCTTTTTTAGAACTCTGATTCCCAGTTGACTGCTGGTGCTTCTTTAGGTTTTAAAAAGAAATTGAGGATTTTGGTCTGTATGCAGTCTTTTGACTTAATTTCACTAACAAAAAAAGCTGCAGAAGGTGTTGGCTATCTGTGCTGTAAAAAACCCACCAACTTGCTCATTTATAACTATTTTTTGTGGAAACATTCATGCAATCACTTGTGCAAGTGCAAACTACTGCATTAAATGGACCATTGCACAAAATAAGTTGCATAAAGACCTTTATTACTCTTACTTTCTTATAGAGTAGTGGAGAAAGATTCACAGTACCTACATGCCTTCAAACTGTACTTATGGAAAGAGAGTTGGACAAGATAATCTTCTGAACTTCCCTTTTGAGTTAAAGCAAGAGTGACTGGTATAGCAGGCTGAATTATGGCAAGGGTCTGGCTCAGCAGACAAATCATACCAGTCTCTTGGTTTACATTGAATACATTGATTTATTTAGGTCTTACAGTTAAAGTTATAATAAATAAAGGCATGGGAAAACAAACCCAAAGTCAGTCTCTAAGAGAGGTTTGTTTAGGAGGTGAAGCTCCCACATCTTGCAGTAATGCATCTCACAGGCTCACAAGCAGGATATCAAGTTAGATGGACTGTGGCAGTTCCTGCGTCCCTATAACCTTCCAAACATGGTCTCTGAGTCACTAAGGCAATCACTGAGCTGCTTTAATTCAACTGAGTCAGAAATAAAGATGTGAAATATAGAGCATGTCTCTTCCGGATGAGTGTTGACGCTAAACTCCGCACTTCTGGATCTTGTGTGATATCTTACTAGAATAAAATGTTGTTCTCTTTCTAGTTCTTGCACAATGTCTACTGCCAATACTACAAATTTTTCTCTTCAACCAATTTTTTAGAAGAAAAGCCAAGTAACTATAGCATTATCTATACATACAGACAGACTTCCTACTATTTAATTCAGGATATTAGACAGCAAGTTATAAAAATAGACCATGCATGAAGTTCAACTCAGCACAAATTTCTGCTGGAACAGCTTAGAAGAAAAACAATTAACTCTCAGCTGTAAACTTTGCCATTTTACCTGTGCTAGCAAATTTTCACTGTGTTATATTCAATCTGTGACTGATTTAAACATTGCACTACATATCTTTATGTCAGTGACTTTCCTAAAAATTTCTCTTACCTAAGCAGGGATGGCAGAAACTTCTTGTGGGATAGGAAGTACAGATACTATAGTCCCTAATATTATGACCACCTAAGAAACAATATTATCCTATAAATAAAACTCCACACAGTTATCAGAATTACAAAAAAATTACAGAAAAAATGGTAAAATCTATAAAATATGTGTGCTTATATTGCTCATTAACTGAAAACATTACTCTTTTGGTATTTTCTTTGAGTGACAAGATGCCAATAAGCAGAAATATTTTTTATCATCTCCCTAAATTCAATGACAAATCCTTTATTTCTCAAATTTTCTACTGTAATCCACTTTGCTTACAAATTGCTGGCTGATATTTAGAATTTGTACTTCTCAACAAAATGAAATATGGAAAACAGAGACAAAGATTTTTTTACTTTAATATTTTCATTCAATTTGAAAGAAAATTTTTCAAATACTCTACTGGATTTTCCAAAGCAAGCTATAGAAACATATTTCTTCACTTCAGCTGGGCAAAGGACTCAGATTTGACCTGACAGTCATTTTTTCACAATTTCTAGGACCTTCTTAAAAACCAAGATTCTTTAAGGCATACCAGTTCCCTGCCAGAGGCAGCACTGCTACCATGACATAAAACTGAAGACTCACTTCTTTTCCTTTAGTTTTGACTGTACCTGAACCCAACATGCCTTATTGTTAAATTATTGCACGTCTTTGTTGGGTGTCTCAAGATAAGTTGGAACAACAAGAATCTGTACAGTTAAATCTCTCTGGCTATGTGCTGTTTTATCACTTGAACTACATTTGATTACTCCAGCACACGAGTGAAGCAGATGCTGATGACAGCACTATTTCTAATGCACCTTGGAGAAATGCTGAGAAAGAAGTGTTCAGCTCAAGGGGAATGGTCAGGGCAGTCCAATATTGCAGGCTCAGGTCAATCCAAAAGTGCAGCCAACATCCACAACCTGGCACCAGCTCTATCATGAAGTGTGAAAACAGAACTATGGAGGATGTAAAAACTCATGAAAGAGCAAGGGCAGTTGGACAGATGGGATTCAGATTTTCCTCCTTGTCCTGGCTACAGAGGAGGGGGTGGACTTTAGTGCTGTGAGTGTGTGACCAAGTTGTGGTTCTGTACCACACACATCATCCCTGGGTTGTGTGGATTCAGCAGGAAAAGCTGGGTACCCTTTACTGGCATCCAGTGGGAGTGGCTTATTTGAAGGTTAATTTCCTGCTGGTGTCAGGTTAAAAGGTTAATTTCCGGCCTGCGTCTATGTGGAAAGTAATTTCATCCCAGAAACAAATTGTTCCACAAACAAGGACAATGCTGAGATCCGATTCTTCCATGATACCCAATATTATCCCATTTTGGAGGTTTTAAAGCTTTTGACAGAACTTCAATTCAACTGAGAAAAAAAAACATAGAATCATAAAATATCCTGAGTTGGAAGGGACCAACAAGGATCATTGAGTCTAGCTCCTGGCCCAGCACAGAACCATCCCTAAGAGTCACACCATGTGCCTGAGAGTGTTGTCCAAACACTTGAACTCTGTCAGGCTTGGTGCTGTGAGCACTTCCCTTGGGAGCTGTTCCAGTGGCCAAGCACCCTCTCGGTGAAGAAGCTTTCCCCAGTATCCAAGCTAAGCCTCCCCTGACTCAACTTCAGGCCATTCCCTTGAGTTCTGCCGCTAGTCACCAGAGAGAAGAGATCACTGCCTGTCCCTCTGCTTTCCCTTATGAGGAAGTTGTAGCCTGGAATGAGGAATCCTCTTTGCCTCTCAGGAATGATGACCCTGTGCACTACAGACTGAGTGCTAACGAGCTCTCCAAATCAGCAGCTTTTTGAATGTACTCAGTTTGTGGATTTTCCTCTACTTTTATGTTTGTCCCAGTACCAATTACTTTAGGAAATCTGTTCATTGTGTCAAATATATTTAGAAAAGAAGCGCAAAGAAAAGTTGGTCAAAATCCACTGCATATGTGGAAAACTTTCAGATTATGGACTATAGAACTGCTTCTCTGTAAAGGTGGCGAACCTTTATACTTGGAAAACTGAAGCCTAGTAAAGAACTGATATTAGAAAAAAATCTTCATTAGGCAGAGAGAAAGCATAGACAGTCTAATACACTGTTATGCTTTTTTCAGTCAGGGATTAAACTGAGATAATTGCCTTTTTCTCTGCATTAATACACCCAGATCTGCCCTGGTAAACCACTAGCACAGATGCTGTACCTGAGAGCAGGGCAGGTGTGACTGCAGCTTCTGCTTTGTGACAAAGACAAATAATCCAATTTCCATAGATACCCATAGAAGAAGAAATAAAACCAGGGTTAAACAGTACAGCCCTTTCTAAGAAGGAGGAGAGTGAGGCACTGAAGTGGGCTGTTTGGGAAGAATATGAAATATCTATTGTGGTAGGTCTTTTTAGACAAATCTGGGATATAGGAGGAAGTTACAGAAGAAACCCTCAGGGCAGAGGAGACCACCTGAGGTTCCCAAAGACCAGTTTTGCTCTGTTTTGATGACTAGGGCTGAAAATATAATGATTTTGTAGAGCATACATGGTTTGGAAATATGTAGGTTTATTTGTTTGGCTTTCTCCCCTGCCCTCCTTAAATACTTAATAAACTGTCAAAAGGTGTTCTCTGTATCAAGTTCTGTTGGTGACTGGATTTTGACACTTGGAGGAGAGGTGCATTAAATATGCAGAGGCTTTTGTTTACCCCACAATACCAAATTCTCTATCTCAGTCAGGTTTCACTTTTTCTTTTCCTGCCTCAGTGCAATGTTGCTAAAATGACAATAAAACAAGAAGATGACCTTAAATTTCAGGTATCTGTGGGATCTGGAAACAGAATCTGCACATAAGAAATATTATTAAATGCTATCAAACTTCTGACTGTCGTAATAAATTCAATTGGAGGCAACTGAAGAGGTGGCTGAGTGTGATGTGGGTGATCTGACTGCAATCTGAACAGATCTGTGGATGACAAGCTAAGTCAATAGAAAAAACCCTCATTGGCAGTGATGGAGCAGTGTGCTGTGGGTCACAGCCCAGGACCGCCTGATGAGCAGCAGAGCTGGAAGGGGTTTTGGAAGGATGGGGCAGACCCTTTTCTTGGCAGGCACCTCATCCTTGCATCCTCACTAGGGCAGGCACCCATCTGGGAATGCTTCCAGTAAACACAGGCTGAATGTCTCCCCACACTCTGACACACACATTAAAAATGGAAATTGTGGGAGACATCACTTTCATTTCATTGCGAAATGAAATAGAGTATTTGTATATAAGAAAATATTCTGGAGTCACTGGCCAGATAAGGTGTGAAATGAAAAGGCATGTGGTACAAAAAACCAGTTCTCTGCATAAAATTAAGTTCTATATAAATTTTTGCTGATATTTCAACACATCTCTGGAAACAGGCAACACCCATACATATTAGTAAAACTGAGGTGTTGCTAAAAGTCTTTCCAAGAGCTATGATTTCAACTGCAGAATATTTTCAAGAGACAGTCAAGGCAGTGTGTGTGATCTGACAGGGAGAAAAGCAAAAGGTGCTATTTTTGTCTCCGGAAAGACCTGTTGTAATTACAACAGTCAAGAAAAAAGCAGATTACTGGCTAATCTCTTTCCCCCTGCAATATTTCTGTCACTTGACACTGTTTGATTCACTAAAAAATCTGAAAAGCCCTCAACAACTGCGGGTTTTAGGATTAGAAAAGGAAAGGCTATTTTTGTTCAGTCTGAAGCCTGTGGTAGGGAGAGTTACCAAGCACTCAGTATGGTGTTTTGGTAGATCCATGACCCTGTTCACAGCTACTCACATGCTCTGCTCCTTTTGGTGCAAAGGTGAGCATCAGAAGATACTTGAGATATGATCTTGAGTTCAACATAGCATAAAACATGCTTTTTAATGAAGTTTGTGCTTACATAACTTCTTTGGCTTCCTCCAGCAAAAATATCAGACATAAATTTTTGGGCTGCTCCAATTTCCATTGATTATCCATAGACCAGTGAGCCTCAAAGACTGAGAAAACAAATGCTTAGGAAATCATAACTGTGCTGTCTGAATTTACAAATGTTTTTTAACATTTCCAGTGTCCTGGAAACCCTGTCCTTTGCTGCAGCAGAGAGTGGCTGTAGGGAACCAAAGCAGTGTAGTGGTGGATTTGATGCACCAGCCACCTTCAGTAACAACTAGAAAAAATGCTGAAGTTTACTACAACAATTATAAGAATGAAGATAGAGGCTGAACTTGGTCAACACAATAGAAGCATTTTATATATATATATATAAATAGAAGCATTTGCCATTTGCTTGGTGAAATGAAGCTGTTTATAAATGTATTTGTATTCTTTTCCTTACTACATAGATGTTAACCTCTCTAAACTGGTCTGATACCTTCAAAAGTGATAATGGGGCCTGGATCCTGGTGATGTTCCTGAGCCTGAACAAATAAATTTCTCTGGGTCAGAATAAACAGAACATGAAAGAAAAGCAGCCTTATTGGGTGAAGCCAGAGATCCAGTTAGCCAAGTAGCTTTTTGGCACTGTCCAATAACAGATGTTTAAAAGGAAAAGTAGAAGTAATATGATCCTTTCCCTTTTATAACATCTCTTCTTGAAATCAACAATTAATATATTCTGAGTTACATGACAAAAGTTTTAAAGTTGTCATTGGTTTTGATACTTGCTAACCTACCTAATTCTTTTTCAACTTATTTTTTATGCAATATCTTGTAATAATGAGCATGGGAATTTAATTATGCATTGCATGCAAAGGTACTATCCATGGCCTTATTTAAACTTGAGACCAGAAGGTTTCCCTAGAGCTCCCTAATTTTGATTCACATTCCCTGTTTCTGTATCCATCCTGATTTTGTAGACTTTAATTTCACAAGGCATGGATTGGAGGAGTCCAATGAAACAAATCTAAAGTTATATAAATATTCTAAATCACATTTTTAAGTGTTGAATTAATTTTATAGAGGAAGTAACATACAAGTTTGGTCTGAAAAAGAGGAATTTTGGGCCTTTGGAAAGAATATCCTTTAACTCTTCCTACAAACAGGTTTGTCAACCATATTGCTAAGCATTCTTAAACACCTTCTTAGTGAGACACAAGGAGCTGATCAACTACAAATGTCACCCTATCTGTAACACTGTCTTTGCATCTAATCTCCAGATATGGGATTAAAAATGAGGCACAAACAGATGAAAATGCATAAGACTTTATAAACCCATAGAATAACTAGGCAGTTTCTACTTCAAAATCACAGATTTTCAAAATCTCAAAGAAATTCTGGTATTATCTCAGGAAACCTTTGCTGTGGATTATTAGCTCTTGAACATTGATTCTACAGAGGAAGGGCTAGTGAGATGATTCAAGTAAAATTGAAGTAAGGTACAGCTTTACCTGTTCAAAACTCCCAAGGATTCTCTGCATTCAGTTAAAGTTTTTTTTAATTTTATTTTTCAGGTTTTTTTTTTTTAATTATTGCTGTTTTGGTTGTGTTTTTTTTTTTTTTTTATTATTTTTTAAATGTTTCCATGCACATCTCCTGGCCAAATTTAAAAATATTCCATGAAAAGATTTCTCTCAGTTTCATCTTTAGAGTAAACTAAGACATTTACACTTGCCCACACAGTCATGAATGTATGAGCCAAAGAAGCCACAGACCCACATAAACTCATTCCTTTTGGAATTTTAACTTGATTTTGAGACAAAATAATTTTCCTAGGCCTACTGCAGCCCTGTTTACCTGGGCTAAATGTCTTCCAAAGTTGAAAAAAAAAAGTAAAAATGTAAAGTGTGGACTTTTAAACATTTTACACCACTTATTTTTGGACACTGAAAGACCAAATGGCTTTGGACCTTTAAAGACCTTTAATCCACATACATATGTGTGTACTTGAATATCTCATTTCATGTGGAGGATTTGGTCCCAAAAGGCTGCAGTGGTCTTGCCCTGTAATTACACAATTTCCTAAACACTGAATCAAACACTGATGTTGAGTGGCTGGAAGATTAATGTTACACTGACGACAAAAAATGGAAAAACAATGTGGGGAATCAAGAGGTAATTAAATTCTTGACAGAATCACTTGAAAATGGATCATTAGTTGTATGAATGAATTATTCCCCTGCGGCTGTGATTATATATGGGAAATAGACATTTAAGAAGTGATTTCACTGGCAATATAAAACTTATTATCTCTCAAAATAAGTGGCAACATTAATATATAAGGTTGCAGAGAGTGGTCATTTCAAACTAAAAAATGGAATTCTGACTTCTAAAGAAATGTTATGAGATGAATCAGTCTTTTCTTAGTGCACTTTATTATGTATTTTTTACTGACTTGTCTGCAACTGCAAGTAATGCACAGTTCCATGTGCCTTATAAGTCTGGAAAACTTGTTTCAGTCAATATTCAACAATATTTCAGTCAGTATTCAAACAATAATTCTACATGTGCACTGAATTCAGGAATTGTTCTGTAGAGCAGTGACAGGGAAGTATTTTCAAGTGTGAAGTACTATTTTGCTGGCATGTAGAGACTTAGGAACCCCTGTGCTAGGAACTCTGTGTCCACAGGAAGAGGAATTTCTTACCCTGCTAATCTGTCTGAAAAGACTGAATAAGGAAATTACTAGTATTACCATTATGGAGGGAAACTGAAGGAAGAAGAGATTAAGAATGACAATTTCAAACTAGGCAGAAGACCACAGGAACAGCAGGTCTGGAAGGGACCTGCTGAACCACTTGGTTATTTCCCTTGCTAGCACCTACCTATGGTTGTGTTCACTCATCACAGTTTTGGCCCTGCTCTGTTTTCTGCAGCCAAGCAGGACTTTTCCCTCATGGCTGCTGAATCTCTGTCTCCTTGTTTGCTCACAGAAGCCCTCTGTTGTAAATTCCAAACATGCCAACTGGATGGGTTTCAAAAATAAATCCCTGCAAATGTCAAGTATTCACTACTGCTACAACTGCAAGCTACACTTCAGCAGAAAAATATACCTTAACAGCCAGGGCTGTGGGCATTTCTCCTGCTGTAAAACTTGCCAGCCAGATGGCACCAGACAGGATAGGAGCCATCAGGCTAACGAGAACTGCTGACCTGGGCACAATAAAGCAGCTCTGTGAAGTAGCAGCAGCAGGAGCCCTGTTCTGTCCAGGCATCACTGCTGGAATGGAACTTGCACATTTTGTGTTTGGCCATTGTGTCTGGTGTGAAACACACCTGTGTTCAATGTCTGTCACAACTGTCAAAGCAGAACACACAAAACCTAATTTTTTTTAATCCAGGACTCCTTAACTTACAACCTTTGGTTTGTGATTTAACAGCTTTTGAAGCCATGGAATTTACACTTCTGGTACTATTTCATTAAACTGCTATCCATCTCCATTAATTTTTAAAGTCTTCTCTATCCATTATTTGACTAAAATCACAGCTATCACAGAATGCTCTTTGTTTTCTTAGTATCCTCCCCTTAGGAGGCACTTTCATTCAGTATTATTATAAAAAGAATACTTAATTATTTAAAAGATTATATTATACTAATCTCTGATCTACGTTTCACTATACTGCAGGTCTTGGCTGCAACAACCTAAATATTCCTTATGTTGCTAGAATTTTTTCTACTCCAGATAAAACAATTTTAAAGTGCAATTTCAAAAGGTTTCAGTATTTACGTACCCCTTTTGCATCAATTACACCGGGTTTCGCGTTGAATTTCACCGTCTTCAAACGGGCACGCTCCTTTCTTTCAACTCTGGGGAAAAGAAAACACAATTGAAGAAACACACGCTGATTTTAGCAGCATTTTGCATGAAATATTTGAAGCTGCTCTCCCAAGACCACTGGCAGCTTACTATACCAAAAGTAAACATGTAAAGCAGATTTCATACGTGGAAAAGGAGAGGTCACTTCCTCAGCAGGCAGCAGTTTTCTGGCAAATGCAGGACTGGGTTTGAGGAGTCTTGGCTGCCCCACACCAGCAGAACAGCACTGCCTCTCAACAGACAAGGGAGACTGGGAAAAGCATGCTGGGGACAGATTTACTCTCTCTGATTTAAGCTGTTCAAAAATTTTGCAACATTTAGAGTTCTATGGTCAGAGAAATGAAACAAGGACATGTCTTTACTCACCTTGATTAATATGAACATTACTGAAAAAGTGATGTTACCTACCTTTGCAAAATCATCTACAGAATCTATCATTGACTGGCTCAAGTAAAAAATCTGATTATCTACCTGAAAGTGAAACGCTAACCCTGTTTGTTACGGTAGGGGATTGCTGTAGGAAATCTCCATCGAGTTCCGCAAAGCTAGCTCAGGAGACATTAGAATACATGCCTGCAAATCTCCTGCTTTCTAAGCCTGGGTAGTAGGAATTCATAATTTCTGATAATTATTTGCCAAAATACAAATTCTAGAGTTTTGATAGAATGATAATTAACACAACATGTTTCCTTCTGTCTGTGTAGGCTCATATATGCCCTCCTGAAGCACAGTGAATGTTGGTTACTATAGCTACCGTTTAAATTTAGATTAAATGCATTTCTGTGTAAGTGTGGAATATTCACATGGAAACAGCTCAAGTGCATCTTTCAAACTAAATCTATGTTATTAAAAACACGTGAACAGTCTCAAACTTGAGCTAGCAGATGAAGTCCCTTGGTAGTACTGGTAAGAAATGAAGACTCGAGGCTATGTAATTGCCTAAATAGGATTGAGGCTGTGTAATTGCCTAAATAGGATGGATGCCTTCTGAGGAAATAATTAGCACAAATGAACACAATATTCTACTTATTAATCTGTGTTAACATTTAAACTCATTCTGGCCCTGCCTAACTTCCTAAAACATCTGCTTTTAACTTAATTTCTTATTCACTGCATAAAAAAATTTTGGAAATTAATCCTGAAGAGTGAATCTTATTTATGAAGTTTGTCATAATTGCTTTAGCAGTTGTGGAGGCATTTCTAGAGGCATAGCAGACAGATGAGGAGCTGCAGAAACATTCTGCATTGCTCTGAGAAGTATTTAAGTAATGCCATTAAGTGCCATTAGTCCTTCAGGCAAACATAACAACAATCTTCATATATGCTCTGCATGCCTACTGAATGTTCCAAACATTTCATCATCTGGCACTGGATTAAGGGTAGCACACAATGTTGCCTCCCATTACAATTTGCATGACACCTTCCACAATAAAACTGTTGTCAGTTACTTATAATTTAGCTGAAATGTAAAATTACAAGCTGAAATGTTCTGTGTCTCAGGCTGACTACATTATTGTTGCTGCCTGAACTGTCAGTAAAATGGGTCAGCTGTTAGAAGGAGGCAAGGACAAAATAAATGGGTTTGCCCAATTTATAACATAATCTTTAAGTTCTTCAGCTCAGGTGCTCTACTGTGCTTTTATGTCTTTGGTCTGAATTTCCATTGTCACAGTGTGTTGCTCTGGTGTTAGGAATATACCTCTCTTTTTCCTGAAGGAATGAACCTAAATTTCTGAAAAGCTTTAGTTTTGCATGCTCTGGAGAACTTCTGGAATTTAGGTTTGGTTCTCCAAAGATTCAGTCTTTGTTGAAATGGTCAGGGTGCAGGACTTCAGTGAACTAAGGTGTTCTTAGGATTTCTCATCTGAGCTATTGGGACATTTTTGCCATAGACAGAGCTAAAAAGGGAACTAAGCTGATGATGAAGACACAAAATTTTTAATAACTGTTCTTTTAGATTTGTTGGTCTAGCTCTTAGAAAAAGTACTTGTTAAAGGAACACTAAATTGAACATTTTTACCACTTTTTTGCAGGTTTTTATATTTAAGGAAAAAGAAACTTGGTTGTCTTTTTTTCCCCAGGAAGAAAGGAGTTTAGATCCAAAAGGTCATTTGCAGCACCTGACACTGTGAATGTCTAAATTGCATATGGGTGTAAATTACTTACATTGGTTTGGCTGACAGCAGCTGACCATCATTCGAACATTTTGATCCATCAGCTGAAGAAATTGCTTTTAAGAAGGAAACGTTTCACTTAATATGGTAACCAATTTTCTATAAGCACTGCTGGACAAAGCAGGATTATGGGGAGTTATGCAAAAACATGAAGTGAAGGGGAGGACTCCTATCTCCCAGATTTGCAGGGCCCAGACTTGCAAGTCTGACTTGCCTGATGTACACACTGCTGCCATGACCTTTGCTAATTATATATTTGCCTGACAGAGCTATGCTTAAGGGATAAGGAATGCATGGCTATGATTTCCAGAACAACTTAATGGCTCAGTCCCATTTTCAAAAGTGCCTGAGGGGTCACTGAAACTCAAACAGGTTTCAAGAAATGTTCAAAGAAACATATATCCAACATTCAAACATGACTGGAGCTGAAAAGCTCTGAGTTCTATGTGTAGACAGCATCACCCTTGCACAACCTAGGGGGATTTCACCTCCATTTTCCCACCCACTCTCCAAGTATAGCTGTGTGCAGAAACACTGCTGTGTACAGGGAAATTATCTAAGATCATCCGAGATCTGGGACAGTTGGAGTATACTCTATATACTCACTTTCTCTTAAAAACATTCCTGGTGGTAGATACCTCTTGGCCTTTTTATTTCAGAAATGGTCAGGATTCACTCCTTGTCATGCAAAGCCAGAGAATAAAGCCAGAGAAGTGAAAATATACTTCAGCCTTCGGTGTTCCCTCACTAGTAAGTTCAAGATTTGAGTTCTTTAGGATACTGTTCTCTTCTTACTCTTCTGAGGAACTTATTAATGGGATGCAACACTCACTACACTGCAATGCCTGTCTGCTTTTGTGTGTCTGGACACGCATAGCTGTTGAAAAAGGGCTAGTGGGATTTCTCAAAATGAAACTTTCAGTATTTCATAAATGCTGCAAACAAGAACAAAACCAAGTATAACTCAACAAGACATGAACCATGATCACACAGTGCTGGACCCCTGGGAGTCTTGTCAGTGCTTTCCTAAAAGCACTAATCAGTCTTCACAGTGTTGAGATAGAATATCAAGTGAGAAATGCTTTAATCTTCAATAACAGATGATGTAGAACACAGATGCAAATTGCAAACTTGTTTCTACAATGAGTGGTAACAGTAGCCTAATTTGCACATATTTGGCACTGAGGTATTTTGCAGGATGAAAGTTGTTTCCAAATCCAGCATGAGTACTGTAGTGAGGAATTAGGAAATACAAGAAAGCAATGTAAAATGGATACTTGAAAAACCTCGCTATGTCTCTTGTCTTGCTTCACCATTTCCAGGTCACCTGCACTATCTTCGTTTGCCAGCCTATCAAGTGAAAGATAAGTGAAAATATGCATGCACCATTTATAATTCAAATATGTGGTCTCAGTTCATAGCTTTTTATTGCTTCCATCCTCTGTGAGATGTGAGATCTGAGCTTACCAAGAGATCCCCATTCTCAAAGTTATTTTGGAGCATTCCTGAAGTGGCATTTTTGCACCGAACATGCATTTTTCAGTAGGAGGGAATGTGCTCTGGTTCAGCTCTCCATCTGCAGTGGCTTGCTTATAGAAAACAGCTCAGCATCTGGTCAATATTTATGAAAAGGAGACCTAATGTCATTAGGAAGTGACTTCTCATAAAATTGTAGCACAACCTTATTCTGTTTAAAAGCTAACAGCTGTTTTCCATCAGCACAGAAGTTTCACTTCATTGCAAGAGCACAGGAAGAAGTTTACACTTACATGTACATACAAATTTCATTCCATATTAAATTTTCCCAATTGGATTACTGAGTATAGACAGACAAATTATCTTAGACAAAGCTTAGCTGATGTTAAAAAGTTTTATCATCTAAGGATTAAAATGTTAAGCGTAATTTAGAAAGGTGGATGATTTATAGGAAACCATTAAAAATAAAAATCATTTGAGTGAATAAACATGCCCTTCTGCCAAGCTGAGCAGAACAACAAATTTAAGTTGGCTTTTCACCCACAGGGACTTCTGTGCTGGGAAAACCTCTTGTTTCTTGTCCTTAAATGCTTGCAAAACATTGGGCTTGATGTACTTCCCCCCCCCCCCCACTTTGCTCTGACAGGAGAGTATGGCTACACGTACTTGTGGGGAGAATGCTGTCTCTGTGAGAACACAAGTATCAGGCTGCTATTATTACAGCTGGTAATGACAGAGATACAAGTTGCATAACATTTGGCAGTCAGATGTACCTAAACTACCTGAAAGTGGGTATCTTAGCATGATGTCCAGTCTGACAGCAGTTTTGTGACTGCACATCTGAAGGACAACAGAAAGATTAGATTATTTCAGTGTTTTAAGGCCAAATCCTTGTTGGCTGCAGAGGGAGCAGTAGTAAAAGTGGTGAGAATTCATGCTCAGCCATTCTGGGGCAATCTGTGTGACATCCCAGGCTGCATTCCAGACCCACAGACTCGAGTCAAGCAGATATACACACACACCACAGAAAATACCGAGGCTTGACATTCATGAGGTGGGAGGTTGCTATTGTGGAGGGCTTGCAATGTAGGAGCTTGTCCCTGTGCAGAGACTCAGCAAGGAAAAAGTGAAAAGAACTGGAGGTGTAAAATCAATGCTACAGCAAATTAAAACCTATTTACTATTGAATCAGTGCATCTGTCTAGGAATGAAATACAGTCTTATGTATGCATATTGGTTTAATGCATTTTTAAAATTCCTTTTAACTAATGTGTTTCCATAGGGAAGGAATCATGGACATGGACTGCTCAGCTTGCTGCTGCTCTTTTATAGGAAGCTGATTTTTTATTTTAAATGGATAATATGAAGGGAAATGAGGCAAATAAAAATTCTCATGATCAAAAGCACAGATATGTGGAAACTCTAATCTAAATCAATCAATCTATCTATCTATCCAAATGTAAAAAAAAATGCAGTGTAAATCTAATTCTGTTGGTCATTCTAGTATAAATAGCAATTTTGGATGATAAGGGAGCACTTCACACATGTAGCCATAGTGCCCAGGCAATACTGCAGGCTGCCTGAGACATTGGTACAGGGCTGGTGGTTATGTCCCCTCACCTTGGAGACTCTGCCTGACAGAATTGTGCTGTCACCTTGAACATAGCTTGGATACATCTTTTGGGCAGATATGAAACCAGTAGAAATTTGGCCTGAAATGTTGATTAATTAACACTATATAATAACTATCTGTTGATGGTTAAACCACAACTGAAGTGGTTTGCAGCCTCTCATGCTGAAGTCCTGTGCTTCCCAACACCAACATGATGTAATACCACAACTGTGTATCACTGTGTTTGGTTTCTACCCAGCTAGCTATGCAGTCCTGTGGTGGAGAACAACAGCTATAGTCAGACAATAAATACACACTGACAAATGAACAAAATGTTGCTTCCAGGTGTAGAACTGGTTGCAATTATATTTAAGAACTACAGTATACTTAGGATTTAATTTTCTTTAATCTCCACAGAGGTCATTGGCTCACTGCTCCATGAGATTTAGTCCTTGCATGTATCAGTGGAGAAACTTGGGGCCACCCTCGCTTCTTTGGGCTGCTTCTTTCAGTAACACACCTCCAGCTGCAGTGCTGCTCTCTAAAACTCTCTCTTAAAGCCTGACTGGCTATTTAACTATAAACAAGGCAACAAATCCACATGTTGGGAGAAGCACTGAAATCTAATGACAAAAAAGCTTTCAAACTCTATTAAATCATTAAGAGGTAATGCATCCAAAAACCTGGAGAGGCTAATGAGTGGCAGCTCCCCTATAATTCTAAATTATGATTTTTTTTGCTGGTATAGCACATAAGTCATAGAGGAGAAGAAGAGTAAGGAGTCTTGATTAATCATTCCCAATTTCTCTAATCAGCTCATGCTAAAATATCATTGTATGATAGAGGCTCTTCTGTAAAATAATAAAAGACCTAATGAGTGGCAGCTCCCCTATAATTCTAAATTATGATTTTTTTTTGCTGGTATAGCACATAAGTCATAGAGGAGAAGAAGAGTAAGGAGTCTTGATTAATCATTCCCAGTTTCTCTAATCAGCTCATGCTAAAATGTCATTGCATGATAGAGGCTCTTCTGTAAAAAAATAAAAGACCTAAACACATGGAAAGCAATTACAGCAATTACCATTACACAGCATCTCAGAGAAGAAATATGTCTGTTTATATACATATATATTTATACACACATCTAGACAGACATATATTTGTATACATATATATATGTACACACATATATTATATATATAAAATTGAAATGCTATTATATATATATAATTTTATATATATAAAATTTCAGAGTTATTCCATAATGATTTAACTTATGGGAAATGTAGGAATTGTATCTTAGCTATTGCTGGACAGAAGTCAAGGGAAGTAGAAGTAAAATAGAAGTAAAGCAGACAGCTAAAAGACTCAACCTGGTACTAATAATTCCTGGATCTGTATAGCCTCTCACTGACCCAAAATGCAAAATATAATATTACCACAGGATAGCATTCCACAAGCAGAAAAAGGAATCTAAAAACAAAAGAAAACCCTTCCAAGTATAATCCCCCACAGCCCCCAAGACCCTAAAAAAACCCCAGAAATAAATTGCAGATTGAAAAATATAGGACAAATATAAAATTCTTCAATTTACAACATCATGGCAAATTTAGCTTGCAGGACAAGCCCAACCAACAGCTACAGATGTTCTTACCTTCCTACCTACCTTCCTTCCTTCCTTCCCTAGATATAACATATGCTGTATTATATACAAAGCATTCCTTATAGAAATGGTCCCATATAAAGAGAGGCACGGCATCCTGGAGCCAACACCTTAAATGAGAATTTCCATACTGTAGCTGCCTATATTTGGTCAAATGAATTCCAGGAGTACTCTGTTTTAGATTAAGCCTCTTACAGTCAATAACCCACACCTGCAGAGGAAATTGAACTCTGAATTAGCACAATCTGGTGAGTATGATTAGCTTTACTCTCTGTAACTCAGCCCTGTGTGCACTGATTGCTCATCCTCCCCTTGGGTGGTGTAAATGACCACAGAAGATGCAGGCAAGAGCAATCACTCTCAGACACTGAGGAATCATCCAGAACCCACAGAAAGGAAACAGTCCTCACTTTTCAGTGCATTGGAAAAAAATATTGTACAATTGAAACCTTTTATAAAATAACAGCAACCTCCTCCCACTCCAGCTCAGGTGTATCGTTGCATTCATGCAGACAGAAAATCAGATGCCATTGATTTTTCCAGGCCATTCAGCTTCACTAGTGAAGAATAAGGATGACAAGTGGAGAGCATGGTAACTGTACCTGAATCTTTTAAAATTCAAGACTCTTATTTTTAGCTTTTAACCACCCTATTTTCATATAGTATTTTTTTTTAATTCTGTTTTCTCCCAGTGTTTCCTAAGCCACATCTTATTCCTAGGCTCTCTTATATGTCTGACCTTGACTAGAGAACCTCTATCTTTTGTCCTTGAAAACACCATTGTGTGGGTAACCCAATAAGCATTAGGCAAACACCACCTTTCTACTTTACAGGATATACAATTCCACATCTTAAGTAGCTTTGTCCTTTTTTCCTCTGTAGTTGTTTTAATATGTATGACAGCTTTTTGCACCTTTTCATAGTAGGCACCACACAGGAGCGAGCTTTGTGCACTTACTTACCACAGCATTAAATAAACTCTTCTCTCTTCCCATGTGTGATCCAATCATGTAATTTCAGCAATATTTACTGTAGCAATGAATAGCAGGCAAGTATTCCTTTTTCAATATCTAGAGACTAAGTCTGGTTAATGGGCACATTTTCCATTTTGAAACTTACAACCTCACCTTACAACCTAACCTTTTATTTCTGTCTATTACACAAATGGCAAAATGGCTCTTAGCTGAAAAACCAGGTGTGGATGCTATTCAAACATGATCATTAGAGAAAGTAATGTTTTTTCAGGGCTCATGTCAACAAGGTATTTGATGGCCTTTTAGTTTACTTTTACACGATTTAGAACAATGAGCACCATGAGCTCTATTAGTACCTTGGCCAATTCTCTTGAAACCGCAGCAGATGCTCAAGGGAGCACCAAGCATCCCATTTTCCCTCTATAAAAAAATGGCCATATTCATTTTTACACTAGTGCTAAAGCTGAAATAGCTAGGAATAAAAAGTTTATACTCAGTATGACGGCATTGCTGCAAAAGAAAAATGTAATATGTTTTGATGGATTTAATTTTCCTCCTACCCTTTCAGTTCTTGACCTTTTTATATCAACTATCAACAGAGCCAGGAGGTAATACTGGTTTGTGTGCTAGTTCTGATACTATCAGAGACTTGTGGCCAATTTTACAAAAGCATCTAGGCAGAATAAACAATACAAACAACAGGGGAGATTCAGATATCTGTTCTCACTCCGACAGTCACCACGAATCCATCACAGACACAAAAGATTCAGATTTAGTTTGGATAGAAGATGAAAGTGCCTTCATTTACATTATATGAAAAATTTACTGTGGTATTGATTATCCATCAGTTTCCAGGCAGGCAGAGATTAAATTAACAGATTTTGAAGCCAAAGATGACCATGATATAATTTAGCACCATATTTTACATCACACAGGCTGAGAAGTTTAATGCTATTACATTCTCAAAAGAAAGACATACAGTCTTGATTTGAAAATGTCAAGCCATTCATTACATCCTTCAGCAGTTTGTTGCAATGGCTAATCACCCTGACATTAAAACGTGCTCCACTTCAAATTGAGAGCAAATTCCCAGACTCAGGTTCTGGTTATTCCTTTTTTTTTGCTGAAGCTCTTTAGTAGATGGTGATTTCTTCTTTTCCCCTTTCTTTATGAAGTCACTAGTAACTGAGTCACCTTCTGAGTTTCTTTTCAGTACAGTTATAAACAGCCTTAATGCTTTAAATCTTACAGCAAAAACTGTGTCCTCTAACTCTTGAAATACCTGTGGGATTTTCCTTTACTGCCCCCAGTTTTTCAGTAGATTGATGCACCCCATCTTTGCAAAAAACCCAAAAGAAATACTTTAAGATAACTGCCAAGGGCAAGAAGGAGGAGGCAGCACTCACCTCCTCTTGCTGGGTATAACTCCCATCTCCTCACTGTCCCCCTCCAGAGTGACCCTCCTCGCCTGCCACCATTCATCATCTGAGGCGTTGATGACGTGAAGGATGTCTCCATACTTGAAACTCAGTCCTTGGCTTGGGAGGCCACTGTCTTTGCTCTTGTCATAGTCAAACATGGCTCTGGGAAAGGAAACAAAGATATGAAGGCAGGTTATTATATCAGTCTGGCTACGTGTACTTCTGAACAATTAATCGATTAATTGTATTTTATGTCACAGGTAACCTTTTCCAAGGGGAAAGGTCCTACTTAGAGGAAAACTCTTTCCACTGTGAAGTTACTTTTTACAGAAGCCTTTTCCTTTTTTTTTTTTTTTTTTTTTTTTCTTCCTGTAAGAGAAAGCAACTGGCAAAATCCAATACCAATTTTCAGCCTATGCCTTCCAGTCCTATGCCTGGCACCTACATCAGGGTAGGTGCATCCCTTTTTCTGAAAGTAAGACCCTCTACATGAATCCTAGCAAGTGCAGGTCACTCATTGGAGCTACCTAGCTAAAAATCCAGATCTTGGTTTCTTACACAGAAAAATACTTGGGAATATTTTCCACATGTAAAATATTGTTTAAAGATCATACCTGTCAAGAACTGATGTTTATTTCCTATAGGGAAAATAATATGATCATAATCCTGGCTGCAGAAATGTTACATCAATTAAATCCCAAGAAGTGTCTAATAATTCCTACTCTTTCATTGTCAGAAAGAAAGCCATGGCAATCTTTTTCACTGGTAAACACTTCTGTAAGAAGGATTTGATGTAATTAATTGCTGTGCATTCTAGTGTAATTGCAAAAAGTGACTGTAGCAGTTTTATGGGTAGATATAAACCACTCAAAGCTACTTCTCGTAAGGTGGAGAACTTTAAAATAATTTATCAAAATTGTGACTGCACAAGCAAAATAATTTAAAGCTTTCATATCCACCAATTGTGCATGGCAAATCTGGTTCAGGAGGAGGAAAAATGCTACTTGAAATATGTCTTCTTTTAAAGAGTTTAAAGTCTTGTACTAACATCTTCAGAAATGCTCAGATAATTCCCTTCTCTGAGGACGAAGACTGCTCAATTTTACATAATCCATAAGCTCACTTATGCTTGTTCCTTTTTTGGTAAATGTTCTTGGAATGCAAGTACCATTTGGAAAAATTTAATGGCTTAGCAGTGGAAAAGTTATTTTAAAAACCTGACTATCTTATTAAATATTTACATTCATAAAGGACTCTTAGTGGTACTAGGTCATGTGTTGCTTCTCAAGTACAGCCTCCTGTGAGGACATCTGATGAAGAAGCTCATAAATCCAGAAGCAGTTAAGTGTCATTAGACACCTCTTCTTAACCAACAGATGACACCAGATCCCTGGATGATGGCAGTGAATATACAAACAGGCACACAACACATCATCCTGTGGGCACTGCCCTTGGCAGCAGGCAGCAGCCAGAGTTTCACCACCGTATTGAACAGTCTTAAAAATTCACTGATTAATTGTGCACCTTGCCATGGAAGCTGTTCAACAGCTCAAAACCCCTAACCAGACAGTTGGCCATGCTGGATGCTGGGCAGACATCATACAATCCTGATTCCAGGCATAATTAAGTCACTCAAAACAAGGGGCAATATCTTCTGTTACAGAGAATAAGCAAGGTTCTCACATCCCTGATGCAAAACATTTCCTGATGGGAATGCCAAACTGGAAATTCTCCATATTCAGCAAGGTTGTCTTTCAAAAGTTAAGGAGGAGAAAGTAGACAATATTCTTTGTCCTTGAACAGACATTGCACCTCAGAGCCCACATATTGACTTAAAACGAGTCTGTCATCATGCTGGCTGATGTTAACGATGAATGCAGATGGCAATGTTTGCCACTGACTTGCTTTGATTGGAGTAATCATGTGCATTGCTAATTAAAATAAGATTACAGATCTCAGACAAGAGAGTTTTTGAGCACACTTTTCATTGAATGAAAGATTTTGTGGCTGATGCTCTGCAGATGTTGATTACTCCATTAGCAAATGAAAATGGCATGAGAGCTGACTTCAGTGATCTTTCCTAAACATTTCAAATTAAGAGCCAGATCTTGGTAACAGCTGTACTTGAGCTTACACCTTTGATAACATTTCTGGCTCTGTAAAACATACTTTTGCTGGTTGGCTGTTGGCCCAGCTATAAAGTACGTGGAGATCTTTACTCCAGGCATTGTTGACTACTTTGGGCTATAGAGAGACCTGGGCACACTCATCTCCACCACCTCAGGCTGCAAGGGCAGCTTGGATTGCAAAATCTAGTTCCTGTAAGAGACTGACATGTCATTTCTAATTTTCTACCTGATGAACACCACACAGTTCTGTTTGTGCTTGGTTTTGAAGATGTATATAAAAATAACACCTCTGCATCTGTTGAGTGTCAGTTGAAGTGACACAAAATGAATGCAGCCAGACCTCTTGTTTGGTAAAGGAACTGGGTAGAACAGACAGAAAAAGATGCCTTTTTTTCTTTGCCCTTTCATGTTTTTCGACAACGACATCCAAGTTTTACAGGACACCATCTGCAAGCACTGAAACTTTCATCAGAGTCAAGGTGAGCTCTCAGCAAAGCCTAGTTGTTTAGTGCAAGCTTCTTCACCAGGATAACACACTAAGGGGTATGTTAGACACCTTAGACAGGTTCTGCCACACCAGGGAGAATACCAGAAGAAAAGTTAAAAAATAGTAGCACCTTTGCTGAATACTATGAGTTGAGAGGAGAACATAAGCAACACGGTCCAACAAGAAACCCACCCTTGCACAGAGCACCTAACAGCCCTCTCTGAGAGATGAGCACCGTCATTTCAGCTAGGGAAGGATCAGCAAGTATCAGGACCAGACAAGTACTCTTCCAAAATGAGATGTTTAATAGAAACAGGGTTATTCAAATCATCCAGAGGGTCTAAACCAAGAAGACATGTCACAGTGCTGCTCTCTGTCTCTATGATGAATTAGAGGTATCTCCCCAAAACACAAATACAATATTGCAAATAGTGGAGGGGCTGCTCAGCAGAGCAAGTGAGCTTTCTGAACTTGCTAATATGACTATATGATTTCATCTGGCTGAGGCTGCTTATTCATGGGTTGCTTGGGCAGTTCTTCACAGCACTGAGCTGTAAATAATTTTTAGTGTCTTTTACTGCAGTATTAAAGAATAATAATCTCAATAACCTTACAACATTTTAGTGACATTTATCTAACAGTCTTGAACACAGTTTCTTTTTTTTTTCTTCACAACTTATAAAAGTGCATCTTAACACACTGTTCTTTCAGGTGTTTTATATGCTCAGTTAGCTGCTTGCAGCCACTGTTAAGCCTTTTTTTTGCATACTGTAGGACAAAACCAAGAGCTTTCTCTGTGTCAGTAAAGCTTTATTTCCAAGTCAGATGACTTGGTCTACTTTTGAACTGGGGTAGTCAATATTTTATAATAAAGAAAATCAGTTTGAATTATTTAACTTCCACTTTAGAGCTGTCACCAACGTTGTGATCACACAAGAATCAGAAAACTTCGTTCAGTATCTTCTAGACAGTGCATTTCACAAACAGGACCCTGGGTTACACAGGATACAGAATGCATTTTGAAGTTACAAATACACTAAATCCAGTGACTACTACGAGATGTGGATAAAATACTGGAATAGGGAACAGAGCTTGCTACTTTACTAACCATTTAAAAGATGTGGTGAAATAATGATTTGGTCAGCTTAATTCCCTTATTAGGAAAACAGCAACAGGAATTGGTGTGATTATCAAAAGCATAAGGTATATGCACCAAAGTTCCATTAACCCTTTAACTTTTTTCTCAGTTCTTAGTTCTTGCTTTAATTAAAGGAAAACTGTTTAATATCTTGAAAGTGAAAAGTGTTATTCAAATGCCAAGTACTGCCATGAAAGGCTTGGTGAAAGCCTCATGCTTATAGAAAATAAAGTCCTGAGAAGTGAAGCAGGAGGTGCAAACATTTAGAAGAAGATGGCTATCACGAATATTTAGGAATATGTGAGGCTTGCTTCCCTGATGTTATTCCAGACCTCAGAAGTGATCATTACACTAGACTATTCCCAGCAGCAATTTGGACAGAACCTAACAGGTTTTATTTTTGTGCTTGGGTGCTTCTTAATCATTTTTAGGCAGCCACATCACCGTAAAACATGAGACAGGCATTTCACAGCAGCATTCAAATTCATGGCTCAAAAATGGTTTGAAATTAAAATACTGACTTCACCAAGCTGTAATATACTGCCTAACATGCAGTGAGGTGTCTACATGGCATGAAGGCCACCAGAATTGAGGTATCTTTTTTTTTCTTCCACTTAGCATAAATACTTCATTATTTGTGGCATTTTCAAAAGCTAAGCTGCCTTGTGCAGTAAATTTCTATTCCTAATGACACCTATTCTGGCAGCTAGAGTAATAAATGTTTGGCAAAGAAAATATATTAGCTGTAGCAAAATAGAAAATAAATTCCTAGTCCAATCCCATATATTACAACCTATTGACATCCATGATGTTATATTGTTACCAGCAGTTGTAACATGAAAAAATAGGGTACAGAAAGACTAAGTGATCTTGCTAAGCCCTTAGCAGAAAATGGAATTTAACAGAGAAACCTCTTAGATTCCTCAGCTAATGCTGTAAACACCACTATTAGTAGTCTTCACAATCTTCCTGACAAAGCAAGGGATATATCTGCATTTACAACACAGGGATATATTTTACTGAATGCTTCTATATGTTCAGTGCAAAACCCCAAAATCTTCCACTCCTGTATCAATGGCCAGTATTTTTATATAGTTCAGGTGCTGCGTGGCAGCTTTATTTGCATCTCTGAAATTACTTGCTTCTTCTTCTTCTTCTGGCACAGATGGGAGTTTGCACATAAATTTACAGACTGCTCTTTGCTATTCACTTGATTATGAAACGACAACAACATTTAGCAAGAGAGATTTTCAGCTGCTGTAAATAGTCCTAAACTCTCCTGTGATCTGCCAGCATATCTGCATATGCACCACTAAAGGATATTTCTCGCTTCTTTGAAAATTTATTGAACAGCGATTCTCAGATATCAGATTTTATAGCATCATCCTAAGGGAGATATATGTTATTCTCCTCATTCACCACATCTATCCTACCCTCTGCCCTATTTTTTTTTTTTTTTTTTACACAGATGGGGAAATCCAGTGCAGAGCTGTTTAATAATTTTCCTGGTTTTAGACAGTAACTGGCACCATAGTCAGAATCAGACCCCAAGCTTCATAGCTGTCTTTTCTGCACTCAGTAATAAATGTATTTCCACCCACTTGCAGGCTCAGCTTGAAGAAAAAATTAGAAGAAGATGAAAGAAACGCTAATGTAATTCATTGCTATAGCTACAACAGAGAGCACAGCAGCTCTCTGATGGAAGCAGCCATTGCAAGGCAATTAAGATACTATTAAAAGGTTAAATTTTCACATACTGGCAAGCCAATAAAGACTTTCAACTTCTCCTCCCAGCTCTGTTTCCATCTGGAGAAGCTGAACTGGTGAATCCTATGTGTAGAGCATACAAAAATGGTTCCTCCCTCCTTGGGAGGCTTGGGAAGCTCTGAGATGCTGCTTGCTGAGACTGGAGGCTGCTGCAATAGACCCTGTGCAAAAGGTGATTCTGTCATACATTGTCACCTCTGCTGAGAGAGTGGAAGGGGGTACTGTTGGGAAGAACAGCTTTTATTAGGAGTATACTACAACAATGTAGTTTTAACAAAATATCTCTGAATGTTTGACCTGTCACTTATAAATACCATGATTCCTGCTTTTTCCTTTTCTTTGCCTTATTTTTCCTTTACTTCTTTTACTTTCATTCTGCTCCCCCCCCACCCTTAATTTTGTTTTTTTTTTGCTTTCTTCTTCTTTTTTTTTTTTCCCCCATCTTAATGATGTTGTGACTCTTCATGAAACCCATCCCCTCAGCCTTGTCAGGCTGAGAGGGACAGCATTGGCTGTAAGTGTTACCAAAATCAGTCATGACAGGGCAGCAGTAGAACAGGGCTGCCAGGTTCCCTTTGGAAGTTAGCACTGATCAATACCAGCAACAGTTTGGATGCACGTAAGGTGGACAGTGTCACCATGATATTTTCTGAAAAATCCTCTTTGCCAGGATTTCTGCTCCTGGGAAGCTGAGAAGCCTCAGAGAGGAAGGAAAACAATAATTATCTGATTGCTTCTCTCTGTTTTGCTGCTTTGGAATGTGGCCTGGAGTTTGCTTACCAACTGGTCATTGTTTGATTGGTTTCACATGGATTGTTTTAACTTCATGACCAATCACAGTCCAGCTGTGTCAGGACTCTGGAAGGAGTCTCAGGTTTTTATTAAACATTCTTGTTAAGCCTTCTGTCTGTATCCTTTCTCTATCTTTAGTATAGTTTTAGTATAGCATTCTTTTAATATAATATATAGTAATATAATAAATTAGCCTTCTAAGAACATGGAGTCAGATTAATCTCTCACATCATCCTAGGGACCCCTGCAAACTCAACAGACAGGAGTAGGAGTGCTGTGTCCAGCTGTGGGCACTCCAGCAGAAGGACACAGACCTGCTGGAGTGACTCCAGAGGAGGCCACAAAGATAATCAGAGACCTGGGGCACCTCTGCTATGAGGCTGAGGGAATTGTGCTTTTTCAGCCAGGAGAAGGCTCCAAGGAGACTATTAGGATCTTCCACCACCTTAGAGTCTACAAGTAAGCTGGAGAGGGACTTTCTACAAGGGCATGTAGTAAAAGGATAAGGAGAAATGCCTGTAATTTAGTAAGAAGGTAGGTTTAGGCACTGAGCCATGGGGCATGCTCCCAGTCAATGTGCAGTTCAGGGTGTTAGCATAGCTGCTCCTAAGGCACCTCCACTGTAGCAAATCCCATTCCGCATTTGCATCCAAGCCTTTTCGATTTGCTATCACATTACTTTACTTCATTCAGCAATTTCTCCATTCAGTCCTAGTAATTCCTAATCCTTTTCCTCCTAGTGAGAATTTGGCAGAGAGTTATGTCAAGGATCTCAATGAAAAAGAGGATTGGAGACAGCAGCAATTAGTTCCAGAAAAATTTCACGAAGAAGAGGGATATATTTTCTTTATGATGTTTATCAGGAAAGAGGACTGCCATTTGTCCTTGGGGAATATTCTGCTCATTTTGGAGATCCAAGCATGATGCTTAATGTCAGCTCTTATGAGCCAATCTCTATGTTGCCGACGGGCTTTTTTTTCAGTTTTTAACAAGGCTCATATTCTGTGCAGGAAATGGGTTCTGCAAAATTGTACAGAAACATGTAAATCAACATTTTCAGAAGTATCAAACCAACATGCTGCACATTCATGGCCTTGCTACAGAACAGCATACAACGTACTATGTTAGAGGCAAAATATCTCACAGTAGGCAAGGACTGACACTTCAGTCTTTCAGCTGTGGACATGGACAGAACTAATATTACTCCCAGGTTTGCCTGGCTTTAACCCCTTCCAGCAGGAATTGTTAGGTGGCTTGAGAAAGTGAAATTCCTTCATGCTTTCTCTTGTGCCAGCACAAGGGAAATTCCTTTCAAGGAACATATTTTTTGTTTCTTTGGCATTTTAACAGGGCATAAAAGACTCAAACAGAATCTCCCTTCTTCCTGCAAACATCTGAAACCAAGCTGTGAGCATATGCTCACCTTGCCATAATTTACTGACTAGGAAAATCTGGCAGCCAGTTTCATCTGTGGTAAACAGAAGCTTTTAAATACATTTGCACTGGACTCAATGTAGTCCAGATCCTCAGCTTTGAGGTTTGCTTTAAAATGGGGAGATTGCCCTGGGTTTGAACAGCTTAACTTTAGCCTTAGGCAGTTTGATAAACTCCAGAGGAGATCTGTAGTTGATTCTGGAAGGCTTCTTCAGCACCCTTGAGTTTGTGGCTGAAATTTCACAATAAACCCGTAAACTTGTGCATGAGATGCAGATTTCACAGCAAACTCAAAACTTATGCCAGGTTTGTACTTAGCTGTTTCTTCTAAAGAAATGAGATAATTTTTGACTGATCTTGGCCTGTGCATTATGCACCAAAATGATATGAAATCTGTTTTATGATTTGGTTTGATTTTTTTTCCTCCCCATGCAGACTAAGTGAAGCTGCTGCTTGACTGCATCTCTGGTTTCTCTCTGAGGCATCAAGTGCAGTTTCTCAACAAAGATTTTTGTGTTGTGACATTTAAGATTATCCATAAATTTCCAGAAAGGAAACGTGACTGAATGCCGAATCAGGGATACTCTAAACTACTAGGTAATTCACCAGAAATTGCAACCTGTGGGTTGCATGGATTGACACAGGAGCCAAAAAGTCATTCTCTTTCATAGTAAATTATTTGCTGTCTGAGAATATTAATTTAGGGATATTTTTCCATAGAGAAAATAAAATAAAATAAAATAAAACATAAAATAAAACCATGTATTTCTTTCAAAGACAATGAAACAAAGGGAAAATTATGACTCTGTTAGCACAGCCTGTAGCTACCCTACCCCCATACCTCCCTGCATGCAAGTGTGTCTTTCTACCACTAGGGAATAACACTGCAACAAAGCACAAGATTTAGATATTTTTTAGTAATTGGTCTGCAGTAGTTCTAAGTTCACTGTTGCAAGTGAACTCGAAGATCTGCTTTGGGTAGTTGGGTTTTTTAATGCAGTTTTCTCAGATACCCTGTAGCTTGCAATTGCTTTCTCTTAGACCTAATCATGACCTGAGTCTGTTGGCTGTTTTTAAAATTCCATTGTGGCCAGGCTGTCCACAGAATTCATTGTGCTTCCACTGGTTTGTAATCAAAAGGAAATTTTCAGCACACACAAAAAGAACCCCCATGGTAACATAATTATTTCTACCAGCCAGATATATGATGGTTTCTTTTTTTTTTGGACAAGGATATTAGACATCTGCAGAACTTCAGTAAGACAAAACCTTCCTATGAAAAAATGATCCACATTTTTGATTTGTAAGATTTGAACATAATGATGACAGAAAGACTTGTAAGAGATGGACTAAGCACAATGCCTCTACTACTAGAAAATGTCCCACCAGCCAAAATTCAGACAATTTTGTCAGCAAAATGGATAATTTTTTTTTCTTTTCTCCCAAGGCATAAACATTGGAGCCTTGCCAGTCTGAATATTCTGACTTACTTCTGTTGTAAGAGGTGAGGAACTCTACAGACTTTCCTATCGTGGAGGTGATTATTACATAATGAATCATAATATATCATAATAATTTGTTAATATCATAATAAATCCATTTATACACTCCAGCCTTTAGAAACTGCTATTGGAAAAAGATTGTTCTCTAGCTGTGTAAAAGTGTAGACAAGCAAAACTCAGAGAAAGTATTAATGAGTATTAATGACATTGGCTGCTCTGAGGAGAGAGGACATTATGGAAAGAAGAGTCAAGATATTTGTTTGCAACAGCTCTTTCTCACTAATGGTTTCTGCTTGGCCTTGAATGCTGTCCTTTGACAGTGAAAGAGTCACAATTTGGATTTCCATTGTTATTGTGTTGACTGAGTAGGTTCTGCTGAGATAATGAGAAGCCCCATTCTGTAGAAGCCCCTATACTGTAGAAAACCATTGGAAATTATTATGGAAATTAATTATTATGGAAATTAATTATCCTGGAAATTAATTATCCTGCCTAATGTGGAGAAATTTACTAAATCCATAAACTCTGGTGAATGCAACTGCTTGAGAATTCATGAGAACCTTTCATGTCTAGGTCAAAACTTGAGGAACTCATTAAGAGTTTAATCAATCAGCAGGAGGAGGTTGCCTATAGAATGAGTCCTTTCTTTGGGTTTTAGCATAGACTTCAATTGGAAGCAATGCAATTAGTTTCTGGGTTTGACTTTGTCTCTTTTAAAGCATGACTTTTGAAGAAGAGTAATTTTGCAGAAGTCCAAATGCAAGTGAAATCCAAAGATGAGTTTTTATGGTACAAAGGTCAGATGTCTCTACATAACCTCTGCTTCATGAGACCAAACATGAAATCTCTAAAGGTGCCAGATTTTTGAGGTGGAACTCCAGAAAAATCAATACCACAGGCCTGAGCTGAACTCAAGTGAAATTGTCTAAACTGTAATGGAAATAATAGAAAAAGTTTGCCTGGAAGAGCAGCAGCTATGAGATGTCCTATTTGGTCAACCAGTTCTGCGGATTCCTTGAACTCCTATCTGTCAACACTTACCACAAAGAGATTTACTCTGTGAAGTTTTATTCTGTGATTGGGTAGAATGTTTTCTAGTAGATGATATTTTCTACAAATCTCCATCTTGAGTCAAATGAATAATTCAACACCAGTTTTCACTAGTGTATGCTCTTCACAGAAAAAAAGCTTGAAAATAAGATGCCAGAATATTCAAAACCAGAAACAAACAAAAATTAAAAATTGAAATAATGGTCTTTGGTGTCACCTCATCAGTGTCAAAATAATGTGACTGTTACTTCATCTTAATGATTACATTTGCTGGTCTCACTGTGTCTGGTTGTCAATTTTCCTTAGAAATGTACTTTGACTACAAAAGTGCTGATTGACCACCACTACCCAAAACATTTAACAGCAGCAATATCTATTTTAATATTCTTGAAATAAAGCTGCAAGAGGATGACACTAAAATTCTTATTTCTCTCTGTGAAACAATTAATTAGGTTTGTTTTGCCACAACTCCCTGCACAATGCACTGAGCTCCTTGCAATTCCTCATTCACTCCATTTCGTTATCCACACTCTCCTCCCTGGGTGTGCTCAAAAGCAGGATTAAAGGTAACATCAGAAGTTCCTGCATCCCATTTTTGAAGGTAAATTAAGCACATCTGAGACAGGGTTTTGTAGACTTTCAATGAAGATTAGACTTCGATTTGCTAAGTCACTTTGAAAACATTACCCTAAGCAGCTTTAAGATTGACAGAATTTGCCTTTAGCTGCCCTGAGGCTGACAAGAGGAAGGTCTGGTGCAGTAACGGAAGTGCTTTGGTTGCTTGCTCCTGGATGGTGCTAGGAGAAACCAGGGACTAGGATAAGTTCCTGCTGCCATGAATGAAGCTCAGAGCTTTGATGGCATTGTCTATAATGATACTCCTCATTTGTATGTAATTCCTGACTTAAGCAACTGAACTGGGACCTCTCCTTTCATTGTCTTCATTCGAACTGAGTCTTGTGGCAATAAAAAGCCTAAAAACAAATCTTCCAGGAAAACCAGATTGTTCTTTTCCCTTCCCCTGCCATTACAAATTTCTATCTATTCTAGCTTAAGTTTAGCCAGATTTTAAGACATTCCTCTGTCCTGCAGGAAAAAAAAAGAACAACCATGAACCCTTACTTCCACTCAGCAATTAATTTTACATGGGACATATTAATTAAAGGCTGTATTTAAAAGCTTAAGTGTAGGCAAAGTGAAGCTTGCCATCTTTTCAGTCAGGCTCCTAAGCCAAATTTTGAGTAATTTGACCAATTTCAAACAGATTACATGTACTTAGACCTAACTGTGCCACTACATATTCTATGTACTAGAAAATAATTCACAGATGCAGTTGCTTTTCTAATACTCCTCCTAGGTAAATAATTTCGATGAATTTGTTTTAAGGAAATTAACTGCACATTTCAGGATGTAAAACTCAGTTTGGAACATCATAAACCACTACCATTTCCTAAGTCTGAGTCAAATGAATGTGTCAAGCCAGTTAATGTTAGATATGTGTGTGCAGGAAACACAAGACTGAGGCAAAAATGGTAAAAAATCCCAGTTTATGTCTCTGACAGCTATAAATGAACAGTAATCCCTTCACTGGCTTATAGGTATGCTGGCATCTTTCCTCTCTATTTTAAAGACATTGAATAGTGCCCCCTGCAAAAAGGTTTTGTAGCTGGGGAAGTTGTAAAAGAGATTAATTTAGAAGCATGTCTTTGTGTGTCATGTTCACCATGAGCTGATCCAAAAATTTCCTCCTATTATTTTGCTTGCTGGCCTTGCTGAGGTATTTGATGAGGCTTCCTTGAGAGCTGGTCAATGTCAGTGTTTAAGAAACATTTGTGCATTGCCCTCAACAACACACTTTAATTTGTGTTCAGCCCTGAACTGGTCAGTCGTTTGGACTAGATGATCCTTTCAGGCTCTTCCATTCCATTCCATTCCATTCCATTCCATTCCATTCCATTCCATTCCATTCCATTCCATTCCATTCCATTCCATGGAAGAAAAGACTCCAAAAGAACAACAAACCTTGTCCTTAACAAGGAAGATGCATGAGGTCAAGTCTTGTTTCCACTGTAGGAGGCAGGAGCAAATCCCACGCTCCCCATAGAGAAAACACAACAATTTATTTTCTAAAAATACAGTCCTTGATAAATCATATAGGAATAAGGGACTGCATTGGATCACATTCACATTTGCATTATTTGGGGATCAGTTCCTCACCTGTAGAGATGCTCTGAACACGTGACAGAATCTACCAGGGGGATGGTGAGCCTTGGTGCAGGCAGTGCAGGGGTTCTGAAATTTTGGGAGATACTAGCAACCCACCTGGACAAGGTCCTGAGCAACTTGAAGTAATTTTGAAGCTGACCATGTTTTGAGAGGGGGGTTGGACTTGAAACATCAGAATGATCTCCTTCAAACCAAATCACCTACAATCATATCTACAGAAGGACCGAAGTATAAAATATGTTCAGACGCATATTGACCATATTTTTCACTTTTGGGAATATCAAGAATTTTTAATATATATTCTGCATGAAATTATACTTTTGTGTCTGAGAGCATTTTCTGTAGTGGATAAAAATAGTTCACTTTGCGTAGAAGTGCCTTGATGAAGGTGACTGAGGATGGTACAGAGATGTTCAAGCTGTGTGCAATTTCAGGTGATCTTCAGAATCATGCACCAACACTGAAAAAATCTTTTAAGACCACTTTAAGGTGGTTTGGGAACTGTAGTGTGCTGAGTGGCTGAGCCATCCTTGGGCAGTGTAGGCACTCCTGGTACAGACATGGGATTACAGTAGAGAGAGCTTTCTTTTGTTTGTATTTTGAGAAGACAAATTAGGTGCAATGCAGATACTCTTAGAGAAATCTAAACTCCCAGGAGAGTAATGGAGAGAGCTAAGTACCTAAGGGAAAGGAATAATTCTAAGCATTTACATTAGATTAGAAAAATAGGCTGATACAGATGGTGTGAATATTTCTCTAATTCAGTGTCCAGTTTCCTAATGGTAAAATAAGAATACGCAAGACGGTATTGTGAAGTGCTCAGAAAATGTGGTAAAGTGGCCATATTGATGGCTGTGATGGGTAAATTGAACACAGAGAGTGAAATGTTTTTGATTTCAATAGAAGCATCAATTGAAGCTACACATTTTGTCAGAAAAGCCTGATGTATAAATTACACTGTCATTTAGCATTTGCTTATACAAAACCCATGCCATTAAAATGAATTGAGTCTTACAGAATGACAGAATAGGGACCGAAAAGAAGTTCTTTTTTATTATTATTATTCTGACATGCCAGGGAGTTGTGGAAAAACAAACAAGCATGAAAGTGAACAAACAAACGTCTGTGACTGAAGAGATGTTTTTCTTGATGTGTACAAGACTGAAATATTCATCAACAAGTTTTTTTGCCTGGACCAATTCTTATAATTTTTAGCATTTTTAGCCTCATTTACAAGCTGTAGGAACTTCCATTTCACTTCCCTTTTTCACTTCTAACATGGAAACAGCAATGCAATTTAGTGTGTGATTTATTTAGGGGCTGAGCGAGGTTGCTGTCTTTGGAGAAGGTTGTGGCAAACAGCGGGGAGAGATCTGACCATATGTGCCCTGCTCCCTGTAAGTTCCCTAAACATCTGCTGTTAACCTGCACCACAGAAAGGACACTTGTCACAGGAAGGACACTCAGCTAGATGCACTTTTCTTCTGAACCAGAGTAGTTGCAAGAGAAAATTGATGTTACTTTTACAGAGGAGAATAGGTACAGAAGGTGAGAAACTGAAATTGTCTGCATGACTTGCATTAGTGCTGACAGGTAAAAGGATGTGGAAAATGTTCAATGTTTAAAAAACAAATAAAGCAATCCAGTTAGGAAAAAAAATAATCAAACACTAGAAATATCTGTGGGTGACAAATTATGAAAATGGGGCTTAAGGGGAATGGGGTTGAACTCTTCAGTTTGGTGACAGTTTCCCCTGCATGTAGGTGATGACTCTCACCCATCATTCAGCTGGGGAGAGTGATTCCCAGCACCAAGAATGCTGCCCAGACAGCCCACAGACTGCCAGACTTCCCAGGGAGCTGGGGAAACTCATAGAAGTCAGGGAGGGACAATTACTGTGGAGCTGTGGAGTTTCCATGCATGTGTCAGTGTTATATCTAATCAATTTTGACCCTTGTGTCCCTCTATCAAGGGCTGTGTGTGAAGATTAATTAATATTACTTCAGCAACATGAAAGCTGTTATAGCACATGAAGTGCTGGGTTGCAAAACAGAAATAGTGGAAATAGGAGTTTCAAAACACCATTGAAATTAATCTGCCTTAACTCTATAAACTGACCAAAGCACTTGGTTCTCAGTGCGTATTCTTTAAATCACTTTAAGACATAAATATCCAAACATTTTCCCTATGTCCAGCTCTACCGTTTACCACTCTGGCCTTACAGGATCAGCTTCCATTTCTTGTTTAATATATCATCCAACTAGCCGTGCAAATCCTGTATTTTAAATAGTTTTTCTTCTGTCTCTGTCTCACTAACCTAGTATTTCCTGTCAAATGTTAAGCTAAGGAAATATCTGTTTCTCCAGGAAAGTCTGAAATGTTTCTTTTCCACAGCTACAGTGTACCCCTACAGTTCTGTCAGTAAGCTCTGTGAAGTGAACCAAGTTAGTGGACGACTAAAGAGAATGATTTTGTATTGCAATGAATAACTTTCATTTTTTAAAAAATATAAACAAGCAAGTCAGTACAAGGCACAATGTGATGAAATAAAAATGAATTTTAAAACACCTTAAAAATGGACTGTATGGAACTTGATTTATATTCAAAGTGACACAGAATTCACAGAATTCACAGAATCACTAGGTTGGAAGAGACCTTCAAGGTCATCGAGTCCAACCCATGCCCTAACACTTCAACTAAACCATGGCACTGAGTGCCACATCCAGTCCTTTTTTAAACACATCTTATGATCTCAAAACTCTGTATCTTAAAATCCCTTTTTTGAACTTAAGAGCAAGAGCCTCTCGTCTTTCAAAGGGTAGATATAGGCACTATCTTCTTTATCCAAAAGGCCTTTATTAAGCAAAGCCTCATTGCAGCAGGCAACTGCCACTGAGGGAAAATTTTTAAAAAATCTTCCCAGTAGTAGGACTGCTTTTGAAAATCTTTGTATCTCCCACAGCTGTAGCAATAATTTACTGCCACAAATTACCAGTTCCTTTGCAGTACTGGTCTTTAGGGAGGTGGGTTGATATTTTTCATTTCCTTGCTTTGTTTTTAAGTTTGTGTTGTTCCTCCCTTTTACTGAAGGCTGAGGGATCTCCTGCGTGCTGCAGTGGGGATGTCCGTGCTTTCAGTCTCCAGTGTGAGCTGAAGCCCCAGGGTGAGTCCACTCCCAGTTCAGAGAGCAGCAGTCACTGGGGCAGGTCTGGCCCTGCACTGCCATGCTCTGCAGGGACACTGAGGAGAGGATGTGCCACCACAAATCCTGTCACAAGCAAGGTGCAAAGCAGGCCACAGAAATGTCCTGGCCTTACAACATCATTGTCAGTGTCTTTGGAAAACTCTTCTACCTCCTCAAATGCTTGTTGGCAGCTCCTGTATGATCAGCCTGAAGGAGTGCTAGAGCAGGAGGCGGGCATGAAAAAAAGGCTGGCAGCAAGGAGTGCCTTCCAGCTCTGAATCACAGAGACCAGCAGCAGTCAGAGCATCACACACATCACTCCTCAGCCTTTTTGACTGGCTGCTGTGGTTATCCCAACACTCAATGTACCTGCTGCCATGAATCCAGTCCCTGGCACCAAATTAATCTCCTGCCTTCAAGCTGGAACCTTTCAGTCACTGAGATCTCTCCTTGGGAGTTCTGTGCTCAAAGCTGGAGACATTTTTGAGGAGCTGCAAACCTGAGTGCTTCAATACTCAGCATCCTTTACCAAGTGTTTGTCTCTCTGGGGCCCTGCCTCTGTCTTTACAAAACAAGGATAGATGGCATTTCCTTGCCATGAGGGAGAATCCTGAAGATAACTACAGTAAGGTTTGTGCAGCATTCAGAAACTAAATACCAATTACACAGGGCATTGGGGTGTAATAAGAGAGCTGAGGAAAGAAAAGGCCATACCAATAAAGTTAAATGAATTATTTACAATCAACTACAGAATGTGTTTAAGGATGAACCCACAGAAGAGCCTTTCAGACCTGTCAAATCAATGGAACCACTGCACTTGATGCGTCAGTAGAAAAAGTTTAATAACAAATCAATAAAATGAATAGTAATAAATTACCAGGATGAGATGAATGACTCAAACATGGAAATGGAAAATGCTGAGCCAGTTTTTTAAAGAGAGACAACAAATAAATGATATCTGACTTGTGAAACAGGTAGATCTACTTAACTTCCTTAGGAACACTAAACTCATTGACCATAAATATCATGTGAATTTCCAGAAAACTTGCAACAGACTTCCTCACCAAAATGTCACGAAATATATAGAAAAAACCAAACCAGTAGTTTGCAAGTGAAGGATTAATAAGTGTTTAAAGGATGCAAAAAAGTGTTAATAAAGAATTTTCACAAGAGACTAAATCCTTTAAGTGATCTAGAAAAGGTGATGAAAAATGAGGCAATAATATTTACTAGAGACATGAAAGTATCAAGGGTAGAAAACCAAAAGTTGACTCAGAAGATTTGCAAAAGAATTATCAGCTGTCCAGTGACTGGATGATAAAACACTTGAAGATACACCTGGCAATGTGTACTCGCAGCCCAGAAAGCCAACTGTGTCCTGGCCGCATCACAAGAAGTATGACCAGAAATTTGAGGGAGGGGATCCTGCCTCTCTGCTCTCATGAGACCCCACCTGGAGTGCTGCATCCAGCTCTGGGTCCCTGGCATGAGAAGAACAAAGAGCTGCTGCAGTGAATCCAGAGGAGGCCACGAGGATGGTGAGAGGACTAGGGCACTCCTCCTGTGAGGACAGGCTGTGGCAGCTGTGGCTGTCCCGCCTGGAGAAGAGAAGGCTTCAGGGAGTTGTCATTGTGGCTTTTCAATACTTGAAAGGGGCTTAGAAGAAAGATGGGGACAGACTGTTTAGCAGGGCCTGTTGTAATAGGGCAAGGGGTAATGGTTTTGATTGGAAAGAGGGCAGGGTTAGATTGGAAGAAATTTTTTTATGATGAAGGTGCTGAGGTGCTGGAATGGTACTGGTTGTGTCTGGCTTCGATTAACCTGGTGTAGTGGAAAGTCTCCTTATCCATGTCAGGGGTGTTGGAAGTAGATGACCTTTAAGTTCCCTTTCTACCCAAACTATTCCATGATTCTGTGCAATTCAATGTGAATAAATGCAAAGGGAAGCATGGGGAGTATCAGTCCTCAGTCAATCCACATGCTGATATACACTGGGTAAGCAAATACTTCCCTCGGAAGAAGTGCTAGAGACTTTAATATTTTTCTAGGAAAACATGAATTCAATGCTTGGCTTTAGTGAAAAAGGCAAATTTGTACATGCCATTTAAACAAAATGATAAAGAACACAAGATAAATAATTGTTATTATACCATGATATAGACACCCACACACCTTTACAGACAGTCCCTTTCATCCCAAAGAAGACCTGGAAAAGGAACAAAAAAGGAACAAAAAGGCCAATAAGGGCAATTTTCTCACAGAAACAAACTACACAGACTAAGCCTCCTCAGCTTTAAAAGAGATGACCAAGAAAAAAAGCACAATAAAATTAATGAAGTTACAAGTGTCAAGAAAGAAGGAATAGGGGACACTTGTTCCCAAGAAATAGAGGCAAGTGTAATTTAGCCATGAACAGATGATATACAGTATGCAATTCACAAGTAGGTGTTGTGGACTCTGAAAACTAAAATAGTTCCAAAAAAATCTTCCAAGGAAGAGAAAAATCTATCAAGAGCTATTTTAATAGTTGCAGATGATCTGCTATCAGATGCTATTTGAAGCAGAACAATAGTTGGGAAAGACCTTTGGTCCACCTGAGTGTGGTGGTCATGCTTTCACACATTCACCCTACAGCACCAGGGCTTGTGTTTGAGCTGTAGAGCTTGAATCAGTTGTTTTTTGGCTTGTGACAACCTGCATGAAAGACAACTTTTATGTTTATATCCTGCCTTATTTGCTGAATCCAGCTAAGTAATTCAAGCTGAAACCCCATTTGTACAAATGTGATACAGCTGCCCACAGGCAGCCGAGACCCACTCCTAGGGACAGTAATTTTCTTCAGGACATGCAAGTCATTGTCTATATATCTGTTTCTTCCCCTAGTTGTTCCTTCAGATAAAGCTCAGAGATATGAGAAATGCTAGTTGAGAGGTAGATACAACTATATTTATGCTATTACCAAAACACTTATTTTATACTATGTCCTTCCCTTTTTCTTTCCTCTGATGTTTAGGTTTAAGGGGATGGGGTGCTTAATTTTTATTTGAAAGTCTTGGCACAGTTACTAAGAATTTTAAAACAAAGCAGATTAAATAATTTTATTGACTATTATTTTGAGTAATCTTTTGGATTTCCACTATCAAGTAGTGTTTCAGGATTAGCTACCTCATCTAGCTGTCCCTGCTCGTTGCAGGGGAATTGAACTGGATGACCTTTAAAGGTTCCTTCCAATCCAAGCTCTTCTGTGGTTCTATGGTTACACTGAATGAAAGGACTGGAAGCACATCACATTTAAGAGCACTGAATATTGCTAAACCACAAATGTTACAGACTAATTCTGTGTTTCAGTGCAAAACTAAATTTTGCTTGTTCATTACAGAATTTTACCAACAAAAGAATTACAGCCTACAATAATTAAAACAACCTATATAAATATGGCTCAGTTTACAAGATTGTGGATGTATGCACATCTTTCTAACCCACCACAGCAATATTAGGATTTTAACCAAATTGTTAAATGCATCTAATGTCCTCATACAGTACCTTATTTATTTTTGCAGTTAATCCAAGTATTCCTCATTTTTAGAGAAATTCTCACAGTACAAAACTAGGTCCCTTTGCCTTTGGGTAAAGATATGAGCAGAAGAAAAATTTCCCAAAAACTGTTTTTGAAACCTTATGAAAAAAAAAATTTTTCTAGGGAAAAGAAAGCATTATAATTGGATGTTAATAAATGCTGCAGCAACAACATCTAAAGAAATGTTCTAAGGAATATTTTCCTCTGCTTACACTTCATTATAAACTAAATAAGAGAAACATCATCATAATGTTCATGCAAAAAAATGACTTGGAGAAAAAAATGCCATGTATGCCCTAAAGATATCTTTGTTCTTGTCTCTCTATAAATGATTGACAGGGTGAAAAATGAAGCAATTAACTTCTAGCTGACAGAAAACAGTAACATGGGTCTGTAATGATGGCGCCCGTGAGTGGCACAGTGTCCTACTTATCTGCATTCTAAAGCAACAGCTGCTGGATCTTTTGCAATGTCTGCAGAATTTTAAAGAGAAGCAAAATTAGAAACAACAGTACATCTTTACTATAAATGTCACAAAACTGATCCTCACAAGTCAGAGATTGAACAGAATGTGTTGGACATATGTGAAATAATTATATTGGAGGGAAAAAAAGCAGCTCTTATAACTCTTGACATCTATGTAAAATTACCCTGACGTTTCTGAATCAACATAACACATGCATGGTTTCACTGTCTACCAAATTTCCTCTAGACCGAGACAGTTGTCTTGAAGATCTTCTTGAATCAGGGCACTTTGTAAAAATAAGTCAATTATGAAAGGGTGCAGATGCCTTATTGCTAGACTGCATTTGCACAGCTAGATGTATCTGCACCAGAGAGGGCTCAGTACTGACAATCAGTTTGCAACCTCAGTGTCCAAGGTTAAGGCCCTCTTGCACATACCACCCCCACAGCTGAGCACTGGGCTCAGGGCTGCTTTGAGCCCATCACAACCTTGGGCCCTGAGGAATGATCAGTTGATGGCTGTGGTGTTCTTCTTCTGAAAAGTGGCTGAAGTAATGGATGCAGAAGGTTGTAGCCTCACAAACCATGTGGTACAGTATGACAGCAGAATAGTGTTGCTAATGTCCTGAACAAGTGGGATGAGGGTGTATAGGCATCTCCTAGAGTAAAAGTCTGTGAGATTGTGTCATACAAAGGGGTTCAGTTAAAAGGGATTTAGCCTCTAAGGGAACCAGTTAGTTTGCTCCAAAAGAGGGGTTGGGAGTAAGCAAGAAGTGAAGTGTGAGCAATCAAGGCTCTGGGTACAAAGCAGTGTGCAAGATTATCTGGCTTCTATAGTCATACCCAAAGAGTTGTGACACTGAAACATATTTTTAGAAGCAAGATAATTTTTTTTTTTGCTGAGGAAAAGCTCTATCTAACATATCATATTGAGCAGGTGGAAATCCTCTTTTGGAGTGAAATGAACTCATTCACATGAATGTGGCTCACAAATTAACAATGATACTTTGTTAATCATTGATATTGTCTTTAAAATGGCCTCCTAGTTTAAGGGCTTCTGAAAAAGAAAATGCCAGTTCCGGCAATGTAAAATTCCAGGCTGGCATGTGATTTATTTTAGCTATAGCTATGACTGGGATTGCAATTGCTTTGGACTTACTTCATGGTCACTGTTGAGAAAGATTCAGACGATCCTGAAAATTAGGACCATATCTAATCTCATCTCTTTCATAATTATCAGAGTCACTTGAAGTAAGGCAAAAGGTATTGAATACAGTCTATGATAAAACTTACTGGACACTGATAGGTTACTCAAAGCTGAAAGTAAGAGTCAGACTGATCATTTTTATGCCTAAAATGAACATGATGGATTTTAAGCACCACAGCCTTACTGCAAAATTCAGCATTTCTACTCCCTTGAGGGGATCTACTCTCATAAATTCATGAGAAGCTGGATGTCTCTTTCTCTCACTTAAACATTTAATGGAATTCACATTAAGGCAGGGAAACATCCAGACTGTATTAAATCCTATATTTAAATCTTACTGTACTTTACACACACCTAACATATACAAAAGTGAATGCAGAAAGATTTCAACAGGAGAGATCATTCCCATTCAACACAGACATGATATTTACCTTTTTCTAGTAGTCTAGTGGTTAGACACTTACTTGAACATGAAATTCAATATTTCGCTACAATTGACTGAGGAAGTGGGAGATATAAATGCAGTTTCCTTAGCCCACTGACAGGATACAAATCTAGAACTCTCTCATCTTCATAAGGTGTCTTAACCACCAGGTAGTCATTTTCGGAAAGGATATTTTTCACATCTTCTCTTGAAAATGCACAGTGACTGAGGGGTCAGGATGGTGTAAGTTTGGGAGAAAGAATTTGGTGGTGACCCCTAGGCTGGAGTCTGAGGAATGCAGTGGTGATTGAGCTGTCCTGGCTGCCATCGGTGATTCTGGGTTGGTTTTGACTGAAACAGAAATAATGAAGGGAAAAGGGATATGCTCTTGCCAGATTGTTTTGCAAAATGTGAGGAACATCATCGTCACCACCACTTCTTCCTCTTACATTTTAAACAACACTGCTGCTCAATAAAGTGCCTGTCCTCATGTGTGGAACTTTGGTCTCAAATTCCTGAGGAGTTGGTACCTAATATAGAGACTAAAGCCAGGCTTTCAGCAAGAGTGAGAATTCAGATATATTCCAGCATTTAGCTCTTTCCATAAACTAAATCCAGGGCAGCATGTTTGAACTCAGCCCATCCCTAAGGTGTTGCTGTGCTCTGTAAGGGAGCTCCATTAGGAATGCCTTTGGCCAACGTCCCTGCTTAGCACAGCAAAACTGAATTCCTTACTCAACACTTCTATTTCCTGTACACAGAATTTATGTAACTAAGTTAGGTGCCTTGGATCACCCTCTGTGGACCATTATGAGGTGCTGGGCTCTTGTAGCTCGTAAAATGGCTTGGAAGTTGAATGCACTTCTATCAGTTCTACAGGTAATATTTGAGTCAGTTCTGCTCCCTGCCTCGCCCTGATGGTTGCTTCTTCTACAGCCACCTTGGAAAATGCTATTAGCATTTTAGCAAAGTCAGTTCCAAGTTTCTCCCCCCATCAATCACCAATCATGTTTTTATACATACTGCCAAATTCTCTACTTGGACCAAGAATTCTCCTTGAGTGACACTGAAAACTATTCAGAATGGAAAGTGGTGGCTCAAGGTTTGACCTGTTCTGTATTGACTTGAGGGAGAACAAGAGTGTGCTATGTTGCTGAATGGCAACATCAATTCCCTAAACACTAACCAGTGAGATCAATGAAAAGAAATCAATACTTCACTTAAAAATGGTGTCATGGAAAGAAGTCTCTTACTCTTTCCCTTAAGAGATAAAAAAGAGGTAAAGAACAGTATTTGCTGCACAGATAACACAATAAACCAAATGCTGGGAAAGTCCTAAAAAAATGCATTACCTTCTTTCACAGACTGTCACCAAATGGGATTATCTCAAAGCTCACTTATTTTGCTCCCTGTCATTAAAAGGAGCAGCTCGTTCCTGAGTTTTAAGAAACAAAATCTAGAGGTTTACAAATAAAATGAGATTACCAAATAAAATGAGATTATCTCCTGCCCACAGAGCATAAGGACAGGGATGAGGATTTAAAATAAGGTAGGAGTGATGTGACAGCATTGACAAGATTTATTATTAAAAAGGTTTGGGAGAGCCTGAAAAAATCAGAACATTAAAACATGGGGACTATCACATTACTATGCCTTGCTACAATTTAAGCATTTCATTTCTAGTTAAGATGAATCAGGAAGAAACAGCATTATTTATATACTGTATTAGTTGTAGAAAGTATGTTTTCAAGTACTTAATCTGTTTCCTCATCCCACTTAATGAATTATGATTGTTGGAGAAGAGAGACCAGAAGCAGAAGACATTCATGATGGTTTAATTATGCTTTAACTGATGTCTTATGAAATTTGAAAAGCTGGCCAGATCACTGAATGGATGAAAATTTATTGTGATGCTCTTGTTGTATCAAAATGAATTGTGATGTTATTCAACTTTGCAGAATTCTTACAACACTAAAATCCATCATTGATAAAGGTGCATTTTTTTCAATTACCATTTATTTGCATATTGATGCAACAACCTGAATAGAGTAATCTTTTAGGGAAGTGTAACCCCCCATTCACTCTGAAACGCAGAAAGAACTGAATCCAAATTAATTTAGAAAAATTAATTTGAAATGCAGAACTGGACTGCAAGAGTGGAAATGTATATCAAGGGGTGGACTATTATTTCAAAATTCTCTAGGGAACAAGTACTGAGCAATGGCAACTCATTAATTTGCTTCTCACTCATCCCCTCCCAAATAATAGATGTCTGTGAACTACAATCATAACAAACATCCTCTAGGTCTGGGAATTTCAGCCTGTGTCCTAGACAGCCAAAATCCAGTACCCTTCACTCTGAGTTCCAGACAGACACAAAAGCATGGCTATGAAGGGTTGAAAGATGTGAAATGTAATGACTGTAGTTATGCCACTGAAGTAATAAAGAGTTGAAAAGTGTGGCTGATGGTCTTAGATAATGGATTAACTAGCAAGTTGCCTGTAGGAACATTAGTCCTTCCAAGGACAAATGGAAATTTACCCAAGGTACCTACAGCATACTGTGGAGATGCACGTGGAGACCTGGAACTATGCACATACAACATTAAAGAGATGAATAGAGCAAGAACAGAACAGAGGGATATTAATAATTTCAGCTTACATGTATATTTCATGTATGTTAACCAATTAGAGCATAAAAAAGGCATGATGGAAACTATCTTGCAGAAGAGGGAAATGGTGGAATCACTGTCCCTGGAACAGTTTAAGAAGTATGTAGATGTGGTACTCAGGAACATGATTTAGTGGTGAACCTGGCAGCGCTGGTTTAATAGTTGGACAGAATGATCTTAGAAGTCTTTTCCAACCTTACTGATTCTATGATTCAATGTATAGAGAACAGATAAAACATGAGTAAAGGAAAGATGCAACTTGAACTTCTAAAAAATTGTATCTACTGGGCAGATGCTGCTGTGTGACGCTTGATCACCGTGTTTACAAAAATGAAGCACACAGGGGTGGATACAGGGACAGCTGCACAGGAGGAATTTACAAACATTGCCCAAGCATGTAAGGGTTAATTGTGGGAAAGAAAATGCTTCAAACACCCTTGTCTAGTGAGAGGTGTCCCTGCCCATGGCAGGGGCATTGGAACTAGATGGCCTTCAAGGTCCCTTTCAACCCAAACCAGGCTATGATTCTATTTGATTATTGTAATTTTAAGCCGCAAATGCAGCTTAATGGAGTTAAACTGCAAAAATGTTCTCCCTCCAAAATAGCATGATATAATTTGATAGGCCTTCGGGAAGTGTAAAGAACAGCCCCCTTCTACAGAGCATGATTGCTCAGCAACCCAAAACTATAAACATCTAATTTTTTATTCTATCAAAGCAAATTTCCCTTTACTCATCCATTAGGGAAGCCTATGTCAGGCAAAATATTGGCAGAGGAAACTTTAGCCGTGTTGATGGATGACTGCTTTTATCAGTGAAAAATGCTGAGATACCAGAAAATAAATTCTAAAATCAGCTAATCATCTTGAATAAAGTTTCAATTCTTGTAATTGGGCATTTTTAGCTTATTCTGTATATAAATTAAGAAAAAATAGTTCACAGAAATACAGAATCTTTAAGACACAGCCTACCACGATTATTTAAAAAGTATATTTTCATACTAGCATTTTTCCAGATCTAATTACACTAAATGACTTCTGTAGGTACTTCGTTCTTCTATGAACAGTCTGCACAGCTGATTTTTTAAAATGTTCTTTATCCCATGTAGTCCTATTACCAGAGACAAAGCACAACACGGAAAACATATCCAGTGTTTCACTCGGAGTGTATGTTTTGAGTGTTACAGAGTTTCTGGTATAAAGATCACTCAGAGAGAATCTTACTGAAGTATTTGACCTAAATGTCAGCAGTTGTACTTTCTATCAGTACTCTAAGAGAGCATAAATGTTGTTTTCCTGAACCTCTCTTGTGGGTGTAGTCTTTTGGTATCTAATAAATACACAATTAAAAGAAATTTTCCCTTTCTGCTGACTGAAAAGACAAAGTCCTTGACTTAGAAAGCTACAGCTCTGCAGAGAAGTAACAGCACTGAAAACACCAGACTTACTTTTGTTCTGTCTCTAAGCAGAAATGGACGGAAGGCCAGGTACATGTCATGCTTTCAAAGGAATGGATATAGTAATTTGTTTTCAATGAGATCTTCCTCATGAATTTTTGTTCCAATATCTTAATAATAGGTATGAAGTCAGAGCGGGAGAGAGACTGGATCATCCTTTTCTTAGAGCTTTTGGGGTTTTCTTTTTTATGACACATCATAAGTACAACCAGATACTCGGTCATATTGTCCTGAAACTGAAGAATTAGACGTACTCTTCTGATCCTATTAGAAAAACTTCCATTTGGGCTGCAATAAAAAACCCCCAACTTATTTTCACACATCAAATTCAGAAATTTCAGATACAATTTGATGTCAGATTCTTCAGAGTTTCGTGACTTAAATAGTCTGAGATGACTTATTCGAAATCTGTTTATCTCCAATAACTGCAACTGCGTGTCCCACAATGAACAAACAGCTCATTGTAGTGCTCCAGCATCACCCAGTATCTCTCTGACCATATCGCTGTATATCTTTATTCCTAAATCAAGGCAGAATTTGAGCTGCTCAGTTCCAGAATGATAACACTTATCTTCCTGGAGAAAGAACTCAGATAGGATGGAAAATTCCTTGTATATTTTTAACAGGCAGAGATCTTCTAAGCAGTAAATTCTAAGCATAAAGATTTTTGTCTGAACTACGGCAGTTCATGACTCCTCAGTTCAATCCATGTTACCACTGGTTATACTGAATGCAGGTGGGGTTTACTGATTATGTAGAAGACATAATTATTATGGAATGTTTAATAAATAAATTTAGAGAATTTCCCATATTTCATATACTTATCTATCTGCTCTTTCAAAAGACAACAAAATTCCCTTTCAAATTGATGACCCCAGTTGCTCTGGAGCATATTTAGAACTCAAGGCAAGTAGAAAAATGAATGCAAATTTTGTTTAACATGCTGGGGTAAGTAGTGCACTTCCATAGATGGAAGACCACAAGTACAACTGCAGCAGCTTAATATTTTATAAAATTTCCTAAAAAAGCAGCACTGAAATCTGAGTATAATTGAAGTGTCCTTGCCTAAAACTCAAATGCCAACAAACAAAGTAGGGATTTTCCTTTCCTCATCTTAATGCAAATGAGGAGCTGCTGTACTGAAGAAAGGAAATTTTAGTAACTAAGAAGTTTAGGGAAAGGAAACTTTAATCCTTCTGCACACTGTCCACATTAGAAGAGAATATATTCTTACGTCTGTCCAAGCCTGATGTCTTTAGGATGGCAATACAGAGAAATTAAAACTAAAGCAGCTGAAAATCCATCTACCATTCAGGACTTTCATACTCTGTTGAGAGGAAAATAACCCCATTTTCTACAGGCTAAATTCAGCATGATCCTTGCATTACACTAGATAATTTTCAAGTTATTAATTCAGTCGATTTGCCTATTCTTTCATACTTTCAAAGACAAAAACATCCTGTCTGCTCATTATTCCTTTTAAAATTTATTTTCTCAAAGCTTTTGCAATCCTCATTAAAGGCAAAATTATCTGTTGAATTTTATCAAAATTTTTCAATTGTTTTTGATATTCTTGAAGGAAACCTACAGGTAAGTATTTTTAAAAGAATGACTATCTGCTGGTGGTGTCTGAACACAGACAAAGGCAGATAAATTGATCACTGAGGACATTTAAAAGAAAACCCTGTATTTCTAAGCATGTTCTGTTTAAACATATTCTGAATTTTTGCATCGAGCAATAATACAAATGAAAGTAAACTACAATCCAAAAATCATCAGTTAAAAGAAGATGATTGCATTATCACAGTAGCTATAATAAAAAGGTCATCCTTCTTGGCCTGTGTGAAAAGAAAACTTATCATCCAGATATTGAAAGAAATTATCAGGCGTTTGATGAATGAGGTCAGATTTACAGCAAAGAATAGTTATTTACTACTAAACCAGTGAAACACACTCAGCTGCCAGGTTTCATATCTGTTTTGCATGGGAGTTAATAATCTGTGGTTATTGCACCTGCAGGAGGAGATGTGGCGAGCTGTGGACTGCAAACTGAGCCATCATCTTCTAGCAGTAACCACTAGATTTGGCCAGATAGTAAGCACAACTCAGAAATTGATATGAAGTGTTCCATGGTCCATTGCTATTAACTCATATTTTGCTTTTCTTATTGATGTTCTAATTACTTATTAAAGTATAAGTAGATGAAGAGATTGTCAAAGACTTAGCAAGAAAATGTATGTCCACTTCAGTTTTGCTGAAAGGTCTGCTGAAGTTCACAAGTCTTTCAAGATGAATCCACATGTAAATATCAATGATGAAAGAGGAATTCTGATTTTTACTCCTGGAACATCTCATGATTCTGGCTTGAAACCAGAAAAAAGACTGATGATCCTAATTGCAGCCTAGTCAGGGTTAACTTAAGCAGACTGAAACCTGTGTAAATCAGGTCTGAGGAAGCACCATGTACTGGAGTCATGCTGTAACCCATAACTCTAGTAGAGGCTTTAGGAACCTAGTTCCTTGATAATGTTCCTGTAGCTCATCCTCTTCTCTGTAAAGAAGACCAGGTATGAAATCAGGACCAGACACCAGTGCCATAATGGGATAAATTTGCTATCAAATTAGTTACAAGTGGATGTCATAAAAATGTGTCTGTTATGTCATGTCTGGAAGAAACACTGGGCAGAATAAACCTGACAGTAAATCTACTTTCCAGGACATCTCTTGGGACATTACATCCACAGCTTCTCCCTGTAGCAGAGCCTTCTTGTCACAATAGCTCTCCATGGATGTGGCAATGCTCTGCCAGCCAGTATAGAAAAGGAAAAATAACTTTCAGTGCTTATACTGAAAGGGCAATTGCATTTGGAATCTGCAAACCCCATCAGAAACATTGCTTCTACCTTGTTTCCTGCAGTGCTTCTGAAAATGGTTCTGATACTGTCTAGTCTCAATCTGTTTTTAAGATGGGTTCACAAAGATATCTGTTTCCTTGTCCATAAATCTATGAAGAAACCATGGATATTTTTCAAATCTAAGCTGTACTTTTACAAGAGTAGTTCCTGAAGTATTCTCAGGAAAATAGAACATGACAGACAAAGTCTGGCTGGTTGGGTAAAGATGGGAACAGCAGAAAGGACTGAAATACAGCTTTGCATCTTGAATCATCTGTAAGAGAGTGGCAAAATACTGCTTGATGGCCATTAGGCTATGCTTTTATTTTGTCATTGATCACCTATGATCCTTTTCTCTCCAAATTGTCTTACAGTCTCTGCAGAAAGGAGTAATTACTACAGTGGATATCTGCAGCGTCTACCTGGACTCTAAAATGTCTCAAGAACATCAAGAGGAAAAAGCCTGTCTGCAGAGATAGTGCTTTTTAAAAGAAAAAGATTACAGATCTTTCCAGCTCCCAGAGTGAAACAAATATTGATACTTTCTGGAAATGGGAAGGGCAGGTATTATTAGCAGCACACTAAGGTAAAAAGTATTCCAACCTGACATAACTAAAAGCTAAGTGGTTAGAAATATAAGATTTTAAAACCCCCAAAGCCTTCTATGTTGTTAAGTAACTTTTTCTGCCCCAATTTTCTCCCAAAGCTTTCAGCTGCCACCCTCTATGCCAGGACCCTTTTAAACGGCTAGAAAGAAGATGTAGGAGCAGAAACAGCAATGTGTCTTTTTCTGTAAGCTTTCTTTTTCCTGCCTTTTCTAGAAGCAGCGGTTTGTATAGAAGTAGATATTATGCTGTGCTAAGCAGGTGTTTTGGTAATTCATCAGCCCAATATACTGGGTGAAAGAATGTGGTCGCCTTCATGGTCAATTAAAAAGTGTAAGAAGTAGAATCTATGGGAAGTGGATGAATTTATTTTAATTATTATAATTCCTGTTTGGCAAGGAACATCTGGCAAACTCTTCACCAGATAACTCTAACAGTCTTTTTTATTTGCTACGTTAGTAGGTAAGGCAATTAGAGTAAGGAGTTTTAAGAGAAGAATGAGCCACACAAAATCAGTCTTCACTAGAGAGATGGAGTTGAAGGCACAGCAGAATGCAGATCACACATACACACACACACACACACACACATATATATACACACACACAGAAGGATATGTTAATCTCTGAAATAATTTTTTACTCCATTTGTTCCTATACAAGAGGGACAGACACAGGGTAAGCAGTGCAAGACCTGCTGGGGCTAGCACACTGAGCTGGCTCACCTTGGACACCAGCTTCAAGTATTGACCAACACCACACAGGCACCACTCACAGCAGAAATAGTAAAGTAGCTGCATCTAAACCAGGCTTTACTCAACATCATGTCGATGAAGCCTGGGGGGACCAGATTAGTACTTTTTTTCTTGTTACAAGAGTGGGGTGGCAGGGAATGACTAAAATGAGTTCCTGAGGAATTCCTCATGAGCCCCAGTTCAGGTAGGAAATTCCCCAGATCCTTCCAGGCTCACCATAGCATTATTACAATAATTTCTATTTCTAATGAGAAGTAAAAGGGTCAGCAAAGACTACTGGTCCCACTTAGCCTCATCACTTAACTTGGCTGGGCTCCCTCCCCAGAGATGGATTTCCTTGCAGTGAAACTAAAGATCCTTCTCATTTGTCTTTATTGGAAGGAACTCTGCAAATTTCCACTACCCTTTTCAGAAGTGTTATGTCCTGTTTCAACGCAGCTGATTTGGAGAGCCTGTTCTATAGTGGCTTTCTGACTTGTCTGTATAGGATTTCAGGTAGAAGACTCTTCAATAGGGCCAAGCACCTTCTTTCTCTCACATTAACCACTGTGCTGTGTGCAAATGCACATATTTAGATTTCCAACTTTGTCTGTATTCACACAAGCTTTTATTTCAATAGGCCTTTGTCTCTATGTTCATGGTCTAAGCTACTGTCTTGTACTTTTCCAGTGGAGAGCTGCACAAACTGACGGTGTCCTATTATAGCTGTTGACATGGAAACACCATAAGCAACTATTTGTTGGATAAGAGTGCTATTTCACAGGGAACAGACACTGCTTAAATGCATGTTTTGCTGATTCACTTTCAGCCATTTTAAGCCACAGACAGTTTATCTTCAATTTCACATCCCCCTCCCCTTCACTGATGGATCATGTTCAGAGTTTCTGCTTAGAAATGAGGCTGAAACTGTGTCTAAATTTTTATCTGGTTATAAAAATTTCAAACAAATCCTATTCCCACATGGGGCCAAGATCTTCAACCTCATCATCTTCTGGCTTGGATATTATTCTAGCTGACACTTTCTACTCTCTGAAGCAGAAAGCAGACAGTCCCTCTAGGGAACGGAAAAGCAAAATATATGTGCAATGAAAAGCTATTAAGGCATCTCCTAAGAAAAGGAAAAGGTGTGCTGCTTCTGTAGAGCAGACATCCTGTCAAGCACATTACCTGTTCTGGGCCGTTATTTTAATAACTTATGAAACAGAACAATATGGAAAATGGCCAAAACTGTGTACTACTTATGCCTACTGAAGCTGCTAATAGAAAAGCTGTTTCACACCAGGCATTAATAATGCTGCACTGAGGACATGATTTCCTGTCTCACCCAGTTATTTAAAATAAAACAAGTTTTATTGAAAATATAAAGATAAGATGACTTAGGCAAGAAAGGCTTTGATATTCTGCAAGCTGCTTTATATTCTGTTTTCTCTTCTAAACTTTAGGCAGGATGTGCTATCTCAGATTCCTGGGGGCTGTGCTTGTTTCACACAGGGCTCAGTCCTTCCAGGTGCTCAGTACTGTGTAAAATAGCTCGTAATTTTGAACACAAAGTAGTCAATGATTTGCAAAGCGACAGCCACATAGAAATAAATCTACTTTTTCCTGGGTTTTTTTTGACCCAGCTGGACAAACACCCATTGATAAAAGGCTCGCTGGGCTTTGGTTCATGCTGCAGCTAACGATGCATCGTGCCACATCTCTGGGAGGGATGGGCTGAACTCATTACACACCCAGCACCTAAGAGCAGCAGATATGATAAACATGAAGATGTTAAGGAAAGAGCTGATGTCAGATGCAGAGATGAGACTGTTTGACTGATGTGTTTACATGTTCAGTTTTCACTCTCCATTAACTGCTTTGTCTTTGTGAAATGTTATGAAGAATTGCAAGCAAACATCATTTTTCCATAACTGTTCATTAGTATCAACATTGCAAAAAAGTAGCAGATGAGTAAGAAATGCAGTAATTGTTAGGAAAAACTGTAATAGCTTGTGAGGTGGCTGATAGTTTCAACTGACTATATATCAAATATATCGATTTTCACAGTCCTAGGATATTGGTGAGACATTGTTGTATTTACAGCATTACATTTTAGGGTGGTTTTTTAGCACCAAACTGCCATTAAACTATAAACCTGAAGGCCTTTGAGTTGTGAGTAGTCCAAGATTAATAATCCTCACATACATCTTTCAGCTGAGAGTGGCACCAGCATTGTAAGTCTTAGGACACTTCAGTTAAGCACCTGTGAAAATTTCACAGGAATAATATAAAGAAATGTGAAATTAGCACAGTTCCCACTGACAGTGAGAGGCCACTTAAAAAACAAAACAAACCAACAACAAAACAGTTTCTCTCCAGATATTCTGTGTTCTTCAATTTTGAGTTGAAATTTTAAATTTCTCATTTGCTCTGTTCTTAGCAGCAGAATGATGAACATGGTAACTTTTGCAAATGCCTCTAAGCACATTAACAGGTTGAATTTTGTAAGAAGATATTAGATTTGCTTTGCCAAAAACAATAGTTGTTTCATCTTCCTTTTTCATTTTACAGATCATCAAATGTTCTGCAAGCTAGATGCTTTTGCTCTAAACATGAAATTCAACACAATAAATAAAAACTACTGAATTTACTTCCCATTGTATTAGGTGATTCTTATATTCCAGCGTATCCCTCATCCTCCTCAATTCCCCAGTGTTTCTGATAATTAATGAAGACCTGGGTGAACAGTTACTCAGAGATACGGTTCAGCTCTTAAATGACTCCCTAGAGAAAAGGTCTCTAAAGCATGCACAGTGACCCTCCTTGCTTTGAAAAATAAAGATGTATACTATTGCCTTGGTTCTGAATCTGAGCAGCTCCCACTGAAGCCAAGGAGAATATTTGTGCCAGAAGGATGTACAAAAGATTCTTATTTCCAGAGAAAGAGCCATTAAAAAGTAGTAATTGAATATTCAAACTCTTGTTATCCATGACATGTGAAAAATGAGTGACATTCCAACAATTCCAGTCTGAAAAGGAACTTCAAGTCCAATAAGCCATTTCATAAATTTAGTGTTTGTGTGTAGCATTTCCACACTTATCCATAAATGCATTATACCATTTATGACACATTTTCTGAATGCATGTTTCCATTCTGTGCTACAATTGGGACCATTCAATTGCCCAGGAATTTGAGGCAAGTGAAAAAACTGTACTAAAATTCCATTTTCCTCCACTTACTGTTCAGTAAAGGGAATTCTAATAGTTCTATAATGCCATTAAAGTACAGGCATGGCCAAGCTCACTCACATTTGCTCTCCAGAAATCTGTATTTCAGTGATTTTCAGTACTGCAAAACCTGAAAGAAACTGCAGTTTGGATGCTCCCAGCTGCTGAAGTCATAAACTCATCCAGCTTGATGACCATGTACTGGGTGTATGTGGATCCTCAGCAGTGCTAACTAAAGTGACAAATGAATTCAGAAGTAATCCTGGGGAATAATAATGTGGGCAAAAAACCAGCCCAATTAAACAAGACTGTTGGTTTTTCCAACCTATGTTGGAGAAGAATGCAGAGACAACAGTCAGAAGCTTGAAGTTATAGCTTCTGGATATGCATATGAACACACGTCTGTTTGTGAGAGAGAAAAAGAGAAAGATTTTGAGTGCACATGGGATTCAGGTCACACAACATAAAGTGTCTCTAATATTGATGTTTACATCTCAGCTAATCACCTGAGGCTCCTTCCACTCAACTGTGAGAAAGAGACATTTTTAGGGCATGATTCGCCTGAGCAATTTTAGATGTCTACTTCTGGATGACATGAATTGTACTCTGAAAGTGCCAAATGCACTCCACTCACTCAAGAGAGACACTAGGCAACTTGCTTAAGTGAAGATTTTTGCAATGTGTATGTAGATATAGCATGTAATTAACTCTAACATATCTATTTGAATTTTCTTTTTATATATATATACATACACATACATCTCGCAAAAAAATATTGTCTCTCCTCCTTGTAATGAGTATTTAATCATGGCCATTTCATCCCTCTCTCTGGTTTCCTCAGTACCTCCTTCTGAAAACAGTGGTGCAATTATCTCTTCATTACACTTCTGCTTCCAGACCTACATACTAGAGCTTTCCATCACCCAGTCTGATCTTATCATGTGTTCAGGTTTCACTACCATGATGTCTCCAAGAATTGCATTTCTCAGGAGGATTTCAGACTGCATTACAACCAGCTGGGCAGATTCACAGGAGAATTCTGCCCATGCAGCTTTGACCTGATGTTCACTTGCCTGAGGGGGTTCACTGCCTCAAAGAAGACAGGGAGACTGAAGGTGGTTGTAACAGACATTGCATGGAACAAGCCCTGGATATCAGACTCAATCTTCACAAACTGCCTCAAATGAATTTCAATTGTACCTCTGAAAACTTCAAAACTGAGAATTTCTGTGGTCTTTTGAAAATTAAAGTCTCTCTAGTGGAAGATGTCCCAGCCCATGGCAGGGGTTTCAAAGCAGATGGTCTTTGAAGTGTCTTCTAACCCAAACCATGCATGGTTCTATGGAATGGCAACATGCTAATTTCTAAGTTCAGGAAATTTGTGTAAAGGTGTCTAATACCTAATGGAGAGTTCATTGTGCTCGGAATGAGAGTAAACCACCCAAAGTACCTCAGCCTTGACTTCCCTTTTGCTGAGCTAAGTTGTGATGGCAAATCTCCAGATTCTTCCTCATGGCTCAATAAGAAATGAACCAGAACACACACATTTTTAACACATAATACTGCATGTTTGTATGGCCCATATCCACCACAGCTATGAAATGCTTTGCAATAATTCCATTTAGAAGAAGAGAAAAATGTAGTGGACTAAGAGGCACCCCTTTGCACCATGCACAGTTTTTATAAAATAAAATGTGCACTGTGCAAAGACTGGACTGGAAATAAAAAGGGCTGGAAATAAAAAGGTTGATCATAAGCATCTTCATCTTACTGGGAAGAGCCTTGGAACAGTGGGCTCACTTCCCACTGCAATGCTTTTCCATGCACAGTGGAGAGGCAGCTGCAGAACTTCTTCTGACATTGCAGCTGGATCCAGTCCTGTCCCAGCCCTGATTTCCATCCCCACCTTTACAGCCAACTGTACCATTCATTTTGTACTGATATATTTGAAAGTAGTGCAGAGGCTGAAACAGCTGCATTTCAGTAAACTTAACCCTTCATACATGGCAACAAGGAGCCCTGATGAGGTGAAATCACCTCACTGACAGTACTGAACAGACTTTAAACAGAGAAGTGGCAGTGAAAGGGTTGGAGGGTGTGAAGCTTTAGAGTTATTTCTGCAGAGCAATACACCTCCACGGTGCCTGCTTGTGGCTTTAGACAACTGGAATTTTTAAATATAAACATTATTTCAGAAGTTGTCTGGTTTGAATAAAGCTTGAATGGTGCAGTGACTGTCTATGCTAAGCGTATCTCACTACTTTTCATCTGTAAACCAACACCAGACACTAAGATGGCAGTTTGGGTGCCAGATAATTCCATAAAACCTTTTCTTTTCATGTGCAGTAGCAATTACTGAAGCATCTACTCTTATCCTCAGATCTAACACAAGTACTTTAAGCTCAGGAATAATCTAGTAAAACAACAGGAAAACTGCTTAAGCTCTGTTTTGTCCAAAGTTTGGAAGTTAAAGTTTCAGTGACTCCAATTCACCAAACTTTTAAAAGAACTGTATTTCTCTGATGCTTAACTCTTCAAAAGGCTATGTTCCATAGCCTGTGAGTTAAATAACATGATCTGGCATTTCCTAGGAGTAGCAACAGTACCCATATGTAACCTAGAAATTTGACTACTGATATGGACCTAGAAGGACAAAGCAAAGCATGTATTTATACCAAGACAGAGAAATATATAATCTTACGAGAACAGATTTTAAAACCTTGAGCTAAAAAGACAAAAAGGAAGACCTGAATTTGCATAAGGCCCTGCTATGCATGTATATAGCACAATGTGTAGCTGGTGATGTGTTTGTTTATTCTACTGGTTGATCATGAGCTGATGACTGAATTCCAATGACTTAAAAATGATAATAGCAGATTTTTTTTAGCCTATTGTTGCAGTTAGTGAATTCAATTTAAATTCTTTCACCACCAAATAAAGCATGAATAATAACATTTTCTATGTTTCCTATCCATTCTCCCAGTTTCTGCATTTCTTTCTGTATTTCTTTTCCTCAACACATTTAGTGACAAAGAGGTTGTGAGCTCCCAAAAGGACTAGAAATATTTCCTACTGCTCCATTCTTCCCTGGAGACTCATATTTTGCCTTTAGTGTTGTGGACTCTCTGATGACATCCCAAACAGAGACACAGGGTCTGCGATAAAAAAGCAACAGACAATACTGAAAAAAAGAATCCAGGAAATTAATGGGAAATATTCCAGGAGGTGTCAGAGAGACAGATAGAAAAAAAGAAAGAAAAAATTAATACAAATCTGAAATACCAGAGTAAGCAGAGATAGAAGATCATGCCAGAGAGCTACACAATTTCTCTGAACAAGGAAATCTTGATTTCCTTCCTGTGTTGTTTACAACTACTGAAGTGAGACTTTTAATTGCTTTTAGCCACCTACTTATGGTCCTACATTCAACCCTTTAACTCTATACTACATTTTGTCTCACTTAACTGAATATAGCTTCTTTCACATATCTCAGTGCTATGTTTTTTTAGTAGGGGCTGGATGGGGAAATCACAGACTGTAAGATAAAGAAGAAATCCCTGCATCCAACAAACCCCACATCCACTGGCACAACTGTAGCTTTACTTTTTCTCATCCTGTTTTGTTGGCTTTTCTATGAGCAGGTAATGACACTTATTTTCAACTATTACAACTTATCTGGATCTTAATTGATTTCCTTGTGTTGCCTAGAATATAGTGATTTCCTTCAATTAAGCTTTCTGGTTAAAAAATAACCATACTTGCCATATTCAGTGAGGGACAGCAAAATCACTATATCCCAAAGAAAGGAAAACAGCAAACTTGAATCATAAACTTGGCATTACAGCTAGAGATTTACAACAACATATGGTCATTTGCCTCTAGCTCTCTTGCACATGCTGACTAAAATAATCCATTGAAACAGAAATGTCTTGAATTGTAAGAATAGAAACCAAATGCTAGATTCTAGCTTTTTACATGGGCCTTGCCTGTAAAGAGTATCCATAATGAGAAATTTTCATCTCTTAAAACAAGTACGTTTCTGAGCCCACATTTATTTTTCCTGAGTGCCTAACATAGACACAAACTACCTTTGTAATTAGTGCATGTGAATTGAACTGACAGTGACAGGCACAAGACTGCAGGTGCTACTGCACTACAAACACGTTATGGTAATATGTGAGCTACAGAGCCTCTCAAACAGGCTGCTCAGACGTGGACACAGCCAACCATGTGGGTTTGAGAAAAAAAGTAAACACTAACAAAAGTGACTGAGGCTTTTGTGGCTTTCTGCTTCAGAGGTTTGGGGCATTTCTTGGAACGACTGTGGAATAAAAGAACAGGTTTTGCATTCGTGGTTTGGGAAGTGCCATTTAGATAAGCAGCTAAGACATCAAAGGCTCCTGCAGTGAAGCACCAGGGCATAGCAGCTTAGTGAGACAGATCACAGCCAGAATTCATGAACTAGCAGAAAACTGGGCTCATCAGTGCACACAGAGCAATACTGTGCAGAAGAGCTAGGCTAGTCCAGATGCAGCACAGATATCTCAGCTTGGCTCAGAGTGCAAGTTAATAAGCCTCTGTTCTCAGCGGAGCTTCCCAGGTCAATGCCCATATAGGAGGGATCAAGCTTTGTTGCTGTTCAAACTTCAGTAAGGTGTTCAGGATCCTGGTGTTAGCCCTTTATGTGTACACCTCAATTAACCTGCAGTTGCTGGCTTGGCCTTCTCACACCATTACTCCCAACATTTTGGGTTCCTGGCTTATCTCAAGAAAGGAAGCTTGGATCTATCCATCCATCCTTGCACACACAATTGTAGCTTTTCATAAAATGCAAATGCAGGGAGCTGACCAAAGCTCTTGACAACGAAGTCACTCTGGTCTGGAAAAATCCTGCTTGAGGTCAGAGAAGATTAGAGATGCCTTGAAAACTTCAACACTTCTAATCTGACCTTGCCCAAGAGCAACATCACTGGTAAGAGTGATCCATCTCCCTTCAGTCATTGCTCTTTCTGACAGCAGTACCAATTAGTGCTCCATGTGGTTGTTGCCCATTAGAACAAGACCCTTCATGCTAACATTAAAATTTTCCCTTCCTTCTCTGCTACCTTACTCCTTCACGCTGAGAGCATAATGACAAAATGTAGAATTTAGCCTTAATTGGATCTCTGCAATGTTATCACCTGAATTAGCTCCCCTGTGAATAATTATCACTGCCTAGAGGCTGACAAATTGCTTCCCTCTACTTCATGATTGTCAGGAGTTTCAAATTATATGCTGAGCATGGGGACCATAGAGGGGACAAAGGGGAGAATGAAAATGAAAGCCTAGAGAAGCATAATTATTAAGATTATTAAAATACTTGACAGAGTGCCATAGTCTCCATGAGTCCCAAAAGGGGAGAGTGACAGCAAGAATTTTGCTGGGGCAATTGGGCAATACCCACTCTGGCAACAGACTCATACAGTCAAGGTGAAACTACAACCACTGCTCCCAACATGTGCCAAAGGTAATTCCTTTGTTATTCACCACCCCATTTAAGCTATGGATAGCAGCTTGTTTACCATCTCATCTGCACATTTGGTCTTGCTACATAGATGGCAAATTTTTTGCAGCAGAGGCTGATAGAAGGGTAAACGTATGTGAGCGGATAGTAGCAGACTGCCATGCATTTAGAATAGCGTATAGGAGTTTGTGTTTTGCAAGGAAAAGGTTTTGGCACAAAGCTGCTCTTCCTGAGAACACTCGTTCCATGTCTGGGCAGGACCTCACACAGAAACACAATGTGTCGTTACTCCACAGTATCCATCTCAGATATTGACAGAGCTAAGAAATGTTCATTTCATAAACCCAAATCACTATAAAAGTGTAATGCTCTTTGCACATTACTTGAAATGGTCAAATAGGGCAAATAGGGCTTTTATCCGATTTCCTCATTAATGATGCTGTGCTTGTAGGATGGATGCATTTCTCAGCTCATTTCAAAGCAGTTCCTCAGACTTCTTTCCCACCGTGCCAAACCAACACAAGTCAGACACAGGCAAGGTAGCTGCTGACATATTCCCAGGAGAAGGCTCTTCCTGCTTACCTGACATACAGTGACCTCTTCTGATTAGTCCTCAGGGAGCCAGACCCAGAACTCATGCTGTGATTCATCATCTGCTCACGCAGGTCATGGATTTTTGCCTCAAATCGAGCGTACTCTAAGGAGATAAGAAAACCCCAGAGAACAAAGATATTTTAGTTTTCTTGACCTATATAATCATTAGGGCTGCTAAATGCAAATTAACATTAAATTAATGAGTGTAAGGCACATCTTGAAAATGGAGGTCTAAGAGAACCTTGAATTTATGTATTATCTTAGGTAAATATATGCCCTTTTTATTGTGGTACCTGAACATTTCAACACTGGCTAGGTGAGGAATCAGATATCTAGACCCACAGTTCTGCAGTTTCAGGAAAGGAAAGGAAGTTTAAAGTGTGTTAACAATTATCTTCCAGTCTGTGGAAAGGATGTTGAAAACAGTTTTCCACTGTATCTTTCCTCCTTCCAAACAATGGTAGGGTCCTTGGTAGGGTCAGTGGGACTGAGGTTATTAATGAGTGAAGCAATTATTGTAAAATCCCGTCAAAATGAAGGAGATATTTCTATGCCAAATTATCCCCAAAGCAACTGGAAAATCACTGTATGAGCAATCAGCCACCTTTTTTACACTGCTCAATGAGGCTTAGGATCTGTTTCTTTTAAATAGGTGGAGCCATTATCTCGTTCATAGGCTGGGTGATCCCAGAAACTCCAAACCTAAGCTACACAACAATGGCACAGAACTGCTCCCCCCACCTCGTTCACCTCCATAGTTCCATTGGTGTCTCTGCAAAATGTTGTGACCTGTTGCCCAGCAGCATGGAGCCATATCATTTGGTGAGACTCCTGTCTGACAGGACACAGCCTCATCAGTGGTCCCTCAGCTGCCATGCTCCCCTTGCTCATCGTGTGACTCAGCCGGCTGAGCTTTGGTTTGCAAGAAGAAAGGTTGGGGTTTTGGAGACAAGCTCTAATTCCTTGAAAATGAGAACCTCCAGCCCAGAGAGCCATAATTCAACCTAAACCCAGGAAATCTACTGATGTGAGCTATAAGACTAAGCTGAGGGGGTGTACAAAATACATTTCAGTGAGTCAGTGACACTTTAAAGAGTAAGATATTGCAGACTGATGCCAGCAAAGAGAAGATGATGTTCCCTGCACCTCAACGTTTTATTTCACTGATGCCTTCAAAAGAAGGGTCCCTTTCCCCCCAGCAGGCTAAAGCAGAAGTTTCCTCCTCAAAGAATGGAGGTACATTGCAACAGATCCCACCACCTCCCAGCTTAAGCAAATAAATCTTTACAGTGCATTTACAACCCATTGCTCTGCATCTTGTTTGTTGCTGTCTGAGCTATGTGAAAATGCTGTAAGACAGCAACATTCACATTTTTCTCCTAGAACTCAGCATTATTTTTGTTTGATCATTTGCTGTTCTTACTGGCTCAGTTCCCAGAATGTCTAGATGCTTTGCAACAACTAATTCATTTTATTCCATGCACTCTACATTTTCATTGGATAATAACACCTGACCTTTCCAAGATCCCACATTTTGCACAGACAATAGCCATCTTCAAGCTGGCTTAGCAGAATGGTTTGATTTGGGGTTTTGTGTTTGGGGTTTTTCCCCTCCTCTCTTGACATATTTTGCCTCCTTTTCCACTGAGCTTCCTTGGCATTACCTACTCAGTCTGTTAAGTGACAGTGGCTACTTTGCTCGTCGGTTGGGAACCACTGCTGTGGTATAAGACTCTTCAGTCTTCCCACATACCTATGACTTCACTGACTGCAACTGAAATTCTGTGTGTCGGGAGAAGAGAAACTCCTACATGCAGACTGCATTTTAGATTTATTCTGTAGCTCGTTTCTTGTTCATTTCTTTCACCTACAGTACATCTTTAAACTTCTTAGAGATTTAAAAGCACAAATTTCAGTGGAACTGAGGCTCCTATAAACTCATGTTGTCTTTTTGTTTTAAATGGAGTTTAGTTTTGAAGTGTTTATCCCAGTGTAGGATTTAAGTTTGCTCTATGTGAGTCATATTTGTTCTAATCTCCTACTTTAGAATTTATTTAGTAAATACTCATCTTCTGAGCAAAGCTTTGTTTAGCTTATATTTCATTAAAACAAATCTAAGATTTCTTCTTGGCAAATAGGAAAGGGGATCTTGAAGACCAAGACTTGCATATCTCTTCCTCATACAGTATCAGTCCTACACAAATAGACAGAATATTACAATCTAAGGCCAGTTACTAGCTCTCTTTCCTTTATGGTTGAAACACTGAAGAAGACAGTAAACATACAGTGTAATTCAGCCTCTATAATGTTTTACATCTGGGGAGCACGAAGGATATGAATGATCTACAGCAGAGCAACTTTCCCTTTAATAAGCATCCCCATGGCAGGCTGACTATGTAAGGTGTGGGAGTAACTCCCAGATTTAGACACCAATCTGGAGAGTGAGAAGAGAGGATTGAAAATCTGATTTTCTCTAGCACAGCACCCAGCTACTTGCAACTTGAACATCAGATACTCAAATGACTACAGCTTGGTCAGATGATGATATTGCTTGTGTTCTGACTTTAGAGCACACTTGTAATTTAACCAGTTTCAACTGCTGGTAAACTTATTCTGAGTTCAAGAATGTCTCTCTTTCTGGGAGATCTCATGAAACCACAAGATGCATTAAAAATTACCTAATAAGTGTGTGGTGGAAGCTCAAGTTTCAAGGTCCTCCTCCCTGCTTGATACCAAAAATTACTGAAGTACTAATAATATTCTGTTACTTTGTTTCTTGAGATGTTTTTAGCTATGGATTTAAATACATAGACAATTTGAAAAAACCCAAATTTATGGGACTATATTTTCCTACTGTATCTTCTTAACATTTTTTTGGTAAAAAATACTGAAATGTACCCTTGTCCCCTCTTCCTGTCAAATGCCTGGGCCAAAAATTGCATGACCATCAATGCAGGCAGTATTTAAATTAGCTCAGATCAGTTTCTTTAATCTCAGTCCTCCTAGCTCTCCTACTGATTCCTAGATACTACAGTGACAGATGCATTTGAAATGTGAACAGAAAAAGAAACACTGATGCTCTGCCATCAGAACTGCTGTGATAGTTCTGCCTACTGGGAAAGATTCCTTTTTTCTTAACACTTCTTTGTACGTTGGGTCATGCCAGGAGAGCTGTCTCCTAATAGCTTTGCATTTGTTAGGTGTGAAAAAGGACAGTGCTAAAGTCCAGAAAAGCACTTCATACTTCCCTCAAATTCAGCACTGCATCTAAATAACACACTTTTCAAGGCTCCTACACAATTAAAAGGACACTGAGGTTGTGACATACTAACAAAATACACAGTCAAAGCCCATTCACTAACTTCATGCTCTTTGAAGAAAGGGAGAACAAAGAACACGTTACTACTGGAACGCTTCATTAGAAAAACTTCCCAAATTTACTACAATCCATCTGCAAAGTTCCTACCTGTTGCCTGATGCAGTAATGGCTTAACAACTCTGGTAGCTTAAGGAACTGATAAAACCAAACATTAGGCTAGAAAGGCAAATGGGTGAGCAAACTGCAACCTATATTATTTCTGGGGTCAGAACTGATGATACAATGGTTTGTACTGGCCTGTGGCTCTGGGATTGCTGCTGTAAAAAACAAGGAAAATAGGGTGGAGGGAAGTGTTTGTTCATACACCAGTTTAGAGGAGGCCCAGGGCTCATGGCAGTCTGGGCAGACCTGAATTTGGCTGTGCCAAAGACACTGATAGGACCCCATTCCCCTGGAGAGGTGGAGCTGGTGGCACTGAATGTGGGAGAGGAGATTGCTGTGTTAGGGGTGTCCCAGTTACAGCGAGAGCAGGACCAGCTTTCAGGGCTCTGGCAATGCTGCCACAGGCAAATCCCCATTTGGCCGAGTCTGTTTTCCAATGTTGGCTCCACTCAACTCTCTGGTCAGTGAGGAGACAGAGAAGAGTCAGCTTGAATGGCTACAATGTGAAGTGCCCCCAAGCCAACCAAGGCTAAACCAGCACATTTATCAAATAAAGACACCACTTTGAATAACTAATGCCAGCTTCATACAGGCAAATAAACAGACTGAATAAAGTCAGGGAGCTGGTGATTTCCTTTTCATCTCATTCCAACACCCTGCCAAGTGCTATACCTGGGACTCATACGAATTCTAACCTTCAAATATTGACGCAATCCTTTCCTTTCCAAAGCTCTTGGACATGTTGAAAGGTCTGGATAGATCTTTGGGAGTAAACTTCAAACACCTTGAAGCCTCTCCTTAGCTCGCATACTGAGAAATCAAAGCAAGGCAAATGGCCAGCCCTGTTAAAAAAACATCTAAAACCTCAAATCCAGAGTGATATACTTCATGTTTAGCTGGCCAAGATCAAAAAAACTGTGATCTACAAAATCTTGACTAATTCACTTTGGTATCTCAGCTGATGCAGATGCCAAAGTTTTACTGGTGAAATGATTTAGATACCTAAAATTCTGCCAACTCATCTACCCACTGTGCAAGTGGGGCCCTACGTGGTGGAAAGGAATTGTTTTAACACACAGACATCACCCCCTTTTGAGCTCCCTATTGACTCTCTTTGGTGGTCCATGGTCAGACTTGGTATGTGAACTTTTGTGAGTCTGATTACTTAACACATAATTCTCTTCATGTATCATGAGTCTTTCCAAATACCATGACTTTGTGAGATTTGTGATGGATGTAAAGGCAATAAGGACAGTTTGGGATGAGTTTTGCTGTGATGTCCTTTCATATACATGGAGCAAGAACTTCTCGTATTAATACAAGCAGTATATTGAAATTCTCATTTTAGAATTTTTAAAATGAGTTCATAAACAGCCTAAAATACTGAGGATACAAAAAATACTTGAGAACACAAGAAAGGTCCTGGAAGTCTTTGATGCTTTTGGGAGCCAAAAAAATGAATGCGAGAAAGTAAACCTCAAAATCGATTAATTTCTGAATATAAAAATAGCAAAGATGAAGATATTATATCTGATGGCTTGGTGCTACTTTTTGGTCATAAAGACTAGCTATGTTAAATGAATAAATATTCTGCAGCTTTTCTATGAGAAAAAGTTGTGGAATTTAACAAAGCTACACCACTGTTATTTTTCACTTTTATGTTTATAATAAAGATTGTAGTATTGATTGAATTTAGAGAACATGGTAACAAAAAACCCCTCATCCTACAAGTAAAGCATAGTTGAGAAACTGAAATGCTGACTGTGATACAATAGTGAAAATAACAGTTCAGCAGCCCAGTCCATGTCTTTATCACTTGAGCACTTTTAGTGCTGGCCCCTTTAGAGAGATAGCAATTCTTTCTGCCAGCGGGTAGCAGAGTTTGCTTTTCTGTGTAAGTCAGGAAAATCACTGTTTGCTTCTAGATGATAAGAGGTTTACTGAACAGTAGAAATTCAAAAATGGAAGGTAAAAGTTGAATTGTCCAATTTTAACAGACTACACAGTTTAAAAAACCCAACCAACCAAACCACAAAACACAAGCGAACCAGGAAGGCATTAATTAGAGACCTCAAAAAAGGTATGTTGAGTAGCTCTAGAAACTATACTAAAGGAACATCTGCCAGACCAGTTTCTCTATGAATATCAATTGGTCATAATTTCAGTGGATTCAGGCCAGCTTCTGTTCTATTTATGGGAAGACAAACTGTATGGTGTCATGGACTTATTGCCTTGGACATCTGAGACAGCAACGTGCATAACACTATGATTATGATGCTATTATTGATGCTATTTATGTAAGTGTTTTTTTCCTTTACCTCCTCTTAGCAAGTGTCCTGGCTTAACAGTGTAAGATTTAAAAAAATAAACCAGATTTTTTTATCTTTTCCTAGAGTGAGTGTTCTTCCATTTCTGTCCTTTGCCCACAGTGTTGCCACTGGTTTATACTTGGAGGTGAGAGGAAGATGAGCAGACCAGCATCAAGACTTCCAAGTACTGGGTCTGGTTCTGCTTTTCCACAGATTTCCAGTGTGAAGCTGTGTGAGTCAGAAGGAGTAACTCTCATCACATGATGACAGCTACGGCAGAGATATGGCTGCTAGATGATCACTGTGTCTCTGGCTACGCCTGCCAAGGGCCCAGCATCCCACAGCCCTGTAAGCCTCTAAACCTACTGTAATACACATGGAAAGTGAAAGTGTGTGCAAAAGGCATGAACTGATCATGCTAGTATTTTATGTCTTCTCTTTGTTGTTGTTTTTTTTTTTGGTTTTTTTTTTTTTTTTTTAATATTTGAGTCAATTTTTTGGCTGAAAGTATCCTTTTTAATTGATTAGGCGTTCAATTCTATAGCTGCCTGATGTTGCAAGTGTTCACACGGCAGGTTAATGATGGTGAAAAATCATTGTGGTAATCTCTGGTAATTTTGTAAGAAAATAAAAACAAACAAAAAAACAAACAAGCAGTACAGTTCACTGTATCTTTGGTTCTTTTATCTGCCTCTGCCATGTCTGATGCTGGCCACTGCCAGGGACATAGCCCTGTACAAGGCTGGCTTTGGATTTTATGTTTTATTGTCAATACTATCTTTTAATAAGTAAAAAAAATCAGTTAGATCTACTGTCAGCTAAATTCATGACTCAACAGGAAACAACTGCACAATTTTGATGCAGCACTGGCCTTATTGACTGGAGAAAGTGCTGTTCAAAAAGCCTTGCTCCATTCATGGTGCACTGCACAACAGAACAAGTGATGCTGCTATTTCTTATCAGTCATAAAGTTTCCTTGAATTGTCTCAAAGGAAATGAAAACCACAGATTTCAATACTGGAGAAGAGAAGACATATTTGCATTTTATTAGATTTTATGACTTCATCTACCTGCTTTTATTGAAATATTTTCCATATCCTTTTTCAGGAACCTTTCAAAATTAATGAAACAGGCATTTTTACTGATTTTACTGATTGCTTTTCCCTTTAAAACTTCAGCACAGTAGGGCTATTAATGTCTTTATTCTTTGATATTGTGTGGTTGTCTTCCCTTATCAATACACAGGTATTTACATTTCAGCCTGTCTTCTAATTAAAAGTTCACCCTATAGATTTGATCTGCAGCTGGATTCATTGCCTTAATATCACCACTGAATTTATTTTATTTTGCTTTGTTACTGAATATAACTCTTTCCCCATGTATTGCACCATTAGATACAGCCCTCATTTTGTGTTAGTTGCAAATAGAAATACCCCATAAAATACATCTTCCTTCCATGATACCTTCAGGAGACTAATAACATGTCCTACTTCTAGTCACAGGGAATATAATTCCAAGCCAAAGCAGTCTCTACAAGTTTTAGATTCAAAGAATCTCTTCCTCTTAATGAAAGAGATGTACTAAAATAAATTAAGCTATTAGTGAGCAAGAAGGACTGTCCTACTGAGATGTTATTCTACCTGCTCCCTTAAAGCCTATCCTTGCTACAGGAAGTGTCATCTTGGACCTTCTTGGATGGAAACATCTGCAGCTTCTTCCAACCACTGAAGAAAACTGCAAGCAATTCAACATCTTTTGAAAATAACCCCTCACAAGACTTTGAGGAGCTTTATCCTGCACTGAATTTTACTGCATTCTCAAAAAATCACCTCCCTGTTATTTTGACTGATGTACCCTGAACTAAACAGCACTATTTGTGGCACTTTTTCAAGTTCCCTGAGGCCCAGACTGAGCTAACATTTTGCATAATGTTGTGTGTACACATGTCCAAGAAGGATCAAGGCAAATAAAAAGCGTGGTCTGCCTTGGCAGCACAGTGTGAAATCTTGGAAAAGTTGGACGCATCTCCTCAGCCCTGGCATCCAACTTGTACAGCTATGCTCACTCAGCAGAGCAGCTTATGTCTCATTAACCTTGATAGCTCTGTAGGAATTACTGCTTTGCACAGTGCACACTTCAAGATATCTCTGGTGTTTTAGGCACAAAGTGACTCTGTCAAGGTGGGAAAAAAAAAGCAAAGAAAAAAAAAAGCAGCACTTCCCTGCCTTGGAATCCTCTTTCTTCAACAAATATTTATGTGAGATGTTCTAAAGGAACAAAACCTACTTGCTAAGCTAATTTATTCAGCTACTTTGTCACTTCAGGCTAGTGCTGGAAGACCATATTTTCAGACATTTATTCCATTTCCACAATTCCCCATCCACAACCATTGCCCTGGGGCATTTGTTACTTATTATTTTTGCTTCATTGTTTTTATCTTGCTTCTGCTTTTAACCAAGTGTAGTTCCATTTCTTGGGAGCCGAGCATATTACACTGATATCTTAACAAAGATGCTGGCTTAGCTTGCTTAAGATATGAGCTGGCACAAAGAAACAACACAGAGCTGACCAATTGTGGAGTTTCCTAGGCCTGGCAACACTGGGAAGGCAGTTTGATATTCTTAGCTAACCCTGTAACTACATTGGGTACATATTCCTCTTTTTCAGACTTGTAAATGATGGCAAATGATTCCTACTTGCCTTCAGCTGTTTATAAATTTCCTCCTGAGTGTTTCACCTGTCAGCTACATGGTTCATGTGAGTGTTCCCAAATCCCTTTCAATAAAAATGGATGGGGTTAGCCTGTGTACTGTATTTACACTAGCCTGGCTGAGTGTGACGGATCCAGAACGGAAAGCACTCAGACACAAATATATGGATACAGAGCTGGGAGCACACTGGTGCAGATGGCATCTGCCCCAGCACTGCTGTATGCAGAAGATGCCACCTTGTACTACACCATGCTGGGAAAAGAGAAAAAGGCTACAACCCTTCTTCATCTTCTCCAGAAATAACAGCAATTTAGTGCGACTAAGGAGACACAGGATCCATCTAGGAATTACGTGTGAAACTTTTCAAAATAAAACTGGAAATGTAGATCAGTCTGACCCACCCGCTGTCCAGACAAAAATGAAAACAAGGAGTCATTCCTTAATCAGGGCTCAAAATTCCCAAGTGAATGACGAAAACTTACACAAAACTTCCATAGCTAAGACATTGTATGTTAGCTTTGTACTTATACTCCATGAAATTCTGATATACTCAGAGTGGGTAGAGATTAAAAAAAAAAATCTGAGAAGAGACTTTAGGGAAAAAAAGAAGTTTCTTACTGAAAATAGAGTGATCTGGAAGCTAATGTGATTTTATTAATTCCATAAATCAGCATGAAAGTTGTAGCTGACAGTAAAAAACTCGACCCACAAATAATTTAAAATCATCATAAGCCAAAGCAGAAAATTAAACAGTAGCAAGAATACCAATAGTGCCAAAGGTAATTAATCATAGAACAGGACAGTCTTACAGACTAACAAAAATACAGAGATTAAAAGGACCATCAGTAACAGAATCTTGGCAAAAGTGTTATGAAAATAAACATGGATATACTTTAGGCTGAACTGTTTTGAATTTATGATTAATACAATTTCCTAACATTGGAAATGCCATTAATAAATGATTCACTCCTTTATTTCAATATCTGCCAGGTAAAAAACTACCTCCCCCTGTAACTGCCACTTTCCTACACTCAGCTGTGCTGCTCTTCCAGTCAAGGATATCTTCAGCAATCTCCTAAGGCTGCCTGGAACACTCTATTGAATTAAAAAGAAGAATTCAGCAAAGACCAGAAAAAAAACTATCCATTTTTACCATTAAAAAAGCCCCCAAACCCTTAAAACAATCCCAAATAACCTAAACGAAAACGAAAAGAAGAAAATGGATAAAAACATTACCTCTTGTGTATTGATCTTTTCTAAGAGGCAATATTGAGAACAGCTGCAGAATCGTATCAGTTTGCTAGAGCTTCCTGATTAAAGGGGAATTACTGTTTCTCATACAAACAGCTAATAGGGAATGGTTCAGCACATTACAAGCTTGAATGAATTTAAACAAGACAAATACATATATTACCTCAGGGTAAGTCATGCTTCCTGCATCCCTCTTAGCTTATTATAGGGAATATTTTGAGTCCGTCGCAGTATGTTGTGCATTTGTCCACTAATTAGAAATGAAGGGTATAGCTGTGGCCTGAATGCTCAGAAATGTTGTTTAACTTGGGCATCAGATCATGCAAAATTGGACTAATGTCTGAAAAAGCACTTTAATACCAGTAAATGCCTTGCAATTACTGCTGATATAGTTGATCTCATCATTCACAGAACCACCAAATCCCACCATTATGGCATAAAACAGCTGGAAAAGGCTTTCTTTATCAAGCCCAAGTCCTGCTTTTACAGAAAAACAAGCCCTAAAATACTGTGCACAAACTGTTCAAATACTTTCCTATGATAAGTTCTATTTTGGCATTTCACAGGTGTTGGAAGGCCACTCAGAGCACCCACTTCTCAAACAGGTAGACTCATTCTTCTAGCTGAACACGGCTGAAGCTGACTTAATTGGCTTTTACCCCAGCACAGTTCCTCTGTGTAAATTGCTCTTTTCCGTTGTACATCGATTCTTATGGCAGATTTAGAGAGAAAACACAACTTCACCCACCCATTTCCGTTCTGCTAAATAAACAAGCCAATCTTAGTTAACAAAGAAAATGTCAGAGTCAGTCCTTCAGGAAGCAGATCTCTGCTGTCTCCCTGCTGTGCTGGTGTTACAGGCAAGGCTTATAGATCAATAGAAAATGGAAGTGCTGAAAACTTCCCACCTGATATCCAGGCTTCTTATATTCTTTCATGATTCTGACAAACATCTCAGAATAAGGATGGCAACATCTACAGCATTTCCCAAGGACCAGCTGTTTGTTCTCTGGAGTAAGTAAATACTTTGTTATCCTTATGTTATTTGTTTATCAGTGGTTTCCTTACACAAAGACAGTTTAATGCATGCACATCCATCTATCTATCTATCTATCTATCTATCATCTGTCTATCTCAGGCTGGTTACTCCACAGCTCTCTGACTTTCTGCTACGCTGCTTGTAACTGTTTAGGATGATCCAGGTAGGGAAAAGCAGCAGATCAAGATGATCCAAGATGATGCTTACGAGGTTTATGGTTAAACAGCTTTTAGCACTAAAAAATGTCACATCCATACAGCTTTCAGAGACATTTTGGGCAGGAATGATCAAAACCTATAAACACTTCAGAAATTTTTTTGACAATGATAAATGATTTAAGTTTCCTATACACACTCTTCCAAGAAAGAGATGTACTCAGAACAAATGAGAGAATCAGGCGAGATCATCTGGGAGTGTATTATGGTCTGGGATTTGTGATCAAGTTCCTAAGTGTTGTCTGTGTCGGGACAATTGACTGCACCTTCTGAAGCAAATGGAGAGGATTTTGCTTAGACTGCGATGCTAAAGTGCTGTATCAAGTTGCACTGCCAAGCATCTTCCAAGGACAAACAGGACTCTCTTACATGGACGCCAGGCACCAGAACCTTGCAACTGGAGCATGGGCCTGATTTCTCAGAAGTAACAGGAGATGAAGAGGTTGCCAGTGAGTGAGCAGAAAGTCTTTGGGGGGCCCTAAGTCACAATTAGATCTTTTTACAGATGTTTGCTAATTTGTTCTTAAAGATCCTCAGAGATGGAGATATATCAACCACCCCAAACAGACTATTTTCATGGTCCACTCTTCTTTCTGCAGCTGCATTATTTCCCTAATGTCTCATCTTAAGCTGTTTTGGTGGTTTTTTAAGATTCACAATGAATACAAAAAAACAATACAGCAAACTGAAGTATTTAAAGACTAACACTACAGTAAAATTACAAAAAGTAATGAAAAAAGGAATGCAGATAAACAGGCAAGCAGGGATGGTTTTGCAAAGGTAAGCCATTTGAAAAAGTCTGCAAGTGTCAGAAATGAGAGCTTAAAGAAAATTACTGTATATGAATTGGGACAGATGAAGCTCATTACTGCCTGTGGCCTACATGCTATAAAATGGGTTAGTATTGCTACAGAAACCTTTTTGGTGTGTCCCTGTAATTAGCACGAAAGTGCTATTATTGTAATTAACTGAGTCACCTAGTACCTACTGCAATGTTCATGGCTTTAAGCAGGTTAATGTGAAAATTAATTTGTGCTAATTTACACAAGTTCAGTGACACCCAAACCTATCTGGCTGCAGTGACAATTTGTGAAATAACAGTATTTTCCTGTTGACTTGCACATGGCACCGAAGCTTCAAGAATGTTACATAAACCCATCTTAGCTTTCACTTGTGATAAAACTATAATGATAATTTTCCATCTTCTTGGGATCAATGTATTGTGAGACTCCCTCCTAAGTGGATAAGTGATGTACTAGCTCTTGACATATAAATTAACAGGATAAAAGATTTGGGCAGGTTCTTTAGCCTGGTCAAGGGGCTGGCTGCTTTCAGAACAGCAAGTTCTGCAGGATGAGTTACCTTTTCATCTCGTTTGACTTCCAGGGCACAGCATATTGCTGCTTGTATACAAGAAAGAAGATAAAATTCTTTTGTGCACAAAACCTTAAGTCCAAGAGACTGTAGGATAATTCAGAGGGACTTGAATTCTTCTCAACTTAGTCCTGAACAAGATAGGAAAATAATAAGAAACAACTACCTGGAGGACTGAGAGAGTTGAAATCAAGCCAAATCAGAGAGTGGTTCAGTGTTAAAGGATAGAAGAGAGAAGATAACTTGTTTTTGTGCTTGCTGCTTTTTATTCTTCCACTAAAATAAAACACCTTGTACTGGACAGACAATTTCTGTTCCTTGTTAGCTTTAGGCTGGAGAAACACTGTCATCACCTGTCAGCGCGACAGGCAAAATTAAGCCCCACAGCTTGAACTAAACTGTCTTGTAGCTGTGACTATTGTTGCACTTTCTGGACAGTGACTGGCTATGCTAGGAGTGGCTAATTAGGGCTTTTTTGCTCTCTTTTCTGCAGTTGGTGTCAAATGAACTTTTGCACCTTGCCTTCCTTCAAAGGCATGCAGTCCCATCTGGGTGGTTGTTAAGAACACCCAGAACCATCACTCCTTCAGCTCCAAGCTGCTGTCCTTGGTCATCCTCCTGCAGACGTGCTACCACAGTAACCTGATAGCAACAGAGAAAAGCCACACAATCTCAGCACATTTCTGGACCCCTTCTTGTTCCCTGGCCTCACCCCCTACCTTGAGCTGGGCAGATGACAGGAGATGCTCTCCAGCTCTTACAAGGGGATGGACACAAGTGAGCAGGGCTTTCCTTCACGTCTTTCCCAGCTCCTGCATAGCAAGGAAGGCAGCAAAGCTTCAGGTTTTCCAGTCCTTCCACTGCCTTTTCTGCTCCCTGGGCTTATCTATAACCTCACCAAAGCTAAGCATCCTCTCAGCATCTCCCACAACCCTCAGTACACAGGGGCTGGTGAGCAACAGTTCTCCACTTGCAAGCTGCCCAGCAAGTGTCAGTGTGCCCTGTGCCTCGTTCTTTGCCTACCAGAGGGGATAACCTCCACATTTTTTTCTTCCTTTCAGTCATCTGCCTCACCTCTCCACCATTTCTCATAAATTACCTGTAAAATAGTTTTTAAAGAATACATAAGCCTGCTTTCTCCTTCTTCTCTTCAGCATCACTTCTCTTTTGTCTGTTTCCCTGAGCCCTCAGTGTCCAACCCCCTGCAGATCTGGCAGTGTCATGAACTGTTTAAGAACCATGTAAACTTCATTCTCCTTTATATAGATATGAATATTTTTTGTTTGTTTGCTTTGTTGATTTGTTTCCCTAACTTCTGCGAGGCATTGAGCTTGTTTGGTCCAATTTGTGTCCATTCTTACATCAGATATCCATCTGAAGAGTGGGCCATGATGATTTTAGGTGCATTTTGCTACCATTATTTTAATTTTCCTTTTCACAAGTCCACTTAGTTGAAAATCAAGTGAGGGGATGCTGAGCTGGGAGAGAATACAATAAAGTGAATACAGGGCAGTGAAACCACCTCTTTTTTCTGTAAAATGTGATGCCAAGCTCTCTGGAAGCTAAGTAAATCATATTGGCTTATATAATTGAATTTTTTTAATACTATTGAAAAAGGAATTGTAAATGTGTAAAATTGCAAAGGACAAAAATAAAGTTTTGTTATTTTCTTAAAGGTAAAGAGAAAACAGATATTATCTTGCTATTTCAAGCCTAGAAGACACAAATGAAGAAGTACTAATGACACTGCAAATACAGCTTTAGAATATTTTATAGACAACATTCAACGGGGCATAATACTTCTGTTCATTACAAAAAAAATGTGTCTTTGAAATTATGAGCCTAGTTTGACTTTCATGTGTTATTAGCTCTCAGTGGAACTGAAGCATTTAAATTGATTGTAATGAGACATTTGCAGACACTATGACTGCAGCAAACCATTCCTGTTTGGAGATGGCTGGCACAGGAGGCCTCTAAAAGCATCCCAACAGGGAGCAAGCATGATGCACTGACAAAGGGAAACAAAATTCAGCTTTGGAGAGGTCTGCCATGCAGCTGGCATTGCTGTGCAGGATATGCCAAGTGGCTGCTCTGAAGGCAAAGGAGGGCAGCACCCTTCAAAGAGTAGGAATGGATGCTGCTGGATAAATGCACATCTGTTTTTAAATATACACATGTGAATTTCTGCCAGATGCTAAAACAGAAAGAATTAAATCTCTAGTTGGAAACAAAACAAAACTGAATTAAAGCAGAATTCTCAAAGCAATAATAATAAAAATAATAACAATAAGAACTTACATCTCTCTCTGATACCAGGATGCTGAAGGTGAATATATTCTGGGAATTGTAAGACTTCTTATCTTGTGACTTCTACCTCAGCTTCTTCATCTTCAAAAGCCTCTCTCACCCCCATCAACCTTTTCTACTTTCTGCTACAGTTTAAATACAATTCAGTGAAGGACCTATATCAGGGACTCTATTTCTCTTTTCTCCCCTCATCTTTCTCCATTTCTTTGCTATCTAATTATGCCAACAAAGTGGAATAGTCTCTCACAATTACCCTATTTTCATGAAGCTTGTAAGAATTTCATAGCTCCAAGACTGCCGTGAAAGCTTGCCCATGTTTATACACATCTTTTTGTTTATTCATTTCTAGTGCTTGCATAACCTAAATTTCTAAGGCAAGTAACCTGAAAAAAGGATTATGAAATACTCTGAAGAGAAACCATTGCAAATGTGACAGCTGCTAAGAATCACTATGCCTTTCCTATTCCTCCTTCCCCTAGAGGTTACTATTGTTGCTGGCTGAGGAAACAGCTGCAGCGTGCTCACGAAGGGCAGAAAAGGCCTGGAGAAGACAGATTTGCCCTTTGGCAGTTTGATGTCTTGCTGGAAAGCTTGTCAACCTTATTTACATTTTAATTTGCATGCCAGCCTCTACAAGGTTTTATATTCATATTCTGCTTTAAAGTATCTCCTTGGCTATAATCACAATGACCTTTACATGTCTTTCCCCATTACCCTCTGGGTTGCAGTCCCTGCTCACTGGGCTATCCAGGGACTAGCAGCAAGAAATGTCAGGCTAAGCATGACATTTATCCAAACAGTTGGCTGCTTGTTAGGTAGACTTTTTTTTAAAAAAAAAAAAAAAAAAAAAAAAAAAAAGTATTTCCTGTAGGAGATTAAAGAGCAGTGTGGGCAATGGTCACATCTTGTCAAAGGAGAGTGGTGAGGGAAAATCCTTTTCCTCCAAGACTGGAGCAAAACTGGCAATGTGCATCACCTGACAGTGGCTACCCTTGGGAGCAAAGAAGGCAGGAAGGATGAAATTGGGTAGTGACTGATTACTATTGACATTATTTTTACCATCAGACTGACAACAGAACTTGGCAGGATTATGCTCCTGGCTAGTTAAGAGAAGCACTGCCATAAACATGCCCTGCTCCAAATAAATCAGAGCACAGGCACACAAGTATCGTGCATGCATTAGCCCCCAGCCTGTCAAGCTGCTACAAAAATGCATGGTTTTTCTGACACTCAAAATAATGCCAGTTGAAAACATACACAGATTATTCAAGGTTTTATAAGCACTCTGTGGCACCTTTCAGTCATTACAGAAAAGACTTTACTGAATATATTTTAATCAAGTAAAGCTTTCAAAGCCACTGAAGTATCCCTGGCATAGAGAGTGGTGGTTTTGTTGTTACAAGCTAATCCTGACTTTCTGACAAATTCACCACTTCAGGATTTCCAGATACAGAAGTATCTGAGAGCTACAGAGAACACTTCTGGGGATATGGTTATCATAAATAATTTCAGATCCCATAACTTATACATTTATGATTAATTTTGATAAACATTTACTTATAAAATTTTTTTGTACCCTGTGACTATGAACAGACATTGTAAGAACGAGGCCAAGGTGGGTTGTACAGCTCATTTCTGGGGTGAAAGAGGACTTTTTTCCCTAGGTCAGACTGCAGGAACAGTAACACTGGCTTTTTGTTACGTATCTGCTTTCTGGAACTATCTCTGAGTTTTATTTACTGTTCCACAGTATCACAAGGAACCCAATTTCCCTTTCTATTGAGTATATACTTCAATGCATCATCACAGAATCCCAACTACATAAACAGCACCAAGCCCAAATTGGTGTTTGCTAGTTTTTCTAAAGAAATGACTGGAAGAATCATCAGGGCAGCATCTGAACTTTGACAGTTCAAGAGTTAATTTGAAGTGTTCTGCTGTCAGTGGAGCAGCCTTACCAAAAAAGTGGTGAGGAAGGTTAATACATTACATATTTGTGTGGACAAATGTGGACAGCAATATTTTATTCACTTCAAGGCACAGGAAAGAAGATAATTCTGAATTCTGCATCTCCTCAAACCTGTATATGCAAACTGACTGTATTGGCACTTGTCCCTTCTGCTCTGTAAGACAGCATGTGGCCACAAGAAGAGAAAATAAGCTATTTAGTTTTTATTTGTTTTTAACTGCTCTGATTGCTTGACTGCTCTGCTTATCCCAGGCCAGATACCCTATATCACATGGATCTGTCATTGCAAGCTGTGCTTGTTTTATCAGGGGTAGAGGTAATTTTCTTCATGGTGGCTGGTATGGGACTATGGTTTGAATTCTGGTTGGGAACAGCATTGACAATACAGGAATTTTTCCATTACTGCTAAGCAGGGTTTGCACAAAGCCAAGTCCTTTGCTGCTTCTCACCCGACTCCATCAGTGAGGAGTCTGGGTGTGCACAGGGAGGCAGGAGGGAACACAGCTGGGACAGCTGACCCACCTGACCTAAGGAATATCCCAGGCTACCTCACATTATGCTCAGCATGTAAATCTGGGGGAAGAAGAAGGAATAGGGGAAGTAAGTGAGCAGTTGTATTGGACTAATTTGCAGCTGGGGTTAAACCATGAGGAATAATGGGGTTAAACATCAAGCAATATGGATCCAAAATGCCATAATTGCTGGTGGATGACACCATACCTACCATCAGGCTCTAATTTCAGAGCTGGAGGTTTCTGTCAACCTCTCTTAAGCTTGATCTGCCACAAATACTTACCCTGAGTAAAGAGGGCTGACCTAAGAGCAAAAACTGGCCTGGCTATGTGATGGGTGAGATTGAGGACCTAGGAAAGAAATGGCCACATGGAATGCTGTGGCGATGTCCCTATTTTAAGCCTTGTCATTCTTCATCACAATTTCATGACATAGTTTTGAAGTCACCAGCATGGACAATGTCAAAAGAAATAAAAAATTCTGGAAGGGATGTGATAAGCAGCCTACAGCTGAAAAGAAAGCAAACTTCTGAAGAGGTCCAGGATCAAAGGACATGGTAAATGTCAGTTAGATGGTACTTCTGTCATGTTACAAGAGTCGCTGCAGCAAGTACAGGAGAACAAGTTCTGCAACAGATCAGAGCCAATTATCAAAGTAATCCCATTTGGCCATAAAAATATCTAGTCATTTAATACTGCTAAGCCTTGTTTGTAATCACAAAACTTAATGAGAACAACTTACACTGAAAAGAAAGAAGGGAAATCTCTGGAGTAGAAAGGCTGCTAAAGAGGACGCTGACAAATGCAAGCAAATTTGAGGTTTTAACTTCTTTTATATAGGCCATACCCTATTCATAGAGGATTTTTCTTTAATCAGTCAACCCAATGCTGAAGCCAGCTACAAGATTGTGCAAGCGCGCTTTTGTTTTCACACTCTGTGCCATGTAGGCAACTCTCCCAATTAAGAAAAGGTTTCTTTTGTTTGCATGAGATTCTGTTTAATTTCCGGCAGGCAGATTCAGAAATAATTACCATCTATATAGAAGGATGAATAGCAGTCAAACCCAGAATTCTCATTACCCGCCAGAATTTCAAAGTGAACTTAACTTCTAAGCAAGGATTTGGCAGGTCCGAACAAAAGGGAAAAGGTATTGGATGAAAGTAGTGGTGTCAAATTTAAATTCTGAACAGAAAGAATGTATTTTGTAATGTCCAAGACCTCACATCTGGGAAGAGCCTGTGAGTACTCTCAGAATTCTGAGAAGGATTCACATGTCTTTTGAGAAGTCTGGCTCTTCCTTTCCCCATTTAAGCCATATTGGAGGTTGTACCTCAAACATGAGAGAATAGTTTGGTTGGGCAAGAACAGTAGTGCCATACATAAAGAATTTTAGCCAGTTTACATTCCTGACAGAGGGATTTAAAGAAGATGGTTCTCAGTGCTTCCCAGCAGTAGGACAATAGGCACTGGGCATAAACTGAAATACAGCAAATTCCATTTAAACATTAGAAAAAAACTTTTTCATTCCAAAGATGATTGGATAGAGGAACAGGTTTTCCAGAGCTGCAGAGAAAAACTTGACTCTAAATGACCCTGAGCAACCTGCCCTTGCTGACCCTAGAGCGACTGGTGTAAAAACTGGTGTTAAAACAGACTATCCAGTTACCTTCCAGCCTTTACTATTCTGTGGGTCTGTGAAACAATAGCTCTAATTCTCTGTAGCTATGCAAATGTAACATATAAGCAAAGCTCCTTCTCCTCTTATGCTTAGAAACACAGAGCTGGTAAAACCCACGGGCAGGATAATGTACGGTTAACAACTTCAACCCTTTAGAATGCAGAGATTATTAGAATAAATAAAAGATTACACTTAGCTGTATTAATGTCCCCCAGCTGGCATTATTCTCCCTGGTGACAGTGTTATTGAACAAATGGTTACAGCAGTATAAAATCTGGCTACATTTAATATTGAACCCTGTTACAGGCAGTGCCCACGATGGCTACAGGTCTGTCAGCATTTTCAAAGTTTTATAACAGCCATGAAAACTCATGGAGTATAGAAATGAGTCAACCAGTACTTATAATTGCTGGCATTTAGCACCAGAGATGATGACTAAGAATCTATATTTGAAATACCTGGAGTTGGTGGAGTCCAAATACAAATCCTAGGGAAAATCAACTAAGCACTGTATTTTTGTGAATTAAATACACTGAAAGATGTGCAGCTTGTAGAACTCTTAGGTGAATGCTTAAAATCATATTTGTTCATACACACACCACAAACTTATTTGGTCATAATACAAAATGAGTATTGTTTTCATTTGGTTTTCCCCTAATGCAGAATATTGCCATGTTTGGCATTAATCTTCCCCGTTTCATCAGCAGAGGTGGTTGCATTTCCAGATTTCAGAAATAATGTTTAGGGAATTCCCTGAGGCATAATCTTCAGTGGCAGATGTCACGTTATCTCATACACACTCAAATGCAGTTTGACAGCATGCAAGTGGTCTTTGTTTTCTGCATTAACCAACCTCACAAAAAAAATTAAGTTGAAACAAAAATTTCAGTCATAATGTCTGAAATGTGTCGTTGAGAGGGAGCTTCACAACAAAATAATGTCCCAAGATGATACATTAAATTTATTTTTATATGGCAGTTTATGTAATTCATCAGAAAGAGGATGGATCTTACAAATCACATGTTAACATAATTTACAATTATCCAAAAGAATCCTGATGTGTTTCACAGACTTCAGTACAAACTCCATATATCTATGGTATCCACCTCAAGACTGTCAGTCACAATTACAGACGTGCTGCAAGTAAATCAAAGGACAGAACAGTGGCTAAATTAAAATCATGCTTGACCTTCAGGCTGAGCAGATTCATTTAACTACAACTTTGTCTGAAAGACCTAAAGAGATAGTTTGAGTCACAGTCAGCAAGAGACATATCCACCAGAAGATGAAAGGCTGAGTCAGGTCTCACAGATGTTAACCCAAGGTTAAGACACATTAACTACGTTTGTGCTCTCAGGCTGGTCTTTGAGTTACAGGTTTTTAGTTATATGCAAATGGTGTAGGAAAGATCCCAATCAGGCTCTGGATGTTTCCACCATCAATGCTTACACCTTTACAATTTCCATTACCAAGTTAAGTGACTGACTTCAATATTTGCATTCAAGTTATTCACGTCCATAAACTTAACTATTTTTTTTTTTCCCTGCAAAAACCAGTAGATTAAATATGTTTCTTCATGGAAAAATCAACTTTTTAATCAAAATGCAATTTGCCTGTAGGGTTACCATTTTTCAGCACAAATATTCTAACATTAATTCCTCCTGCCTCTTATTTCTCCCTCCCTCAAATGACAGTTTTGGACAACTGAAGTTTCCAGCTCTGTCTACCTATGTCTTTGTTTTTTGATTTCCCCTTCCTCCCCATATTTATCTACGTCTTCAACACATATTTATGTTTAGGGATACAAACCTGAAAATAAAAAAAAAAATATATTTCTGGTATTTTGAACCTCATAATACAAACCTGAAAAAAAAAAAAAAAAATTTCTGGTATTTTGAACCTCATGTTGACATAAAATATCACTTATATTTTACCTTCATGTATACTTGAAAAATAACTATACCAAAATTCAGCATAATCCAGGATCTCAGGTATGGGAACCTTACACTGGGGAAAGGTGTAAGAAGTAAAAGAAAGAAGATAAAAGTTATCGTGTGATTTCTAAGAAAACATACCAGCTAGCTGATTAATTTAAAATAAAACAAGTATTTGTAATTTTTCTTCCCATGTTTCAAATTTTAAAAACACCTCCTAAGATAAATACGAATCTATAATTCTTGATCAAACATATTTTAAGATTTAGTTGACAGGTCTACAGACAACTTCTATAAACTAAGCTTGTTTCTTCTTCTATTAAACAAGCATATCAAAAATATACTGAAACAGAAAATTTCAGTCCATATTTTATATTAAGCATCAAACAATTGAGGAAAAATGTTGAATTTCAAGTCTTATGAATAGTGTAGGGCAAAAGCTGGACTAGTTTATGATTGGTGTATAATCCTGAACTAAAATTTACAGATGCACTTCATGGTAATTCTACTAGAAATTTGCACAGAAAGTTGTAGTCCTTCCTGCTTGCTGTCTTCCAGCACTTGCACTCTCCTTGCTTCAGATCCCTACATTCACTACCTATGCACTGAAATGAATTTAATAAAAGCAAAGCAGAATTTATTTGCTTCTCTGAAAAGATGGCAGAAAGCTGAATACAAGTGTTTTTGTTTCAGGGGTCAGGTGCCAGTAGCAAGACATGAAAGACTGAAAACCAAATAAAGAGATTTGAGTGCAAAATAGCACCACATTACCCTAAAAGGCCAACATGTAATTGCTGCCATAAAAATATCCAGGTTTCTCTATAAAGCTGTTTCAGGTATCTTGTACAACTAGACCAGGCTACCATTATAATTCAAAGATGATAAAATTTGAACAGAAGTAGAAGAAACCAAACATGAACAGCAATTGTTTAAAGTGCATTCAGTATTGCAAAATATTTTCTTTTATTCAAATAAGAACATTTTAGAATGTCTACAGAAATTTTTATGGTTTTTAACTAACCAATTGCAAAGAAATGTGAAATGAAATTAATTCCATACCTATAAAACCTGTTTAGAATGGAGGAGTGCTATTTTCCCCTCCTCTCATACTTGTTTTTTTGTTGGATGGGTACATTTCAGTGAAGTATTTAACACTTGTGGTTGTACCTCAAAGAGAAGAACTGCAGACCACTACAGACCACTACAGGTAATGGCCGAGTTTCACCTAAGACCTAATAATTCACCTAATATTCACAAAAAAATTTTATTTTGCATTTCTGGACTACAGCTCAATCCAAAGCCAGCAGCCAGTGTGCATTGTCATTTTTCTATGGAATGTCTACCAGAAACACCTACCTAAGAAGAGAAGGATAGTCCATGGAACACTGAGAGCAGATAATGATTTTGCCTATTATCACTTTTCTATCTGGAATAATAGATTCCTTTCACAAGGAATATTTTGGTAGAGAGGGTCAAAGATCTACTCCTATAAAAAAATGTGAGATTAACAGTACTGTAAATAAATACAGAGAGAATAAAGTACTATTTACATGAAAAGTACTGTACTATTGTATTTATGTTTATACCTTCTTAAAACTCATATGTAGATTTTTTGAAAGAAAGTAGAAATTTTCTTCAGTGAGTAATATTTAATTACTTAGATACCACTAGTATCACTAGCTGCTGTGGATATTTTTTCCTACTTGGGGAACACAGTACTCAACGCAGCAAGAAATGCTTCTGAGAGTACAATTTTCCTTAAAAGATAGAAATAATTAGCAATAGAAGAAAAAAAAAAACCCCAAAACAAAAACTCCCCACAACAAAGTGCATAGATTAGCCTGCCTGGCTTGCTCACTCATTCAGTTTCAGCGTGTGGCTGCACACAACACAGTTAAATCAGTTCTTTATTATTTTATAATGTTAAAGGTTATTACCACCACACACAAAAGGGATAATAGCGGGTTCTTAAATTAGCATTTGCTTAGCTCAAATGCCACTGCACTAATTCCTTCCCTAGAATCTAGCACAAACAGTATTGCAAATCATGCTTACAGAGTGGTGGGCTTGTGCTGTCTCTAGAATGGGACATACCTCCTCAGGAGAACAGGAATGAATTAGAAGGGACAGCCCATGTCTCACTCTGCCACTTTGCAGGTTCTTCAAACACAACACACTGACCAGTGTGATGTAAAGATGACATTAACTCTCAGGATTTAAAAAACCTCTTGTCAATCCAGATTACTCTCCTGCCTGGCTAAAATAATAGGAGATTTCTGCTAACACTACAAAAGTATTCTGGGAATGAGGACTCTATCTGCAGTTTTATCAGGCTGCCTTTTGAATGAGCACATTGGGAATTCCCAAGTGGAAAGCTGTTGATGTCATAAGCATTTCCATGTAGTACAAAATAAAATTTGTATATAATTATTATCAAGCTTTAGGCCACCAACCACTAATTAGAATTTTGCACAGGACAGAAGAGAGTACACCACTGCTGTTCAGGCAACAAATGAATCTGCTGCAGAGGAGCATCACTCCTACTGGCTTACTGCAAGTGGGATGACAAACGTTCTCCATCTTCAATTATTCCAGGCAGGACAAAAAAACTGAGGACCAGAGAAGCTGCAGGTATTTCTGAGTGCTTTCAACCTGCAATCTGATGAGATTATAGCTGCTACTTTCATCTGAGTCCACTTTCATAAGAGGGCCTCACCAGATTTTTTTTCTTTCTGCACATGGTCATGATGAAAAAAGATGAAAAGTGTTCACCTAGAGGAATGTACAGGGACTTCCAGTGCAGCTTTCTTGGGATATATATCCAAGTCCTGCCTGCAGGACTCAAAGCTGTAGGGCCTTACCAGAGATCATCCCAGATGTGTGTCAAATCCTACACCTCTGTTTATGGGCAGCTTCTCCACTGCTTGTAACTACTCTGTAGTGGAGACACAGCTCTAGGAACCAGCACCCTCCTGACCATGCATGTCCCCTGAAAACACAGAAAAACTCCACAGAAAGCTGACATGAGTTTGGAAAGGACTCTTGATGAACACTTTTCATGGTTTTGGTCATCTAGACTACATTAAATACCACTGAGAAAACAGATAATTAGTATAACTTTATTTCACAGACATCTGGCTTCCACTGATTTCTGGTGCTGCATTCTCCAAAACCATCTCTACTACCCTGGAACACATCCTTTTCACCTGTGAATTTTCAAGGACTGAGAGATCTATTTGTCCACCTGGCAGCAAGGAAGGTGGTCTTATTTTATATTTTATTTTTTTTTCCCTCAGCAAAGAATACTTACATTAATAGTTCCTTTTTTCCCCTCTTTCTTTAAAATAATAGCACAATGTATCCAGATGCCAAGACACCAGGAGCCACCAAATAAATCAAGCACTTGAATCCACAAGCAAACTGAACTTAGCATTTATGAGATGTGTTTTGCTTACAAGTGAGCTTTTCATGGATTTAATAACTTGAATATACTCTCCTGCTCGTAAAATCATATAAAATCTAACCAAATTCTCTTCTGTAGGATTAGACCTTTACATGTATTTCCCTCACAGCACAAAGAGCAGACCAACATCAAAGGGCATGCTGTATTTATGAACAAGCTCTCTCTCTGCTTCAGTTGCCAAATTTATTCCTGTAATGCTCTGAGTATTTGATAGTCCTTTAAAATGGATTTTCTCTCCCTAGTTTTCTGGATATACAAAAACCTCTACTGCTTTCCACTGACACACTGTCATCCTTTACTGTTTCCTATCTCTTCCCTTCCATAAAGTTGTATTGGCTATTCTCAACACTGAGGATACTGCATGTCTAACCTATCATTTCACCCATTTTTCCAGTGAAGGCCCTCTCCCTGAAAGCCCATCATTATGACTGCCAGTGTCTGTACAGCTTTGTTTCACACCCATCTTGAATACTGAATTCAAACCTGAGAATTTTTAAAAATAGCAGTGTCACTTTATCAGCCTCTTCAACAAAAAGTAAGCAAGTTAATATACAGTTAACAGCTTTCAATTTTATCCATTAGATGTTTCTGTGCTCAAGACTCAATATTAATGTCTTGCTCTGTTTGAAAGCATGTTTTGTGTACTGTGTGCTTGAAAGAGCAAAACACAGGCATACAAACTTGTGAGTTTTTACACCCCTGCTGCCATGTCCAATCACTTTTTACACAAAGAGCACAGTCACACATTAGCTGTGTTTACTGCAAACCAAAAATTAACTCTCCAAAAACTAATGCTGACTTATCCGATAATCCATTTTGTCAAAAATGTTGACCATAAGCTGCCATGGGACTTCACATTAAACCTGAAGGTCAGTAAACAGGAGGTATTTCAGACTAAAGGAAAAATATAAATGCTCAATTCCTATGCTCAGGACTTTTATCTAAGATATTTTTCCTGGGCATCTGTATTTCATACAAAAGATAATGTGGGTTGGTTTCATCTGTAACCAAAAGGCAAGAGCAGAGCAAGATTCCTCTTGGAGAGCATATTTCTGCTACTTAAGAGTGCTATGAATCAATCCTAAAATATTACCTCTATCCAGAAATGGTCAGGAAGCCAACACACTCTTGGAGCTGTGGTGCAGAGTGTTTCCAGCAGGATGTAGCACTAACAACAGGGATGGCTGCTTCCTGGACCAGCCCTAAGGGCATTTAAGACACAGCACTCCATGGAGAGCACTGCTGTTGCTTACTGCCAGGTGGGAGGCATGGATCACAGCACCAAACTAATGCCCAGATAAAACATCTGTGTCCTCCAGATTGAGATGATGTGAAATACAATTCTCAGTCTCTGTTTTTCTTTCAGCATCCCTCCTGGGATATGACCACAAAGGAGCAGTAGGCATGCACCCAGGATAAAATGGGATTTTTGCCACATCCTCTGGCTATTTTCCTTGTCTTGTTTGGAGTGAACTTTGAGAAGCTGGTCTCATCTGTGCCCAAGCCTCCATACCACTGCCTGGAGACTGAACTAGTTGTCAGCTTTATTTATTGTGCAATAACAAATAGCGAGTCTGGATCTCTGGTTCCCACAAGAGCCCATATGCCCGTATCATAACTTTCTCCTTTTAGGGTTGCTTTTCCTGTCCTAATTTATACTTCCTAAGTTACAGTACATACATTTACATGGTTAATGTTCATATTGCTGAGATTACACCATTGTGATGCATGCAATATAAATGCCTAGACAGATGGATGCAGTATCACAGATTTCTGAAAGGAGGAGAACTTGCAAAGCCAGAAGCTCACACTTCAAGAAACCCATTTGCTGGCACAGGGGTCACTGAAAATAGATCTGAACGCTTAAGAAGCAGTGCAATACTCTTAAATAACGTAATGCTGACAAAGGTATACACTCTTTCCTAGAAATAGGCTCTAGTCTGTTAGGCTGCCAGGAAATAATTGTCACCAAAAAATTCTGCTCTTTTCAAATTTATTATTTATAAAAAGTAAGTGCAAATCTGCTAAGCAAAGGAAGTCAGTGGGAAAGGCCACTTTGCCAATAGCCTTTCTCTTTAAATAAAAATTGATACTAAAATGAGATACCTTATTAATTCAACCAGGATCAGTCCTGCAGCTTTGATGCTTCACATATAACCCATTGAACGAATTATTTCTAAGTGAGAAGTCACGATACAAGTCTAAATCACTACAGAGTAAACAATTTGGAGTGATACCAGGTGAGAGGTCTCTGGAAGAGAGCATCTCCCTCCAGGTATTAATAATACAGCAATAAGACAACAGGTGCTGTTCTGCCAAGCTCTCTTGATGTTTAGATAGAATAAACTTGCTTCTCCAACCCACAGAGAATGAAAAAACAACCCCAAACTGGGTACAATGAGACAAAAGCAATGACTGTAATACTGCTGCTAATAAAAGAAAAAGTAAAATTGTTACTCGTGACTACTTCCCTCTCCCGGGGAGACATATAGCTATTATATGGCAATCTTAATATTTCAGTTCCATAAATTCTGCTTTTCAATTCCTTTCTGATTAAAACAACAAAAAAATTGCAGGCTTACTGATTTTTAAAGGTTACTGGCAAGATAATGTTGACATAATAACGGAGCTTGCTTGAAAAGATACAGAGGTCAAAAAGAAGCAAGTGATAATTAGAGCAAAGAAATCTAAAGCTGGTGAAATTCAAAAAGTCATGCAGATGCTATAGGAAATATATCTTTCTTTGCATAGCTCTTCTATAGCATGTTTCTTCAGTTTGTTTCAAAGTCTCCCTTTGCCTTTCATCTTACACATATTTCAGCACTGTTGTTATGCAAGATGGGGAATCATTCATTTTAATGTGATACTAAGCATATTACCACAAAACCAGAAAGAAGCTACCGATTTACTGAGGCTCTAATTAAAAAGCTCTACAATTCAAATTCTTTGCAGCCCCTCACTGCACATAAAAGATTTAATGCTGCATCTGAAAAGCCACATGTACAAAAAGCAAAGAATTTGTAAATGTTTCTGATATTTGCTTATTCTTTTCCTTCCTCTTGTTACAAAAGCCACAGCCATCACTCTCTTTAAGTGCTAATAAAAGCAATTTAATGACAGGTAGATTTGCTGGTTTGTAGCTTCTTTGAACCCCCAACACACTCACTAAAGGAAAGTAACTTTAGCTAGGAAAGAGATCCTCGCAGCACGATGGTGAATAATTCATCATTGCATTTTTCTTTTCATCTCATTTTGTGCCAGTAACGTACACAACTGAAAATATTGCAAAATCTAAAAACAACCACAGACAAGGACTTCCAGCAGCAAAATACACATTAAACTAGCAGGCAGGTTTCCCCAGCTTATATAATAACAGCTTTAGCTCGACAGAACCCCCATCACTCACCGAGAACTGAATTCACTTGAACAAAAGCGGAGCCCAGTCACCAAATGCAGCTTTGCAGGACTCTCAATGCAAGATGCTCCTGTCTGCTGTTCGGTTCACACTTGCCTTTATAACTAAGCCAACCAACAACATTCAGCTGCTGAACCTGATGAATTATAAAACGGTAGCTCCCAGACTCTCATATTTTACATCACAGGGGGTGGTCATCCAGCATACACACTGCCTGTGTACATATATTCTGCTATAACTCATCCTGATAAACACATCAGTGCTGGCAGCAGTGACAGTAATTGGTGCTCAGGATGTACAAGCACAAACCAATAGAGCACACTCCCACCTTCTGCTCTGTGCAACATCTCTACCTGTCAATCACTGCACCTTGTTAAGGTGGAATGAGCAACTGCACTTGGGGGAGAGGCAAAACTCAGAGAAGAAACCATCTACCAACACTAATTCTGTACTTAAACATTTCTTAATGCAGTAGTAAATGTAGCTTCAGTATCCTCTAGGTAACAATTTTCTCGTTTTTTTTTCCCTAAATCTTCATAAAAATCTTCCCTTCTTAAAGACACAGTTCTCATTTAGCGAACTAACACAGGGTTCGTTACTTCTCTACTATCATGAATGGAAATTATTCAGGCAAATTCCAGGGACATCAGCACAGATAACCTAAAAGCATTACTCCAGGCAGAATGACTGTTGAAAGCAACATATTTGTTAGGTGAAATTCTGTGCCCATTTTAAAATCCTCCTAAAAATGCTGAAAGGTTTTAAGATCATCCTCTAAATTATAAGGAGGTATTTGTAATGCTCCTCACTTATCCAGTACTTTGTTTTTCCCATATGCTTGCATAGTTTTTAATGTCAATATATAGATACAAAATAACAGAACCAAACACCTAATTACCATTAATCCAATCAATTAAACTAAACATTTTCAAATGGGATTAATTACAGCAATAAAAATCACAATTGTTGCACATGCCACAAATTAACACTCAGAATTAGTCCGTAACAAGCAAAGCTGGTTATGGTAATAGTAAAACACAGCCAGGGATCAGCCACTGGAAAGGCATTTGTATGGCAATTTTTTTATGGGGGAACAGAAGTTGCTCATTCAGAGTTGAGCTTCAGGAATTTTGTATGTGTTTTACACAAACTCAAGGCTATTTGTTTGAGGATAGAGTGGGAATGAACACTTTATTCAAGAGGATTTTTTATTTCTACATCACTGGTGATGATTCTCAGAGGGTTCCATTTGGAACCTGAACACTTAATCCAGCTCCTTTCATTTCCCATGCCTCCCCCAGTTTTTGGTGCCATGAAGAAATGTTCTTCTTGGGAAGGTGAGCACAGTTGTGTGAGTGGTTGTGCATTGCCTGGATGCTTTTCCACGAACAACTGGGCTGAGGAATGCAAATGAAGCCTGTGCCGGCAGCCCCAGGCAGAAACCCAACCCTTCTCACCATCTGGACTGACTGATGTGCGTCACAATGTGGGAACAGGGTGTTGCATTTCATGCATAGCAAAAGCTAGTTCTGTATAGATATATATATATATCCCATTCCTCCTGTTCTCAGCTGCTTGTTCCACCCCATTCCTCATTTGTCTCTTTGTGTTCAGCACCTTTACTATCTGAGAAAAAAAATCACTCCAGGCCAGAGGCATGAGCAGTGTTTCTGCATGTGCTGCTGGCTCTTACTACAGAAGACTGTATGAAGGAAAAGCTCTCTAGAGGTGGGTGGCAGAATGTAGGGGAGACATATCAGGATTTAATCAGAGTAATGGTTTTAATGTCTCTGTCTTTGTCAGAGGAAAGAACAGCTGAGATCCAGTATCTAGATTCTCCAGTGATGCTGACCAAGAATAATCCAATATGGGCAGAAAATATTCCAAATGATAAACCCTGGCTCATTAAGAAGTAGGGAAAAAAAAAAAAAAAGAAAAAAAAGTATGTGCTACTGGATTTGCCTTTTAGAGCCAAATTCTGTTCTCAGGGGCTTACATATTTCACGTGCACATCATGGAGGTTCCCTAAAATGGCCTGATTACAACAGTTTGTTGTCTTGTGCACTAATTAGGGTTTTCTGACCTATTTTTTATAAGAGACAGTTTCAAACCATATGTGCCAGAATGCCCTATTTTCTTTTTTGTTTAGCCTTAATCATTCAGACTCTAAGAGGCCTCCCAAGGATCTGTAAACATGACACTGCCTTATAACAATTTGCTGCCACACGAATAAGATAGAAGCAATGCATGGTTGAATGTCCTTGACCAACATAACATTCCTGCTATAATTCAGCTCCCACTTACTGAAGAAAATGTTTGTACAAGTGACCAATATCTCACTAATGTAAGCCACGGCAATATTTCATAGCTGTGTGTAGGTGGCATACATAAACCAGAGTCTGCGGCATTACATAAGATCCACCATTCCAAGACAAATTGCTATCCTGTTTCACACTTGCAATTTTTAATTAGTTTTCCTGGCTTCCATGCTACCTTTCCATGGGTAATACAGCTGATACTGCCATAATAGTCAACAATGTGGTGCTCTGTAGAAGTGCTACCTTCAAGGTGATTTTATACGCTCAACACACGACCCATGTCCTTGGGTCTCTGTTATTACACTCTGGTGCAGAATGTGAGATTTCACATTCAAACACATTCACTCCACTGACAGGTGTGTGAAAATCCCATATGGCTGCCAGATTTCAGTATACCTACATATATATATATAGAGTGTGTATTTTTAAGGCATTTGTAACAAACACATTTAGTATGTACTCTGATGTTCTTCGCTTCAAGCTACAAAATAGAAATCATCTAAAAATGAAAAAAAAAAAACCAAAAAACCCAGAAGACAATATTGTTCCCATCTGCTACCAAAACATTACTTCTTTCTTCCATAATTACATGGACTATATTGACTACATATCATGGATATCTCACTTGCTGTCTAAAGTGAGCACACAGACCACTGGGGAAAAATCAGGGCATTCAGCTGAATAACAAGAGCAGAAGAAGCAAAGGTAACCTCAAATTAAAAATAACTGCAGGTAGATACTATCAATATCACAAATTAGCTAGTACTGGTCACTTGCACCTCAATGAAGCAAAACTAGACCTCTAGGATGTCCACAGCGTGGACCTGGAGTTTCAGGAGACAAAATGTGCACCAACAGAGATAATTCCCCGGCCACACCAGATGGTATGGATGACCAGTACTCTGGGTAGTAATCCCTGCAATGTGGCCTAAAATGCCATCTTGAAAACGAAAGATGTATTTATCCAGTGTCCTGTATTTAGCAATTTTCAATTTTTTTACTGATTTTTTTTTTTTGTCAGACTTACACTGGATACATTTTAACCCTGGATTTACACTCTTTCATCTGATAGCCTTTTGATGGCCCTGTCAGAGAGTACCTCTACTGCAAAGAGCCCAGCAGGATTTAAAAAAGGACCGGGCATTTATCAGATAATACCATCCAGAAAAGCAGTAATAACAAGAAGCCTAAGCTTTCCAACGATCCGGGGGTGTAAAAACACTTTGTTTCTTACAGGTGTTTTTTCTTTCACAGTAGGCTCAATCCACTGCTCTGTCTCAGTCTGCATCACTTTACAATAACCCAGCTTATCCTGGCCCCGGTTTAGGACAAAGAGTATCAAGGGCTGCAAGTCACTTCCCACCTTCCTCCCAGCACAGGCACTAATTTAGCCCTCCCTCTCTAATCTGGCTAAGCGTTACCATGAAGTCTGTATGAGTTTAGTTAATTCTACCTTTCTTCTAATCAAAATCAGCTGAGCATAATTGTAGAGGTCTTTTATTATACTTGATAAAGGCAATCCCTAGTTACAGGGAATTTCCCTGCCTATACACTCCGAAGGGTAGTAGGTGAAATAGAATCATCATTCCTTTCGAGTACAGAAATCTATCAAACTTTTAACTCCAGCTGAGATCACAGAGGATTTACAAGTTTCACTAACTACTCCATTGTCTGTGGCCTGAATCCAATTAGAATGTATCCTTTTATAAATATATGGTAAAATAGTACACATTGAGTCAGATTCTGTTGCTGTAACTTAACATACATCCCACACTGCGAAATAAACAACAGTGACAATGTAAATTAATTTAGTTGCCACAGCAAGGCAATAGAGAAATTAATTTTCTTTCAATGTTGCACACATGAAATTTCATATAAGAACAGTTTTTAAATAGTTTCAGTTCCTAAGACTAATCCTCATAAGTACAAATGAATAAAAGTGTATACTTAGATTAATTAAGAAATTAGCTGGCAAAGGGCTTTGAAGATGCAAAGGACTGTACAAGTGCTATTACTATAATAATATTTTTCTGTACTACAATACTCTCCTTCCTCAAGTCACATCTCTTTTACTACAAGTGCAGAGTGAAAGCTCAAGTCCTCTTTCTGAATGAGGACTGAGTTTGAAAAAATACAGAAAAAAGAGAATTTAAAAGGATATTCAGCTATGTCTGAATGAACAGATGCCCAAGAGAGCAATTTAAGTTGATCAAGGGCAATGACAAGAACTTGCTTTGCTAGTTATGAAGCTGATCTCTCCTAATGGTGGCTTCACAATCTTAAGAATATGAATGATCCTATCAGTAATAAAGAAGAGCAGCTAAAAGGGAGGAAGACCAGATGGCACTTTCCCTAGAGCCTCTGGAGAGGCTGTCTGGATTTGATTTGATTTGAAAAGCCTTTTATAGCACCCTGTGAACCTGGAATAATATGGCAACCCATTAATAAGTCAGCAGATATCACAGGAACAGTCTGATATTTCATAAAAAATATTTATTTTCTGTATGGCTTAGGTTAGTTCAGCTGGTTAAAAGAACTGAGAAACTTGGAGGAGATGGTTCAGAATCCAGAACTAGTTCGTATTTTTTGTTGTTTTCTTTTCTTGACTTTTGTTTTCCATTGAACCTTGTGTTTGCTTTTGCTATTCCCTTTTAAATGAGTTAAATTTTTCTGAAGCTTGATATTCAAATCCAAAATAAATCATAAAGGACTTAATAGCTCTATGAGCTGAAAAAAAATAGCTAAAGATACACTTTCTACTAGCTAAAAGTATAAATGTAGTAGCAAACCAGACAAGCATCTTTTACACATCTTTTACACAAACAGAAGGTCCCACAGGCAGCTCCTTGTAAGCCTAATGCAGGAAGCAAATGAGTTAACAGCTCTGGATGGCAAAGAATGGTGGAACCATGAAGATCCTCCCTGGATTCGCAGTTTAACTCTGCGTGCACTCTGTGGTGGGAGGAGTAGGTGGCTGATTTGGGAAGAAGTACAGCACAGGAATGATACACTTGACTCCTCTGAGGATGGTGATGAAAATCTGTCAGCTTGGCATAGTCCTTCATGTTACCTACAGCAAGAACTGACACATGGAGAAAGCAACAGCTCTACAGACATTACAGTAAAAAACACAGAACACAGATGGAAAGACCTTTAAGATCATGGAGTTGAACCATTAACCCATCATTGCCAAGTCTACCATCTAACCATACACCCCAAGCAGCACACCTACATGTTTTTTGAACACTTCCAGGGACAGTAATTGCACCACTTCCTTAGTCAGCCTGTTCCAACGCCTGACCACATTTAGCAAAAAAATGTTTCCTAATATTTAATCTAACTTCCCCTGATGCAACTTGAGGCCATTTCCTCTTGTCCTATCACTTGTTACATGGAAGCAGAGACTGATCCCCACCTGGCTGCACTCTCCTGGCAGCTGCAGAGAGCACAGCACAAGAGGCAGAGCGTGTGTGGTGGAGAAAGCAGAGCTGCTTTGTTGGAGAGTCCTGTGACAGTACTGCAAGGGGCTGTCCATGGAAAGGGAAACAAACACACAAAACAGTCTTCATGAGGAAACAGTGAAATTCAGGCCTGCATTTGTGGTAGATTGGAAAAAATAAGCGGCATTGCCTGAGGATGCCTCCTGCACTGATTGTGACAAAGAGCTAGCACAGGAATCAGTACGCACGCACACACTCTCAGATTAAGTTTTCCCCTCCTACAGTTTTCTTTCAGGAAAGAAAATCTGAAGCCTGGATGACTAACTACAATGCAGATGGCAGAGCAGTGTAGAGATACAAGCTCCAAAAGAACTAGCTTAGATGACACCGCGAGTGAATTTAACCTACTCATACTGAACTCCACAGTTATGCTGCTTCTGGAACCTGAACATGCACAGCAGTTTAGGATTCAGACAAGCTAAAGAAGGACAGCAGGTGATACTCAAGCTAGATCTGTGCCAGCATTCTTGCAAATTTACGTCTGCAGTTTTTTTGCCATTGTTTGTGAATGTGCCAAGAAAGTACTTCCCAGCAAGAAATAATACATGGAATTACAGCGGCATCAGAGCAAAGTATTGCTCTGAAAAGAAATGAAGAAATAACTCTTTTTTAGGATATAGAATATCCTCTTTCGGCTCTGCAGGAATCATCCATAGCCTTGCATGGTTCACAAGACTGCTGAAAATGCAGATTTACTGTCTTGGCTCTAATGTCAGGGCAATTAATTCAGCGCTCACCAGAAACCCTTTTGGGCAGCTAGGGTGATGGTTCTCTCAAACTTGCTTTGAGCAGATTGTCATGCTCAGTGTATTCCCACACTGTCTGGGCATTCTGAAGGTGGGAATGGCAACAACACTTCATCTACAGGTCAGCAGTAACCATGAACAGGGAAATGTCTGCCATCCCATCATATTTACACCTGGTAACTAACTTGCACAGTCTGAGCTCAGCTGGGCACTTGAGGACAAGCCACCCTTTGGTGAGGATTCTGTCTGAAGGGACCCAAGAACCAGGACACTGATTAGATGCTCTGTTCTTGAACTACTTATAGCATGAGGATTAATTAGGAGTGGGAAAGTGCTCTAAGACCTTTAACTGAAGAACTGAAGAATTAAAGGAGTTGAAATATAAATACTTATTATCACTACAGTATCAGAATCTCTGATTGCAACCCTACAGAAATAACTCACGCTATGTGGATCCAACAAGAACATTCTGTTAAGATTTCGTAAATGACAAAATGGGGTTTATCCAGGAATGCTGAGCAACTGAATAGAGAGGTGGTACATGTTAAAACTGAGGATGTGCAGTTTTCAGCACTTGAATTTATAGGTGTCTACTCCTGTGCTCTGCCCAACTTTCTGCTAAATAACACCAGAACTGTAAACATAGCATATGGAAAATAAAAGCCAAAGATAAAAGCTAAAAGCAGCAGTGGGCAGTTGATGGCTTTCTCTTGCTTGTGCTTGCAACTCAACTGCTATTTTAGCAGAGCACCTTGGAAAAGGAAAGCAGGAGCAAATGGCAGTAACTGGGAACTCAGGACATTTGTTGTAAGAATTTTGTGTGTCCTGGGATGGATGCTGCTTCTGTGACTCAGTTTCTCAGCTCAACACTGCTCCATGTAGGTATTGGGATTATACACTAAAAATAATGATGTATATAAACATTTATCCTGCAGGCCACCTAAGCACCTTCAAAGCACACAATTCTGCAAGAGTTGGAGAGTCCCAGCAGTGATTTTTTCCAGTCTTTTTTTTATCCTTTTAACCACAACTAGAAAAAAATAAATATATTGGCCCTCTCAATGTTAATATTGCACAGCAGACAGAAATATATGTCAGTCTGAGGGACATACAAGGAAACAATATAAAAGTACTGTCACTGAGCAGGGACAGAAATTAAAGGAACTTTTTCAGCTCCACTTCTCAGAGAATACATTGTTAAAATGTGATTTGGGGGCAGACTAATCATACCTGAATGAGAACAATAAGAACAAAATGATCCTGAGGTGAAGATGTTGAAAGCGGGACAATCCATACTGCTTTGTGCCAGTAGTGAACAAGGACTTCAACAACAAGGTACAAAAATGCATTAACGTGATGAAAATGGGCCACTTTTGAAGGACACAATATGACCCTTACAAAGAAAACCTTGTGTACAGTACACCACAAAAGGACAGGGCAGTTTGGAGGATGACTCCCTGTGGAGACTGTAGTCAGCTGCATATCTTCATAGATGGGACATGTCTTGGCAATGCGTGACCCATGGATCTCCTGGCATTGTGCTAGAGAGTAATGAAAACCATGGCCCTGAAAGTATCATCAAAGTTCTGGGCATGCAAAAATTAGTTAGCCTGCACGGAAATTTACAAAGGGGAAAAAATCCTTTTGCTTTCTACCAGTAGATTTAATTACTTTACTTCACAGTAAGCATCCTATTGGACTACTCTTTCCCGCTGAATTAACAGAGAATTTTAGGAGGATGAAAAATTCAAATCCTATGGGTATATTTTCACTACATTACCTATATCCTGAAAAAAAGAAGAGACAAGTAGGTAAAGCCTTTCTGAGTATGATCAACCAGCAAAGCAGGGCAAATAATTTGTAGTGAATACATGGTTTTTTCTCTGTTATTTTAAACGTTTTTTATGATTTTTTTTGCTGTTTTCACAAATTAATGATCACATGGGAGGTAGTAGATGCCCTCTGCCTGCATATGATTGATGAACATTATATTGACAGTATTCACAGTATGAATTTTGCATAACCATATAATATTTCTTATTTTCTTGGCTGGTGAGGTGTAAATATTAGCACTACATTTCTTGTGCAAACATTCCTATGAAATATATTAATTATAAAAATATTAATAACAATAAGTTTACCCAGACATTTGATGGAAGTTAAATGCAAATTATTACAAGCCTAGATGAATTGTTCAATTGTATATGCATGTTTCTTGTACAATTGCTGAAGTATGTGTGTGGCTTTTCTCAGAAACCTAAGAGACATAAATTTGAAAGTCATATCATAATTACACCTGTAACACATTTCTATACCCACATTATATAGGATGAAGAAAGGAGTTTAATATCCTGCTTGGTTTGCAGTTAATTTTCAAATGTCTGGTTTTAAACTACAAACTTCTTGACTTAGGAAGACTTATAGAAAATTAGGGAAAAATCAGTTAAATATATGAAATCAATGTATGTTAAAATGTAACATGTTAATATTAATGAGGTTACTTCAGGGTCTTTTTTTGAATTAAACTACCAGAAACTCAGGCCTCTTTTTTTCTTTTGTTTCTTTTTTTTTTTTTTTTTTTTTTTTTTTTGGAAGAATTAAATCCATTTGGCATCCTAATATACATTAATTTAACACAGTGCTCACTTCAAATGATTGATTTTCTTTACCTTCCCTTTTACACCTGGTGAATAAATTTAACAGCTTCCTGTGGGCATGAAACACCAACTGGTGTTAGATTCAATGTTGTAGCCAGAAATTATTTTTAATCTTTCCAACCAAACCAAAATCCTCCTTCTCATGTAATAGTAGCTATAAAAAAGGCATAGCTTATATTCAGTGCATTAAAATTTAAGAGTATATGCTATAAAGAGAAATGACAGAGGGACAAGCCATTTCAAAACACAGATTAGTTCTTAATATTGTACTCAGGAAGAAAAATGCCATTATATGGTATATAATCACCAAGGTTAGAAATTGACAGCTGAGAAAATACAGTTTTGAAAAGCTATTCCTTAAAAAAAATCTTATTGGAAATGTCCATATTAATTTAAACTATTGGCTTGTTTTATCTTTGTGATAAATGTTAAGACTTCTGAAATCTAAATAATGTTTCACATTATTTTCTACATCTGAGGACTCTTTAATTACACTTGAAAGGCAACCTGCTATGTGAAGGCATGTCCTGTACTGAGAATTATTAGGATTAGAATAATTTTACAGTCCACTTGGTAAATCCAGATGGAACCTGACGAAAGGCTCATGGATCTAATCCTGCAAAGAGGTACTTCACCTCTGCAAATTCAGGCTAACACAAGAGGGGAGAAAAATGACAATTATTATGCATACAGTTCTTCCAACAGCCTGGGAGGGAGCTCATCATGTTGCCTAATATCAAAAGACAGAACCCTTGCAACAGTGTTGCCTAAAGATTTTAGGTATCAACCAGGAGAACAGAGCTGCCAGGATCCAGAAACTCACCTGGACTATCCTGGCACTTTGGCAAAATCATAAAGTCCTAACAAAATGTATCCTAGCAAAATGTACCCTACCAAAACATTTTCCCTCTACTCTTAGCACGAAGGACAAATAAGTAGAGCAGATGTTCATTTCTTTGCTATTTTTTCCCCTCTGCCACACGGAAACAGTGTCTGTTGAGAATATCCAGATGCAGCTTCATTAGTGAACAATTTCTCCTATTACATGAAAAGTATCCTACCTAAAATCAATAAATATTTTTATAATGGAGTATATGTGACAAATAAAGTCCCACAGTTGATCTTTCATCATTTGTTTTTTGTTTATTTTGTCTTGATTTCTCTGGCTTAATACAAATGGTGCTGCTGCAAGAGGAAAAAAAAACCCAAACCAAAATAGATTATCCCAGATTTGGGGCTTTAGAATGGGATGACGAAGATTCAGCACGGTTCCTCAGCTATTTTAGTCCAGGTATCTACACAAATCCTAACTATCTTGGCAAACACAAATCAACCTCAATTGCATATACATGAGAAAGGAAGAGAATCAACAGGCAATCTCTCAATATATTTTATGCAAGCTTTCTATCTCCCTCTCTGACTTTTTGGTTCTCCTTTGCCATCATCACTAAAAATGAACTCCTCTTACAGGAAACATGGGGGTTATCTGGTTGCTCTGCTGCTTCTATTCTTCTCTAGCCCAGCAAAGGGATGCTGTGCCTCAGGAAGACATCACAAACAGTTCCGCTGATAAAGTGCTCTAGAAGTGGAGAAAGTAATTCCCAGAAGCGAAATGGATTGGCGTGTGCCTGCATGAGCAGGTTATTCATGGCAGATCTGTTCCATACAGAAGCACAAGAACAATTAGAGAATCCAGCTCATTTCCTAACTGTTCTCAAAAGCACATTGGCACTGGGAAGAAAGGTGGATTTTAGGTTAAAAAGTGCCATTTGTTCCCTTGGCTTCATTCAACTGGTTCTACCTCCCCACAGTTCATGAAACTGATTGATAGCATATATTAAAAACTGCAAAAAGATGCATTAATTAAAAAATATAGAAATCTATGTAGATTTATGAAAATTGGTACCTTGTGTGGCATTCAATCAACAACAAATAGGAAAATTAGGGGTCACCCTCAAGTTTGTGGCAGGCTGCCAGTGCAGGAGCTGGGAAGACTGGATGGTGCCAACAAGTAGCTCAGCACACAACAACACTAAGCTGCCTGGAGATCTCAAAGTGAGCATTTGTCCTGGTGCTCTGACATTTAGATTGCTGGGGAAAAAGGTATTTTTTAAAAAAAACATTTATACCCCATGTTCATGTTTTGCACTTCTTGATGTTCTAATGAAACAGGGTTATCCTTTAGCCCCCTGGTCAGCTCTGCTTTCAGAAGTGCTGACACTGCCAGGGATGGCATAACCCCAGTGACGCAGGAACCTGGGCTGGCTAGACCTGGGGACTGGATATGAAAGATTCCTGGACTCAGAAAATGGAGGTTTTATTAGAAACCTGACATTTTTAATTAGAGCGACCTCAAAGACCACGTTTATAATTAGTAACTCAGATGTTTCCAAGATGATTCCCATGACCTGAGGCAGCTTGGAGCTCCTCATGTCTGGCCTACCTGTCCCACTGTCCCCAAGTTTAACCTGGCTTCTGGGGCTGGTCTTTTACCTGAGCTGCCTCCCCAATCATGTAGTGCTGGAACAAAATGTGCCAGGGAGCCTGCTAACAATTTACCAGCAAGGGCAAATATTTCTGTTTGGGAATACTGCCAAACATTGTTTACTAGCATATATGACACCAAAGTGGTTATTTTAAATCAGAAAGAGATAATGCAGGGATTATACACAATTTTCTTCTGGCAGATCATGGCTCCATGGGACAAGAGGCTCTACACTTCCAGCCGTTGCTGCTTCTAACTCAGGAGCTCTCTAAGGAGCAGAAGACCCCACAACAGCACTCCTGTTCTCTCTGTCCTGTCGTCTCAGGAATTCCTACAGCCTGGAAACGAAATGAAAGTTCCCTTCTTCTTCCTGTGATCCTTTCACCTCTCAGATCTTGAAGCTTGTTCTAGCTTTTAGCACCCTCTCTTCCCCAGACCCTGTGGGAGCTCCCTCCATCTCACCCCAGGGACACCACCTGGCCCAGTCTTTTTAAGGAACTTAAGACAACAGTGAACAACTAAGTAAATCCCAAATATTGTCTGCCACTTCCAGCACTAATTTTAGGCCTCTTAAAAATGTCAGAATTGAAACAGAACAAACTGATTCTCCCTAATCTTGTTTTCAGAAAGCTCTAATTTTCAATCTGAATCAAGGTGACATTTGTTTCTTCAGAATTGTCCTCTCTCTGTACCCAAAATAGGACAGTCATCAACCTCTTAGTCCTCTTGAAAATCTAAAGCACATTTTAGCACTTCCACAAGCATATTCCCTTTAAGGACAGTAATTGCAACACACACTTCACACCCGTGGATTAAGTAATCACACAGGTCAGGCAGATAGCTAAGGGCTAAACTAAGCCCTGGGACACTGTCCCAGACAGAGAGGGCCCACAGACAGCTCTTTAGCTTCTCCCTGTTAGTCAGCATTGACTGAATTCTGGTTTTGTTTACACACTGACATCCCCTCCTGGGCTGCATGCCCCTAACATAGGGCACCATCTCGACAATGAACTCCTCTGCTGGTACCATTATTTGGTATCACTGATCAACATCCCAGATATCTAGGTAAATGTTGAGAGAGTGCTTAAAATACAATTACTATTGCATTCCCTGGAAACTCTGGTGAAAATTCAGTTACCTTTTTCTTTCAAATGAAAAATATGATTTTTTGTTAGCTACACATTTTTTCATGCAAGCCTCTGGGCAGAATTCACCACTCAAATAACTCAAGACAGAGAATCAGGAGTCTATTGTGAAGGTTTTATGGGTTCAGCTGAAGAAATAATTTTGCCCCTGCCCTTACATACGATTTGTTGGGTTTTTGAAGTTTTTTTCCCCATATAGCCATTGAAGCAAAAACTACAGCAGAACTTGCCTCCAGAGGAAGAAAACAGAAAAACGCCAGGCACCTTCACAGTATGAAAGAATGCCACCAAAATGGCACTTTTGATGCCACGATGAAAACAAATTTCACCAGGGACTCTTTGTTAACACTGAGATCACAGTCCAGACTTGGAGCACCCATAGTTCTCATGCATGTGGCTGAAAAGTTGGCCAAGCCTTCACATAACACATCCTTCAATTGGCTGCTCTGCCACTGCAAACCCTGAAGTTCCATTTCTAGCAGTGACAAACACAGCTCCAGAGAGGGCAAGATAGGCTCAAAGGAACATTTCCTGGGAAGTGGTTAAAAGGTGTGTGGATGTAGCGCTTATGGATATGTTTTAGTGGTGAACATGGCAGTGCTGAGTCAAAAGTTGGATTGGACAATGTTAGAGGTCTTTTGCAAAATCCTTAACGATTCTATGATTCAATGACAAGAACTTCTTGGTTCCACAGGGAAAAAAGCTCTGAGCAATGGTGTAGATACATCATTGGGTGAAGATTAGAAAATTCTTAATAGTGTTGCAGAACATAGGGCAGCTATTCACAAAATACTTCTATTCAGCTTTCGGAAATAAATAGGATGATTCACTTTTCTTACATGGAAGGGATGAGATACCAGTCTGTAATTAGGAGTGCATACTAAAAACAAAGTAGAAACCAAACATTATTAACTGGGAATAGAAGATTATATATAAAGAGACATGATGAATCAATGTCTAAGAGCTCTTGAAGTGACAGATGAGGATACATCTGTTTTATAAATTTTCCTCCTTTGTGCACCTTGAACAGCAGAGAAACTCCAACAGGCTGAAAGAATTGTGATCCAGATGGACAGAAAATATGCCTGGGTAAGCATCAAGTAGTCAGTCTAACAGCAGTGCAATAAAAGCAATTTTTAAAAAAGGAAAGAGCTGGGAATGTAATACCATTGACATGATTTTATTGAAAATATGCCCTCTCAAAAACAGCCTCAGTCCTGACTGTAAAAATAGGACCAATTAAAAATACCCTTTAGGTGTAAAAGTGTTCTCTGAGTTTCCAAATGAACAGCCTATGTACCTTACTGTATTAGTAAAGCCCATATTAAGTAACAAGGAAATGGTTTGTATTTTAAAATGCTATTTCAAAGCACAAAATGATTTGTGAATAAAGATATTTTCATGGGGTTTCACATGGATAAGTCCAAACCCACATATTTTCCAGCATTTTCATCAATACCTCTGAAAGCTACGCCTCTTAAGAACTAAATGTAGGCTAGAACAAAGACTGTTAGAAAAGGTAACACAAATTAAGAGGACATAAGCCCTGTTTTATGATGTGGTTAATTTACTAAGTTAGACCTAGTTGAATGAAATTTGTCTGAATATAGCCAGTACAATGGCTTTGGTTTTATATATATATACATACATATATATATATATATATATATATATATATAAACAAAATCAAAAGCCATTGCTATTGATGCTTGAAAAGAGTGAATTTGCAGTAAAAATGGCTGGGCAATTCATGTGGGTTTGGTGTGCTCAGACTGAACAGAAAAAGGAATAAAATGAAGACTAAAAATGTGGTTTTGGGTACTGAGGAAACTAGTATGAAAACACTGAAAGAAATTCTCTTGTCCAAAAATGATGGTGAAACATTGGGGCAAAAGCCAAAACAGCCCCTAAGAAAGACAGCTTAGGAGTGGAAGAAATTGTTATAAAGGCTTTTAGGTTGGCAAAGAGAAAATAGGGAAGTTGCAATGTAGGGCCTTTTTCATGGGAAAAAATATTAGGTACTTAATGACCTTCATTTAGGAAGGCATGAAAAGAAGAGATTAGGAATTGAAAGACAGAAAAATCCACATGGGAAATAATGTACATACTTTAATAGCTATTAAAATGAATAACCACTGGAATAAATTAGCACATGAATTGCTGAATCTTTAAGGTCCCTTTTAATCCAAACCATTGTAGGATTCTATGATCACATTTTTATGATTTGAAAAGCTTTGTGACCTATTCCTCCTCTAGATTTTTACATCTGTGGAAATATAATTGGTGCAGCCCTATTCTGACATTACAGAAGTTCATAAAATATTGGTTTTATTTAAATGTTCGTGGGTTTTTTTCACATTTAAACACAGTGTCTCAAAAGCAGCATTTTGATTTAAAAAGACTCCCTTAAAATATGTTTTTAAATCCCTTAGGTTTAATGAAATTAATCTAAATTGTAAGCAATTTTATACAAAAAAGCACAAAATATGAATGTATATGAGAACCTCTGAAATACATGAAAGTATAATAAAGCACCCAGGTGCTTCCCAGCATAATGGTGCTCTGGGTGAGCTCTTCATCTTTCCCAGGCACAAGCTCCTGTCCTGTTTCCTGCATCATTCCTACTCCTCTTTTCACCTCTGCACCAAAGCAAGTACAGCTTAATCCTTGATCCTCCAAAGCATGCTGGGATCATGCATCTGAGATCTGTAGATGCTTTTATGAGCTAATTAATGGAACTTTAAGGAGGAGAAGAGCAGACAGCAGAAATCTGGTTTGTTCATTGCTACAGTAAGGTTTGCAATAAAAGAAGCAGTCAGATGGAACAAAGATGTTCCCCCGTAACCAAGCAATGCACATCTCTTCTGTCATCTACCATCGGCAGTAATTCACATCAGAGCTCCAAAGGGCTGCAGGATTAAAGTGGGCTGGCAGAGCTGTCCCACTCCTCAGAGAGGAGTTGGATACTTGGCACAGCAGGAGATCTGCCTTAGCATTTGTAGCTTACTTTGAATAACCCTGTTGTAGGCATTCGTGTAGAAGAACAGGACGAGACATTTGGGTTTGTTCAGTCTTAAGAGTAAAACTCAAAAGGGGATCTAGTTCCTGTCTGCAGTTACCTAATGGGAAGGTCTAGAGAACGTTCAGAGAGATCATTCTTAGTGATGGACAGAGAAAGGATGAGAGGCGAAACTCAAAAGTCCCAGCAAGAGCAAATCCTGACTAACCAGGAGCAAAAAAAATCAGCATAAGCATGATGAAATACTGGAACATGTTACCCAGAAAGACTGTGGATCCCCACCCTTGGACATATGAAGAACTTGAATGAGGAAGGCTAAGTAGTCTGGATCAGATGGCCACCCTTTGGGTCTCTGGACTGTGAGTGCACATTGCCAGGTCATGTTGAGCTTCTCATTGATCAACAAGTCCTTCTCATCAGAACACTCAGTCTGTTCTCTGCCCAGCCTCTGTTTGAGCTTGTGATTGCAAATAACGTTTCCATTGCTGTAACCAAATCCTATACTAAATCATACACAGGTCCAGAAACTCTCAGAAAAATAAGATACAAGTATACAAGTAGCAGCCAATTTTTTTTTATTTTTTATTTTTTTATTATTATTATTATTTTTTTTTTTTTTTGCGTGGGAAGAATTTTTACTAAACTGAGTAAACACAAAATATGCAAACTCTAAAACACAACTATGAGTCTCATGTAAAAACTACCTTATGGTTATAGTTATACATAGGAATAGCTCCAGGTTTTCACTCTTTAAAAGACTACTAATCCTGAAGAAAAGGAGAAAAGAGATGAAATTTTTCCTCACTGTACACCTCCACATTTTGAAAATCAAGCTCCAAGCTGCTAAGCGTTTACAGTCAGTTCTGAAAGTTGCACAAATGGTAACGACCTCCACTTCTCAATTACTGATCACAGTAACCACCAGTAATTTCTGGGGAATCACAGGATGCCAAACATTGCTTGTTGAAGTCTTTAAATAATCACCAGTCAAATGTCTCTCCAAAAAAGATCATTATGCTTCTGAAGAGTAGTAGTCTGGAAAGATTATGACCAGCCCAGAGATGTAAGAGCTCAAATCACTCATGTTTATTTCTGATTTGTGTAAGTACGAACATTTGCGAGCACTCTGGTTTAGTGGAAGGTGTCCCTGTCCATGGCATTGGGATAGAATTAGATGACCTATAAGGTCCCTTCTAATCCCAATCATTCTATGATCTCATTATTCTCTGTACCTTTCATACAACTGAACAATCATATTCTACCTTAACCAGCACATGTAAGAATGAGCAAATTTTTTTCTAACTAGGATTCTGAAAGAACTCTTCCTACAACTATTGTCTGATACACACTTGACTTCTGGACTGATTGATGGCATAGTCTGAACAGCACCACTTCTGATAAATCTTAGGGAAAAATGTTTTCAGGATTGCTGCTGCCACAATAGCATTTTTGATAGAATAGATCAGACAGATGAAAGGCACAAGTCAATTCACTAGACAGGCAGGACAACTTCTCATCTGCCTAAACACACCATGTAGACAACACTTTAAATGATAAGCATTTTCTCTTTTTTGTTTTTAATTCTCTAGAAAGTCAGTTCACCACTACAAAATGACAAAATGAGCTTTTGATGGGAACTGCAGGGAGGGAACTGCAGCTGCTTGATAACATAAGAACAGAAAAGAAATTATGAATCCAGCTTTGTAAAACAGTCTAGCAGCTCTATGGCCCAGCCGCAATCTGAGACAAGTCTGGCATAACACATTAGGAGTAAATTTTAAAAAAAACATGAATTCTCTCTACTCTTAAAGTTTGGAAAGTACTCAGAGTCTAAAGATACAAGGAACCAGTCAGGTTTCTAAAAGCATTTATGTAGATGTCTAACCTGACACAGTTGTTACTCAATACACCTATTTGGTAGATTCTTGAACATTGCTTTAACTACCTGAGAGAAATCTTTGTAATCTGGTCTTTAGAGGCCTTATATGTTTTTACTCAAAGCTAAAGACATGTTCATTGCTAAAACCTGCAGTCATTTCTAGAAATGGAAAGCATTTCCGCATGGATGTTATGGTCTCACGGAAGTGTTTGAAAAATTTAGCGAAAACCTACTAACTACAAATAGTTAAAATAGTTTTTCCAGGCCTAGGTAGGATTATTAATGCTCAGCAGAGTAAATTCTATTCCATGCAACCAAATCTTGCACTTAAGCTTCCATATCACATTTCAATTACTGCTATTTCTTTTTCTCTGTCACTGGAAGATGAAATCTTATTTTACTAAAGTCTATCTAAAATTAATTTTCCTAGATCTCTGTTTTGATCAGCTTTTCCACGAGACAAACAAAATTGAAGTGGTATTATTAGGCTACAGTCCATCTTACTGGTCATTATTGCTTCCCTTGCACTCTGTCTTCTGCCTTTCTGCAAACATCTCTAATCACATCTTGTAACTAAAATGTAACTGGTTTGTGCAGAAATGACCTGTAGGTTCTGTACCTCTAAAAAGCAATGGAGCAGAAAAGGAATATAGGATCACTGGGATAATACAAAGACATGACAACAAACAGCAGCCCCTGGTCTTTCGAAAGAGTTAGTGGGTTTTGAAAAGCTGATTTTATATAGATTCAAGTGTGGGAATCTGTATGAATAATGTGATGTATTTTATCCTGTCTTCTCATGTTCAGCTGAGTGGACATTAGCAGATATTGTGCAAATATTTAAAGATTGTTTCACTCTAAGCAAAACATCACATTGGGAAGCAACGTGTTCAAACACTCTCAAAGCAGCCCAGCACTAAGCATCTGATGGGTTTGTAACAGACTGTGTCATTACCATCCAAAAGCTGCAAATGGGAACATCTTGTTGATTTTGTTTGTGATAGACTTGTTGATGGATTGTGAGAGCTGACTGAGAGAGATGATTTTTATTTGCTGAGTACAGTTTGTATCTGCATGTGGAGTAGCAATGGCCATCTGAGTTGATCGAAGCCCAGACAGACTGAACCACAACCCTGGGACCCGGCAAGTGCCTGGTGGCCTCTGGAAGATGTTATTTTCTGCAGTATCCTTTCATAACTAGTTTTGAAGATTAAGGATGAATCCCACCAGCCCACCTTGCTTGCCAGAAAGATCATGCCTGTTAAGTATCTCAAAAGCAGAGAAACCCAGGTTCTTATTGCAAAACACACGTACATATTAAGAACATCCACATTCCCCCCAAACAAACAGGTTTGAGCCCTACCCAGAGTGAGTCAGGCAGTACCAGATGGGGGCTGGAGATGTCTGAGCCTTCGTTCTGTAGAGGAGAGGCTGATACAATAGTTGTCTTTTTTTTTTTTTTTTTTTATGCTGAAGCACAACCTAAAGTGTATATGGAAAGTGTGTTTCCATAGGAACCACACAGCTGAAATGAGTAGAAGAAGTGAAGTGCTGGGAGGAGAGAAGCATTTAATGAAAAGGGGGGAAACACTGAATACTGCTGCAGATGAAAAGCTATTGGGACTGAAAGATATTAGCCAGATGTTAATAAGGTGCTCAAATTAAAAAAAAAAAAAAACATAGCAGAAAAGGCACATAATCCAGGGACTAATTGGAAGGGAAAGAGGCAATTGTGTCAGAACCAAACAAAACAAAAGTATAGTCAGCTTTCAGCATATTCTGCTAACAAAGTAGTAACAAAAAAGTAGAATAACATCAATTTTCTGCACCTGGCTCCAAAATAAGATGACCTCTAGGCTTTACAACACAAGCCAAAACAAACAAAAAAAAACAGAGTAACACTGTTAGTTTTATTTTTCTTGCAACACCAATTAAATATCAATTCAGAAACCATTTATAAATAAGGTAGTTTCTAGAATTCAGTCTCCTAGTGCACACAATGAGCAGCATGGAAGGGCTATAGAGAGCTGGAGCATGTCAAACCAGGGATATATTCCCTTGGTCTCTAGCCCTTTATGATATGAAAAATGAAGAGTGTTGCCCTCTCAGTTGCAGTAACAAAGAAAAAGCCACCTCTAAAACCTTGTTACCATCAATAACCTCGTTACTACAGTGAATAGCTCCAGGCTGCCTAAATGTGGAGACCTGCTGTGCTATGAATTCCACACCTAGAAAAGAGCTGCTCCCTCCTTAGAGATAAACAGATGAAAAAGGCACAGGTAGTGGAGAGAGCATAACAGGCAGAAAAAAGTATCACCTGTCTTGGTATCTCTTGTCCAGAGAATTGATTAATGGGCAGAGAAGTGTAGGTACATGGGCCCTTTCAAGGGATAAGGAGGAATCAGGTGAGGATTAAAGGGGAAGGCAAACAATCCTGGGGTAACAATGAAGCACAAAGACCTGACAGGACAGAGAGGGTAAGAGGTGAAACACACACTCATAAACCCAAGACCTGCAGGGGACTGAGATGTCCAGCTGATGCTCAGGGATGCTGGTGAGATGGAGTTCCCAGCTCTGTGAGATTAATGGGCATGCAGAAATAATCATTTTTTTCTTTGCTTGCAGCAAAGAAAACATCCAGACAGAATATTGGTTGATATATTTGCAATAATGTAAGGGTGGGTTACATAGTTTTGATTTATTCCTTCTATTATAAAGGAAATGCTAGAACAATGACTATAAAATGCAGTGCAAAATATAAATCCGATCTTTTTTTTCCTTCGGTGGCAACAGATATACCAATAAAAATGTCAAGATGGAATCAGATTTTATAAATTCATTTTGAATATGAGCCCTTTTTTTAAAACTGCAATCTACAAGCTAAATCTGATATTTTTTATTTATTTCTCAGGCAAAGTTTTAGATTTATTTGCTAAATAAATGCAAAATAAAACCTTAAGTTATACTGTCTATTTTTACTATAATTTTATGTTCACTGTAGAATATATGTTGCTGAATTACACAACTTGAATCTGTCAATAATATCAAATATGCTGATGTATTTGTAAAGCTATAAAAATGCTTATGTATTTAAATCTATGTTAAAAGTGAAGAATCTGAATAATATCTTAAACTGTGTATTATCTGAATAATAATTATCTCAATAATATCTTAAACTGTGTATTATCACAGTTTATCACAAACTATGTGAGATGCAAATAAAAAGATTCTCTACTGTTTAGGAAATCCATAAAGGTGATTCAGTTTTCATTTTATACAGGACAGTAAGGGAGGACCAAATAAAAGGATTACACAGCCCTTAAATAGTTATGTTAGCTGCTCAAATTTTCAAGGCAACTATCTATTTAAAGGCACGGGGCTTTGGCAATTTACAAACACTAACCATCTGCTCTTCAGTTTTCAGAAATCAACTACGTTGAAAAGACACCCAAAGCCCACAGGACATGATACAAAGCAAAATGAGGGAGCCTCAGCTAGGAATATCGGCAAGGAAAAAGGTCACAGTGAGGAACAAGTGTAGTTTCTAAATTTCAATCAATCCTTTCTGTTTCCTACAGTGGCATAAGAAGATTTTCTTAATAATTTCTGTGTTTTGTAAGGTCAGGAACCTTTCTTTTCAAACTACTGTTAGCACTTTCTTTCTTAAACCTGGGATAGTATTTAAAACAATAATGAAGTAACTCATTCTTGGTAAACTGTAATTCCCCTAGATTTTTTGAATTAACATTACCAGCTGATGTTTCTAAAAAAAGAGCTGAAACTAGAAAGGACTATATTAGAAGCCCTTTATTCTAGAAAGCTTCTTCATCATAAAAATGCCTCCCAAACATTTACCTGAAACAAACCAGTCAGAATAAACTGCATTAGGGTGCTTTTTAAACTGTATTTTTATCTGTTAGTGACTATCCATCCATCCTAATGCTTGATTCTTTTCCCCCCTGTACCTTTATAGAAAGAATTTATATTTGCATGTTTGCTTTGATCACAGCAAAAGCTCGTTGACCTGCATGAAAAAGAAACAACCCCTGTAGGGCAGAAAAAATGTCTGTAGAAAAAAAGTCATGACTGCCACACAGATATCAATGTAATTCATTATGATTAATGTTATTATCATAAATCCCATGGGTAGGGATAATGCTTTGCTACTTCTTACAAAACACTGCCTGCAGCAGAATTTTAACATTTAAGTTAATACAGCACACATCAGTGTACTCCACAGGTCCCTCATCAAAATCCATTCCCCACTGGAAAATACAAGTTACAGATGAGACCCCAGAGATCTTACGAAGAAGAAAGCCACTCAGTGTCAAAATCAACAGCAGGAGGACTCTGTAATGAAACTCAAGTATTAACTGAGAATACAGTGTGGTATTACTGGAATCGTGTTCCTACTGCAACCAAGCAGCTGCATTAATATAAAAAAATATCCACAAGTCACATTTCCCTCCTTATCTCCTGTAATTAAGCACTGGTATATCTCTAGGAGAGCAATCCCATGCAAAACTCTTGATGTTCCAGCACTGCCACTGAAGTAGCCAAAAGTTTCTCTAGTGGAAATTTAGCACAGCAGTCCTTTAATACAGCAGAATTCTTTTAATACAGCAGCCCGTCACATCAAAATGTTTCCCAAGGGAAAATCACAAAAACATCACTGACTCATAGACTGGCTTGTGCTGGAAAGGACGAAGATCATCCCATTCCAATTCCCCTGCCATGGGCAGGGACACCTTCCACTAGACCAGGTTGCTCAGAGCCACATCCAACCTGGCCTTGAACACATCCACAACTTCACTGGGCAACCTGTTCCAGTGCCTCACCACCCACACCTCAGGCTCTTCTGATTTCAGTCAGAATGAGCTCATAGAAGGGCAGTGACTACATTGGGGAGCTTATGTGTAAGTCCTGAGTTTAAACATCCTTTTGCATACCAAAGTTGTATCTGAGTGGACAGATAATAAACCATGCTGACCTTCTCCAATCTCTTAATCTGCCCAGTTAGGATTTCTGCTTCTTAAGAAAGGTTTTGTCTAAACAGATGCTTTTATTCAAGTCAAATTAAACTAGAAAGAAGAAAATCACAATCTAACAGTTGCTGTGCTTCCCTGACCCAACATTTGCAGTCACTGCCCTTTCTACAAGGATGCTGATTATGGATTCAGCCAGCAACTATTTCACAGGTTTATAAAGAATCATGAGAGTTCATGGCATGGATTAAGTGTGCAAAGATAATTACACTCTTGATATCTTCTATCACCATGGTGTGATTTCACGACCTTCTAACTTGGAAACTGTGAAGAGCCACAATCAAAGCTACATTTCTTCAGTAAAAAAATCATAGCAATGGCTTTCCCATGGTGTTGAGTATTGAAAATGAAGACTTTCTACTCTGAGAGTGCTGTTTGCAAATTCACTGAGAAGAGGAGTGATGAATATAGTATTTGGACCTATTTTTTATTAAAGCCACGGAAAAAACAGGGAGAAAAATTTAGGTGCAAAACAGATGAAATCCTAACATCTTCCTACAGCATATGTGCACAAATCAAAACCTCTGCAAGCAGAGGGACAAACAATTTCAGATATATCTCACCAGCCTTTCTGACCACCAGCTATCTTCTCTCTTGCAGGCAGACCCCGACTTGCTCTGAAGTGCTCCAGACCAGCCAGATGTGAACCAGCTCTGCAGTACCAGCTACTCAAAGTCCTGCTGCACTTAGGTATCTATTACTGCTGCTAACTGCAAGGATTATTTGCCTGCCTACAGTGCTCTGCTGGTTCTCCTGCACAGATTTTGCACTGCAGCTTGCTGCTATCCAGGTGTTTTGGGGTTGCCATTGCAGCCAGTGTGACCTTGCCCTCTGTCCTGGTGTGCTCCCACACCCCAAAGCACACTAGCGCTGCTCCTCCACTGTTACAAGACAAGTTTCAGGAGATCAGCCTGGTTGAAAACAACCAATTATTTATTTTTTATTTTTATTTTTCTAAATAGATTTAATTTTCTTTTGGATTTGCTCCTGGACAGTTTCCAAATGGTATCCCTCTGCCCTAAAGCAGTTGTTCTGGCATCATCAAGACAATTCATTGAATAAGCCTTGGATGTGCTTCAGAATCAGTAGACATGCACTAAGCAGTGCTTATCTCTCTGTTGTTCACAAGAGAAAATCGGATAACTAATTTACCTATACTTCACATGGCTAAAATTAGGTGAGACTGATATTTTCCTTTGAGTTCCTTTCTTCCTGTCACCGTTGGTAATTCTTCATGTAACAGGGAAACTTCTGGAAGTATTTATGTTGAAAACAGTATACTTTCACCAAAAGAATCAGTTTTACTAAGTTAGGACAATCTTATTTTAAAAAATCCCTTAAAATCCTGACCTGTTTTAATTGGGAATTATCTTCTTTATTATGATTTTCCAATATTTTGATCTTCAGTTGTAATTATTAGTGACTTCTCATTAGCTTCACTTCCCAGTTTTTTGCTCTCAACAGAATGCACAATAAAACTTATTTCCCAGAAGGATCTAGTAACTAGCACAGATTAGGAGAGTTTCTATGGAAAAAGCAATCTTGTTTCTGCAATGAGTAACAATTTTGCAAATTTGAAAACAATCATTGTGTTTCTGAGGGCTGGTTTTCCTCCAAGAAAGGAAATTAATGAGAAACACAGTAATTAGCAATCATGAAAGGATTAATTTCATGAAATGACAAAATATAAACGTAGGTGAACAATGAAGGATGCTTTGCAGTGCCATATATTGGCACAGGGTAAAGTGTGGGGGGAGGACTTCCATTGTCTGCTGTTTCTCTCTCATTGATGTACTTCCCTGTTAAGATTGAACATCTTATAACTCTGATTCATTTAAGGTTTTGCTGATAGGTACCAGGCTCTAGGCAAACTCAGTGGAGAGAAATGAAAGAGGGAAATCACTGTCACTGATGAACACAAACAGGAAGTCAGAAATCGATGACAGAGTTCCTAGCAGTGGATTACAGCCTCTATCTGCCACGCAGGAGCAGCCCCCAGCTGGCCTGAGCCTGCTCCTGGCTCTTTGCTTCCTATTGGATTGTAGGAAGGAGTTTTAACCAGAGTTCAGGTCACTTGCAGGAGAGGAAAGTACTGGGACCCTGGAGGATTTTATGTCTGGCAGAGGTATATAGAAAGCTTCAAGGTCTGTGTCTGTGATCCCTGTGTCTCTTGGAGAAGAGCTGTATCCCCCATATGCTTTTCCCCTTCCACCTTTTGCTGCTCTCTATGTGTTTTGCTATATCATAACTTAATATTTAGGTTCTTGCCTTCCTCATTCTGTTCCTGCTCATATTCTTTCTTTAGGGCTTAGTATTGCTACATTTCCCTTTCCTACAAAGAAGCACACAGAGCTTTGCCTCTCCCATAATGTCCAACTGAGACAGATTCCCCAATTTCACATGAGACTCAACAGCCTTTAATCTCAAAACACCTCCTAAAATTACCCCTTTCCTCTTGTACAAGTATGTCTGCTTAACCATTATCTCCCTTAAAACAAGGGCTAACTAAATTTCAAACAAAACAAAGCATTCAAAGAAAGAAGTAATTCAATCAGTTATACTCACATTGAAGTTTTTACTGTTTCCTCATTTTCTTAAAGTTACAGATAATGTATTTTTTATACAAGTGATTCAAAGGACAACTTTAGTTTGCTAAACCTTCACACCTAACTTTACTAGCATCTGTAAACTAGTTTAGGCGGATGCAGAAATGCAACTGATGCATGGAAAAGTAGGGTCTGATTCAAATTTTGAATCAGAAAGTTTTACTTTCTCTACTGAGTCATATGCTAACATAAAGAACAATGTGCACTTCCTGATTTGCCAGAAATAAGTATTTCTATCCCCTTTTCCCTGAGGCTTTATTCACAACTCACAGTCACTGCCTAATTGCAGTAAACAAACAAGACCAGACTCACCGAGACTAAGAGCACAGAATCAATAGCAGGGATACTTCAAAAGTGCTTGCTAGTGATACAAAAATAAGATTTAGCAGTGCAATAGACAGTGATGACTCAGTGTCTTTCAAAGAGTCAGTCTGCAATTACAATCTCTATGCTTGGAATGAATGGGGGCAAAAAAAAAAAAAAAAGAAAAAAAGACTGGCAATAGTCCAGTCTGTCGATCCAATCCTGTACCAGTCCCATTAAGCTCAGCTTGATGGCCATGCTAGATGATAGGAAATGGAACACTTTCTCCCACAAGTGCACTTGACAGCATCTCCCTATGTCTTAGAAAATAGTCACTGATGTCTCTGTGAAAAAAATATGACCAAGCCTAAAGTGAAGTTAGGCTGTCAAAATCTGTTGATAATCATAAAGACATCAATTTTATGTCATAATAATGGACTGTAGGAATTTTATCTAAAATAGAAGGATTCAATGAGTTTGCAAAATCTCTTTTCCCAAGGTGCCTATGCAACATGATGTTGTCTTTAACTGATGCTTTGATTAGTCACTCCATTCTCTGAGGAGGTAGCTCTGAGTCTCTCTGCTTATTACTAGAGTAACTTTAAGATTTGTGAGCAGAATCAAAAGGAAACTTTAAATTAGTAATCAGGAACAGAATAGCTGCTAATGTGAGGGAAAACAAATTTTGTTTTCAGTTAGTCAAAGTCTGATGTCTCACAAAATTGTAGCTACAGATTTAGGAGATGCACTAGCTACATATTTAGAAGAACATTAGTTTCAAGGTGACTGAACAGCCCCTCTATAGTAACAGACCAAAAAGCTTAAATCTGTTCTGTTGTAGAGTGGTGACTCTGCCTTTTCTTAGTTCTCTGCTTCTCAATTCTAGCCAGACAAATCTAGAAGACAGGGTGTAAAAGGAAGAGACACATGCATTACTTCTTGCCTTGGTTCTCAGTGACTTTCCATGGCAGGCTGGCTTAGGCAAAGAACCCATTTCTGTATCCTTTGTCCTTTCAAAGCTGTACAAGAGGAATCCAGTACCAATAACCACCCAGCAGAGAGGAAACCATGTGCTGACAGATATCTGCTTTGTTACCATCTCCACACAGCTTTCTGAATTCAGTTTTCTCTCTTTACAGTCCCTGACATTTCATTAGAGGACTACAAAACAGGAAACATGTTTTGAGTGTGAAGTCATACTAAAGATAAACTTCAAATTGAATTAACTATCAATATACTGACAGTGAATGAGTCAAGGCTTCTAAGAATTTGGACTTTTGGTCACAAGAAATGCCATCTTTGTACTCTGGTTCACGGTTGCTGTATGGAGCAGTGTTATTTGCAGTTATCAAATGTTATGATCACCATGGCAACTCCCCACTCAGTTTTTCTACTATTTTGCTTGTTAATCTGTTAGAGGCACAGAGTTTTAAGGCACAACTCTGCAAAAGGCTGAGCAATTTTGACACCCTTCTTGCACTCAGGAAGTGGATGTTGTCAGCACCTCAAGAGAGCAGATCAGCCCCTTGTAATGGAAATCATTCCTGCACTACTTAGTATTCAGAAAGATTCAGGCTCAAGTTCAGCCAAAGCAAGATATCAGAAGTAGTCATTTGTACACATAGGGAACTTCATTATCCATGTTCCATCAGCCCCAGATGCCCCAAACAGCATGGCATTAAGCCCCCTCTTAGAGATGGTGAATTAAGGTAATGTTTTTATTTTTTTTTCAAAGGCCATTAGATTCTTTTGCAGTTCTGCTTTTTTTCCCCCTGTAGCATGAAGGATGTCATTGTTCCTTCTGCCCATCACTCTGTCATGGAAAGAGCAGCTGTGAAGATGGAGTATTGCAGAGTATTTTCTCATTTGTAGCAATTCACAGTCAGAGCACTCTAAACCTGGACTGACCTGTCATAATTTACCTTCTCTGATTTCCTACTTGTGGTATGAAAATGGAAGAAACTAAGATTTAAAAGACACTAAATTAAGCCCTCAGTCCAAATCTGTCCAGTCCAATTATCACTTCTTCCAGGGAGACAAGCTTCATGAACTTCCATGAGCTCCACATCTAAGCCAACGCTCCTTCAGGATCTGTCTGTAGGGCAGAGATGTGTGTCACCCACAGATCCTGTGCAACCTGTTCATGTACCACTAGCAGAGGCAGCACGTGCTTTAGTGCAGGCTGGGCCAGCTTACCTGAAAGATCCCAGGAAACTCAGGAGAGCAGCTGGTAGCAAACCATACAGCTAAATCAAATGTATTCATGCAGGTTTCTGAGTATGTTTGGATCAGGTGCTACCTGAGTGGTTATTTTTGCTTCTACCCTTCCACATTTTACCCCTGGGAACTAAAGAGAAGAAACTTCTACATGGAAGACTTCTCTTCTCCATCCCACACTTGGAAGGATAGAACCTGCACTATCTAAACATGAAAGTAAATGCAACTCAAGTGGTCTGCAATTACATTCTTTTACATTCTTTTTTTTTTTTTTTTTTTTTTCCCACACGATAGTGAGGAGCTCTCTTCTAGTTTATGGATGTTTCTAAATCTTCAGGAGCATCCAAAATGAGATAATAGACAAGACTATATTTTTTAATATGATTAACCACAAACAGCTCCAAAATGATGAGCAAATCTTCTACAGGGCTGAAGTTGAGATGATGTCACATTAAGTCACCCTGCCACCTCTGAAGACTAACTTCAGTCGTTTGGGAATTAATTTCATGACATATAATGTATGAAGCCTTCCTGGGCATGAGAGAAAGACATAGTTTTTCAAACTTGAAACAGTGATGAGAAATTTCTGAATGTAACCATTTACCAATCCTTCTGAAAAACCATGACCTTATGTATTTCACAAATGTGGTGTATCTTGGTCCAAATGGATTTTGTTAGGAAAAATAATACTCCAACACAGATGCTAGAATCCAAAAACAAGAACAACATCCAATGTGTAGAATAATCAGTTGATGCATTCAAAAACAGATGAAGAATTAAGATGACAGAATTTGTGGTATCAAGTTAGAATACTGATTTAGGTTTAATGGTGTACCCTTAAAAATACCAGCTGGGACATTCATACCAAAAAGTGCACTTGCCCAGTTTCTAGAAAACAGGCATCAAAATGCAGCTCGAAACTCAGTAATACCATATATCAAGAGAAAAGCTCTGGATACCTTGCCAAGCACCTAAATGTTCGAAATGGGAAATTTCCACTCTGTGCTACAAGCTGATCAGTAACCTTACTGCAAAATGGTACTTAAAAACACCTGAAAAACAGCACTCTGCCTTATCTGCTAGAAAAATGGCAATCTCACTGCCATCACACCTATTTCATCAATTGATTAAAACTTGGAGGCTCCAGGTAGTGGAAAGCAAAAAAAGACAAATACATGGTGCTGTTACAGTTGAAACCTGAGCCTTTCCAGTGAGGTATAACTACATACTGGGCTGCACTATTAAGAGCATAACAAGAGGGTTAAGAAGAGGGATTAATCCCTGCTATGTCACTTCAGGAGGCTACACTGGAATTCTGTCCAATGCAGAAGGACATTAATAAACTGCAAAGCATCTGGCTGAGGGAAAGAGAACTTGCTGTGCAAGGAGAGGTCGAGGGAGCTGGGTTAGTTTGGTCTGGAGGAGAGGTCTCTGCTTTCTTCAGCCACCGACTAAGTGGGCACAGAAAAGTTAAACTCTTGGAGGTAATCAATGACAAGACAAGAGGCAATGGACACAAGCTGCAGCAAGGAAAATTCTAGGTAAACACAAGGAAAAATGCAGTTAGTGCAGTCAAAAAATGGAATGGCTTGTGTAATTGCCACCCTTGGAGGTCTCTAAGACCACCTAGACAAGGCCCTAAGCAACCTCATGCAATTTAGAAGGTAAAGGCTTTGAGCAAGGTCACCTTCCAATGTAGTTATTCTGATTCTTCCAAAGCAATATTTCAGCTGGAGTGAGTTAACTGGGCTGATTTCTTACCCCCTGGCTCTGTTGAGAAAGGCTGACTGTACACGTCTGCAAAAACCAGCACCAAATGTGAGCAACGTCATAAAGAACACGGTCTGACCTGAATGTTTTCCTGGCTGACAAACACAGTGCATGCTCTTTTAATGGAGATATTAGAATTTGCTGGTTGCTGTGAGAGCAAAGTGTATTTCTGCAACACTTAAATAGCAGTTTTGATTGTGCTTTCAGTATGGTTCCAGCAGGGGCATAAATTTACAGGATTTTTAAAAACTGAATACCTATTTGTTTAAGGAATTAGAACAAGAAAAATGATGAGTAAAAATGTCAAGATTACTATGTTTAGAAAAACTGTACTTTATCATGACACACAGCAACTAACCTAATAAACAACTATAATCTTGTGAAGATTTTTCTTGAAAAGCACATTTACTTATGTTTCCTTGCATAAATGTTATTTGAGTGGCTAAAATAAGGCTGTGGAACAGGATGCCTGAATTTTCTTTCTATTGCTTTTGCTGAATTTGTGCAAATCACAGTCCTTCTGTCCTCTGTCTTGATAAAATAACAATTCTGCAAGGTTCTTATAAAATTTCATTGCTCAGTTTTTAGTAGTCTTTGTAATGTTCAGTCAAAAATTGTTAGATGAATATTTAAGCACTATGGTTATTGTAGAAAATGCCCATTTACTTTCCAGAAATATATTTACCAGATATTTACTGCACTTTTTTCCATTTCAAATCCTTATTCCATGTGCATAGAGCACAGCTATTACACATGCATATGCATGCACTAAGCCATTGAAAATTTACTGGATGCTTCAAAGGTCTGAACACTGCAGTTCTTGCTACTTTAAATAGGATTTCTTTTTCAGCTTAAACTGAGAAATATTTTAACTTTAGGGCAGACTATATTCAATGGCAGAGCCCCCACCCCCATAATTCAAAGGAACGAAAACAGTTTCAAATGGAATCAGAATACAATACACTAAATCCAAATTCAAACCTTCTTCCAGCTAATTATATTGCCACAGATGGAGGTATGCAATTTACTGAGCATCTGTGCATAGCAAAATTTTGGACAATGTGGGTGGTGCAAGTTTTACACCATACACATTCTGTGACTGAAGCAAAGCAAAAAAGAGCCATTGATGAGAGTTATTTTGTGATTTCAAACAAACTCAAAGTACTGCATTTCACAGTGCAACTAAGTGCATAAAAGCACAGTGGGAAGTGCAAACCTGGTCTCATGGTGGGAATTAGACAAACAAATGTGTCCTTTAGGCATAATTCTGCTCCTTTGGTGTAAATCAAAGACAGACTTAAAAAAGATATGTAGATAAAACCAAGTGAGAAGCAGAGCTGGTCAAAGAGCAGAAAATCCTTTTCCCAAAGAGCATGACTTCTTTAGAACATGGACTCTTCTTGGCATCTTTGCTCTCTCCTAGACTGCACTGCTCACAGTTTGTTTACAGCTGCAGCTTTGCCAGCTTAACTCTTCAGCTGGGGAACTGCTACCAAAAGATTATGATCTGATCTGCAGGCAATCCTTCCTTCAGTTAACCCCCACTGGCTGGACCTGCTGTGACTCAGGCAATGCCATAAAACGTGAGAGGCAAGGAAAGAGAGAAATCCATGATCAAACATGCCCAAGCACAGTTATTTGGTATCTAAATCTCTGACTTCCATCTCGCTGTCAGTTGACAGCGGCACAGCTACAGGCTACTAAATGTAAGCACCTGAGAAAATGAGCTCAGAGGATGCTTTGTAGCACTGGCATTTTGAGTAACATTTAATGTGAGCAGATGTACAGCCCCCTACAAATTTTCAGTGATCTAATACACCTGATAGGTGTGATGAAAACTAAATCCAAGGGGGGGAAAAGAAAGCTAGAGAACTCACAATTGCATGGTACTCACTCTATCACCAGCAAGTGCATTTTTTTTGTGGTGCAAGAGAGAGTAAACACTTACCTTCCCAACCAACCACCTAGTGCTTGTGCTAGACTTTCTGCTGCTGTATGTGCAGCTGCTGGCTTTATACCTGCTGTGAGAGAGGATATTTGATCTGGCATCAAGTTAGGACTCAGAGGCACAGAGGGTGCCATATGAACACAAAACCAGTCAAATTTTCTGAAAACAACTGAATTTTGGCAGGCTAGGCTTACAGGGCATCAGCCCTTTACATCGTCTTGCAGCAGGGCTTGGTCCATTGCCCTATGGATGGATTCCATCAAGCCACAACCTGTGAAGTAACTCAGTGCCACAGGCACAGCACCCTCTTTGCTCAGGGTAGATCCTGAACCATTCTGAATTCCCACAGGAATGAATAATTTCCTTGACTACTCTTAGGAAACAGGACTTCCACGAGAGTCATGCCTGTGAAGAGAATAAGGACAACTTAGCTGAAAGCGGGAAGGGCGATGTCATTCATTTACTTGTAACAGTAGGAAACTAACACTATATTTATGCACAGTAAGTCATGCTGAGAGTGCTTCCCATCTGCTCCCATGACAAACATGCTTCCACATGCCATTTCTGCCTTTATTTATACAGCCCTCACTGAGAGCTTCAGTACAAGGTTAGTGGGTCCTAGAAAAAGGAGTGTCTGCCAGCCAACAAATCTCATCTCTAGTGCCAAGTGTTTAATAATTTTCACAGGCAGATGAGTTCCCATTGTTCCTGTTTTTGAGGTTCACTTTTGCTATAGTGGCAGATTTTTGCCTCCTCATCTGCCTCATCCCCCACCACAGTTCAGACTTGATAATTATTGATCTCACTTTGCTTGGTGCTGAGAAAGAGAAGGATCAAGATCTGAAGCACAGGAAAGCCAGCTGTAAGGTGTAATACTTGTGGTCCTCCTTCTCCCTCACACAGGTACTATTTATCTCCCTTACGAGCAAAAGCAACAAATGCAAATTTACAGGGTTTTTTTCACTATTTTTTATCCTGGTTCCATTTTTATCACCATTCTTTTCCAAATTCACTGTTTTAGCACCTTGGATGTTCCCCTGTACCATATCTGTGGGGTAGCAGAACCGAATCTTGCTGTCCTTCTGAGAAGCCCTTTGCTACTTCTGGAGACGGACACAAGCTAAACAAAAATTAAGCCAGTTACATGATGAGCTTGTTGAGGGAAAGGCAACACTATACAGGATATACAGCTGACCTGTCATCCAAATCAAACCATTAATTTCATAAAATTGCCTGAACACCTCTTCTCATCAATTGGCAAATACAAAGCTACACAGTGATCACAAAATCTGTTCACTGAACCATATCAAGTACAAACAAATTCATAAACACTGTCATCTGACTGCAAACATTTCATGAAGAGAGGAAAGGCAAGCCATATTTTTTTCCTACTAAATTGTTTACCAGTAGAAATTTGTGATAATGCAGCTATAGAAGCAATACAGAACAACATCTTTTATATGAAGAAATGATCTGAGTTCATCTAAGGTTATTGTATAAATTAAATGAGATAAATAATTTAAAGGCTTATCCAGTGCAAAGATCAACGAATGTACAAAATTTCAAGTGTATGTACTTGTGATTGCAAGCATAAAGGGTGAAACCACTCTGTATCTGGTCAGAGCACAGTCTTTTTGAAAGAAAATTTTGCTGTGAGTATCTCTGCGTATCTGGTTTTCTCTATATGATATTTACCTAAAAGCATTTAATTTTCTTCCCTCCTCAGAGTCCACAAATGAAAGCAGCATGATGGTAGCTCTCATAAAATGGAGTCCATGCTGCATAGCAATCATTTTTAAGTATGACTATACTTTCAAGCAGTTTCAGATAGCTTTATATATTGTAAAGAGGAAAAAGCAGTTTTCCACTGTGGATCATTTAACTAGATAACAGTCAGGCCTATATTGACCATTTTCTTGGTGGTACATAGCCCATATTTTCACATCCCAGCACCCAAATTTAGATGAAAATATTTCTGAGGACCTCTGCTGAGGTAAGATACTGGTAGCTGTATTATTGTGCATCCTGACATTTGAAATCTGGTCCTGACATAAGTGCTTCTATGAAGGGTGTGTACCTTTGAATTAAGCACCAATTCCAAACCAAACCTCCCCTAGTTCAACTTGAGGCTGTTTTCTCTCCTCCTGTTACTTGTTACCTGGGAGAAGAGACTGACATGCTCCTCACTACAACTTCCTTCAGGTAGTTGTAGAGAATGATAAGTTCTCCTCTGTGCCTCCTTTACTCTAGGATAAATGCCTGAAGACTCCTGAATGAAAGGTTGTGCAAAAATGCAAATCAAGTTCCCTGAAACATCACATTGTAATCAGTGAACAGATGCAGTCAAGTCCAAAGGCCTTGTATCAAACAATCCTTTCTTAAAAAAAATGGATGATACTGATGCTACACCGACATCTGAAATGTAAGTAAAAGAGACAAAACTGTTGGTCAAAGAACACTGGTGGAAGCAAGTGATAAATGGCAGGAGGAATCGATCTAAATGGCACTATCAATAACAATGAATCTAAAATTAATGAAATCCAGACACATACATAAATATTTTAGTTTCAGCCCTATGTCTATTTAAAAGAAAAGGAAAAGCATTGAGGTCAACAAATTTTAGCAAGAAACCAGCTTCTAGCATTAGTTTTCTGTTTCTGCTGAAATCATTTGCATTAGGATGAATTATACCACTCCTCCTCTGCATTGCTTAACCACACCTGGAATATCGTGTCCAGATTGAACCCATCTCCAGACCAACAGAGGTACTAAGAAAATAAACAGAGTCAAGATGAGAGCCACGAAAATGATTAGAGCATGGAGGAGCTGACAAAGAAATGTTGAAGGAATTGGCTTTGTTCAGCCTAGAGAAAAGGTGGTTTGGGAGCATCTATTTACTGATTTCCAAGGTTCAAAAGTTTGTGACAGAGAAGATGGAGGTGCTCCCTTCAAGAGATGAGCTGTGATGGGACAAGAGGCAAGGAATAAGATTTTCTCTGGGGTAGATTCCATCTGGATGTAAGAGAAAAAATCATCACCATGAGAGCAATTAAACATTGGAAGAGATCATCCAGAGATGTAGTGGAATCAGTCTTGCTGAAAATATAAAAGTATTGACCTGACTTTAGCCACAGAAGTGCATCAGATGATGTCCCTTCCAGCATGACCTCTTTTCTGGGGTTTATACCTGTGCAATTATTGCTAAACAGAAGAAACAATCAATGGCATAATACAGCAGAATCATTCCTTAATAGTCTGATCCATACTTTATGAAGGCTGTGTTCCATACCTTTCAAAAGCAGTCTATTAGTAATCAAAGATTTGATGATACTTCAACAGAAGGGGCAGCCTTGAATAATTGTAAAGGGATTTCAGGAAGAAAATTGTTAACAAAATGACCATTCACCTATCACCAGAGAAAACCCTTTTATTTTCTTTTGAGAGTTACTCTTATTTGGACTATTTCTCTAACTTCTTCTATGCATTATACAGCTTAAGAGGACTGGAAACTTTATTGCCACAGTCACTCTAAGTAAAAAGAAATACTCAAGACTGATCTTTGGAGAATATCAAAACTGATGTTAACATATTAAAATAAAGATTTCCAAGGCTTAATGAGACAACAGCATCAAAAGTCATCTGTACTGCTGGTAATTCTGTGTGCTTTTAATTTTGCAAGTACTGATTTCAGATAATTGAGTCAAATACGTTTGAGAGGTATGAAGAAACAACACTAACTTACTTAAATTCAACAAAGATTAAAAAAAGAAAAGATATTCATGTGATCACACCACACCTAATGTGCGGATAATGAGCAAATTGCTCTCCTTTTTATATGAGTTTATCTAGGGAGAAAATGTGTTTTCAATGTGTTAAACTACAACTGTGTCACCAGAATAATTCCATAGTGACACAATAATCATCTATACAGGGAAAATGTTCTCATTTTCTCTGTAATTCTGTGAAAAAAATAAAATAAAGGGAGACCCAGCACCATTCCCAACAGATGTCTGTGGGGAAAGGACAGTTCTTGTAGGTTTCTTTTTACAGACCTGAATCAGTGACAATTCCCATGCCTGGGTTGCATTTAGGAATCCTCTTTTTACACCCATCAGCAGTGTTGATGCTGTCAAGTTATACCAGACAGAAGTATGTGGGAAAGATATAATGCATCCTCTGGGAGCTGTCAGTTACCAAGCAGTTTTCCTCAAACCCTTCATTTCCCTGAAAGCTGTGGTCTAAAGAAACAAAACTGAAATCACAAGTCCCAAATTTCACTTCCGCTAGCGTTACTCACACAGCTTCGTCAGTTCAGAGAGGCTTGAAGTTGCTCTCTTGTGAGTGCAAGCAGAAATTTTGCTCATATATTTGAGAAGATGGTGCAGAAATAATTGAACCTAGCAGGAACTGATAGGCCATTTTCTACTTATTAGTACCATGAAGGCAGGCTGCTTCTTCTGTGAGCTATTCAAATATCTTCTATTCCATAGGCAAGTATCCCATTATATTTAAATGACAAACTGAGTAACACATCAGAGACTGGGATTTCAATTTAAAAATGCCATGAAGACCCTTTCCGCCATCATCTGTTAAAATACACCATGAAAGAGTAATACCAGATCAGTGCTACCCATGGGAATTAGGATTTAGCCTTGAAAATTCACATAAAACCTAAACAGAGTAAGTCTCAAGTCAGAGTTGCTGTCATTTTACTTTCTGGGACTAAACACTGCCATATAAACACTGAATCTCCTGGAACACTTCCCCAGCTGGTCAGAAGATCATCTACACCCACTTCAGCTGCCCAGGGCCCTGAGCAGATAGAGTGCTTCACCCCTCCTGCTGACTCCTTGTGTTTCCCACCGATACCTAAATAAACTGGGAAGAAATGTACTCCCTATGCATGCAGCAGGGTATATAGGACACACAAAAACATTCCTGCTTTACAGACACAAAGACACATGCCCTAACCTGGATTCCGCCCTAGAACAATAGCACTTCCCAACTGTCATTATTATCTAAATATCTCACCTTATCTATTCTAGTTCTTAATATAGTTTTGAAGTTATTGGAGCAAAGTGGTTAACAATAATAACAATAATAATAATGGTTACCAAACAAAAGCCTCTGTGAAAAAACTTAGTTACTTGTTATGCAGTGTAGGATCACACAGAAACCTTTTTAAAAAGTCTTATTTCTGAATTGTTTAATGATGACTAATTCTCCATTTAGACTATTTCCTTTTCTTTAGCCCAAATATTAAAGAGTCACTAATAGAACCTGCCTATGCATTAAAAAACAGAGACCTATATTTGCCAACAAAATCTGAAATCATCTATCCCAGGTGCCAGATACCCTTAGACTAAAAGCATTTCTGCATATAAAACTTTTATATCATCAGTGAGTCACAAGCAACTACATCAAAACAACAGCTTACTTTAGCTTTAAGTAATTTGAACAGAACTACTGAGCTGAATCAGAGTTCCTCCTTCATGTAACAGCTTTATGAGAGTGACAGAGACATCCCAAAGGGAACACAGTTGCTGTCTCTCCCAAATCTCTCCTGAGTTTCACAGTATTTTAATTCGTCTCCCAGTTTCAGCACTTTATTCTCTGATCACATCAAAATGCCAATCCCTATAAAATCATTGTACATTTTTAGCCATATCACGATGAGCTTCATGGCTTGTTCAAAAGCACAAGCTGAATTTGTCCCTCTCCATACACCAGACTGCCCTCCTGCTACCTGGATCCTCAGTTCAGATCCCTGTGTTCTCTGCAGATGCTTGTAGGATCTTTAACCACAGAGCCTTCCACTTTTTCCTCCACTTTCAGATACCATTAAGTCCTACAACAGCTCCTAGACACACAGACAGCATGGACAGGCACTATTACCACCCAGAAACAGAAGTCCAAACGTTCTTGGAGTTTTTTTAAACAATATTTTGAATTTAGGGGTCTTTGCGAGTGTTTTAACTGTTGCTAATAAGTAAATAGAAAGGGGCAGAAACAAAGCATGAAATTATTTTGGAAGATGTAGTCTGAATTTTCGCACTGCAGGGCTTTCTTATGGTATATTTGCTGTCCCATTTCTGTTAATGTCCTGGAGTATCTAAATACTCCAGTATACACCTCCCAGTACAGTGAATTATACAGAAAAATTAAAATTCAAACTCATCGACTTCCATTTCATTCCATAAGGATTAATTTGTATTAACTGACAGCCATGTGTGAGTCTACAAAGACCAACTCACAGCATTGGAACAATCTAGTTTGACATTGGTAATAATTTGGAAGTCATGAAAACAATGGGGAAAACAGACCCATGATATAAGGTGACAGGCTTTCCAAACTTACCACTGGTTGTCCTTGCTTCTGAGTCTCTGTCCTCTGACACAACCTCACCTTCAGAAGTCTAATACATTCTCAAAATAATCTGCATTACAATTAGTCTGCACTGCTAAGAAGGAATCTGCTAACCCCCGAACATTTAAAAGTAAGTATAATTTTTTTCCCAAACATAGCTCATATTATCTCCTTGGGATATAGGTAGCTCCTGCAAAAATTAATTTCTGAACCTATTACCCTTACCAATAATTCCTGGGGATCTTAAGCATGATTGCTTCACAGCAGTTAAATGCCATTGAGTTTAATATTATTATGTTATTTCTTTTGGTTCAGGAGATGGACCTGGAAAGTGAGCACACATCTCATAGGTCTTCAAGCTCTGCTGCCTCAGTCCTTCTGACTTTCACACATCTGTATGCATGCATGTGGTAGGTTATGGACATCAGCAAAGGATCTCCCAAATCAGCATTGTATCTCCACTATTAGTTCTGAGATGGGGGTGGAATAAAAAAAAGGAAAAAAAAGAGAAACAAGAAAAAGTGACTGTGGAGGCCTCTTCCCAACACCACTAAGAAATACCACTACACTCCTTGGTCTCAATTATCATGGACAATCACTTTGGTGTTCCATTAAGTCCTTTTTTCTTTACCAGCAGGACAAAGGATGGGTTCTGCCCCTCTGCTCTGGTGAGACCTTGCATAGGGTGCTGTGTCCAGCTCTGGGCTCTGCAACATAAGAAAAGTGGACCAGCTGGAGTGGCTCCAGAGGAGGCCATGAAGATGCTCAGAGAGTTGGAGCACCTCTCCTACAAATACAGGATGAGACAGCTGGGATTGTTCAGCCTGGAAAAGAGAAGGCTTCAGGGAGACCTCACTGCAGCTTTCCAGTACTTGAAGGGGACTTAATGAAAAAGAAGGAAAGGGACTTTTATACAAACAGTAGTGATAGGACAAGGGGGAAATGCTTTAAACTAAAAGATTAGAGATTTAGATGACATATCAGGAAGGAATTCTTTATTGTAAGAATGGTGAGGCACAGGCACAGGTTGCCCCATCCCTGGAAGTGCTCAAGGTCAGGTTGGATGGGGCTTTGAGAAGCCTGGTCTAGTGGAAGCTGTTCCTGCTCATGGCAGGAGGGGGTTGAACAGGATCATCCTTAATCACAGAATGGTTTGGGTTGAAGGGATCTTACGTGATTCTATGACTTTTAAGGGCTGCTGGCATTCCTTGAGACTGGCAGTCAGAAAGATGGAGAGATCCATACTCTATCTCTTGTGGAGTAAGTCCCTATAAAATACCACTTAATGCCAGTGCAGACTTTGTCTCATCCCTTCCCAACACAGGGACTAGAAGTAGGCTTTACAGCAAACCTTAGGAGTACAATAGAGTTGTTGTGGGACAGCAGAACACTGCTTTCTATTCACAGGGTTCCTATATATCTATCCTAAGTTTCTAGAGATGGGTAAAATTATTTAAAACATATTATCCCATCAGCCCCTTGCCTGACTATCTAATCTGTATTAATTTCAGGAATATGCTGACATTTTGCATTTCCCAAAGAAGCGTACCTTCTTCAAAGTTCATCTTTTGTATCATCCTCCCTGCAGCTGAAGATTTCATCTGTAAAGATTAAGCCTAAGATAGTTCAAAGAAGTTGGATTTGCTCATCTTTCAAAGCCATGCTGCTGGGGTTAAAAGCAGCACTTCTGAGAGGTACTATCAGCAGTCATCTCCCTCCATGTCACCTCCTGATAGCAAAGTTTGAAACTAGATTCCTTACAGGGAGAGGTTTCAGTCCCATTTCTCATTATTCTCTATGATTTAGGATATATGAACAGAGGTCGGTAAGGAAAAATATTTTACAGCAATATCTGTAGTAATATCTGCACCTCTTGTCTTAGTGTATTTGTATTTTGGTTTCTTCCATTCTTTATTTGTAGTGTTTGATGGCACAACAAATCCTACAGAGAAAATAATCAAGAGGATTGCTACCTGAAGGGCTAGTGCCTAGCGCCTAATTCTAAACATTTTTTATACCTGTGTCATTGTTTTGGGTTTTTTAAAGTAGCTTTTCATTTAGTGGCTTTACCCCTAATTTTTTAGCATTAGGCACAGACCCATTGAAGAAAATTATGATAAAGACAGTGAAAACAATGAAATAAAATTCACCATTTGTAATATTGGTCAATATTCTCCTTGCTTACTGCAAGCAGAATTAGAAACCAGAAATGTATTTCATTGGAATTCAATGCTTGGGAAAACTGAAAAAAACAAGTTCCTATGGTCAGCATGAAAGAAGAAAAAACATCCCATTACTGCTCACACTGCTCATTTCACAAAAGCATTTGGTTACTAACACATCAAGATATTAATTCACATAAAGTCTTACTGCCCTTCTTCAAAATTCACTAGTAAGGTTCCTCCTTACTGACACACCTTTTACTTTACATTCTTTATGTCCTTTATGTCCTTTCAGACTTGCCTGATGTTCCATGGGCACAATGTACAGATTTAATCTGCAGCCTAAAATTATAGTAGAAAAAACACCTCTGGGTAAACTTTACTTGCACAAAGCAAAGACAACCTAGTCCCTAACATCTGATAAGCCAATCTCCTTTCTGCCTTCGCTTGATATTTCCCTACTGTGCAGAGAAAAGCAAGATGGGAAAAAAAAAAAAAAGAACAAAAGAAATCCTTCAGTATTTTCCCTTTCAAAAACAACTGCCTTAAACACCAAATAATAATAGTTCACCTTCCTGACTGTCATTCACCTTTTCTGGCAGGTGTAGTATGGGTTAACTGAAAAAAGAAAGAAAGAAAAACAGAAGTTACATTAACATTACTTATTACTGTAAAGGTGATAGAACAGGTTCTAGTAGCCTCAAATGCAGCAATTTATTTTTCCTTCAGAAGAGAGCCTCTAACATATTCTGGTTTATGCTTCTCATTTACTCTCTAAATATATTTAGCTAAACATGAAAATTAACAAATAGGTAATCTGATATAAAGCATATTAGAAGAAACTCCTGCTCAAGGAAAACCCTTACCAACAGACAGAAATCCTCATCATGTAACTTGAAGATTATCTCAATTATTAAAAAATTATAAAAGTGATAGGTAAGTACTGTTTGTCACCACTTCTAATTGAGGGTGCAGAGGTCTGTAGGTTTGTCATTGTATCTAGCACTTTCTACAATTTGTTACTAAATTTCATGTAAATCAAATCTTAAATACTTTCCATGAAAACATTAAGGATCTTTTAAATCGCAAGGTATTTCAAAGGTAAATTGACCTAACAAGGTCTATTTAATTGTGAGACTACATAATTTATATTTTTCTTTTGTTACCTAAAAATATATTGCCTTGCTTGGGGTCATAGCATGACCAAATATTGCAATATTTATCATCTGCTGAATGTCAGTTCCACTATCAAGTAATCTTAGACACTGATTAAAAACCAACTTGAGCTTGTAGGTACTCCATATTGTCACAGCCACACAACCTGAGAATGTAATGTCGGAGAGTAGCACCTCCAAAGTCAAGGAATATTATTGTTCCATTTGACGTGTCTCCGACACACAAGCTCTAATGCCCTTTTTCCAGCACATGAGCATGAAAGCTGCCATTTTTACCCACATGAATGGGATCTGGACGTAATTGAAGGTCATACAATAAATCTGGTAGAGCCAGGAAGAAATGAGAGCTCTTATTTTTAAGACTAGTGATTGTACCATCTAAGAGAACAGTTAAACATCAGCACAGCAAACATTTCCCGTATGGCATTGGCAATATTTTATAAAATTAGAGAATGGAAACACATTATTGTAGAGAAGAGAGTACAGAGGCTGACTTATGATAGAAAGTGAAAAACAATATTGAAGAAAGAAATGCACAATATGGAAAAACCCGAAGAACTACCAGTATTCCTACAGAGCTTTACTCTCTGAAAAGACAAACTAATGCAGTACCTCTGAGTCAACTTTTGCATGCACTCACAGTTAACTTAATCCTACCAGCATGAGTGAGAGCAAGGGTAAGCAACACAGAAATCAAAGAAATTCTCTGGGCATATCTCAAACTACTATTGCTCATTGTGTTTATAAATTCCTAGAATTTTCACAGAATCATTAAGGCTGGAAAAGACTCTAAGATCATTGAGTCCATCCATTAACCCAGCACTGCCAGTTCACCACTAAACCAGTTCCTTGAGCACTCCATCTACCCATTATTTGAATATTTCCAGGGACAATGATTCCACCTCTTCCCTGGGCAGTCCGTTCCAATGCTTGACCACCTTTCTAGTGAAGAAATCTTTCCTAATAACCTAATTGTTCAGAAATGCACAGGACTGCAGATTCCAAAGTCATGACTCTTGTGAGAAAGGAAGACACGGATTAAAAAATTTAATTAACACTGCAGAAAAAAAAGTATGAGACTTTCTTAAGAAAGCAAATTTTAGATCAGTCCTCTAATGACAAGTGTTACATAAAGACTGTCCTGGGCAGCCTGGCAGCCTTTGCTGGGATGGCATGCTGCGTTTTGACTCACACACCCGGAGTACCTCAGAGCTTTAGTGAGCCCGACAGGCACCTGGTTACCAGTCAGCTGTGTGCAGCAGGGCAGGGGAGGGAATGAACATTAGCAAGGAAGGTAGGAGGGAAGAGAGCAAGAGGTACAGCGTGTTGAGATATAAATTTAAGAAAAAGCACTTTCACACTAAAGCTCAGCACTCCTCTTTAACAGCTGCACGGCAATATGAGGGCAATACAGGAATTGGATGACTAAATGAAGGCTTTAAAGCAGGTCCCTGGAGCATCAGCCTGGCACTGAGCTGCTGCATCCTTGTGCTGGTTCCTGCTGAACTGCACAAGGCTGTTGAGGAAACAGTGGGAACAGCTGCACAGTGAGAAAATGCATGTACAGGTGGGACAACTTGATGTGCACGGTGTTCTTCAAAACAAGAACTGAACCTGGCCCTGCCGCAGGTTTTAATAAGATGAAGTGGGAGTGAGCTGCATTTTCTAGCTAATGTGGCTCATTTCTAAAGCAAATTTTGCAAAGTGTCAATGAATCATAGAATCATGTAGATTGGAAAAGACCTGTAAGATCATTGCACCCAACCATTAACCCAGCACTATCAGGTCCACCATTAAATCATGTCCCAAAGCACCATGTCTATCCATTTTTTGAACACTTTCAGTGACTTCACTGCTTTCCTGGGCAGCCTGTCCCAATGCTTGACCACCCTTTACGTGAAGAAATTTTTTGTGATATCCAATCTAAGTACAAAGTACATGAGTACCAAGTTCTTCCCAAATGAACAAATACACTGAAGATTCTCTGCAAGAATTAAGGGACAGCAATATTCCAAGGGGGAGACAGCTGGATATTTTTACATTTCATATTATACTGAATAAATGCCATCTCTTTTTACTATGCAGCTATTTTTGAATCTTAATGAATTATTTGAGTGATAACCAGCAGCTATATTTGTTGAAAAATGAATGCATTGAAGTGATAAGATTCTATTTTAATATTTATGAATTTTAGGCTTCACAGAAACACTGAAATGTGATAAATATCAGTGAAATTTTTTTCCGGTCACTGAAATGGAGATTGGAATAATGTTTTGGATTGTGATCTATTAATCACATTTCAAAGAAAAACACAACAAAAATATCTAAATTGCTCTCCCTCCTCTCAAGCCTATAGCAATAATGAATGATTTATAAGAAACTTTCCAAAGTTGAGAGCCACCAAACTTTTTGTAAAAAACATTTGGGTTTTTTTCTGTTTTCCACTAGCCACCTATGCAAGAGATTACAAAATGATGGATAAGGACTGGATTTATAGGACTGACTTAACACCAGGAGCAGAAAGCTGTGCTGTATCTGTAATCCAAGTTTTTATATTAAATGAAATAAAATGTTTTAAGATTTTATTTATAAAATATCTATCTTTATTTTTATCTTTGTATTTATTTTAAGATTTTGAGCAAATACACTGGAAATGGTCATAACTTTCATTATAATAGAGAAATCTCAACAGATACTTTAGCTGTTTACATAGTCTTGTGCCCATACCATGATCCCTCCAGCAGCATTTCCAACTTTCTGTCTCCCTGCCTCTCTAACCAGGATGATTAAATGAACCAGTTAAAATAATAATAGTAAAAAAAAAAAAAAGTCTACTCTTAATTGCATTCTAATTTTGCCTTTTTTAGAAATGGCTCATGAGCAACAGTGTGCAAATATATCACTGCTCACAGGGCTTGTGGGTGTCCCACCTCTCACAGCAGCAGAATAGTAATGCTTCCCAAAAGAGGTTATTACATATTTATGGAAAAAAAAGATAATGGAATGACTCAATTTATTCGACTGCATTGTCTTCAAAACAGCCAGCTGAAGCCTGAATTTTGCAGTGCACTCTTTTGAGAGGTGTCTCTTATGACTGAGCCTGGGGAACCTCTGTGGGTGCCTCCACAAGCCCAGTCAGTGGCTAAAAACCCCAAGGCCAAACCTGGCTGGCCATAAAGCGCCTGTAGGTCTGGGAGGTGCCTGAACGCCCACGGTGTGACTCACCATCTGGTCCTTCACCACAAAATTTACCAGGACAGGAACCTCAGCTGGCTTAGATTTACCAACAAAGATTTGAGGTCTATAATATGCAACAAAAGGTGATGCTTGCAGAGATGGAAATGATTTTTGAACAAGTGTAGCTCCAATTTTTCCACTGCTGTTGGGGACACATTCAGCTGACTAAGGAAAATGGGACCAGATTTAAGGTCTGATGCAGCACTCAGTGAAGCAAATAACAAGATCCTTTATTCTTGCCTTGAAAAAATTAATTTTTAGACATTTTATAAACATTGTTAGAAACATTCCTCTATAAATGGAATTGTTTCCTATACAACATAGGCTCACGAAAACTTTCTGTAATGTTCCGTTATCAATTTTTATACTGAAAATAACTGGTATAACTTTATCCCAAGGAATATGAGGGCAACAATAGATACTTCTAGGAGATTTACCCCCCGTCTTTCATTTTAGTATCATTTCTGAAATCAATCCACATATGGTTGTGACAAAATAAATGTTAAATCCAACTAGGCAAATTCAGCACTATCCTTAGAAGATTTCACTATTTACAAACTCTTAGTGGTAATAACAATACCTAATGTTTCTGTACAAATGTCATTATTGGAAATACTGTGGCTTTGTAACATTGAGATTTTCTATACTGAAATATAAATCACTTACCTTTAATGGTTTAATATTTTTTTAGACAGCTTATTATATAGCTGATAAATTAAATTTCTGACATCTGAGCACTCAGCTTATCCTGCTAAGAGCTGGCTGATTATGACAAAAAAATTAACAAAATGAATAAAAGTGCTACACTTTCTTCATCATTTAGAACCACCATCGGGACCAAGCCAAGATGTCAACTTAACAGCACACATAAATGGCTAAAGTTTAAATATTTTTCTTTCAGAACATTCTCTTCCTTATATTAAACATTAATTAACCAGGAAAAAAGAATGTAGCAGTATATAAACATTGAAAAGCTTTTCAGAATGAAAAACTAGTATTTATCCAATGAATAACCTTTACTCAGGCAAGAGAAGCACAGTATGACTAAGGATTGGAAGAGGAAAAAGGGGAATGATTAAATGATTTAGATCACAGTAATGTATAATCTGGTTTCCATTCAGGTCCATTTGTGCAGGCTACAATCCTTCTTCTTGCCATAGAGCAAGAAAGAATATTCTTCCTTGGAAAAGAAATGTTATTATGTCTATAAAATATTTTTTTTGTGCAGAAATGTACTGGGTTGCTAATTGCTGCATGCATTTTCACAGTCGTTATATGGCACAATAAGACTACTAGATAAAGCCCTTTAATTGGTGGGTTATGTTACAATCTAATTTATTTTTTATTTATAATGGAATGTAAAAATATTTCTATTTTGCTGCTGCATTTAAAAATTATAGTTAGCCCTACTATCAGTGTATTTTATGAATAGCTAGTCCAATTCTGTTAATTTCCACTAAAGCATTCTGTTAAGAATTGCTGGTATGTTAGGGATGTAGCATCTCTACAAAGTAGAGGAAATGAGAGAAATTAAAATACTATGCTATTTTTTTTCACATGAATAGAGATGATTTTCAAATATCACAGAAAATCCTGAAGAATCTCTCCCTGCTTTCCACTCAACTTTCCCTCAACTCCACCTCTTCCAAGAAGTTTTGCTTGCTCTGAAGAAGGAAAGGTTTTTCATGGTAGTCCTGCCCTCATGAAAATATACATGAACAGCAAATATACATGAAAAGGTGGTTTGAAAAGACAAATTTTAGCCAAAGGAGCATTCTGAAGTGAAGGTCCCTGGTGGAAGAAGAAACTCTCCTGACTTTCAGAAATACATTATTAAAAGAGTAAATTTGGCCCTTGGATTCAAATTTTTGTATGGCTCACAGTGAACACAAACAAGCCAGGGAATTAGTTCCCTTTTATTCCTGTTTGCTTCCATGGACAGGCAAAAATTTTGCCTGTTCCACAAGTTACTGGAGCATATAAGTTTCAACCATCTGGAGTCTCCTGCTTCAGCTGATGTTTCATTTAAACATCTCGGTTCACTGCAGCCGAGACAGGTTTTTCCTGCCCATGTGGAAGGAGACAACATCTATATATGGGATATCTGATCCATGGAAAATTGTTGATGCAAAACATAATTAATGATGGTGTTTAACTATCTTTGGTATTTATTTGTGGAGGCTGGAGGCCAGGCATTTTCAGAAAAGGAAGCCCAAGTCAGGGAATGCATTTCTTGATTTGGGTTATGGAAGCCCGAATTGGTCAGTTTTACCTCTCTCCATCCATCAGATTTTGTCTGCCTGTCTCCATCAGTGGTAGGTGCATGTGAAGATAGAAGTCTGACTCCTGCAAGTTTTGTTTTCTAGGTGGCCTTTTTTCACATTTATTGCATGACAGTTTCCTCCAAGAACTCTATTGTCTGCCACTTTATTTCACTTTGAAAAGCCATGCTTAAGCAGGGTGTCAAGGAGGACATTGTCTTGTCTTCATACTGACACTGCCTTTATTCTTGCCTGATTTTCTTCCTTACTGTATGGCTAAACATGAGCTTTCCACTTCACTTTCTTAAGGCTGAGTTTGCTGATTCCAAACTGTTCTGGGTGTCTCTTGCTGACAATGTATTCCTGCTCACTTAGACCTAGAAACCTCAGTACATCCATTAGAAGATGGTCATGGAACTGGCTGTCAACTTATTTTGTTTGAATCATGCCATGCTTAGGTCAAAGGACTAAAGAGCCTATAAAAGTGGGATGGAAAATTTTAAACTGCTTTTTTTAATTTTTTTTTTCTATTTTTTAAAATCTAAATGAACAACACAAAGCATTCCAAACACCATAACATTTTGAATGACTGCCGATAATGGAGCTCTTGCAACTCTTGCAAACATATTCATAATTTCCCAGGAAAGATGGCTGTTATCAACGCTAAAACAGGCTGAACTGTGATTTACCAACATGTCTGCATCCTGGATCAAGGCATCAATGCATGATCAGCTGAGAAACTGTTGAACAGCATGAAATTCATATTCCCTACCTTAGGATACACCACAGGGAAAGAGGTTTTTTCTGCCATCCAGCTACTGCTATGAGCATAATGATAGAAGCACATATAATCAAAGACAAGGCACATTGAATTAATTTCCTTGGTACAAGTACTGCAGACTTTCAGTGCTTTAAACTCACCACCAGTTTTAGTGCACAGCATATTGAAGAGTAATATTGAACTTCCAGCTCTGCTCTGGCAGAACACATGAGAGATACAGTCCCATGTGGGGCACAAAGATGGTATGACATTGGATATGGGGAACATGAACAATGAGAGGGAATTAGAAGGCTTCATTGTCTTTCTGCAGAAAAACTAGAGATGTGAGATAGTGTAGCCTGCATGTGTGGCATCCAAGCGTGGTCATAACAACGGTCATTGCAGCCTGATTTGAAAACAGACAAAAAGAGGGGACAAAACTTGACTAGATAACATGAAGAAAAGATAGGGCAAATGATTTTGTGGGACCCTTCATTCAGTAAAATTTCAAAAGGAAACTAGATGGATACCCTGTGCCACAGCAAATAAAACATTCAAGATCTAGTTTCTGTGGTAGGAGGATGAGCTACATGGGATGCACTTTCTCTTTTACAAGGTGCTGAGCTTTTCCAGTTCCTGACAATGCATCACAGCATCTCAGGAGAATGTTTCAAAGTTTTAGAAAGACAGCATAACCCTCCTGGCACTCAGAGCTCATTCCCCAGGCAATGTTTCAGAGTACAATTCCACCTCCAAGTTTCCTTACAGCAGCACAGGAGTTTTCTGCCTTTCCCTTCTCCCTCTCAGATGTTATTGCACCTTTGGTGATGCTGACTCAACTGTTTTGTGCTAAACTAATTTTGTGAATTTTTTTGGGTTACATAAACCCTCCCCCTCCCACTCCCCCCCCCCCCCCTTTTTTTTTTAACTGTGATCTGATCCTCATTCCGATGAATCAGTAATTGATGGGGTAATAAACTTGGTGCATGTGGAGAGAGGAAAGGATAGTAGTGTCTGGGGGCAGTAAAAAATGGGAAACTCCAACCTGCTTTACCATCATGATGCCTCTCTGAAATCGTGTTTTCTTTTTGAAGTGTAAGAGATGAGCAGAATATATTCACTTCAGTTTTGAGCAGCCTGAGAATGCAGATGGCACAAGAAGCTGCAGGCACCTGCCAGATGAAACACTGGGTGGAACTGAGACAGCCCCCGAGCTGTTCAACACTGCAGAGATATTACTGTCTGCTTTGGTGAGGGTGCTCCAGCTACCTCAGTAACAAAGAAAATCATTAAAAGAAAGGAGGTTTAAGTACAGTCAATCCATTAATTTAAGTTTCAGAACGTACAGATCTTATTCCATCAAAATTTGGCATAGTGAAAAGTTGGAGGCACAGCTGCTACGCTGCAAGTGAATCCCAGGAACAATTCTGCTATTTACAGAGTACCTACTCTAAAGAGTGACAAAAGTGAGTAACTGACATAGTACAATGCTATAAATGGAATTAGTCAGGGTCAGACCATTTAATGCATTATTGGCATTACCTAAATCATATATTTGTATTATGAGAGACACGAAGTTATGTTATATGTTATGTTAATTTATGCTATGCTACAGTAAGAAAGATGGCTGGAAAGGTTTATGTGTTGTATGATCATTAAAAAAAAACCTGACAAAGCAATCTTACAAGAGCTTACAAGAGGAGAATAAAAAAAATAGCTGGATAGAGGTAATTGTGGGGAATGGGAGGAAAAAGGACCTTTAGTCACCTAGACAGGCTACAGTCTTTGCACACCGTGTACATTTATTCTTCTGGTTTGTTCATTATACAATCAAAGGGGTTTTTTTCCACATGAGGCTTAAGGAGGATTAATAAAATATCTCAATAATGGGTACAACAGAATCAGCAGAACAAAACCAAATCTATTTCAATTATGTCAATTAGACCTGCTCTATAAAACCTTGTTTAAAACTACAGAAATTGCTCTGCTTTTACACTTTATATATGTCGTTGATAGCTACCAAAGATGGGATATTTAGTCTAGGGAGATCTTTGGTCTTTCCTGTTACAGTGATACTCCTGTATGTCCTGAGAAATGCATACACTAAAAACACTAAAACATTCCTTTCTCATACTGAAGATTAACTACAGCTTCTTTTATAAGGATTTTTACCTACTATCTTTAAATTAGCCTGGACAGAAAATTATTAATTTTCTTTGCTGCTCTTATGCCTTTGGTGTTATTACAATATTCCTTAAAGAAAGCCCCAAAGCCTTTCCACATTCAGTGTCCAAGACCATTTCTTCCTACCAATCTCTAACCAGGCTGCAAAGTGAGTAGAAGAAGATAAATGTCCACAATTGCTAAATAAGCTGTTGACAAAAACAATACTTAGCTTCATAATTGGCTATCATAAATAATTAACTCAGTGAACTATTATCTGGTATAAGGAATTACTGTCATGAGATTAATTCTGCATACCATACTGGTACTTAAGAGAGGAGAATACAGGTCTCATCTGAGATGACAATTCCTGTTGCTGCTTTGTGTGTAGCTGGGATATAAATTATACCTTTCCTCCTTCATTCTGCCACATTCGAAAATGAACCAAATAAATGTCTAGAGAAAATGATTAAGCCACTTTTTCCTTCACATTGTTTGTGGAATCACAGCCATTCATTCCATATTACCCTTCTTGCAAACATAATTCTTCCTGTTTTAAAGTATTCCCCAATTGTTTGATCCTGTACCAATTTCAATGCTTCCCTACCTTTGTGTAAAATATTTTCACTAATGCACCAAATGTTTTGGTTGTTGGGATGAGTACTGTATAACCTAAAATCCCTCATTGTTTACTTTCTTCTATCTCCCATGTCCAGGGACTTCATCCTTTTCCCTACCTGTATATATCCTGATTTTGGGTATATCCAAGATTTGGCTGGGACAGTGATAAATTTATCTGTCTTTCCAAGACATTTATTTCCGATATCAAAAAATATCCCTAAATGGTTTAATTTCTTAGATTTGTAAGGATAAAGTTTCCTTAGTTTTGAAGTGTATAACCTTTCACCATTTTTCTATTTCTTATTGATTCTGCTGGGATGCTAATTTCTTTCTTTCACATATGGAAAATGAATACTGAACAATAAACATTCCACTATTTATTCTTTTTTTAGATAATATAGGAAAAACTAGTACCACTGCAGTGCTCCTCCTTGTTTTTAGAAAAATTGTGATTACCATCTTTAGAAGCTTTTCTAGGTTGCTTGGATTTATTTTTGTAAGCAGAATTTTGGTTTTTAACCAACTTTAGTTTCATTTTTCAGATTTTTCTTCCCTTCTGTTGTTAAATTTATTCTGTCACACTTCCAGGATCAATCTCCATCTACTTTTCTCCAAATAAATTTATTTGTGCTGAGGTTTTTACTCTTTCTACAAAGGCAACATGCTGTGTTGCTGCTCTAGATGGGTTGCATAATTCTGGAGTACTTGTTTAATCCTGAAACAATTATTTAGTTAATTCAACACGCCCCAACACCCCCTCTCCCACCTCCTTTAAAATACTCATCAAAATAACACCTCTCACACATGTTCTGCTCAACTATAGTAACTATGCTCTGGAAAGAAATGAAAATGCTTTTTGTTTGGTCTCTGGAAGTCACAATCTTCAGTCATAACTGTGCATTGCATTCCTGAAAAAATATTGGATCTTAATATATTTGTAATGAAGTTTCAGTTGCTTTTGCTCTATTTATAATGAATCTCCCTTTTCTCTTCTAACATAGCATATATATGATTATAGCATCATTTCCAGTCAGATTTGAGAGAGCACTGAAATACTGAGCAAACCCAACTGAAGACAGAGATGTCAATCACAAATCAATAAAGTTGGAGTGCTCCAAAACAAATTAAAATAAATTAGGAAAATACAGCACAGAAAATTACATCTTATAAACAAAGAACAGTTCATGCTCTGTTGAAAGCTTGATTTTTTTCAAGCAGTTTGAAAATCAGTATGGCAAAATGCTTCATACTGTAAACTGCAAGGTGGTAAGATAATTTCTAACTCTATTTATTTTATGTCAGGACAATAACTTTGAATTATTGATGGTTGATGATTAATGCAGGTCCATTTCTGATGTCATGTATTTAATAATTTTAATTTCTTCAGTTCATTTGGCACATCAAGAAAGACAAAGAAATATACAGTGATATAGAAGAAAATGAGGACATTTTTTGAACTTCTGATCAGAGTATCATCAAATGCCTCCATTACTCAGATAATTTTCTGAATTCACATGGACTGGAAAAGTAACATGAAAAAAATTAATAATCTAGGTACTGAGGTAAAAATAATTTATTGTTACTAACATTAGGTCTTGAAGAGATATGTCTTGTGAGCATTTTGTACAGTTGGCAAAATCACACATTATTAAATCTAATGGAAACCTCTAATAATAGTGGTAAAAATATCTCCATGAAGCTTAGTGAAAGTGTTACTCAGCTGCTTAGGGTCTCAAATGAATGAAAGTATTTATTGTGTACAGAAAATGGCTGCTGAATCATTATTTTTTCTTCTTTATGGAAATAGAATAACTATGAAAAACCAACCATAATTGTTCAGTGTTAGTACTCTCTTTCAACTTTCTCATCTTCTGGACTGTGATAAACATAATTCATGGGCAATTCTCTCCACTGTCTTACTGCCTCTGTACTTCACAGCCTAAACTTACCTTACAAACATGCAAGTTCCAGGTACAATAAATGTGTCAGCAAAGAACTAACCAGCTAACAAAGAAGATACTACAAAAGAGAAGCAATATGGCCTGAGTTTCTGCATTTCAAGTCCCTGTGCTGGTTCTCTCTTTTATATGTCCTACA